>NC_138034.1:20362397-20967828 GCF_964106645.2 Podarcis pityusensis | reverse complement strand
AAAAATGCACATAAGACAGAAAGCATGTGTCAGTTCCGTGCAGTATGGGAATGACTAATGTGACTGGAGCCACGATACAGGCAGAAAGAGACTGGAGGAAAAGACAATAATCAAGAGTATTACATCAGCATATAACTTGCAAGCTGGGTAATTGAAGCGCACAATAAAGACATTCTAGTGATCTTCATCTGCAAATTATTGTCATTGGTTAGAAAGCACCTAAAGTTTTCTAGGCACTGTACAAAGATTTACAAAGAAAACAGCCCCTGCCTGCACAGTCACAACACAATTTGCACAATACAAAAGGGGGAAAGGGGATCAGGAAGGAGGGAACTATTAATATTCAGGCACTAATTATTCAGAAGTGGAATGACCAAGTGGAATGACCATTGGGGAAGACAGTTTGAGGAGAGGAGGCGCCAAATGGCAGTGATCCCAGTCAAGCTGATTGGGTGGACCATACCATCTCACCAGGTGGAATGGCTGCTTACAGAATTGGGAGAATGCTGTAAGACAGAGATGGGGAATTTGCATGCCATCTGGTGTTATTGGACTGTATCTCTCATTGTACTTGACCATTGGCCATGCTGGCTAGGGTTAATGGGAGTTGGGGTACAACCACATTATGGGGTGGCAGATCCCCCACAATCCCGGTTGTGATGTTCCGCCAATTACAATGTGCCGTGTTAAATGTTTTGAAGAAATGTACACTATAATGTCAGACCTGCTCTGCTTCACCGAGTCTTCTGTGGTCCTGAACTTTGTTCCTAACACTGTATGTATAGCCTGATGCCCCAGAGAAGCTGATGAGCAGGACATGAAAGAAGCAGCCCTCCCCGATTGTTTCCCCCAGCTCTGGTGAACTGTCTTTGAACACAGATGCTCTGCATAGCCACTGAGAGACTCGTCATCCTTGAATTTGTCTAATCTTCCCTTTATAGCCCCTTAGTATCTTTTGGACAAAGAACGATGGAATCAGACCAGCTTTCCCATTCAAATCATCCACTGTGACTCCAGGCACTTCATCATTTCTGATGGATCTATTATAGCTGCAATCCCAAGACATAGCAATGCAAATCTTTTCCATTACCTAATCATAGCAAAAAAAGTTAAGACAAAATATAATTCTAAAGTAATTCATAGAATCATAGAATTTTAGAGTCGGAAAAGCTCCCCGGGGCCATCTAGTCCAACCCCCTGCAATGAAGGTAACATTTCATCTTTTTGCTCACATCTACAATGCAACCATTTTCTGTGATCTTCTGTATGAACCCTCTTGTGCAGTTTTCATCGTAATCCTTTACATTTCCCTTCCCCCTCCTGGCACATGGGTTTTCTGATTTGATGGTGTGTCACTGTAAAATATAAATGTTTTATGTAAGCTTTAATTGCGTGCTTTTCATATTTCACCATGTTCTGCCTTTTGAAAGATTGTAAATTACTCCCAAACTGGATGAGGCTAGAGGTCTTAATCTTTTCTGCTTTTTAAAACTATTTTAAAATAGTCTTCAAGGCTAATCTAATAGGAACATAGGAAGCTGCCTTATCCAGTCAGACCACTGGCCCATCCTTTCTCAGTATTGTCTGCAGTAGCCAACCTTGTTTTTTCAGGGTTTCAGACAAGGATTTCTGACAGAGGCAACGACTGGCCCAAAGTGAGCTTTGTGCCCTTGTAGGGATTTGAACCCTGGTCTCCCATATCTTAGCCTGACAGTCTAACCACTATACCACACTGGTTCCAAAACTGTGGCTAATTTTTCACATCAGCTGACAATGCAGCACATGTGTACGTTGTTTCCAATTCAAATAATTCGCTGGCTTGCTATTTCACTGGGAGCCAGGCTGTTACGATTGCTCTCCCTCCCTGTGGCTTTTCCTTGTTCCTCATCAAAGTGCCGACACACCTATTTATTGCTCATAACGTTGAGCCTTCCCAATTCTGTGCCATCGATTTAGTTGCACCATCTCCTGTACACTCCCACCAATGTCCATGTGTGTCCTTTATAACTGCTTGGAAACTTGGCGTTTTATTCCGGACATATATCCAGTCTTGCAAACATGCCATGTGGGTTGTGGCAATCAAAAACATAGATATTAGTCGCTTCCCTGCAGCAAAGTACTTCCTCAAGACCATTATTCCATCTCAGGATTGAAGGAAAGAGTCACCTCGCGGCAATTCATCTACTACACAACTGCTGGTTTGAATTTGCCCCCATCGTCTGAATTTTTCATTCGTCTTTCCTTTCTACCTCCTCCCCACCCTCCAGGTTTCATGAAATAGTTTCTTTGGAATCCTAGAAAAGGACTCTTGAGAGCCATTTTGCCATTTCACTGTTTTACTAGGAGGTATTGTGTTCTGCTCATCCATCATAATCTTCCTGCTTAGGAAGGTGTCGTGCAGCATGGCTCATCTCCTACTCTATTCCGCTCATAAAAGATAGAAGTTTGAACTCTGTAAATTTGTATAGCTCATAAAAATGAAAGACTGATAATGCTGCTTAAGGACAGACATACTGTGAACAGTCTCCGAACAGGCTTCCTGCCATATATGCTGGAATTCATTCTGAAATGAATTATACACTCAAGGCTTTTCAAATACCAATGGCTTATTTAACTCCTAGGTATATAGCCAACTGTCTCTCTACATTAGCAACCAAGCTGGATTTTCTGTCTTCTGAAACCCACTTCAAATTGCACGCAGCAATTATGTGTTTTCTGCAACTGCGCCCCTGTTTCCAACAGGAAACACACACAAGCGGAAATGCACAATGGACAGATATAAACAGGTTGTTGTTAGGGTCTCCGTAGTGTGTGTTGCTGGTTGGAAATCAAACCAAAGTGTTGCACCAACAAGCACAAAAAACCACTCTGCAGCGCCACAAATCCAACTCAATGGTGCGACGTTGGAAAGTGTCAATCACTTCTCCTACCTGGGCAGTTATCTTTCCAGAAGGGCTGACATTGATGCTGAAATGCAGCATCACCTGAGCTCTGCAGGTACAGCTTTCTCCCGATTGAAGTGCAGAGTGTTTGAGGACCAGGACATTTATAGGAAAATCAAAATGTTTGTTGTACTAACAACCTTACTGTATGCTTCTGAAACACAGACCACTTACGAACGCCGTCTTCAATTTCTCAAAAGATTCCATCAATGGTGTCTCCTAAAAAATTTACACTTCACTTGGGAAGACAGGTGAACTAATGCCAGTGCACTGGAAGAAGCAAAGATCACCAGTGTCAAAGCAATGATTCTTCAACATGCCTGATTATCATCTTCCAAAGCAACTACTCTATTCCGAACTTAAAAGTGGAAAGCATAATGCTGGTGGTCAATGAAAGAGATTTGAAGACAAATCTTAAAAAATGTAGCATAAGCACAGACAACTGGGAAACACTGGCCTGCAAGCGTTCCAATTGGAGAACAGCCTTTGAAGATGCTGGAACTCAGGACGAAAGGGAGAAACATGCTAAGAGGAAGGCACATTTGGCAAACCCTCCTGCCCAGAAACCTATGTCCCCACTGTGGAAGGATGTGTGGATCCAGAACTGGCCTCCGCAGTCACTTACGGACTCACTGTTAAGACCGTGTTCATGGAAGACAATCTTACTTGGCTATGAGTGATCGCCAAAGAAGAAGAAGTGTATGTGTTGCTGTGTAGGATAGTGGGTGGAAATCTGCAGCTCCCGGACTCATCCTGTGCGACTCACAGAAAGAGAAAAAAAGAGAAGGGGTGACAGAAAAAGAGAGAAGATGGGGTGGCAGGGAGAGGGAGGGGAGAGAAATGGAACAGCTTGTCTCAGATATACAGTGGTACCTCAGGTTACAGATGCTTCAGGTTACAGACTCCGCTAACCCAGAAATAGTACCTCAGGTTAAGAACTTTGCTTCAGGGTGAGAACATAAATCATGCAGTGGCAGTGGGAGGCCCCATTAGCTAAAGTGGTGCTTCAGGTTAAGAACAGTTTCAAGTTAAGAACAGACCTCCAGAACGAATTAAGTTCTTAACCCGAGGTACCACTGTACAGACATATCCTTCCTGCCCATGGATGGCTCTAATTCCCTAGTGGAAATGATATCAACTCTTCCTCAGGGCTGCCTTACCCATAGACGCTAGTGGTGCGGGGTGCCGGGCTCTCAGGGGTGCCAGGCCGAGAGTCCGGGGATTGGGAAGAGCCAACAGCTGCTGCCAAGCGGAGCAGAGCCCATCGGGGCACCGCAGCTCTTCTGCTGCGGGCGAGTGAGGCGCTGAGGCAGCCAGCCGGCTCTGCCCTTCTGCGCACTTGGGATTGGCGCACTGCTCACATGAGCCTCAGGCTCGACTGTTGTTGTGCTGGGTTCTGCTTGCCCACCCAGCCCCAGGCACCCAGCCCCAGTCTTGCTCTGCTGCCACTGCCGCCTCGGGCTCCTCTGTTGCTGTTGAGGCGGCCAGCCAGGAAAAAGGTCAACAACTCTGGGCAAGCTGGGGGGGGGGGTGCCGGGCGGATCTTTGCACCCTGGCGCCGCATATGCTTAAGACGGTCCTGCTCTTCCCCTATTACATGTTTATTGCAGGAAGCACAGGTGTTGCACCATTGTGGCTAACAGACAAACACATTGGTAGTGTGGAGTATGAATGGCTTCATAGATCTGGCATCTGGTTGACCTGTGTGAGAAACAGCTTCCTTGACTAGATAAGCCTTTGGTCTGATCCAGCAAGCCTCATCGTATCTTCTTAGATCAAAGTTGAGATCCTTTTTTGAACTCCAAATGTCTATTTTCTCCTTGCTCTTACTCTCTCACTCTCCTTCCCTCCGTACCTATAACATACCTTTAAGATACATTTTTTCTGGTTTCCGCCTTCTGTCAATTATGCAGCTTGTCACCAGCACACAGAACTCTTAACTTGGTCCAATCTACATGGAAGCATACATGAACCTAAAGATATAGACAGGGATTTCAGGGCAGTTAATACTGTTATTATTTGAAGCAACCAGCCAGCTCTGGCCATGCCTTCGGATGAGTCAGAAAATACAACTAATACAGAACGCAGCAGCTAGACTGGTGACAGGGACTGGCTGCCGGAACCATATAGCTCTGCTCCTAAAGGATCTACACTAGCTCCCAGTACGTTTCCGAGCACAATTCAAAGTGTTGGGGCTGACCTTTAAAGCCCTAAATGGCTTTGGCCTGAAGGAGCATTTCCACCCCAATTGTTCAGCCCGGACGTTGAGGTCCAGCTCCAAGGGCCTTCTGGCAGTTCCCTCACAACAAGGAGTGAATTTACAGGGAACCAGGCAGAGGGCCTTCTCAGTAGTGGCACCCCCCTTGTACAACACCTTCCCATCAGATGCCAAGGAGATAAAGAACTACACACCTTTTAGAAGACAACTGAAGGCAGCCCTGTATTTGGACGTTTTTAATGTTTGATGTTTTATTATGTTTTTATATGTGTTGGGGTAGAAATAAAATAATTACTACTACTACTACTACTACTACTACTACTACTACTGTGATAAGGAAATTGTTGGCTAATGCCTCAGCAGTGAGGGAAATGTGTCTTCATGGGAGCCAATGGCTTAGAAATAGCATGCAATTTCCAGAAATATGCAATCCATCAGAACTTGGGGGAAAGAGGGAGTATACGGCAAAACCATTCCTCTGCCACCTAAGGCAGCTTTAAGCATCTGGATTCCCTCTTCCCCAGAGGGCAGTGCATTTGCTGTTGGTTGAATCGCTAGACTGCCTGGCATCACCTGTGCCCAACCTGTAAATCTGCAATGAAACAAAAATATTAAGCAGCTTAGAATTGCAGTCTTCTAGCCACTTACCGGGAGTAACCCCATTCAACTCATTGGGCCTAACTTCTGGTACCTCGGTGGTACCTCGGGTTACAGACGCTTCAGGTTACATACGCTTCAGGTTACAGACTCCGCTAACCCAGAAATAGTACCTCGGGTTAAGAACTTTGCTTCAGGATGAGAACAGAAATCATGCTCTGGCAGCAGCGGGAGGCCCCATTAGCTAAAGTGGTGCTTCAGGTTAAGAATGGTTTCAGGTTAAGAACAGACCTCCAGAATGAATTAAGTTCTTAACCCGAGGTACCACTGTATACCGGTATAGGATTGCACTGAGAGTATCCATGGATTTCTTCTTCTCAAGGGGATGAAGCCCAAGAAGCTGCTGCTCCTGGAACTTGTCTATGCTCTGGGAAGTGGGGCATGCATAACAATAGTTCTCGGTGTAGTTTAAGAGAGTTCCGTTTGAATAAGCTCCTGCGCCATGAAGCTGATTGATTCTGCAGTGTAGGATGAGAGATTCTCCCTGAAGCCAGTGTACTCAGGTTCTCTGCTTGCATTACACTGTCGGGTTTGATCAGGAAATAACACTGTGTTGAAAGGCTCAGTTGGCCATGATTGCACTGTATTAATAGCTGCAGAGTAGAAGTCTACCCTGCTTCCTCTTATCACTGCAGAGGGAAAGCAAGGGACATTTGTTTGCCCTTGTGCCATTCAAGGATAAATCCCTCTCCCTGGTTTCTCCTTGTTCACTTGCCAGAGTCCTCTGATGAACCATATTGACCATGGGGAGCTTAGAAGGGTCATTGGGTGATGATGTTGTTCAACCATTTGTTTATTATTATTTTGTCTCTTGCAGTGTAAACAGACTACTTTGCCACTAAACTATATTGAAAACTTTAAGGAGCCAAGTCAAATCTAGTTTGTGCACCCAAATCTTGCTCTTGCCACAGCAATTCTGCAATTCTCAGGTGTTCTAAGGTGTGTAAGATTTTTGTTCTTTCTGCATTCGTTTATTTTTTGTTATTAAGGACTGCTTTTATTTTGTCATTTGTTCATTAAAATCACATTCATTTTGTTATTCATTTGTTCTTGTTACGTTTCTTTTCTTTTCATTTTGTTGTTCACCACCTTTGGAGACGGAGATGGTAGCCACCAATTTATTTCTCCCCCAAAATATACAGGGTATTTCCTGCTTCCACACTGTTCTGGAATTGCTATCCATTTCCTCCACTTTTTACAGGCTGTTCCTGCAATGTCATCATCAGAGAATTCCAGTCTGGTGTTTTCCGTTGTATTCTCCTGTGGATTTCGTTTTAAAGACCTGTAGGAAGTCCAAACACTATCAAGTCTTTTATGGCTGTGATGTTAAATTACTAATTTCTTTCCAATATTTGTTTTATCTTTTCTTCGTGTTATAACAAAAGTGTTGTTTCTTAAAACTGAAGACGGGAGACCAAACCTGGCTATATAAGGGGCAATAAAGGAGTAATTCAACATCATTCGGGCCAAGCTGAGCAGGTAAGAAAGCAGCTTTTTTCTTAGTATTAGGAAGGAGCTAGGACTTACTTGGATCTTGGTGGGGGTTGAACTAGATAAGCCTTGTGGACTCTTCCAACAAATCTACGATTCTATGTGTTGCTGGACAGAATAGTGCTATTTTAAGTGCCCTTCTGGAACCTCCATTTTAATTCCATTTACAGTTGACTGTGGAAAAGCAGCAGTTCATCAGTCCTGAAGGTCCTGTTGTGGCCTAGGGATGTACGAAGGCAGTGATTTTCATTCTGGCTTGTATTTGTCATAATCAGGACTGTTTCCATTCCACTGCATTTCGGTTTCTGAACTGCAATTATTATGTTCTTTATCTCACTGTGTGCTATTTAAAGTAACTTGCTCAACTATTTACATAGCTTACCTAATTTAGATACATTTCAATGTAAAGGAAATGTTAAAACAATGTAAAAAAGAGTGTCATTAATTGTATATTGTTTGTAGCAGCGATGCAAGCCAATTGTATTTGCTTGACTAGTTTCATTGCTGACCACAGAGGACTATGCAGAGAGCAGCAATGCCTACCTCCTTTTCCCTTTTCTTTGCAATTCTTCAGCAGAGACCATTTGTGATGTTTGCCCACCTTGTATTTCATCATTTAACAGAGAAAATAAGTCTTCAAAGAAAGCCAGAGGGAACCATTTTGTATCCAGTGACCAGTGAAACTTTTTTTTTTAAGGGTTCCATTTCCAAGGATATGTTTTGAGAGATTATATATTTGGTGGTAATACCTTGTAGCCTCTGCTGGAGACAGCATCACCTCAGTGACCTTGCTCGCAGACTGATTGGAACTGTGGAAAGGGAAATTAACCAATTAATTATAATTTGACTTTATCCATTGTTACTTACTTTAACTTTTTATCCATCCTGTTTTATTAATATACAAGAGGATATATTTTTGTAATAGAGAATAAAAAATAAGGAGAACAGTTCCTGTTCGTATTTGTCAAAGCAATGCTCAGCTCACATGACCTCTTGTCCCTGGGAAATTTGAAATAAGTAGCACTGCTGGCCTCTCAGGTTCTAGAGAAAAGGCCATCACTCGTTACAGTTTATCTTTGGTTTGTGACTGCTGTTTCCTAATTCTCTATAAATAAATATTTAGTCTAGTATTTACTGAATGAGAAGGCAATGCATGAAGCCAGAGCTTCATAGCAACTTTCTCTATGTTAGAATGTTATTTTCCTTTTTTCTGGGGGGATAACTTTCCCCCCCTTTCTTTTCCTTTCTAAAGAGTTATTTTCATTACAAATAAAGATGTGGATTACACAACACTGATCAATGCAGTGACTATAATTAGATAGTTTGAGACTTTCTAATTACATGTTCCAGAGAGGTGACAGAAGTCAAATATTGAACTGCAGCATATTAATTAGACACTTTCTCCTGGAATAAATTCAGAAATAAGAGTGTACAATTATCATAAATTAAAAGATTTTTGTTAGAAAGGTTAATATTGTCTTGTAAACAGGAATGTAATTTGCATTTTTCATTATAACACATTTCATATTGCAAATAAGAGTAAGTGATTTGAAGGTCATGGCCATGATCCACAGAACTTGGTCCTGTGTGCAGAAATTGGCTTCCACACGTGGAGGGGTGTGTGTGTGTGTGTGTGTGTGTGTGTGTGTATCCAGGCAGTTTGTGCTAAAACAGTGTAAGAACTCAAATTGCATCTGTAAAATCTGTTCCATATTTGCAAGCTATTTCACAACCAAACCTAGAAAGTCACAGATCATGTATTAACTGTTGATACTTACTGCGGTGTAGTAGTTAAGACTTCCAGGGTGGCGCCATCGGTAATGGCGGACTCCCTCTGATCCGGAGGGACTGGCTCCACGGAAAACGGGTCTGTTCTGCTACGGCGAAGCGGGGACCCTTCAAAAAATCACAGGCGGAGGAAGCCTGTGACCATGGGACTCGGCGGGCACCTTTTGCGCCCCCCCCAATCCGTAAAGGAACCCAACTACGGGCTCCGGAGCAAAGAGGGGCTAGTGGCGCGGTGCTGAGAGTCAACTGCTTCTTCCGGGGAGCGAAGCCACACAGCCGTTACCGGAGAGCGCTACCTTTTTCCTGGGACAATTTGGTTACAAAAATAACTACCCGTGGCAGATCAAATTTGGACAATTGGACTTTAAACAACGATCTGTGAGTAGAAGGGAAAATTGGATTAGGAAATTCTTCTTAATTGGGCACTGAAGCGGGAAGGTCTAAACAGGAAGTCAGCCTTCCGTTTCTTTTAGATTGATTAAAGCAAAGACATGGCAAACTAGAGTTCAGGAAATCATTTGTAAAGGATCAACTTTCATCATTTAAAACTACTGAACCCCCTTCGGAAGCAGGAGAAGAGGGGGGATTTTTTCCGGATGGTTTAAACTTGCAGGAGAGAGTGTAAAGAAAAGTAATTTTCCACCGTCTTGAACCTGGGAGCGGGATGTCAGGACAGACGTTTTTGGGAAGTTCATTGACTATAGACAAATGCTTTTGACAGATAGTTAAAAGAAGAGAAACATAGTGACTCCATTGTTCTCTTTCGCATTTTAAAGGAACAAATACTGACAAAATATCTGAAAAAGGGAATTTTGTTGTTAGATCTGTTGTTAAAAAAAAAGAAAAAGAAAAGAGATTGATACAAATAGAAGTTCTTCCCCTAGAGGGAGCTTGTGAAACTGTTATTAAACTTGAACTGGGGAGCTTCGCAGCTGCAAACAGATTAAGATCATAGGAACAGACTTCTGACCTTGCATAACAATGTATTCAGAGGCTCTAGTGCGTGCTTTCTGTAAGACAAGTGCTTTATTGGAACAGTTACATGAGAAGACGGATTTGATGACTGTTGCAATTAGAAATTTTGGACAGGTAGTGGGTATCTATATATAGCCCACCCAGGAATCAACTCAGGAGTGTGCTCTGACAGATCAGATGAGGGAGGAGGTTGTTGCTGGACCTCGGGTGGCAGAGATGGAGGGAGCTGCGGCCCAGCAGGAACATGAGTTGTTGGATTTGACAAATGAACTTGGAAAAAGCCAGATCTGGAGAGATAGAGTTTTGTTGGGCTTGGAGATGGGGGGCTGGATAGACCCCCCTATGCAGGGATGTCTTGACTTTTCAAGTCTGGCAATGGGCCGTGAGGAGTTTCGGGTTGTGGGGGTCCTCAACTTTGGAGGGACTTTGAAACATGCTTTTAAATACCATATGGAGTTCAGTGTGGATTATGGAAAAGGGGCTGATCTGTCGAGAAGGGACAAAAATACTGTCAAGTTGGAGTTTCCACAAGTGAAAGGACCAGGAGACAAAGTAAAGTACAGGTATAAATATGAAGAAGATCTGCGGAAGGGACATGGAAGAGACTTAAGGGCCTCGGATATAAGGTTACCAGGTTAATGAACTAGATGGATGGGACAGAAAGGACTGACAAAACCCGGGACCAGGAGGAAGAGAAGCTGGATGAAGATTGGAAGAAAGTTTTAAAAAAAAAATTATTTAGGATTGTTTTGTAAAATTAATGAGTATTAGAAAAATGTTGGAATGAAACTATTTGGCTTTAGCAGAAATGTTCAAAAGAACTATGCAAGAATATGTTATGGTTATGAGAAATTGGTATAAATAAGATTTAAGTTTTAAGTTCTAGGGTCTTTTATAGTAAGATAAGGTTAAAATAGATTAAGGTAATTTAATGACAGAATATTATGAAAAATGGGAAGGATTTGCTGTTATAATTAATAACTGGAATACAAAAAAGGGAGGTGTGAGGAGGTCGATGAAATAAGGCAATGACAGTTAAGGATTTGGGAATATTGGATCTGTTTTTAAATGTTTGTGGTTTACTTTTGTTTTTTGGATTTTGATGTGTTTTGTTTTTGTTTTTGTTTATTTTTATTGATTTGTATTGTTTGACTGTTGTTTGCTTTTCCCTTTTTTTTCTTTTTTTTCTTTGTTTTTTCTGTAACTTTAAAATGCTTAATAAATATCATTTTATTAAAAAAAAAAAGAGTTTGAGCTCTGAGCTTGTCGGTTTCTGATTTTCACTCGCAACTCTTGCAACTGCAGATTTTATATCCTACACATGCAGTATTCACATACACTATCACAGTAAACCTGTAAGGAAGGTCTGTATTTGTTGCGTAGTTTTGATGTCCCTTTCCCATGATGGGCAATGGCTCACAATTGAGCCTGGGATTTTGGAGCTGAATTCTTTTAAAAGGTGGTTCACAATAGTCTTCTTCATCTCTGCTCTCAGGGGAAAGAAGCAGCAGCAAAGAAGAAATTATGAGCAAAGATTGTGAGTTCTCTTCCCCAACTCCCCCAGGTGTCCTGGCTGCAAATATTGGTCTTCTTAGTCCTGTGCTGCAGAAGGAAAGCTGAGGCTTAGAGTTAGCTCCTCTTCAACATGAAGGCTGGGACTGCACTACCTGCTTCATCCAACATTGCGTGTCTGGGCAAGTCCTGTCATTGACTTCTGCACATTGAGTTTAGACATCTGAAGAGGAGCATGAGAGCAAGTAATGCATGAATGGGGCTGACCTAACATCAATTAGTAAGTTTATGGCAGAAAAAGTAAGATTTCAACCAGCCAACCCAATCCTAGTTGCTTATCTGCTCTCACCAATGACACTGATGGTAATCATACCATCTTGTGCACACTGAAATATGGACCATATTTAAAGACCTGTGTTTTACAAATCCTAAGACAAGGCCGCTCCAGTTCCTTGTGGGACGGTGTTGCGGGCAGGCCACGTAGTCTCCCCATACAAAGCGGGGGCGTGGCTAAGCCCCTGTGTCATGAGAGGAGTCCTGGCCACGTCACGGCCCCTGGCAACCAATCCAGTTGGCTGGGGGGCATGGCTTAGCATATTTAAACTGACACGTGGCCAGGGGATCTCCCTTCCTGTCCCTGCTTCCGTGGATCTCCCGCCCTTTTTTCATTTGTTCAACATTCTGGCCTTGCTATGGACCTCAGCTCGTCGCCCATTGAGGGGGCCTGATAGGAATTTTCCCAATTGGCATCAGCCATTTGGTTTTCACCTACCTCGTAGCAATTGTCACAACTTTTATAAGATTTGGTAGTTAGGCGTTAGTAAAACCTGGTTCTTGGGAGGAGAGGTTGAGGCCATCACAGGTCCCTCCGCTTTAAGGGTAGTCCGTTAAAGGGATCTGGGGGTGTGGATCTTGTCTGAAGCCCAGGTAGGGGCTAGGGCCATGCCATGACCCCATCAGGGACCCTGGGGAAGCTCTTAGTTGATGTACATCAACAGGGCTCCCCCTACTGGTGGTTGACCATTACGAGACTACCTGCATGGCAGGCAAGAGTCTCATATAGTGGGTTCAATTCCAATGCCTAAGCCAATACCACTCCCATTCTGTAACCAATAATGTTGTGGCCTTTATTTGCCCATTAACCTAAAATACTGTGTCCATGTGTTATTATTCAACAAATGGGGAGGGCTCGGGGCCTTGACACACAATTGATGCCTCTAATCTTTAAAGCACTGTATCATCATGTGACTTGCTTATAAGGACAGCAAAGGAAACCCTTCTGGCAAAACATGGGATGTGAACTTTGAATAATTGCCCCAACACCCTGAAAGAAGATGTATATGGTTTAAACCAGGGGTTGGGTAACCTCAGTTCTGGATGGCCAAATGCTGGCCTCCACACGTCTTCATTTGGCCCTCAGGAATCTCCCCTTGCCAGGCCACATCTTTTCTCCCCAGGCCGTGCCTCTAACTGACTGAGGTCCTCATCTTACTCAAGGCTGGGGTTGTGTTCCTGAACTTTGATGCTGCCTCTTGCTTGCCCTGATAGAAATTTGAAGGGCTCTGAGTGTGATGATGATGAAGAAGAAGAAGAGGAGGAGGAGGAGGAGGAGGAGGAGGAGGAGGAGGAGGAGGAGTTTGGATTTGATATCCCGCTTTATCACTACCCGAAGGAGTCTCAAAGCGGCTAACATTCTCTTTTCCCTTCCCCACAACAAACACTGTGAGGTGAGTGGAGCTGAGAGACTTCAAAGAAGTGTGACTAGCTCAAGGTCACCCAGCAGCTGCATGTGGAGGAGCGGAGAAACGAACCCGGTTCACCAGATTATGAGTCTACCGCTCTTAACCACTACACTACACTGGCTCTCACACTGTAGAGACACCTTCCTTCTGTGCAACTGGAATGCCACCAAATCCACAAAGGTAAGGGTTGTGCATGTTCCTCCAGCCAATTGTCTAGTTGATGGACAGTTGGGGATATAGTTTGGGGGAAATGACATGGGCAGCGGGCAAAGTAGAACCCCTGGCAGACCAGAGTTTCCCCACCCTTAATCCAGTTAATCAATTTGACACACTGACTCACCACACTGGATTGGCAGATTCCTTTAATTTGCCACCTGTGCAATAAAGCAAGAGCTAGCCATGGTTTGTTTTCAACTCAGACTCTTCCTGTTGTTTGCCAAGATTCTCAATGACCAAGTGTGCGACGTCTGATGATAAGCAACTCGGCTCGTTTGTCTAGTTATCTCAATTAAAAGTTAATTTGCTTCTGTAGAACAACAAAACATATTTTTTATGTTGCATTTCGTCCTTCATGTACAACAAGCTTTTTGGTTTATTGGTCTAACCTCTTTTATCCTGACCTCTCTTGATGGCTTCTGAAGCGCAAATTTAGTTTTTAATTTATAATGTCTGCTCTTGCATTCATGCCCTGACAGTTTGATTTGTGATGTGCTGCAACCTGTGTACACCTTTTGCTAATGTCCAAATTTGCCTAGCAGTCTTGGCTATGTTTTTCCATAGCAAAGGACCTCAGAGATGATCCAACTTGTGTTAAGTAATTTTAAGACATGTTCAATTTAAGAACATGCCCCCCCCCCAACTATTTAAACTGATGGTGTTTAAAAGTGCTTACCTTTGCCTCTCTTTTATTTCATTTTTTACATTTCTATTTTAATTTGTATGCTGCCTTTCTCTATTACTATACACAAAGTGGCTTACAGCAGCAAACTATACACAAAGCATGCCTTATAATAATCTGATCCAATACAGAAAGTCCTATTAAAATATAACTTTATAATGAGATGACTATTATCAAATTAAGCAATATTCAATAATCTATTAGAATAGAATAGAACACAACAAAATTAACTCTTGAAACATTGGCAAAAAATAATTAAACAGAAACTCACTCTTAACAATTACAATAAATAATTTCTAAACTGTGATCAATAAAAATAACTGCAAGTCACAATGCATAAAATACCACAATGCATACAAAACTATGTAAACAGATAAAATTGAGAAACAAAGAAACACAACTTATAAAATTATTTTTTTTTTAATATATTTAATTTTTTAAAAAAACAACAACTCTGGATTGTGTCATCTGATTGCAATTATGCGTTTGATGTTCTCTTACTGGTTGTGCTATCAGCCTTAATGTGAATTGCACATTAAAGGATCATTTATTAGTCTGACTCATATGTTCAAGCAATCTGTCACACATAACCATGTGCACATAGCCAGAGTCAGTGGCTGGGGAAGATACACATCTCTATCTATATTGTACACTTCCTTCCATCCTTTTGGAAAATGCCATAGTTCAGTAGCAGTAAGGTAAAGGTAAAGGATCCCTGGACAGTTAAGTCCAGTCAAAGGCTATGGGGTTGCAGCACTCATCTTGCTTTCAGGCCGGGGGAGCCGTTGTTTGTCCACAGACAGTTTTCCGGGTCATGTGGCCAGCATGACTAAGCCGCTTCTGGCGAACCAGAGCAGCGCATGGAAACACTGTTTACCTTCCCACCGGAGCGGTACCTATTTATCTATTTGCGCTGGTTTGCTTTTGAACTGCTAGGTTGGCAGGAGCTGGGACAGAGCAATGGGAGCTCACCCCATCGCAGGGATTCAGACCACCAACCTTCCGATCAGCAAGCCTAAGAGGCTCAGCGGTTTAGACCACAGAGCCACCCACGTCCCCTTTTTCAGTAGCAGTACATCGGCTCTGCATGCAAAAAGGTTTTGGGTTAAATCCCCATAATTGCTAGGTAAGGACTGGGAAAAACTCCTGCACTAGACTTCATCGCTATTCTATAAAAATGGTCTATGCATGACAAAACGTTGTTGGAGATTTAATAAGGAAAACGCTTCTTTGAGACATTATGTTTATGCTATGTTTGGTGTTAGCATTTGGGGGGAAGGGTAATACTAGAATGTAACAATACTATTGTGGGAAAAGAATTAAACATTTCATAACATCATCTTAAATTATATACCTAATATGTGGTACTTAACAATCGGTCATTGTAAATGGCTTCTCCGCGCCCTTCCATCTGCAAAAAGATCAATATTAATACATTGGAAGGTTAAAAATATGGCCCCCTTTGATCAACGGATAGATCTATACCTGAGGGAAATAATAAGCTCATCTGCTTGCATATATACTACATAGTTTTGTAACCTTAATCATATTTTATTGTCATTTAGATGTTGTTTTCCTCTGCTTTCTTTTGTTTCTATGTATTTTTTCCTTCTTTCCCTTTCCTTTTCTCTTCACATCAATTCGCTGTGAAACTTTTAACAAGATATGTTTATTATTATTTATTTATTCGATTTACATACAGCCCTTCATCACAAGATCTCTGGGCAGTTCACAGAACAAAATACAAGATTAGAAACAAGTAAGTAATTAAAACAGAACAGCAAAACAACCCACCCACCCCTTCCCACAGACACATTTTTAAATGCTGCCGAATATTAATCGGCCAAAACATAAATAAATAAAATCCCCATGATATTCAGGTAGGATTGGGAGAAACACTTGTATACAACTTTAAACAGTCACTGCCAGTCAGAACAGACAATACTGAACTAGATGGACCAATGCCCTGAACCAGTGTAAGGCATCTTCTTATGTTGCCAAGTTTAATGTGGCCTCCACTGAATGCCTCTTTTGTGAATGCTCATTTCTGTGGATGCAGTTTCTGATGGAGAAAGCAGGGGACACAGGTATGCACAAGCTGCTTCCATGTACAAATAGGGTGCATGTCTTGAATTTGTATTTGCATATAATGTGTCTGCAGCAGCGGTTCTCAACCTGTGGGTCCCCAGATGTTGTTGGACTACAACTCCCATCATCCCTCAGCTCTCTGGCCTTGCTAGCTAGGGGTGATGGGAGTTGTAGTTCAACAACATCTGGGGACCCACAGGTTAAGAAAGGCTGGTCTACAGGAATATTTGCACTTTTGTGCCATATAAAAGGATGAACGGACACACCCTTTCGGTCATTAGGAAAAACGGAGGTGTTGTTCCAGGAATGAGATGAAGTGAATTGTACCATATACTTTTCTTTCAACTTGCACTGAAACCACCTTGAATAATTATGAGTATCTTTTGTAAGCTACTTAGAAATAATAATAATAATAATAATAATAATAATAATAATAATAATAATACCCCCCCATCTAACTGGGTCTCCCCAGCCACTCTGGGCAGCTCTCAACTGAATTACAGCCACTGGGAGCTGTAATGCATGATATAAGTACAGTGGTACCTCGGGTTAAGTATTTAATTCATTCTGGAGGTCCGTACCTAACCTGAAAATGTTCTTAACCTGAAGCACCACTTTAGCTAATGGGGCCTCCTGCTGCCGCTGCGCCACCGGAGCACGATTTCTGTTCTCATCCTGAAGCAAAGTTCTTAACCTGAAGCACTATTTCTGGGTTAGCAGAGTATGTAACCTGAAGTGTATGTAACCTGAAGCGTATGTAACCCGAGGTGCCACTGTATTCTAAACAAATCACTTCGTACACCACTAACTTTCTTTACAAAGCAATATATTAGATATTTACGATGTATGGATATCACTAGATTTTGGATCGGAGACACCTTGAGTTTAAAAAAGAATTACAAAAAAGGTAGAAAATAGAGGGATAGGCAAGTGGAGGGAACATTCAGCCTTAGGATGTGTATATGAGACAATGGTTTCTTGCTTCGAATCTATGACTCAAAATTTGCTCTTCAGACAGCGTGACATTGCCATGAAATCAAATGCCTTCTGAATGAAATTTGTTTTGCAGGGAGGCTCAGACCAGAGAGAGAGAGAGAGAGAGAGAGAGAGAGAGAGAGAGAGAGAGAATGTGTCTGGGTGTAAAGACTCACTTTGTTTTGTGGACTTTGCCTGATGTGTTTAGTGTTGGACTTTGTCCTCAAGGTGGTTTTTTTATATAGTAATTGTTAGCCTCCATTTTTGTTGGCGTTGATTCTATTTTAGTGATTTTGGGTGGCCTCCCTGTTTTATTGGTATTTTATTTTTATGAGTTTTTAAATTGTTTTTCTGTGTCTTATTGTAAACCACCTTGGAAGAGTTTACTTTCAAAGGCAGCAAATAAATATTTTGGAATAAATAAGCATGTCACAGAGCACCATGTTTCCAACTAGATTCATGGGACTTGGGAGCCAAGCTGCCTCTGTCAGAGGCGAAATGCCCCTGAATGGCAGCTATTGGGAATCACAAGTGGGTGGAGTGCTGTTGAGTTCAGGTCCTGCTTCCAGGCTTCCCACAGTTGTCCACTGGGAAAACAGGATGTTTGTTGGCCTAGATGGGTCATTGGTCTGATCCAGCCAGCTCTTCTTCTGTCTTTACAGCTGTGAGTATTTTTAATCGCTGCTATGTTTCACTTTACAGCTTCTCTCACACTAACAAGGAGAACATCTTGTTGTCTTGATCAACATCTTGATCAACAAGGTTGATCATGTAGAAGACAAATGGAAGGCAGACAATTCTAATGTGGTGATGATTTTGAAAAATTCAGATTTTACATTCGCATGGCAAACCCACCACCTACTTTTCAGGATTGTTCTTTTGGCTGAAACATGCTACTTTCCCCCCGAGATACTGATATGCATTTATATTTACATGATGTTGAATTGAATTATATCTTTTCTGGCTTTGTCCAAATAACTGATTCACAGTGCACTTTCAATGGGATCTTCGGCCAGATAAGTGGCTATAAAATTACAGCTTAAATTATTAGCATTATCAAGTCTGAAATAATACTGTAGAAAAGGCAATGTAAAGGCAGCTGCAATATCAGGACAAACATGTCTTCTTAACCCCACTAAAATCCTAACATATGTATATGTAAAACCAGAAACAATTACCTTACGCTGTCCAGATACTTCAAGGGCTCAGTGAGGAATGACCATATTTCGCCAACAAGTGTGGTTATATAAGCTGCCTGGCAGCATTGTTGGTCAAGCTTCATTGTGACCTCACAGAGAAGGAAGGCAGAGGGAAAAGATGATTGGCTGGATTCATTGTAGTTCAGAGAGACTTTACAGAAGCAACTGAAATTGGCTCAGACTGTGATGAAGGCAAATCTTCCCTTGCTGGCAGCTGATTTACTCTCCCGGTTATCATTTAGGGGATTGCGGTGTAAGACAAAGAAGTGTGCACATGAAAAACATTTTCATAATGGATTCTCCCAAATCTCCCCAAGAACTGAAACAGAGACAACATAAGACCTGTGATTTATCAGTGCCAGGTCACAGAGAAAATGTGCCAATTTTTTTGGCATATGCAACTTCAGTGAAATATGGATTAAAGCTGAGGTCACAGGACTAAGAGGACCAGAGGGGATCATTCCATTAATAATGCTGTGAATTTGGGCACACCTACAGCATATTCAATTAAGGTCATTTCTGAATTCTAGGCAGCCCTTGGCAAAACATTTGTTCATCCAAACCGAACACTGCTCCGCAAAGGAAGAGCTGTGTGCATTCAGAAAATGAACCAGGGTTTTGACTGACTAATTGCTTGTACACCAGGTCAGCTTGATTATAAGTTGTAAGCATTATGAAGCATGTTTTGGACACAAGAATGTTTTAAATGGCAGCCGTTAAAGGTTTCAGGGCAAGAACTTTTTAAGAACAAATTAATCACCAGTACTCCGGATTTAGCTTAGTTTAAATGCCTTTAAAAATGTATCTGTGACTGATTCACAGCCTGTTTCAAAGCAGACAAGTTTTGACTTACTTTTTGATATACTGGACTTGATTAGTGAATGGGAATTGAAATGCGGGGGGAAATACAAGCTTCCTTCCTGCTACCCTGTCAGCCAGGCACAGTATAGATCTCACCTGAAGCAAATCTTGTTTTCTCCATGCTCTAGTCTCCAGAAATGTTATAATCACGATTCAAGGTTGCCCAGATACTTCTCAGTGTCTGAGGCACGAAAGCAAAATGGAGTACCGTTCTTCCACTTGCAAACATGAGACATAATCTGCCAGGTAATTCGAATATATAAACCTTGTTCAAATGAGCTGCACAGCTCCTTGTTTACTTCAACGAGGTTCATGCTGGAGAATTTCCCAGTAGTTTACTAAGCAGGGTTTACTCGGAAAAACATTCCATTTGGTTCAATGTGACTGGCTCCCAGTAAACTTGCTCAGCATGGCTGCCTAAATCTTGCCTGTCTGCCTCCCATCCCATCATCCTTAATGGCTCTCATAATCTGCCTCCTGGGACAGCTGTTTTGCTATATACCACATTGTAACAGTGCTTCTGAATACAATAACAGATTCAATGTTGAAATCGAGGCAGAATGTGGAAATCTAGTTTCATATTTTTGTTCTGTTATTAATATAAACAACTCAATATAAATAAGGCTCTTTATAGCTCTCCATGGCCCATAAATCCCAAAGCAGTGTTTAAAACAGGATAGATGATAGATAGATAGATAGATAGATAGATAGATAGATAGATAGATGATAGATAGATAGAATTACTATGATTTGTTAACTATATTGCAGATTTTGTAGCTGGTACTTGTGAAGAAAGACCCTTGACACATGGACACCGTATTTCCTTGTTTGCTTGCATAACCCTGTTTTCAACATGATCAGTCTATTGACCAGTTCAAAGTTGCATCAGGAATGAGAGAGAGAGAAAGAATCAAGTGCTTGGCTTCTGAATGACCTTTAGATCATTCTGGGTAAGGAACCACTGTATGGTTTTCAAATTAAAAATCTTATCTGGGCAGGTAGGGACCGGGATGCCTTGTCCTTGGATGATCTCTCAAGTGAAGAGTCTCATCTGACAAGAGCCTGTCTACTTGACTTCACATCTGAAGAGCTTGACAATAGTGCATTAATGTCATAAGCTGGGGAAAGCACAAGAATTCTATGAAAGTGTGCTGGCACTTTTAATAGAAAGGGCCTGTCAAAGTTTCCACTCTAAAAATACTATTGTCAGAGTTTCAGCCTTCAACCATAGAAGTTCATTCAGGGCTGTAATGGGCAAAAGCTTTCAAATCCAGAGAGACTTTCCCCCCATCCTGTAGAGCTTTTGTGGGGGGCATGGGGTTAATAGGAAAAGTGTCTGCTTTCAAAACAGTTTTTAATAATAATAATAATAATAATAATAATAATAATAAATCAGTTTTAGTTTAGTTTTGTTTTTTGCCCAAAGAGTAATATGAATAATATTGATAAAAATAAATAAATCTCAGCAATTCCATTTCACTTTATGTGTACTTATGTATCACAAGCATTAATTCCTAGAGGGCTATAGAATATTTCTGTCTTTCAAGCAAGATTTCCAGTAAAGATTTTTTTAAGGCGATATTGTTGTTTTACTCATTTGAAAGCTGACCTACTGAAACCCCTTTTTAAAATAAATAAATGACCACATTGACTTGCTGCATTTCTAATTCCAGATTCAATGCTTGGGGCATAGCTGTCAACGTTTTCCCTTTCTTAAGGGAAATTCCCTTATTCCAAATAGGATTCCTCGCAAGAAAAGGGAAAAGTTGACAGCTATGGCTTGTGGGCTTCCCATTGGTAACAAACCGGCTGGTCGCAGTGGGGAAACAGGATGTTGACTAGAAAGACATTTGGTCTAATCAAAGGGGGTCTTATGTTCTTACGACTTAAATTACCAACAATATTTCCTCCATTTCTTGAACAGTAGCACTCCACACTGCAACAATTTGTTATGGGTTCCCCTTGCATATGCTAAAGGAATCTAAGTACCAATTATTTTGTTGCCAAAACACCACCCTCTATACATGAGAGGGATGTATCAGTTTGCTAGGGAACTCTGGAGTTTCCAGAAGTACAAAACCTTCTCAGTGATGTTTGGCCATGATATCAATCTGGACCACTGCTCTGGTCAGTCTTTCAAACCCTTCCTTAGAGACATTTCTAGAAGGTTAAGCTGGATGACTTTTGTCCTTTGGTTTGTGGGGTTCCTCAAGATTCTCTTCTGTCCCCCATGATTGTTTTACATCTACATAAAACTGCTGGGAGAAGTCAATATTCTTGGGGTACCGAACTCAGCTCTATCTTTCTCTTTCTAACAATCACAGAAGGCTGTAGATGTTCTAAACCAGGCCTTGATATCAGTAATAGGCTAGAGATGAAGGCTAACAAACTGAAGCAAGGCTAGGTCTTCTGGTCAGTAGGAAGGGTTTCAGTTTGGATTCCATCCTGTGTTGAAAATTGGGTACATTTCCTCTGAATACATAGCTTGGGATCTATCTTGGACCCATCCTTAAACCTGGAGCTTTAGGCCTCAGCTGTAGTTAGAAGCACCTTTGCACAATTAAGAATGGCATACTAATTGTTTCCCTTTCTTGAACCTTTTAATCTTGCTATGGTGAGGTAGGACTCATGTTACCCCCTCCCCTTTTGTATCAATTGTATTGGCTGCCTATTCATTTCCAAGTGAAATTTAAAGTGCTTGGTTTGACCAAAAAACCCCTAAATTACTTGGGACCAGATAAGCTGAAGAACAGTTTCCTTCCTTTCATGAAAACCCTGCCTGAAAATCGAGATCTTCCACAAAGGCCTTGCTTGTTGTAACTTCAGCTACACATAAGGTAACAATGTTCAATAGAGACTTTTTTGCAGCAACCCCCAGCTCTGGAACCCCTCCTGCCTGGAGATTTGTATGGCTGCCTCGCTGCCCATATTTAGAAGGGCAGTTAAACATTTTCTTTTTAGCTTTTGAGTCCTCCTAGGTCAGAGGTTCCCAAACTGTGATATGCAAACCATTTAGGTGGTCTGTGGCATGACTGTGAAGAACACTTACAATTTGAATTCCATGGAATTCAAATGGCAATGACAATAAAATACGATCTAAGAAATAAAAGAAGCAATAAAATTACAATTAAAAATCATCTAACATCTAGTACAGCACATTATAGTTGCTACAATAGGCAGGAAAAGATGTGAATTGGTCCAGGTCCACCAAGCCCTTCAGCAATTTCCAAGTGGTCCACGGGGAAAAGAAGTTTGAGGACCACTGTCCTAGATAATTTGGCTGCTGTGTTGTGGTTTATATTGTCTGTTAAATTTTATTGTTGCCGTTTCATTGTATGCCACTCTGGTCTTCTTGAAATAGAGGTATATAAACGAATTTTAGTATCTAAGCAAACATAACCCAAAATAGAGATATGATGCCATCACAAAATCTGAACCTATTTTTATGCCACTAAAAAGTTTACTTTTGGCCAAAAGCTGCACTATAAAAATATGAAATCTGGCAACCTGATGACTTCAGAATTGTGAGGAAAGCTTCCAATAAAGATGGTCCAAAACAGGGAATGACAAGAACAGAACATAATTTTTGTACTAATGTTGGATGAGGGAACAAAGCAAATTAAGCACATTTTAGCAGTCCTGTCAATACAATTCATTTTGATAGATTTAGCCATAATTGTGGAGGGAAAGCTAGTTTGTAATAAGGATCATATTGAGTTATTTTAAAGGCAAGGATTATCTTATTCAGCACATATAATGTCAGATAACTACTGGAGTTAAAATGAATGTAATTAAATTTGTAAGTTTTTAAAGGAATAGATGATTCATGAAACATTGGGGAAAGAGTTTATTTTAAAACTTTCCTGATTAATTTCTCTAAGCTTTCCAGCTGTTAAAAGCAGTGAAAAAATTTTCATGTAAAAGCATGAATTTCAATTATTCCCAATCATGAATATGAACAAATGAACCATTTGTTAAGAACAATCCTATTTTAGAAAATCAACACTGTTGTGTTAACTCTAGATTGATCTCTTTATAGAAGGAATAGCAAATGCCAAGGTTATGAATATTTATTTTTTATATAAACAATGTCCCTCAATAATACATTCAAGTGCTATTCCAACACAGTGCAAAAAAGGAACATAACTGAATATAATCACCAGTGGCCAGATTCAATGAAGCTGTGCTAATGGGAGTCTGCACAATGAATCCAACTAGCACAAAGGGGCTTTCTCACCTCCCACCTCACCCCAAAATCAGCTATTGGGGGTCAGGAGAACCCCAGAACCATGTATGGCAAAAGAGGGGAGTCAGTCCATCAGGCAAGCAGCAATCTCCTTAGAGTTACTTTGAATTCCACCCATAGTTCCCTAAATGAATCTAAGTATAGTAAGAATCAGGCCAGTGGAAATTAAGTTGACCATCAAGTGACTTATTTTAGATATCTCAGAGCCCAATTTTATGTTTGGAGTTGTCATGATAGGTACATCCTTCTACTGACTGAATGGAAGTGGGGAGTTGAATGTTTATAGGCTTCCCCATGTTGAAAAAATCATTGCCCATGAAAAGTTAGCATATTTGTGAGATGAGGTTAATCCGGCCTTCTACCTAACATGCTAGGTTTTGGTAGGCAGGGAATGTTTGATGCTGGAGAGTATTTTTTAAAAATTCCTAATATTCTTCATCATTTTTACCTCATAATGCCCTGGAATTATGATACATTGGTGGCATTCTGGAAGGGCGAATAAAGCAAAAAAGCTGTTCTATCACTGCTAATGGTGAGCCTCACCTGCAAAAAACCCCCCAAACTGTTGGATTCTCTGGCCCCTGAATAAATTCAGTGGAGTGGTCCCCTCAGTTTCTTGCTCCAAAAAATAGGATAGAGAATCTTGAGAGATCATTTCCGAAGGGGTATAGCCAGATGAAGAATAATATATTAAGGTTTTGTTTTATTCAGCTAATCGTTTGGTTTGCCAGCCATTCTAAAGAAAGGAGGAGGCCTGAAGGACTTTATATTTTTTTAAAAAAAACTGGTCTGTTGGTCTGCTTCTGAAAAAATCTTACCTCAGAATAGGTGCAGTTTTATCCTGTGGATGTCTGTGAAACTGAACTACACCTGTTCCCCTTTCTTACACTCTCTCTTTTTTGCTAGGAAATATAGTATTTTATTACTAAGATTACTTTGGCTGCAATCCCAGACCAATATCCCACTTATATGGAGTCTAAATAGCTCTTGTCAAATATGTGTTACTGGCAATTAGCAAAGCCTTGGGCTTTGCCAGAGCTTTGTTAGCGCAGAACACAGATCCGGGAGGAGAAGGGGCTATGAGGAAGGTTGCCAGTACCTTTGAGCAAACTGAAAGATTTACTAACCAATCAAAAGCTATGCTTCTAAATGTGCAGTTACTTTTCAGGAGAATTTCTGTCCCTTGAATGTGGGAAATGAGAACGTCTGCGAGAATAATAAAAAAGCAGCCTGGCTTTGGAACATGCAGTGGCTGGACCCCCTTAAGTAGTAACCACATTCCCGAAGGGGCAAGAAAACTCTGCCTCTTATGAGCTTCAGAAAAACTCTACAGGGGGAGTTTCTCCCACTGCAGTGACACAGTATTTGGGGGGAGCATTATTCATAGGGCCACATCAGAAGCATACAGGAGCCATCTCAAGTCTGCTAGGGACCCTAGAAGGACCCAAGAATTACACCAAGATTTAGGTTTTATACAGTAAAATCAGCAAACCTTTGTAGATGCCATGCCCAGCTTGGGTCATGTTATGTTGCCGCTGCAAGGAGGCTGGTTTCTCAAACCATATGTAACCTACCTGTCAGGAGCTCGTCCTACACTCGAGTAGGACCCTGGCAGAGACACATGCCCAACTGGCATGTTCTCTCCCTCCTGGTTGATCGTTCAGGAGCTTCAAAAGCTTCCCTCAGCCCGAACATCACAGTGACCAATGCCAACAGACACCAACACACTTAGGGATCCGCAGAGTCTTCGCAGCTTGCGTAACAGACCTCAGCATAACAGACCTCAGCAACTCAGCATTTTGGCTAATCTACTTTATTTACATATGAACACACATGGAGCATTGCAACATGGCTCCCTCTCTCTCTCTAGCATCAGACAGCAAAGAGAAAGAAAAAAGGACAATAGTCCCACTTCATGGAACACAGTAACACAAACATCCTGTCTCCGTCACTTCCCACTTTGTGGAGTCAAAACATACACCGTCATGTGAAAGATAACAATCCCATGACTGCAATCACGGAGTAGGAATTCTAACACTTCCTACTCCTGCCTTTAGAAAAATACAAGTCATTCTTACTGTTTTTAGGTTTAAGTAGGGTTATGTGACACACACACCCTTAAGAAATTTTGCTAGTCTCAATGCTAGCTCCAGATCCTTGTGGGTCCTCAGTCACCACAGTCAGCTCGGACCATGAGGGAAAGGCATACTACAGCAACAGCTTTTTTGTTCCCCTCCTCGTTGTCAGAGGGGCCAGGGCCTCTCTCTGCCCCTGTGGTGTGATATCTCCTCTTGGCAGCTCTTCTTCTTCTCCCTATATTGCTGCTTCTGTCTCATAGGTCCCAAGGAAGGAAGCTTTATGTCCTGTGGAGACTTTTGTTATTTCTCCTCTTCCAATTGAGGCAGTTGTGTTGTCTGAAACCTCTTTCACATTTTAACACATGTGTATGACGTTAAACAATATGGTGGCCTCCAGCTACTGGTCCTGACTGATGGTGACCACTGCCTTTGGCTAGTCTCATCAAAACTCATTTACTTTCCCTCCAATTTCCTCAAATGTTTGAGCTGAGGAGAGGCCTCCAGACTTTCCGTTTTGCTTTTGGCGAAATCTGGCAACAACTTTGGGATGAGGAGAATTCCCGTGCTTGATATAATTATTTTGGCTACCTTTCAAATCCTACAGATGTTTTGCCTGATTACTTTGCACAAATAAAATCTGCTTTCCATATCAGCCTTCAAATGACATTTCGTGGGCAACTCAAATTCAAAGGATGCTTTTGTCAGAGATACCTACTTTACACTTCTATGAGCTCCTTTGAATAATGGAAAGACATAAAGCAGAAGGGGTATAAAATGTGGTTAGGCAATTTATATCATGTACTGTACTCAAATGTACTGCACTTAAAGTGATTATCTACCAGCAACCTTCATTTGTGTCCCTAGTTCAATAGGAGAGTGAGAGACAATGCAAATGCTTCCATCATTCTTCAAACAAGTACAACAAATAGCTAACCTTTTCCTACCCACCCAATTGTTCCTGCAATATCTTTATTCTTGCTTGAGCACAAAGGTAATTTTAAGCAGTCCTTTGTTTACTCAGATTGATCATCTTTGTTAAAAATAAATAAATACCTGTACCGTTGGTAACAAGAACTCCATAATAATTTCACACTGAATGATTTCCTGTATGGAGAAAAAATATCTGTCATGAGCCTCAAGCTCTTCTATTCACTAAGGAACCTTGCACAACAGGAGGCTGGAGTAAGTACTTTTGTTTATGGATCTTGCGTCTTTCATACAATCTCAACTTGTCTCTCCACCTACATACATTCCAACCTACTCCACCATAGTGGGTATTTTATTTTTGTATATATATTTTTTGCAATGTGGAGAAGAAGAAAAACCCTTGTCCTTCATCCCTTACAAGATCTGTTAAATATGTCAAAGCAGGCAAAACTACACTGGGGACTTGCACATAACCAGAAAAGAGGAAATAGTAGAATCATGTAATTGTAGAGCGGGAAGAATGTTGAGGGTCATGCAGTCCAACCCCCTGTAATGCAGGAATGCATCACTCCAAAAAGTGAACAACAGAGGATGCAGATTTTGATAACTTTTGCATCACACACTAATTTATATGTGTAGATGGACATCTAGAAACAATTACCATAGTTTAGGTAGAAATACATCTCACCATTGTGGGAAAGACTTTGCCCAGGTGACTTCTGTTTCTGAGGTGAATGGACATATCTATCAATTTCAGTTCTCCAAATACCTCATTTTTCCAGTCTTAAATTCAGTTCCCCACATATCTGCAACAGTTTGTGAACTATTTTCCTAATAATGAAATTTCGGCAGCATTTCATTGCAAAATTCATCTGATAAATACATTTTGACTTAAATGCATTTTTTCCTAATGCAATGCATTTTTGTATGTTATTTTCACAAATATATGCATTTTTATGCACACACTACTCTAGTATATGCATTTATGTACACATTACTTGGGCTGAATAATTACATTGCAAAATTCATAGAAGTGTCGATTTCCAACAATGACTGTGTTTTAGTTCACATATTGTTTCAAAAAGTGTGAGTTTGATAGGTTTGTCTTTAAATGTGAACTGAACTGAAATTCCTCCCCCTTTCCCAGTGCCTTTTCAGTATACTATCCAGGCAGTAGCTGTTAATGGGCAACTTCAAGGTTCCTGATCTCCCTTCTTATGGTTCTTCATCCTTCAACCTGACTTGGACTGGACAACCCTTCAAATAAAGACTTCCTTCAAACAGAGCATTGACTTCTGACAGCTCTTCATATAGATAACTATCCTCTGTAATATGGCTACCCTACATCATAGCTACATCATAGGTGCCAACTCCCTGGGAATCTGGATGTCTGAGCACCCACAAATTTTGGTGCCAGGGCCATGTACGCTGTATGGCACCCATGGCCCCAGGCACCCATGGTCGCAGGGCCAAGTTGGCACTCCTGAGCTACATGCCTAGGCTTTACCTTCTCTGCTTTGCAGTCTTACTTGTCTGATTTGATCTGAAGAAACTTACTTCAAGATGGGACTTCTGTGGACTTCATTTCTCACCTTCCACCACAGAGGTTGCAAAAGGTGGAGGGCAAAGGCCATTGAAATGCATAGAGAACTGTTGTGGCTAGAATGTGGGGTCCAGGGACTTCATCATTATGCTGGCTGGGGCTGCCAGGAGTTGTAGTCTGAAACATCCAGAGGGCACCAGGCTGGCAGCGGCTAGAAATCTCTTATCATAGGTATGGGGAACCCATGGACTCTAAACTCCAACTAGTCCCAGCCAGCATGGCCAACAGCAAGGGACAATGAGAACTGTAGCTTGGCAACCTGTGGAGGATGCAAACCTGTTTTATCACAAAGTAACAGCCATAGAAGGTCCCACATGACAATCTACCACATACGTTTTGAGATATGTATCACAGCTCATTAAAACAACATTCTGGAACCTCAAATAGTTCTGCATAATTTCTACCAGCCTTTCAGTGATTTGTGAGCTGACAAAGCAAAAGCATCATTGCAAGGAAGATCCTCCCATGGGCTGGATTTAGACATTATACTTTGAGTATAATAATTACCTCCTTTTATGGCACAGGCTAGTTTTATTTCTCAAACATCATAAATGGCTGGCTGTATAGTGTCGGAGAAAGGGGCAGTTGATTTGAAATTTCTTGTCTTCCTTTCCTGGAGATCTTCCCTCTGAAGCAGCATTAAATCTTTACCAATGTGGTTAGCAGTGTCATTCTTCAGATGTCCATCTATACTCATTGCAAATTTGGCCCCAAGAATTTGGAAACTGAATTCTTATTATTGCTAATTGCCTACTACTACTATCATACTAGGTAGAGGAGTTGGTGCTAGGGGGGTATTTGATATCAGGAGAAGAGGTCCTCTGTTGCTGCCCTCTGGGGCTGGTTTTGAGAAGGCAACAAAGGTTCTTGGATCAAGGCCAGAAAATATTCACAGACAAATGTAGGCTCAAAACAGCAGCTGTGGGAGTTCCAAGCCTACTGTAATAACAGTGTTGGGTGATACCTCACATGCCACAATAGTGGGACCATGTTAGGAGGCAAGGATAGGAAGTTGTGTGGTGTTTTGAAGAAGTTGGGAGAGTTTTATTAAATATGTCAGGTGTTTTGTACACTGAAAAATGTCATAGAAATACTTAGCAACAGCTATGGTGAGTAGAAATAATTTGTGAATTGAACCTGTTAGTGCCTGTCACCAGTACTGGGCACCAAAGACTGTGTGGCCTTTCAGAATTTGGCTTTTTTAGCCTTGGGTGCTGCACGTGTTTGAATAGCCCAGAGCGCTGTAGCACTAGAGGCTCTCAAAAGTGTGGGCTCTGGTGGACTCCCCCACTGAACCCTGGCTTCCACATTTCAAGTACTGCACATACATTGCCAATGTATGTGTGTATCTGAAGAAGTGTGCTTGCACACGAAAGCTCATACCAAGAACTAACTTAGTTGGTCTTAAAGGTGCTACTGGAAGGATTTTTTTTTATTTTGACTATGGCAGACCAACACGGCTACCTATCTGTATACATTGCCAAGTTATACACTGACAATTAGTCTTCTTAGCGAATGCAATTACTTCTAAAAGGAGTTGGATGGCTACAAAAATACCCATCTCTTGTTTATTCAGGGGACAGCTTGCAACTTTGGTATAGGGAGGAGAGTTGTTCCTCTTTGTAGGTTCAGTCACATTCCTGAGGGACGACCTCTAGCAGAGAGAGAACTGTGTAGCCTTGGTGCCCGTTTACTTGTGGGCCGACATTGCTAACAAGGGAGCCAATTAGTGACTGTTGTGACAGTTTGCGCAATATTGACAGCTGTTAGCTGCAGTAGAGTTCTGGGTTGTTCTGCTGCCATATTTACTAGGGAATATGATTATGATGAGGAGGAGACAGTGTATATACCTTCTGTGAGCCATTATTTAACATAACAAAAACACCTATGAATTTCCAATTGCTCGCTTTTTCATTCTTTTCACGACTCAATAAAATGGTAAAAGCATTCACCTGATTTCCAGCATCTATTTCTTTGTATACCAGCTCTACAAAGTAATTGAAGATGCAGCTAGAAGGATGACACATACCTATTAATCAGACTCGACAGACACTGTAGGCTTTTGTATTGTTGATCAAATGGGTGCTAATGTGTGAAGATTTTTTTTTTTTTTTACTTTTGGAAAAAAGAAGATCTGAAAGCATTAATAGTTAGCTATTGAAGCTTATATGAAACGAGACATTGTCGGATCAATCAATGTCAGCATTAAGTCTAACCCATTTGGCACTGTTTGTTAGTGACACAGAGACTTTTGTCCTTAGATTGCTTTCAAAATCCTTTTTTGTTCTGTTTTTTTGCAAGTGAAAGTGTAGCTTTCATTCACAAGGTGGAACAATGGAATGAATTTTTTAAAAGGTAGGTTTGGATCTAGCATGCGACACTTTAATTATCACCTGGGTCAACTCCAGAGCTGAAGCACAAGTTTTCATTATTTTGAGACTCGTGAAACTTTCAGGTTCCAGCTTTTGGTGTCAGTTTTGACTTCAAAATTAAACATTAAGCTTTTTGTATTAAAATTGGACATCCAGATTCAACTGTCTAGATTGGTTAGATGGAGAAAGTGAATTCACTAAATTCTGTGGCAAGTCATCTATCAGATCTGGACAAATGAGACTGATCTCCTATATCAGCTGCCCCAGAGCTAACACTACATACCATAAACTTTTATGGGGGGGGGGGTTTAGAAACAGTTTCAAAATTCACATTTTGTGGCACAACTCTCCAACCAAATAATGTGTACAAAAATGCTTATTTTAGTAAAAAGTGAATATAAATTGTGCATATTAGTGAAAATGCACTCCATTGGGGTATATTATTTGCAAAAGTGGACTAGGCAGAAATATGTTTAAAAATGTGTACATTTGAAGAAATGTGCAGGAAATGCATACAACTTTTCATGCAGAGTTTTAAAAATGTTTGCTGAAATAGAGTGAACTGAAGATTGGAAAAATGAGAAACTGAGAAAAAAACTTAGCTGTTCTTAAACATTCTCACCTCCCTGAAGCTTGTGGTGCAAATCTTCAGCTGAAGAAATATAAATGCATCTATGAAAAAGACATTATTATTATTTTATTATTTTATTTATGAATTATGCCAGGCGCTTTATCTTGCCCAGGGCAAACCAAAGTGACTTACAGACAAACAAATAGGCAATAGACAAAAAAAATCCTTGCACAAATGTGTATATCAGAATTGAATATAGAAATGGGTACATTTGGAGAAAAGTGTACTAAAATGCTGGTTTATATTTTTATTTTCAAGCAAGCTAATTTCTTGTCTCACGTGATAAAGGCTCAGGTAGTTGGGTGGAGATGAGCCAGAGAAGGTTGAATAAAGTCACCTGGGGCTGTTTTTGAAGGCTGCATATTCCTTGTCTTGTTCTTAAAGGTATGGCTCTATTATCCCAAGTAGGTATTAGAAGATTACTCTCGAAATTTGAAACTAACTTTCCCCACCTGAAATAAGCTGCTGAAATGAAGAAAAGTAACCTGGAGTGGACTTTTGTGTGAAAGGACTGTGAGTTTAGCTTGGTTCTGAGACTGAAAACCAGTTCCTAAGCTCATATGGTGCTCAAAAGCACACTGTTCTTCAATTTTAACTGTATGTCTTGCATTCCTGGCTCTGGCTGGTAGAGCTTGGGGGTCCTCGTAAAAAAGCAAGGAACTCAGATCTAAGACAAGCTTGCCGTGTGCTCAACCCTGTCTTAGTATTTGTTTCAGATAAACTCCCAGGAAGGTTCTTGGATTGGTGGGTCTTCCTCCTTCGAGTTCATGCACAGTTCTGCTCTGAATGTTTGAGACGGCAGTTATTTTTATTACGCTGATAAAAACTACGTAGTAAAAATAAAATGGGGATCATAAAAGAGGACATTTTGAAAAGCGGGAAAATAGCATTGCAGAGTCCCCACCATCTTTGACATTTAATTAAAATTTATACCATTATACGTTACTTAATATCTAACCACAGAGGGGAAATGGATGCAACTTACATGCACAGCTTTGCCCCCACATGCATCATATAAGGAATAGCATTGTTCCCAAGCCTAAAAACTGGAGCTGCTACCAGAATTCAAAACAAGAACGGTATGTTCTAGTTCATAGAATCATAGAGTTGGATGGAACTGTTGGGTTTTCTTGGTATTAATGTGGCCAATGGTGCTACTCAGAGGTGTGTGTTTGTAATTATAACTTGCATGGCAGCACATCTGTGAGCTCTTGACAATTCAGCACACCTGTGGTATCTTAACAATTTAACTAATTAGCAGGGGGAGTTTACCGGCTGCACCGAATGCAGCGATGTGATAGGGTAATTGATTATTTTGAAAACTGTATTTAAGTTGATCAAGTGGTGTAGTGTGAACTATTCTAGGAATACTGTTAAGTACTGGTGAGGAATGGTGGTGAGAAGGGGTGTCTTGCAGCTGTTTGATTATTATTTAAAAATAAAGATAAGCAACAATATTACGGGCAAGCTTTTATTCCATTGCCCCAGTCGCTGCGCAAACTCAGTTGGCGCAGATGGCCAACAGGAACTCCAAGGGTCATCTGGTCCAACCCCTGACAGATGGCCAACCAACTTCTGTTTTAAAATCTCAAATGAAGGAGAGTCCACCATCTTCCAAATTAGCCTGTTCCACCAGCATCAGAAAGTTCTTTCTACTGTTTAGTCAGAATCTCCTTTCCTGTAATTTGAACCCAACGGTTTGGGTTCTATCCTCTGGAGCCAATGGATTCCATCTGAATGATATTTTTAAGGAAACATACATAACTTTAGTGAAAGCAGAACTGGATGAAATTTGTAAGCAACAATGCCTCTGATTCCTGCCAGATTTCAGAAGGATATCTGCATTAGTTTTCTTGCAGGGTAGTTGTTGTTGCAGTTTTTGGGTGAGTGAAACAGGAATAACTTAATCTCCCCATGTGTTTTGTGGGCAACTGACATGGGTGCGGACATGGGAGGAGCACCCCTGGGTTGGAAACCTGCTAAATTGCATAGAAATCTTTTCAGTGGCTTTTGTGCTACGTACCTTTCAAGATGATTTAGGAGAGAGAAGAGGACCACAGCTCAGTAACCAACCCCTCAAAAGCCTCCTGGGCAAGGGGCAGCAGTGTGTTGAATTCTGGGGAAAGAGGAGGAAATGATTCGCTGTCACTGCCCTCTCCATCAAAGCACTGGCATTCAGAAGCCCATGTAAAATCATATTCTCTGCTTACAAGCTGGACCTGTCAGTCATCCCCCCTAATGATCCTGGTGTTGTCCTTATGCTACAGATCTAAGTTTCAATTTCATCAACACTGAGGCATCATGAAGTACTTTAGGAGTCTCTGCTTTGACTTCTGCAGATCCTGCTTCACCTTTGGCAAGGGCCCCACTACCACCGGCAACCTCATTTCATCTTCAGATTTGGGATTTGTCCAAATACCATGCATACTCCTTGAATAAACATTTCACCTATCTCTCCTGTGAAGAAAGTTGCCAAGTACACAGTTATCTCTCCAGGAGAAGGTCTTTAATTTTGCTATATGCTGAAAAGAACATCAGCTCTTACACAGTGCCTTGACCAACTGTGAATAGGATATGGTGGCCTGGCATTTTTACAGGATCAAGGTCATCAGCATACTAATGTAATGTCATCCAATTCATATTCATACTAGTGAACTGTCTATGTGGTCAAGGAAGTAATTTAATTTCTCAAATTGTAGTAGCAAAAGGTCGTAGGCTTGGCTTGTCCTCTGAAATAGATAAATATGTAAATAGTGACATGTGATGCAACCATATTGTATTTCTGCAGTGGAATATTCTAATCCTTTGATCTTTACAAAACGCTAAACAGAATGTGGTTGATGAGGAAAGTCGTAACACTGCATTAATCCTTTATGTAAAATAATTCCACTCCCATCTGCCTGTGTTCCAAATTGCTTGCCGCAGCATCCTCGCCAGCTGTTTGGGGGTTCTTTGTGTCTTCAGCTACTTAGCTTTCATTTCTTTCTTTCTTTTCAGTTGTGACCAGTAAACAACTTAAACCCAGTTCCCACACTCACTTTGACCACAGTTTGATGTTCCTTTTTCCCTCAAGGTGTCATGGCACATTCTACAAAGATGACCTTTATGAAGAAAAATCGCTGCCAGTGTGGCACTTCCTTTTCATAGATAACCCTAAATCTCTGGTTTAGGAAGAAAACATCAGAACCTAAGAAGGTTATTGCTGAATCAGGCCAAAAGCCCAATAGTCCCAGCATCCTGTTCTGACAGTGGCTAGCCACACACAAGAGCACTTTGCCCACTTCGCTCCCCTAAATTCCACCTTAGGTCATTCTAGACCAGTGTTCTGCTACCCTTTTCTGTTTCATAGTTGCAGGAATGGGGAACCTTTTGTCTGTGGAGGGCCAACTGCCCTTAAGGGTAATCTGTCAGGGACTGCATGTCAGTCATGGGCAAGGCCAGAACCCAAAATTGGCATAGGTTACAAAATTGCATAGTTCACTTGACTCTTCTTTCTTTGTGCCATTGCCTGAGGACCACATAAAATTAAGCCATGGGCTGCAGGTTCTGGGCCTCATGTTCCCCAACACTGCTTTATGGATCCAGGGAGATGTTTTACAACCCACACCTTCTGAATTCAAGTTTAATTTGGGAGGCTTTCTCAACACAATTCTGGAACTGGAGCCCACACAGTTTGCTGTAACTTTCAGTTCATTTGCATATTTATTTCCTCTCAATATGGATGTGCTCATTGATAAAACATTGTGGACAAAAATCTTGATGCAGTTGTACAGCCAGTCCCATCAAGTTGTGTGTGTGTGTGTGTGTGTGTGTGTGTGTATGTGTGTGTGTGTGTGTGTGTGTGTTATCAGAGTGCACGTGTATCAGGAGGTGGGGAGATACACACATACACAAAAATTCAGGAACGGGGAAAACAAACAAACAGAGTGATGGAGAATTGCTAATCCATCAGTTCCATTTTGGAAACAAAACAGATAATTCATCTAGGAAGAAGTTCAGCTGAGCAGAATTTCAGAAGTACCCCTAGCAGGAAGCAGTGGGTTGTGCACAATCTGAACTTGGTAATGGGCCTTTGACAGTTCACTACAGGATGTGGTGATGACCACCATCTTGGACAGCTTCAAAAGGGATTAGACAAAGCCACAGAGAATAAGGCTATTGATGGCTACGACCTCTAGGATCAGAGGTAACATGCCAGGGGATGACTATTGCCCTCATGTTCTTTTTGTGGGCTTCTCAGAGGTATCTGGTTAGCCATTGTTGGGACACAGGAGGCTGGCATAGATAGGCCCTTCATCTTACCCAGCAGGGCTCTTTTTATGTCCTATTAGATCTTGTTGCCAGATGTTGCCTAATAGTGTGCTGGTTCTGATGAAGCAACTTCTTTTCAGCTATACATCAAATAAGGTAGTTGTCAGGCTGCTGGCAGCAACTCCCGGCTGGTTGCCCAGGAACGTACAAAGACAAGGGAATGTTTCTTACCATGATTTTTTAATTCAGTATTTACAGAGAGAGGCTATAGAACCCAACTTCTTGGATAATGGCGTTGTCCCAAGTGAATCTCCACACACCTTGTCTCTCCCACTTCCTCATTCGTCATTCTCAGCGTCTCTCCTATGGGTTCTACTACGTGCCCTCTGTCTTTGAGTTCTTTGCTCTCCTACTTTCAAGGCTCGCTGGGTTCTGGAGAGGAGGGGTCTGGAATGCTTTCTAAAGACACTGTCACCCTCCCTGGTGCTTCCTTCTCCTCCTCTCCCATTATTTCCCAACTTTTCCTCTGAGCTGTGACCTTCCTCAAACTCCTGTTATAATTCTAAACTGTCTTCCTCTTCCTCCTCCCTGGAAGGGTCAAGCTGGGGAGGCGGTCTCCACCATTCCTCCTCTGCCCAGTCCCTGACTGTAGTGGACATACTGTCTATGAAGGACGTTTTCTGAGCAGCTATAGGCAATTATTTCAAGATTGGAAAAAACCACACTGTTCATTGAATATCTTGGTTTCTGTTGGACCTCTATTAAGGAATCTCGAAACTGCAGTGGATTATTATTAAGATGGTCACTGCTTGGACTGAAACAAGCCTAGGTGTATTAAAAAGGAGCAGCATCTGAAATTTACCTTCTTAGCTCCAGCAGTTATTCCATTGAATTCAAAGTGTAATCCTTAAATGATGTAATTGAATAATACAAATGGCTACGAGACAGATCAACTTTTTGAAAAGGGGATGGGGGAAGCTTTCAACTCAGATGACTATCACGATTTCCACGGCAGCATACTAGGTGGGGGATTTCATGAAATCCGATGTCTGCTGAGCTTGCGCAATCTATAAAAAGCCCACTCTCAGCAACGTTAAGCTTATTGTAATCACAATTGGTTTATGAATTGGACTTTGGCAGTAAATGAGAAGAAAAAGCTGCAGGGGCCACATCTTGACTTGTGCGAAAGTAACTCAATCATCGGAAATATGTTTCCATTTTCTTCTGAAAATGCTCATTTCGAGATGCATTTGCTCAGTTTGAACATTGTACGTACACAGAGCTACTGTGAGAAGGAAAAGAATGGGGAGGACAGCCTCTCCTTTTGCAAGCTCACATATGTGCCTTTCAGAGGTACTGGGCTAGAGAGAATATTGTACTGCTATCTTATTAAATCCTTATGACATGGCTTTGAAAACTGCTTAGGAACAGAGGAAGCTGTCTTCTATAAAGTTAGACCACGGATCCATCTCACTCAGTAGTGTCTGCACTGACTGACAGCAGCTCTCCAGGGTTTCAGACTGGGAATCTTAGCCAACCATACCTGGAGGTGCCAGAGACTGATTCTGGGAAATCATATGCTTTTGATTAGCCCCAAAAGGCTAAATCAGCACAAATAGTCAGCCTCTGTGGCTGAGTATCGCATCCCTTAAATACAGGGAACCCTATTGATAAGAGTTTAATCATGATAGCTAAATGGTATTTCCATGTTCAGAAGCAGTGTGTCTCTTAAAAGCAGACGCAGGGCATGGAAGCCCCAATTTGTAGGACTAAAGCCTGGATTGGGGTAGAAGTTTCCTACTTCCATACATTAAAACAAAACAAAATGAAAAAGCTAGCACCAAGCTCTCAAAAATTGCATGTGAAATGTTCATACTTCAAAGTCCAACTTCACCCTAGGAACCGCAGAAATTTCCTTCAGAGGCCAAAAAAGTGGCAATTTACGTAGCATAACCCATTCATAGAACTTGACCCTCTTCTACAGGACAGCTCTGTAATACGCAGCGCAATTCAAATGCTGGCATTTTACCTCAAATGCTTCCATTTCATCTTCTTAAAATATTGCTTCTGACACAAAGTTACATACTGTTCAGGATGAATATGTTTCAATATAACCAATGGAGACTTGCAGGATTTATTAGAAGTGGGGGGGAAGTTTCCTCTTCTGTGCTTATTTCACTGGATAGTTAACTATCCCTTGGCCCTTGCATCATATTTTCTATTAGCTGTAAGTGAATCCATGCAGTAATTGAGTTGCAGTTCCCCATATAATCTGAGGAATACTTTCAGAGGATCTCAAAACCATCAGCAGTGCTGAAATTGGCCCTTTTGCAGTAGCAGATCTCAGAACAGGGCTTTCTAGAAAAATAAAATGGCAGCCACTCTGATCCTCTTCCCCCTCAAAGAATTTCACTGCCTCCCTCAAATATTTCTGAAACCAAATGGCTGAATTGAACAATGGATGGATGGTGGCTAATGGACTGAGGTTGAATCCTGACAAGACAGAAGTACTGTTTTGCGGGGACAGGGGGCAGGCGGGTGTGGAGGACTCCCTGGTCCTGAATGGGGTAGCTGTGACTCTGAATAACCAGGTGTGCAGCCTGGGAGTCATTTTGGACTCACAGCTGTCCATGGAGGTGCAGGTCAATTCTGTGTCCAGGGCAGCTGTCTACCAGCTCCATCTGGTACACAGGCTGAGACCCTGCCTACCTGCAGACTGTCTCACCAGAGTGGTGCCATGCTCTGATTATCTCCCGCTTGAACTACTGCAATGTGCTCTACATGGGGTAACTCGGACATTACAACTAATCCAGAATGCGGCAGCTAGACTAGTGACCGTGAGTGGCAGCCACGACCATATAACACCGGTCCTGAAAGACCTACGTTGTCTCCCAGCATGTTTCTGAGCACAATTCAAAGTGTTGGTGCTGACCTTTAAAGCCCTAAATGGCCTTGTCCCAGTATATCTGGAGGAGAGTCTCCACCCCCATTGTTCAGCCCAGACACTGAGGTCCAGCGCCGAGGGCCTTCTGGTGGTTCCCTCCCTGCGAGAAGTGAGGTTACAGGGAACCAGGCAGAGGGTCTTCTTAGTAGTAGAAGGGGTTCACTGTGGAACGCCCTCCCACCAGATGTCAAGGAAATAAACACTCTGATTTTTAGAAGACATCTGAAGGCAGCTCTGTATTGAGAATTTTTTTATGTCTGATGTTTTACAATTTTTATATTTGCTGCAAGCTGCCCAAAGTGGCTGGGGAAACCTAGCCAGATGGGTGGGGTATAAATAATAAAATTATTATTATTATTATTATTATTATTATTATTATTATTATTATTAATGTGGTGGGGCACCACTACTCACTGGACATCCAGCCACTCACAGCACTGCTGCTTATGAGAATGCAGAAGGGGGCAAGGAGACAAAGAGGTCAGTGTAATGCAAACATGTTGGCAAGCATGCTGACTTGACTCTACCAGCGCATCTACACCACTCTGCCCTCACCACAATCACGCCTCTTCCTCTCTCTTTCTCAGTAAGCTACAGCAACACAACCAACTAGAGGTCAGGAGACAGATGGTGCTACTGCCATTTTGGGGTGTTTTTTTAGGGGATGGAATTATTTTAGAAGGAAGAGAATCAGAGCGGCTGCCATTTTGTTTTCCCCAGAAAACTCTTCTCTGAGTTCCTTTCTGGGGAAATGCAAAACGAGTGTTGCCAGGAAAAAAATCAGTGCTTCCTTTGCCGCTCACTGGCGGGCCACCATTATAATGAACTGCAGTTGAGTATCTATAAAGAAACATATATTTTCTAAAGAGTGGGTGGATCATTCTTCCAGTAGCTCATTTATTTGAGAAGTGCAGCGTTAAATAGTCCTTGAAAGAAAACATAGTGGTTGAAGCAGCTCTGTTAAAAATAGAAAAATTGCAATGTGCTGTTCCATCTAACCCTATTTTTAATCCTGAACTGCAAGGGTTTATTTTCCCCCTGTTTCGTTTGTGTGTGTTTTTAAAAAAATCAAAACTGTGTTACAGGAACTAAAGATGTTTTATTCAAAGATGTAAATGGCTTCTAAAACCTACTAGTTCCCCTGTTTATACATAGCTCTTTCTTGCTTCCTGTAGCCCCATTTTGGGTTCTATACTATTGCCACTCACCCCGAGTTCACTGTTATTATATATTACTAGTCTTGAGGGCCTTTGCCTGGCTAGCATGTGTCCTGGAACTATGATCATGCCTGGCGCTTGCCTGAAGAGAGGGTGGAGAGATGTGTGGTGTGGGTATATAAAAACCTCTGACTTTTGCAGGGTTAGAGAACGTAACCTACCACACAAAGCTGACTTTCGCACCTAGTCCCACCCACTCCTGGCACACAGACCCTGGAAGATGGACCAAAAATGACTTCCTGCCTCTGTTCTAAACAGCTGCTCCTTAACCACTTTAGATTCCAGAGCTTGTTATTCTCCCTCATCTCTGCTCCCATTGTAATGTTAACCACACATGGCTCTCTTGTGTGTTTCCATCTCCCTCTCAGTTCCTAGCACGCTGGGGCATTTAGCCTTAGCTATGATACAAACCGCATCTTCATAAGAAACGTGGCTAGATAAAAGAAACCAAGGCTGGGAGCCAATGCGCTCAGCGCCTCCATCGTATCTTGCAGCTTGCAGCTTATCTTCTTTGAGAGCGACTGAGAAGAGACATTTTGGAAGGTGCAAGGAATAAAAACAAGGTACTTCAGTGGATTGCCTTTGCTTTAAGGAGAAGCCAAGGGCAAACTTATTTACCTGAGCTGCACTGAAATTTGGTGATCTAGGGCTGAGCAACACCCTATAGCTTCTTTTCATTTCATTTTATTTTAAAAAGGACAACATTATCACAGCACAACATGGAACATACGGTTGGTTTGCCAGATAAGTGCATAAAGGTTTGTTGTTGTTGTTTTAAAAAAAGATTTTATTGGATTTTTACACTTTTATATTCAATCAAACAACACAATATAACATTTGTCATATAAAAGAAAAAGAAAAAGAAACCCTCCCTGTGACTTCCCTCAACTTCCCCTTCTGGTTCTTTAAACATTTACTACTTCTGCTTAATTATTATCTTAATTTTATAATCTTACACCTTAATACTCTTATTTTCTTATCAGTTTTATACCAAATTTTCCTTCATGATTACATCTTACAGTCCATTTCATTCCATGTTGTCCTTACTTAACCTTTGATCTTATTTTCTTACTTGTAAGTGTTTAATCAAACCCTGCTTATGAGTCCATATATTTACAGTATTTCTGTAAATACAACATAAAAGGTTCCCAGTCTTTTTTAAATTCTTCATTATCATTGTCTCTGATTCTTTCCGTCAGTTTCGCCATGTCTACATATTCCATAAGCTTGAGGCCATTCTTCTTTCATTGGTATCTTGTCGTCCTTCCATTTTTGGGTTAGTAGAATCCGAGCCGCCTTTGTAACATACATAAACATTCTTCCGCTCTCTTGGTAGTTCCTGTCCTATTATACCCAACAGAAAAGCTTCTGGTTTTTTAACAAAGGTTATTTTAAACATCTTCATCAGTTCATTATATATTATTTCCCAATAACTTTTAATTACTTTACAATTCCACCACATGTGGTAAAACGTACCTTCTTTCTCGTTACACTTCCAGCACTTATTAGTACCTGTTCTATACATTTTTGCCAGTTTGACAGGAGTTAAATACCATCGGTACATCATTTTCATATAATTCTCTTTCAAAGTTGTACATGCGGTGAATTTTAAATCAACTTTCCATAATTTTTCCCAGTGCATAAAGGTTTTGAAGCACTGAAATGCTACAGTCATGCATATCCTGAAGCAGCAGTATAATTAACATGCATAATTAACAAAATGGATAACAAAGTGAATGTAATTTATTAACCAGTTGTGAAAATAAAGTTGCCTCGTTTTGTTTGTTTGGAAAGACCGGGCATGTTTTCAGAGTGGTAGATGAAAAATCAGTTGTATACGTTTCCTGGGAAGTATTATGACAGCATCACTTTCCATTCTGCCCTGGTTTTGTCCCATGCAACACTCTTTCCCTTCCACTGCAGTTCACCTTCCACCGAAATTTGCAGCATTCATCTCACTGTCGGCTGTGGTGAAATTACGTAATGCACTTAATTATGTAAATTAAGTATTAATTATGTCATCATTAAGTTATTCCACCTTGTTCATTTCAGTGCAAAGGGAACACAGGGTAAATGGGGAGAATAGGAACAATCAGTTGTGTGTTGTCTGCAGACTGAAAGCAACTACAGAAAATGCCAGTCATATTTCCTGGACTGATTTCCATTCTGGACATAGGACAAAAAGCAAAGATTAGCAATTTCCTTTCCCATTTCTGTTTTCATCTGAATTCTCTGACTTCTCTACCTGCAGCTTATCACAGACCCTCCAGGTTTTCCTATTTTCCAGGGACGTCCCTGATTTTGAGAAGCCATCCTGGTTCCTGATTTGATCCCATAATTTCCCTCTTTTCCTTAGAATGTCCCTATTTTCATTGGAGAAATGTTGGAGCGTATGGAGTTATCCAACCCCCAAGCCATCTGAAAGCAATCCTGTATAGTGAAGTTTTTTATGTTTAATTATGTTATTATATATGTTGGAAGCTGTCCAGAGTGGCTGGGGCAACCTAGTTGTGGGGTATAAATGTCATGTGACAAAGACACATGAGAGCAGAAGCAGCAAAGCAGGCTGGGAAGTGCTGGGACTGCACAATCATTTGGGCCTACTAAAGTTATTCAGGCCTAACTGCTAACTGTTGAGTCACTCTGCCATGTGACTTAGCAGCCAGTTTCTCTCTGTGCTCTCTGTAAGTTTTCAGTCAGAGTCTGTCTGCCTCACCTGTGAGCAGAGTCAGTATGTAATCTCAGTCAAACTGTTTGGAACCATGTTCTTCATGAAGACGTTTATTTTAATTCAGTAAAGCTTTTATTCAATTAAAAACTCTGCATTATTAATTTATGCTGCGCGTCAATAAATAGTAATATCATTATGGAATGGGACGTCCCTATTTTCATCGGAAAATGTTGGAGGGTATGCTATCACTGGAAAGCACATTCAGCCACTGAATCCTGGTAACAGAGAAAGATGGACTCAGGAGACACAGCTGCTGCTGCTGCTGCTGCCTGCCAGCACTTTTTCTTTTCTTTTGCACAATAGGTGATATTGTAGAACAGCAGCCCAAGCTAGATGGACCAATGGTTTGACTCAGTCTAAGGCAGTTTACACTGTAATCAGTTGGGATTTTTTGCATGCAAATGCACGTATCCTATGACTGAATTATTGTTAAATGCAAAATGAGATTCCCTTCCCATCTGGCAGAACTTAGGGAACAAGGAGATGCATCAGAAATAGGGCAGAAAGAACTGCAGATAAAAGCAAAAGTGCTTAGTATAATGCAAACTAAAACCATACAACATGTAATGAGGAAATTCTGCAGTGCTGGAAGTGCAGAAGTACATAAGATTGTCCTTAAGGAGCAGCTCAACTTACATTTAATAATAATAATAATAATAATAATAATAATAATAATGGCAGCAGCATAGCGACCATCAGTATTTCAATCATAACATAAAAAGCACAATTTTCAAAACATATCTCAAAAGCATCACCAGCAGCTTGAAACCATCAACAGCATGTGAATTTATTTATCAAAATTCTTATAATGCTAAGTTATAGTAAAACATCCAAGCATGTAACGCCCTGCTCACCTTAGTCCATCAAATGCCTTGAGGAAAAGGAAGAAGGTCACGAGGAGGAGGCACCTGAAGAAGAGTCTCAAATAAGGACCTTAAGGTTTTTGTAAGTTCACGTCAGGTATTCGGGTCTTGACCATACTGTATAAGGATTTATAGGTTAAAACCAGCACTTTGAATTGGGCTCAGAAGCATATAGGCAGCTGGTACCAGGACTGGTGCTCTGCAATCAAACTGCCAAATCCCATCAGTTGTCTGGCCAGTGGATCACGCAGTGGACCATCTGAAGTTTTTGAATCATCTTCAAAGGCAGCACTACTGAGAATAAATCACTGAAGACAAATTATCCCTGCCTATACAGGGGCATCACTTGGGCACCAGTCAAAGCTGGTAGAAGACACTGCATACCACAGAAGCCATCTGTGCCTCAAGTGACAGTAATTGATCCAGGAGAAGACCCAAGCTTCAGACCTGTTCCTTCAGAGGGGAGTATGGCCTGATCTAGATCAGGCTGACGATAATTCCTTTGGTCAGAGGGATTACCAACAAGCAACAGCTCAGCTTTGTTTGAATTGAGCTTCAGTTTATTGGTCCTCAGCCAGTTTATTGGCCTTCATCCCATACTGTGACCAGGCATTCGTTCAGCCCATCCACTGCCTTATCTGCAGAAGATGGAAATAGAGTTGGGTTTTATCAGTAGACTGATGACAAAGCACCCCAAAACTCAGTGGTTTCATGTAGGTATTGAATAGTATGGGGGGCAAGACTGACCCCTGTAAAACTCCACAATGGAGAATTAAATGGTGTGAAAAGTATCCCCCAAGCACCACCTTATGGATCCAGCCTTCCAACAAGGAGTGAAAACCACTGCAAAGTGATTTCCTCCACCTGCAGCTCAGATGGTCGTATAAGAAACATATCATGGCTGATGCATCAACATCTGCCAAGGGGGGGGGGGGACTGCTAAGAGTTCAAGGAGAATCAGCAAGGTTACACTCCCCCCATCCTTTCCCGGACCCAGGTCATCATATAGGGTGACCAAGACAATTTCTGTGCCAAAGCCAGGGCTGAAACCTGATGGAAATTATTCCAGAAAATGTTTCACCCATGTGTGGATTTGATCAGAAACCAACCACTTGAGAACCTTGCCAAGGAAGGGGACATTTGCTACCAGTTTAAAATTATTAAGTCTTCAAGGTCTAGAGTACATTTCTTCAAGAATAGTCTTGCTGCTGCCTCTTTTAGGGAGCCAAAAACTCACCCATCATTGGTCACTTCCCTCCTCCAACCAGCTTTCATCTACCTGCCTGTAAGTCTTCATAAGCATATGGTAACAGTATAATGATGTAGTCTTCCAAGAGCACTTAAGGACCCAGATAGCATTTTATGGACATCATCACATATGGCATTACTGATCCAAGGCAGGTAAATCTCGACTTTTTTTGTTGCATTTCAGAATAAACAGGTCTCTCTTTATCTTCAGGGGGCAACACTGAATGGTTGCTACATTAGCTTGTTTCAAATCATTCCACAGAACCAGCCTTCATGTCTGAATATTACGCCACAGAAGGCATTCGTTTTATCTTCTAAACATAAGGCTGTAAAAATGATGAGAAGTAAGAAACCAGGAGAGAAAAGACAAATTATGCAAAGAAATATTTTATCTGGGTAACATTAATGCAAAATCAATGCTCACATCATATGCATAATGGTGAGAAATAAATTAAATGACAGATGGCTAGTCCCTTACTCCTCCCCACCCTTTCCATGTTGTAGCATGACTGTACAAACATCCTAAATCACCAGAAGTATGGAGGCAGCATACAGAGGCCGTTAATTACACCTGTCTAGGAACAGAAATGCAATTACATTATTTATATTGAAATTATCAACACCATGAACTGTGAAACAATAATTATTAATCGGAAAGCAATATCAAGATCCTGTGTAGGAGAATCCAGCCCAGCAACGGATGAAAAATATTTGACACCTTCCTAATGAGTTTTGTAGTTCACCAAGAAAATGTAAATAATTACTGAATCTATCGGGATTTAAATACAAGGTTGTATTAAATGTTATGCTAAATTATGATAGAGCATGGCATTCATAAGCTTTGAAATCATATACAGTCGTACCTTGGAAGTCGAATGGAATCTGTTCCGGAAGTCCATTTGACTTCCAAAACATTTGGAAACCGAAATGCGGCTTCTGATTGGCTGAAGGAAGCTCCTGAAGCCAATCAAAGGCTGCAGAAGCCGTGTTGGACATTTGGCTTCCAAAAATAGTTTGCAAACCTTAAACAGTCACTTCCAGGTTTGCGGCATTCAGGAGCCAAAACGTTCAAGAACTAAGCTGTTTGAAAACCAAGGTACGACTGTATTCCCCTTTCCCTCCCTTCTTCATCAGTGTGACTGTGAGGGGGGAATTGAGAGCTTTCACTTTCATTTTCAATTAATCATGGTTTCTCCTTATGTCCAAAGTGGGAACTGTGGTTAGTGCTAACTACGGTTGATGAAACCAGCCACAATGGTTAACTGTGGTTTGAAGTTAACAGTAACTACAATATGGGTTTGAGCTTCTCATCTTCTCCTGGTGGCTGTGCTGGAATAGGAGAAGGAAGCGGGGAGTGAAGAAGCCTGAGGCTTGTATAAACATAGCCCAAAAGTGCCTGCAGCAGTCTTAATCATTCATTAGAATGCTAAATTTGACCCTGAAGGCAGAAGTACATATTACGTTTTATTTGAGTAATGCTTTATACACATTATGACTTACACACCACCAAAAATTACCATTGCCATTACCACATATCTTGGTGATTCAACAGTTATAGAGATCAGGAAAGAAAGAGGCCCCAGAATAAGGTCTAAAGGCACATGAGGTCACCATGTTGCTGAAGCCAAGTGACTGGTTGGCGACCATATGGGAACCACATCTATGCCATGTAGGTTCCCATGACTGAAAAAAAAGTGGGATATAAATGGTGGGGGGATAAAATGGAAAGATGGCATTGAATGTGGTAATCAATGACATTGTGTGATGATGTCATGGAGCAAGTAAAAGTGCTTAAACATTACTAGAGAAACAGAGAGACCATGATATCTTCCAACTTGAAATAGCCCACAGATCCTGGTAAGTTTAGTGTGTTTTCATATTTCAATGCCTTTGAAACTCTTGCACATATGATTACCATGAATGTTGAACCAGCAGCCCAAACGTTGCCTATCCAGCACTATATCTAGATTTTGGCTCTATGTTGCAGAGTATAAATGAGCCTAGAGAAATCTTGGTTGTCGTATCAAAACTCTTTAACTCCCCCATGATGTTCTTTGAATGTTTTGCTTGAGAAGGCATATCAACATTTGCTTTGAATTCAGCTTTAGGCAAAGTCCAAGGGTGACCTAGGAATGTGTGGTACACACAAACACATGCGTTTTCAATACCATTAGCAAACTGTTGGCTTCCTCAAGATTTCTTAGACATTCCCCCTGAGGAGGATTTCCAAATTCCATTCAAATTTCTCTTTAGTTGGAATTGAGGGGCTAAATGCAGCCTCTGGGAAATAAACATGCATTTTCCTGCAGTCGGCTGTGCTGTTTTGAAGTACTATAAATTTCCGAAGGAAACTTTATATATATATATATATATAAATGAAACCTTTTGATGGAAATGTTTTCGGGTTTTATTGCACAAGGCAACATTTTCCCACAGAAAAAGTCTGCACCCTTTGCTATTTATTTCTTTTGTTGTTTCTCCTTATAAAGAGAACATCTGATATGCAGACCACTGGCGACAGGTCATTTTTCTTTGGGAGAGCCCATTTATCATGGGATGCTCTGATCTTAAATAGAGATCCCTGTAGCTAATGGATTGTCCACACAAGCTCTTGGTTCTCATCAAGGTTGAGAAGAAGGGTATGATCAATGGCCAGTTCAAAGGAGGCTTGGGGTCCTTAGATGAACCATACGCTATCCATCCAAGCAGCCTAATAGCAACTCTGCTGTAGGATTGGGCTCCAATCCACAGCTGAACCAGGATGAATTATTGCTGAGATGTTGGACATTTTCGTTCCACTGGTTTCAACATGATAAAAATGGATGAAATTCACTTATGTTAGGTACCATGCCAGCAGCCCACTCTCATTTTCACATAAACACACACATACAAGGACCTGTATTCATCTATGTGTATCATGTGAACTTATTTTCTCTCATGATATTATAAACAGAGGTGCAAAACAATTACATTTTTACTAAAAAAAAATTCACAAATAACAAATGCCTCCCTTTTCTAGAGTTTTTCAGACTCCCTTGCAGAAATATCACTTTACTAATTCATATTGCTAATTCATATGACTTGGCTCAGTGCATCGTCGGAACACGGCCTGTGTGTGGGTGCAAGCAAGGACAGAGCAGATAAAAGAATTAAGATGACCAACTTGGGATACATGTTGCCTTGATTTTTCCCCCCCAACCTAACCCAATCCAAACACACACACATTTTCTATTCCTCGTGCGTCTCAGAAAACCTATTTTCCAGAAGAAACTTTTAACTGGGTTTGTACAGATACGACCAGAAAGATTTCCTCTGACCTCAATTTGCCTTGGTTTAGGATAACAATTAATTAAACTGAACAGGATTGTACACCTGCATTTTCAACTTCATTTACTTGGAAAACGAATTAAGATTTTAACGCTGCATACAATGTGCTCAAAGTAAATTAAAGCCATTGTGCGTTACGGAGAAACATAAAGCCTTTTCTAGTGAAAAACATTGCCAGAATGTGCCCTTGAATCTGTTACTATGTGGGGGTTTGTTTTGTTTTGTTTTGTTTTGTTTTGTTTTGTTTTGTTTTGTTTTTTTAATGGTGCTTTGATTAGATGGAGAAAATTCAAAAGTATTCTGTACTTTTGTATCTGTATTCTGTATCTTTCCACAGTAATGAAAGGATCTAGCTGGACAGCCCCTTCACCCCATGTAGGAGAGCATTCAGAAGTTCTTGAATTACATGAGCTCCAGCCAGAATGGTCACCGGTCAGAGATGATGGGCCACAAATTCCATACCCCTGCAATAGAGGCTACCACAAGGCAGGGAGACTATTCCTGGAAAATGTCAACCTTACCTGAATATTTACTTACTGCAATGCAGGCGCAATAAGGTGCCCCCTTAAATTTTGCTTATGTTATATATTATAAGTTGTATAATATAATCTGTTATTTAATAAAAGAGTCCTCTGGAATCTTAAAGACCAGCACATGTTATTATAGCACAAGGTCAGTTGTCAGTTGTGCCATAAACACACGTGTGTGAGCACACACACACAAAGATATAAGAGGAAAAGTGGAAAGGATGGCATTTAATGTTAATGGAATGTGCAAGTATAGTCTGGCAATTCACTTAGAACGTAGAATCAAAGAATCCTAGAACTTAGGGCTGGAAGTGACCACAGGGGCTATCAAGTCTTGGTCCTCAATGCAGGAATCTTTCACCCAACATGGGGCTCAAACCCACAACCCATCCTCTACCAGCTGAGTTATCCTGATTACACTGCATACAGGGACTGATAACACAAGCATCACAGCATCAGTTCTGTAATGTACATAAAGCACTGGGCGCTTGAAATGTACCGTACACACACCAAGAGGTGTTCAAACATGCTTTCCTCCTAACTTTCACATGTTTCCTTCACTGCATCTATCTTCTTGGTTTGTCTTCTAAAATCTCTTGGATTTGTATCTTTGAACCAAGGTGGTCATTTGCAGTGAATAGGTATTACTCTCCCTGGTGCTTATTGAAATTGCTCTCCCTCTTCTTTGGAAGAACACTGGAAAAGTCTATTTTAACATTTCTTATTGCTAATTTTCTTTATGATTGATTTTCCTGTTAATGCTTTCTTCTTAGACTTATCCAAAGAAAATGGGGGTTTGGGGGGAAGGGATTATTTTGTGTAATTGCATTTCAGGTTTATACAAATGACAGTGTGCTTCAGGGTCTCAATTTTGGTACATCAGTCTTTTTAATGAGAAACATAAGCATTAGAAAATAAATATGTTGCTTCACAACATCGAGCCAGCCTTGACATGTAGCCCATGCCTTATATTGTAGTATTACTTCCAGTAATAAAAGAAAAACACAGGAGTTTGCCTCTTTATATTACTTGCTTTTGCTTTTGTTTTGTTTTTTCAAAAAATGATATTTCTTCTGTTTGTGTAATGGAAAGAGATGTGTGGTACTGGATTTAATTAAATTATCTGAATGTAATCTATATAGGAAGTATCACATGTTTTGGCACATAAGATAGTTGAAATCAATGTTAGAAATCTGGAAAATCATGATAGAAAAAGCTTGTATTCAAAGAAGAAAACATTTTGCATTATATGAGGTCAATTGAAAGGAAATAATGTTCTATAAAATGTATATTTTATACAACCACTTAGAGGTTTTTACAATTAAGCAGCATGCAAATGATCTTAAATTGAAATTTAAAAATGCAACCATCATTACCTACTTCTTGCAGTGGTGTGAAAGTTACATTCATGAACGTGGCTTCTCATTCTGCACCTGTGTTTCAGATGTGCAAAACCAACAGGTGGAATTCAATTTCCATCTATATCTTTTGAGCCCCAAGTAGTAGATTGCTACAGAAAATCTCAGTGTTTATTTGAAATTCAGCTCAGTCTGTTTGCCCTGACATTGCCCCAATGCACTGCTTAGTAAGAAAAAAGTAGAATCTTGACACTTAAGTACATGTGTGTTTATTTGTGGATACAGCGCATCATGGGGTTTGTAGTCTTTGGCGGCAGGAACACAGCCCTGATGGCTACAGCACCAGAATCACATGGCAACTGCTTTCCTGACATCTGATCCCTCGCTACTCTGTAGTGGATGTCATGGTGTGCAACAGTGGGAATTGCCTGACCTCTCAATGGCTGAGTCAGTGATGCTTACCAGGAAGGAGAAAGTGAGGCAGTGGAAGATCAGTGCAGTGCAAATGTACCAGCAGCATAGTTGTCAACTGTCCCTTATTTGGCAGGAAACTCCCATATCCCAGTGCTGTGTCCCGCTGCTGTCCCTTATTGATGATGTCCCTTAAATTTCCCGGGTTTCATGCTCGCCCGGCTTGGGAGGGAAGCAGCGGCTCGGGGTCCTCCGCCCCGAGAGAGCGAGAGAGAGCGCGCACACAAGCGGCTGCATCTCTGTCTCTCCCTTTCCCCCCTCAGGGGTGTGTAGTGAGGAGACCGGTGGCGGTGGGCAGGCAGGCAGCCCCTCTCTTGCGAGACTTCCACTGCACTGCAGAGGAAGCCGGAGGCGGTGGCGGCGGCTGAGGAGGTCGCCTGAGGGAGGAGCAAGAGGAGGGGATGGGGAGGGACGCAGAAGGGTGGCGCTTCAGCGGCCGCCTCGGCGCCACAACCGCCTCATGCCGGGCTCGCAGGCGGTGTGGGTGAGAGTCTCTCTCCCTCCCTCTCTCTCGAGCGGGGAAGGGCCGATGGAACTCCTCGTGCCAGGACGACGGCAGCCCCGACGTGCTGCTTAGCATACCCTCCAACCAGTGCAGCATCTTAATGTAGTGATTTCCCCCTCTGCATCCCTTTCATAACTCTATTTTTATAAATCATTTGTCCATCCATAGTTCAAATTTTTACTACAAGTTTTCTGTCAACCCTACCAATGTATGTAACTCTTTACAATAGCTTTTCAAATAAATTATAAACTTTCCCTATTCTTTATTAAAGAGGTCCTCTTCCTGGTTTCTAATTCTGCCCGTAAGCTTTGCCATCTCGACATCGTTCATCAGTTTTGTCTGCCACTCTTCTTTGGTCGGAGTTGTAGACCCTTAGGATCATCTAGTCCAACCCCCTGCAAAACACAGTCAGTCGCAGCAAAAGCAGCATGACTCCATCAGTGCCGGATTTATGTATAAGCTAAGCAAAATCCCTTATTTTGGCTGCTGATCCCTTATTTTTGAGGCTGCTGGTCCCTTATTTTCAAATCTGTAAGTTGACAGCTATGACCAGCAGCAACCTCGGACTGGCTCCACTGGTGCATTTGCATCGCGCTGACCTCCCCATCACTTTGCTCTGCCTCCTTTCCTTCTCAGGAAGCAGGAGCAACTGAACTGCTGGGAGGTCAGGTGAGCACCACTTGATCGTCCCCTACTACTGATAAGTATCTGTGAAGAGATACCACAGGGCTTATGGTTTTGTGAAACACTTGTGTCATGCCTCCTTGGTGCGCAGAACTTTACCAAAGGAAGGAACCCAAATGGTTCCGATTTGCATCCATTGTTGAAGTGGTGTAGGATTCACTATGAGGAAGTGGCTCTCAAATTGCTTGGGTAACTATGAATGAATCAGAATTTATCTTGCACATCTATATTTTACTCTAGGTAGCGGTGCACTGGAACTTGCAGGTATAGCTTTCAGCTAGTGCTAGCGCTGTTTTTAGGCATACATACCTTGTTGTGAGATCGAGTTTAACAGGAAATTGTTTATCACAAAATATTGGCATAATGTAAGTTTAAATAACTCCACAACAATGCAGCAATAGCAAAAATAAATAAATAAATATAACTGAACGTTTGTGATAAAGAGTAAAAGTGCACAGATATGCCACAAATCTGGCAGATTTCAGTATCCCAACAGTGTGTCCAACAATTAATAGGGCATTAATCTGGGGCCGGATCTGGCCCAATCGCCTTCTAAATCTGGCCCCAGGACAGCCTGGGAATCAGTGTGTTTTTACATGAGTAGAATGTGTCCTTTTATTTAAAATGCACCTCTGGGTTATTTGTGGGGCATAGGAATTCATTCCCCCCCCCAAAAAAAAATAGTCCAGCCCCTCACAAGGCCTGAGGGACAGTGGACCAGCCCCCTGCTGAAATAGTTTGCTGACCCCTGGGTTAGTGTATATGCAGCCTGAATATTTAACTCAAATTCTTTTTTCCACCCAATTTCTTGTTCATTCTTGCTTTTCAGATGAAAATGCACCCTTTCCATTCATCTTTGGTATGTAAAAATAGGAAAGTAATAAAGAGTGGAGAGTGGAATCAATTTCCAAGTATAATAATTCATATAATTTTGTACATTTATTGCCACTTACAAATATGTGCAACAAATCATTAGTTCTTATCCTATTTTTGAAACATAGAACCTGCTATCGCTGCACAAGTGGAGAGAGGGTGTGTGCCTGTGTGTCAAAACACCCCTGCTATTAAAGCCTGCGAACATGCACTGAAACACTTTCCAGTAAAACTAAACTAAGCACCCTTTCTACAAGTCCTTGTATTAAACATATTCGTCCATATAGATTTGGCTAATTCTTCACTTTGTGCAGCTGCATTTTTATGTTTCGCAGCTGTCATGGAAATCCTAAAACTAGCAGAGCCACAGCACAGAGTTTAAATACAAAGCTAATTGTTATTCAGTGCTGCGTGCATCTTTCCCTGCTTGTCAAGGTAGGAAACCTTGATAAAATCTAGAAATGCAATCATCTTCCATTAACTTTCACGATGAAACAATTAACGAAACAAACACCCACCAATGTAGTCCCAATCCACTTGTGAATTAGCCAGCATCACTGGTCACAGCCTTTGGGTTTTTAAAAACGTAAAAGTATATTACCTGGCTTTGTTCTATTGCTATTGCTCCCATAGATTTCTATTATTATTAGGTTGTCTGTTTCTATTATATGAAGCTACTGGGATTGGTTTTTAGGGGAACTGGAGTGTTGTGCCACCGATATGCTGTTATATCTTCTGTGTGCTTGTGCATCTTTAGAATGACTGCCTGAGCTAATAAACTAAAGGGCTAATAAACTGAAGCTGAACCTTGAGAAGACAGAAGCCCTGTGGGGATGTGGTTCTAAGGTCCAGGAAATGAGCAATATGCCTGATCTGGATGGGATTGCATGCCTCCCAAAGGAGCAGGTACACAACTTGGTGATACTTCTGGCTTCACCTGTATCACTGGAAGCACAGGGGCCAGCAGTGACTAGGAGTGGCTTTTACCATCTTTTGCTGGTGCCTTGGCTGCAGCTATTCCTGGACAGAGATAGATACTATGGCCACTGCAGCTCATGCATTAGTAACCTCGAGGTTGGATGCATTCTACTTGGGGCTGTCCTTGATGTTGGTCTGGAAACTGCAGCTGGGACGCGAGGAGGCACTGGCCATCGATTTATACCTGCAGAGCTTCCCTAGATTATGGGTGTTGTAGTTCAACAACACCTGAAGCATGCCATATTGGCTACTAATGCCTAGATTAAGCAATGTTTAGGGTTGGCCTAGTTTAGGTGGTGTTTGTAAGACCAAGACTGAGAAGCAGGTTACACCGTACCTTGTACAGATCCAAAAATAAGCACAAGGTAGAATCAGGCATCAAGCAACAAGACAGCCACACTGAAGGTAACCAGAAACAACTTGAATAAGAAAATGATATCTTTGGCCAGTTTGCACAATTCATTTTAGAGGAGTTATACAATGCATTAATTTGAGTATTCTCTTGGCCCCCTAAAATACTTTGCTCTTACCCCATCCATGAGGTGCTTCCTACAGTGGCCAGATTTTGGTAGCAGCTGCAGAGTTTCTGGCCTATGAGGAGGCGGGAAAGAATTTTGGTTATATTGGTACCATTTCTCAGGAAGATTCCGCACATCCATCCCTACCTGTAATATAGAAAAGGAGATCTACAGATCTGAAACACTTCTGGCTTTTATATTTTCAACAGCTGGGTACCTACTGCTTCTTTGCCTCCATAGGCTTTGATGGAACCTGAGATCTTAACCTCCAGTCTTAAGGAAAGTTGGTGAATTTGAAAATGAACACAAGAAGAGCCCTGCTGTAGATCAGACCAAAGGACTCTCTAGTCCAGGAACATGTTCTCACAATAGCCAAACCAATGCCTATGGGATGCCCACAAGCAAGAGATGAACCAGCTCATGGCTTTGTGATCCATTCATTTATTTTATTTTTTAAATTTGGCCCTAATAAAAGTATTATGTTACAGCTGGTTTTGGATTTTTCTTTTTCCAATAGACCAATCTGCAATTGTTGTCCTTTTCTTGCTATCTCTTATTTCATGTCAGCATTGCGTGTCCAACTGGGAGCCTGGAGCTGGTAAAGAAAGTCTCCCCATGGAGTTCAATATTTGCCATACCAAGAGGAAGATGTACAGCCAAATTTTGCCTGAAGCAACATTTCAAGGTGAGTTGAAAGCTTTGGGAGGAACATACGAGAAATTCTGAGAAGAGTGAATTTTGATAAGTGGACGTTTCTCTGAGGAATTCCATACATCTTAAGGCTGCCTCTCGCCCCCTCCCAAAAACTTTTCACAGCAGTGGCAGGAGCACTCCTTGTATATGCCATTGTCACACACAAAAACACTTCAAGATCTCTGCATCCAAAACCGGGACAGTTCTTTGATCAAAGACGCCGAAATGTTTTATCATTCTGGAGGTGTCTCATTGTTAGTCTTTAATCAACAAATAATTTACTCTGTTGTAATCTGATGTCAATACATTAAACGTGGCTAATACAACTTTGATAAAAGGCTCCAATATGAGATCCTGCTGGTAAGTGAATTTTCATAATTCAACAAGATAGGAAAGCAATTGCATTAAAAAGCCTAGATAACGGTAGGAACAGATAAAGTGACATGGGCTGAAACAAAATGAGAAGCAGGGAGGACAGCTTTGCTTTTTCCCAAGTTAACAGCCTCTGTCAGATTGCCCTAGGGGCTTTTCTTCTTGTACTGTTTTTTTATGCAGGAGTGCAATCTCTTACAGGAGGGTATGGACTCTCATGCAGGAATGTTAGGAAGAAAAATGTAAGCAAAACAAGTCAGGCTACCCATCAATCACAAAGTGTTCCTAATTCATTTCCCACTTGATGACTCTAATTTTATCCTCATCGTTTATCCTTTGTGTATCAAGAACAGCTGATGAACCTGAAAAAGGTGACATGTGTTGTTGGTGACCCTAAAGTCATACTAACTTTGGACACTAAAGTTGTGAAACTGTGCACAATGAAGAGTATGTTTTGCTTGTTATTTATCAGGGCTGGTGTGGGTGTTTTGCTGTAAATATCAGGACTATCAAGCCAGGGCAGGGATTTGTTTTTTCTGGCTTTGCACATGTCTATTTTTCATCTGTGGATGACACCACATATTTGTTGTTGTTTCTTTAAATGATATTTATTGAGAATTTTAAGATTACAAAAAAAAGAAGAAGGAAAAAACAGATAACAATTAAACAATATAAATCGATAAAAATCAAAAGCAAAAAGCAAAAACAAAACACATAATACATCAAAATCAAAAAACAGAAATAAACAAAAAAATTTAAAAGCAGATCCAGTATTCTCAAATCCTTAACTGTCATTACCTTATTTCATCGACCTCCTCACACCTCCCTTTTTTGTATTCTCGTTGTTAATTATCTCAGCAAATCCTTTCCATCTTTCATAATATTCTGTCATTAAATTACCTTAATCTATTTTAACCTTATCTTACCATAAAAAACCCTAAAACTTAAAACTTAAATCTTATTTATACCAATTTCTCATAACCATACCATATTCTTACATAATTCTTTTTAACATTTCTGCTAAAGACAAATAATTTCGTTCCAACATTTTTCTAATACTCATTAATTTTGCAAAACTTTCCTAAATAAATTTTTTAAAACTTTCTTCCAATCTTCATCCAACGTCTCTTCCTCCTGGTTTCGGATTTTGTCAGTCCTTTCTATCCCATCCATCTAGTTCATCAACCCGGTAACCTTATGTCCGAGGCCCTTAAATCTCTTCCATGTCCCTTCCGCAGGTCTTCTTCATGTTTATACCTGTACTTTACTTTGTCTTCTGCTCCTTTCATTCGTGGAGACTCCAGCTTGACGATATTTTTGTCCCTTCTCGACAGATCAGCCCCTTTTCCATAATCAACACTGAACTCCATGTGGTATTTAAATGCATGTTTCAAGGGCCCTCCAAAGTTAAGGGCCCCCACAACTCCGAACTCCTCCCGGCCCAAAGCCAGACTTGGAACGTCAAAACATCCCTGCATAGGGGGGGTCTATCCAGCCCCCCATCTCCAAGCCAAACAAGACTCTATCTCTCCAAATCTGGCTTTTTCCAGGTTCATTTGTCAGATCCGACAACTCATGTTCCTGCTGGGCCACAGTTCCCTCCATCTCTGCCTCCCGAGGTCCAGCAACAACCTCCTCCCTCATCTGATCTGTCAGAGCACACTCCTGGATTAATTCCTGAGTGGGTTCTATATAGATACCCACTGCCTGTCCAAAATTTCCAATCGCAACAGTCATCAAATCCGTCTTCTCATGTAACTGTTCCAATAAAGCACTTGTCTTGCAGAAGGCAAGCACCAGAGCCTCCGAGTACATTCTTGTGCAAGGTCAGAGTCTGATCCCACGATCTTAATCTATTGCAGCTGCAAAGCTCCCCAGTTCAGATTTAATAACAGTTTCGCAAGCTCCCTCTAGGGGAGAAAGCTTCTATTTGTATCCATATTTTTTTTAAAAAAAGCAGATCTAACAACAAAGTTTCCTTTTTCAGATATTTTGTCAATATTTTGTTCCTTTTAGATGCGAAGGGGGACAATGGAATCACTATGTTTCTCTTCTTTTAACTATCTGTCAAAAACGTTTGTCTATAGTCAATGAACTTCCCAAAGACGTCTGTCCTGACACCCCACTCCCAGGTTCAAGACGGTGGAAAATTGCTTTTCTTTACACTCTCCTCTGCAGGTTTAAACAGTCCAGAAAAAGTTCCCCCCTCTTCTCCTGCTTCCAAGGGGGGTTCAGTAATTTTAGATGATGAAAATTAATCCTTTATGGACGACTTTCTAAACTCTAGCTTGCCGTGTCTTTGCTTTAATCTATCTACAAAAAGCGGAAGGCGGACTTCCTGTTTAGACCTTCCCGCTTCAGTGTCAAATTAAAAGAAATTTCTTAATCCAATTTTCCGTTCTACTCACGGACAGTTATTTAAGATCCAATTGTCCACAGGAAAAAGTCAGCGCTCTCCGGCAACAGCAATGCGGCTTCACTCCGTGAAAGAAGCAGTCGATTCAAGGCACCGCGCCACTCACCCCACGTCGCTCCGGATCCCCGAAACCGGGGTTCCCCGCGAGTGGGGGGGCGCAAAGGTGCCAGCCGAATCCCACGTCCACAGGCTTCTCCCACTTGTGGTTTTTGGTGGGTCTCCGCCTCGCCGTGGCGGTTCAGACCCTTTTTTCCACGGAGCGGATTCCTCCCGATCGGAGGAAATCCGCCATTGCCAGAGGCGCCAACCCAGAAGCGCCAACCCATATTTGATCTTGCTTTTCCCTGCAGAAGCTGAAAGGTGGGTACATTATCCTCCTCTCCCTGTTTTCAGTCTTGCAACAGCCTTGTAAGATAGGCTCAGCTAAGCTAATATATGCACATAAGCAGCAGTTCTTGCCAGTAGATTGCTTTGGGAGGGAGGATAAATGGGGCAGTCCACATACAGGGTACCAGATCCAGGAAATCCTGTGGCCATCCTTAACTATACCAGACCTGCACAACTCATGGTCCAATGGTCATCCCACCAACCAAATATTATCTCCTGACAAGTGCTTGACAATGCCCCAAATTAGTTTCCAAGTCACAATAAGAGTGTTTTATTGCATCTCTGGCTAGTGAAAAACATGGAGAGTGGGTAGTATTCAGACACAGATCATAAAAAGCACAGACCTTCACAATGTATACACAACACACACTCATTGACAACATACTTGCATGCATATCTTCATATAACTCAAATGAGAGGTGTGCTACCTACTCACCCACTAGATGGGCAGGTCAACCACTGGGTTGAGAGAAGTGCCCCCCTAATGTAGCAGTTGGGGTAGTAGCTGTAGCTCCTCACCATTCCTCCTGAGCACCTATCAACTATTCTCTATGAGTGTTTCTGTTCCCCCACACACAATTGTTCGCATTTTCTTGAGTCAGCACCCTTCCTTTTCGTTGCTGGGATAGACTGACTGGCCATCTCACAGGGTAAGCTGATTTTATGGGATGTTTGTCTACCATTGCTGGTTTCCTCATCAAGGAACCCTGAAAAGCTTTTAAAGGAGCCTCATTGTTTATGGAAGGAAAGAGAGATGGCGTTAATGAAATCTAGATGCCACATTCCCCTGTTGTAAGAAGAAGTGATCACAAAATGTAAGGGAAGTTGGACATTGATTTATACCTGCTGCGGTAGTTTTATTAAAGAAACTGCTGTGGATCATGACTTACGCAATGTAATTTTTTGTTGCATGACTTCCTTGAGACTGTTAACAGTTGCAACGTGGAGAACATATTTTGGTGTTCTAATAGCTTGGGAATGTAAGAAGAAGAACTGGCCAAAAATAAGGCTTAAGATAATATCAGGGGTGACTCAAAATGGCAGTAATGGCCAGTGGGGGACAGCAAGGTTGTGTTGCTCAACTGGCTTCCCAACATGGAGGTGGCTGCAAGTAACCAAGAGAGAGAGGAGGAGAAGCAAGGAGGTTCACATGGTGTGGACACAGTGGCAGAGCCAATCTGACACGCCTAATTCTGCACCTGCACCTCAACAACCTCTCTGCCATCTTGCTCCTTCCCCATCTTGGTTACCAGTAGCGACCTGAGTGTTGGGAAGCCAAATGAACGACAGCACTCTGCCCCACTGCAATGTGGGTATGAACAATTTAACACATTTTGGTAATCCAAAGGGAAAGGTGTCTGTCCACAAGGAGCTAATTACACACGCATATACATCAGGATCCCAGTCTGGATTGGGCCCCATGCACCTGCTACTTACCTTTTCAAAAAAACAAACCCATATTTGCTATTGCTGATGCCACACTGTGGCGTCATGTGTACTTTGGCCTTTAGCATCCCAAACTGACCACAGGCTTGTGGATACCATCATCTGATCTATAAAAATAGTGGTGCGTAGGATGAGCTCACTGTGGCATAACAAAATTAATTTTGTGTGTAATGCACAAACAATGATTCAGGTCTGCATTACATAACTGCTCTTTCTGCTTCTGAATATAGAACCTGATGTGCAGTTAATTAATAATACGCAAGGTATGTTCAAGAGTGATTTGGAGCCCCAGTGGAACAAATGTGTATATGCTTTGTAGATAAGTGTCCTGATGAAGCAATGCCAGTGTTGAAAGGTGGAAATAGCAGCAGGAGTGGGGACAGATTTTTCACACCTGGTATTTCTATAATTTCTTATGACACATCAAGCATCTCTCATTTTAGGCTAGTCAGATTTTTTTATCCTTTTGCCAAAACACATAGAGATACATAATTTCATCCAAGGGCCATGGATGGTTAACATTAAATAGAAAACTAAAAGGTAAAATCTAATTAAAACAACTAAAATTTGATGAGTGAGAAAACTCCCTCCCAGGAAAGCATTGTCCTGTGTGCTCTATGTGACTTGTTCAGAGGGCAATTTCATCAATCTTAAAGAGTGTGATATAACAGAGTGCAACGGTTGCTCACTTAGATACACTGGTGGGGGTGGGAATCAGGTTTACTGAAAACATTTTTGATGCTCCCATTTGGTATTTAAGTTGGCTGGGTAAAAAAGAAGACGACTGAGCTCATGATGACATCTTATTGTGCTATAGAGATTAGTGTGTTGGACTAGTGGTCGGTATGTTGGACTGTGACCAGGAAGATTAGGAACGCCACTCAGCCATGAACCCCTTGGAAAGAGAAGGAACCTTCTTCTCTGAAGCAAATATGACATGGACAAGAATAGACCAAATCTGGACAACTAGAGGACTGGCCCCTAAGATTAAAAAAGCGGTGATTTGCCCGAAAATCTGCTCTGACCACAATCCAGTAAAGATTGAAATGATATCAACGCCAATTGGGGCCTTTAGATGGAGGATGAATGACTCCTTATTTAGGAATGAGGAAATTATTAAAAAGGCTCAGAAGAATTTGAGAGACTATTTTGAAATAAATTTGAATACTATGACAGAAAAAAGAGTGATTTGGGATGCCAGTAAAGCGGTGATGAGAGGATTTTTGATACAACAAAATGCAATTAGGAAAAGATATCAAAATGAGAAGAGAGAAAAAATCTTGGAAAAAATTAAAGATGGAGAAAAAAGACTGAGAGCGAAACCGAACTCACAGGAGATTTTAAAAGAGATAAAGCTATATCAAGTACAATACATGAAATTGATGAATCAGGAGATAGAATGGAAGATCAAACAGATGAAACAAAAGACTTTCGAATCGGCAAATAAATGTGGGAAGTTACTGGCCTGGCAAATGAAAAAAAGACAAAAGCTGAATACGATTACGAACTTGGTTGTAGAAGGGAAGAATATACAGAATCCTGGAGAGATTCGGAAGTGCTTTCAGAATTACTTTAAACAGTTATATACGCAGGAGACTCAGAAAGAACTAGACATTGACCGATTTCTGGAAAATAATGGATTACAAAAAATATCTCAAGACAGTAAATCAATATTGAACTCTACAATATCTGATCAAGAAGTGGAAGGAGCCATTCAGAATATGAAATTGGGCAAATCTCCAGGGCCGGATGGACTAACTGCAAAGTACTATAAAACTTTGAAAGAATGGTTACTGCAACCGTTGAAAGAACTTTGTAATGAAATACTACGGGGAGGAAAAGCACCCGAGTCGTGGAAAGAAGCATACATTACACTTATACCAAAAACCGAAGGGGAGAAGACACAGTTGAAGAACTACCGTCCCATATCCCTACTAAATGTGGATTACAAAATTTTTGCCGAAATTATGGCTAAAAGATTAAAAAATGTATTGGTAAAAGAGATTCATAAAGACCAGGCGGGCTTTCTCCCTGGGAGACATTTGTCAGACAATACTAGGAATATCATTGATATTTTGGAAAAATTGCAAGTTAATATCAATACTAAAGCTGTGTTAATATTTGTAGATGCAGAGAAAGCGTTTGACAATATTTCTTGGAGTTTTATGAAGAAAAATTTGCAGGGGATGGGGGTAGGCCAAAGTTTCGAAAATGGTATAAGTGCAATTTATTCGGAACAAAAAGCTAAGCTTATTGTGAACAATGTAGTTATAGAAGAATTTAAGATAGAGAAAGGAACAAGACAGGGTTGCCCAATCTCCCCATTGCTTTTTATATCGGTCCTCGAGGTTCTGCTCAATATGATTAGAAAAGACCAATTGGTTAAAGGTATACAACTCGGAGCTAAACAGTACAAATTGAAAGCTTTCGCCGATGACTTAGTTTTGACATTACAGGAGCCAGAAGCTAGTACAAAAAGAGTGTTGCAATCAATTCAAGAATTTGGTCAAGTAGCAGGTTTTAAATTAAACAAGATGAAAACCAAGGTATTAGAGAAAAATCTTACAGAGATAGAGAAGGAGAGGTTTCAGAAAGAGACAGGATTAACAATTGTTAATAAAGTGAAATATCTAGGGGTAAATATGACTGCCAAAAATGTGAATCTGTTTAAAGATAATTATGAAAAATGTTGGTCAGAGGTGAAGAAGGATTTAGAAATATGGTCAAAACTGAAGTTATCATTGTTAGGCCGAATTGCAGCGATAAAGATGAATGTATTGCCCAGAATGTTGTTTTTGTTTCAAACATTACAAATTGTGGATAAAATGGACTGTTTCAAGAGGTGGCAAAGAGTTATTTCCAAATTTATCTGGCAGGGCAAAAAGCCTAGAATAAAATTTAAGATATTAACAGACGCAAAGGAAAGAGGGGGATTTGCCCTGCCAGATCTTAAACTTTACTATGAATCAGCCGCCTTTTGCTGGCTGAAAGATTGGCTACTTCTTGAAAATGTGGACATTTTAGATTTAGAAGGTTTCAATAATGTGTTTGGGTGGCATGCATATTTATGGTATGACAAAGTCAAAGCGCATAAGGCCTTCAAGAATCACATTGTCAGGAGAGCATTATTTAATGTTTGGATGAGATATAAGGATTTGTTGGAAAGTAAAACACCAAGGTGGCTGTCACCAATGGAGGCTAAGGCTTTGAAAAAAACAAATATGGAGACAAACTGGCCAAAATATTGTGAAATTTTAGAACAAGTTGGAGATAAATTAAAATTGCAGAGCTTTGACAAATTAAAAACTAAAGTTCGAGATTGGCTGCATTATTATCAAATAAGGGAGGTTTTTAATTTAGATAAAAAGATTGGTTTCCAGGAGGAAAAATCTAAACTGGAAACGGAATTGTTAGAACCTAAAACTAAAAATCTGTCAAGAATGTATAATCTGCTGTTGAAATGGAATACACAGGATGAAATGGTCAAATCTGCTATGATTAAATGGGCGCAAGATGTTGGGCATAATATTATGTTTGCTGACTGGGAACGGTTATGGACCACAGGTATGAAATTTACGGCCTGTAACGCCTTAAGAGAAAATATAATGAAAATGATTTACAGGTGGTACTTAACCCCAGTCAAGCTAGCAAAAATCTATCACTTGCCTGATAATAAATGTTGAAAATGTAAAGAAAATGAAGGTACTTTTTTTCACCTTTGGTGGACGTGCCCAAAGATCAAGGCCTTCTGGGAAATGATATATAATGAACTAAAAAAGGTATTGAAATATACTTTCTTGAAGAAACCAGAGGCCTTCCTCTTGGGCATGGTCGGCCAATTGGTGCGAAGGGAAGACAGGAATTTCTTTATGTATGCGACAGCAGCAGCAAGAATACTTATTGGGAAATACTGGAAGACACAAGAATTGCCTACCCGAGAAGAATGGCAGAGAAAAGTGATAGACTATATGGAACTGGCTGAGATGACCGGCAGAATTCGAGATCAAGAAGAAGGGTCGATGGAAGAAGATTGGAAAAAATTTAAAACATATCTTCAGAAATACTGTAATATAAAAGAATGTTAGAAAAGGTTGGAGAAGAATATTAGACCGTATTGGCAGACAGAGTATAATGGAATAAGTAAATATGAAGTGTAAAATAAAAGATAGAGGAGAATTAAATATTTTCGAATGTCAAAATAAGTAAATGAAAAGAAGGATAGAAGGATTTGCTGGAGATACGATTTGAACTAGAATACAAAGCAGAGAAGTGAGAGGAGGTCACGGAAATAAGTAAATGGGAATACGGTTCTAATGATTTAACTTGATTTTTTTTTTTGTTATTTTTTTATTGTGACTTTTTGCCTTGTGTATTTTTCTTTGTATTTTGTGCTTTTCTTGTAGGATGTATGTGATTTGTAGGATGTATGTGATTTGTTTTTCTTTTTTTTACTTTTTTCTTTTTCTGTAATCTTAAAATTGGAATAAATATTCTATAAAAAAAAAAGGAACGTCACTCAGCCATGAAGCCCACCAGGGGACTTTGAGCCAATTGCTGCCTCTCATTGTAGCCCTACCTCACAGGAATGTTGTGAGGGTAAAGTTGGAGATGGGGAGAACCATGTATGGCACCTTGAGCTCCTTGGAGCAAAGGTGGGAATTAAATGTAAATAATATGTGGGACGCAGGTGGCGCTGTGGGTTAAACCACAGAGCCTTGGACTTGCTGATCAGAAGGTTGGCGGTTCGAATCCCCGCCACGGGGTGAGCTCTCGTTGCTCGGTCCCTGCTCCTGCCAACCTAGCAGTTCGAAAGCACGTCAAAGTGCAAGTAGATAAATAGGTAACGCTCCAGCGGGAAGGTAAATGGCGTTTCCGTGTGCTGCTCTGGTTTGCCCGAAGCGGCTTAGTCATGCTGGCCACATGACCCGGAAGCTGTATGCCGGCTCCCTTGGCCAATAAAGCGAGATGAGCGCCACAACCCCAGGTCACGACTAGACCTAATGGTCAGGGGTCCCTTTACCTTTTAATAATAATATGTATATATTATGTACCATATTATGTACTACATCAAGTGTAGGCAATGTTGTGCCCTACCGAAGTTATTGATCTACAGGTCCCAAGATACCAGAATAGCATGGGTCCTGAAAACTATGGTTATACTAAATTTGGTACTGTGATTATAGTATCTTGTGATCAAATTATATCAAGATTGAATATAGATTTTGTAGGGTACACATGAAAAAGATCAGTTCCAAAGCGTTTGTACCATCATGACTATTGCGGGAGTGGAGTCCTCCTGGTCCTGATTTCGTATCTCTGTCCAAAGGTTGTTCTATGTATGGTCCAGGGAGTTCACAGAGAGAAACTCTATTTTTGCTTATGTCATAGGGACTAAGGAAACTGAGAATCAAATGCACGAGAGACAATGAATTGTAGATGTACTGCATTTTTTCCTCTTTTTGCTACTGTTTAAAGTTTGAATGCACACTTTGCCTGGTTTGAGCAACCTGCCAGCATTGCAGTATGACTAACAAGATCAGAAGCATCTTTATTACCATTTTACTGGCCCCATGTGCCATTTTCCCTCTTTATTTTATTGCTATTCCACTTCTGCCCGAGACAGTAAAAAAAAAGAAGGGAGACCTACGTTCACTTTTATCCCACTATTCAGCAGATGCTAAAAGGATACTAAAAGAATGATTTACCATTACCATCCATTTGTATAATCCATCAAAATGGGCTTTAGACTCTGCTCTTCCTAATAAGCTGGAGAACATGATATAAATCCAAATTTACCTTCTGTCGAAGTAATGGGAACAGGGACATTATTGCCAGTTACTGACAACTTAGGTCAACTTTGTATCAAAACTTTCCAAAGCTGCACAGGAGACCCTTTCCTTAACTGCAACTTGGATGTTGGTCAACATGCTGAATGCTGGAAGATTCAGGGCAGGTGAAAGAAAGTACTTTGTCATGCAGTTCATGGTTAAACTACGGAACTTGTTTTCATAGCAGGCAATGATGGTCACCAACTTGGATGGTTTTAAAAGAGGATTGGACAAATTGATGGAGGATGAAGCTACTAGTGGCTACAAGGCACGCTGGCTATGCTCAGTCTTCACAGTTGAAGGAAGTGATGCTTTTGAGAACCATTTGCTGGAAGCCACAGGAGGGAAGAGAGCTTGTGTACCTGGATCCTCCTTGCCGGTTTTCCATAGGCATCTGATTGGCCACTGTGAGAACAGGATGCTGAACTAGTTGGGCCATTGGCCTGATCCAGTAGACTCTTATTATGTACACAACTCAGGTTAAAGCTTCCTGACGGGATGGGTGGAGCAATGAAAAGGTTGCTCTATTGTTGTTGTTGCTGCTGCTTTGTTATTTATTTATTTATTTATTTATTTATTTATTTTGTTTTATTAAATATGTATACCGTCATATACCCGTAGGTCTCAAGGCACTTACAACATAAAATCTCAATATAAAAACACAAAATACGTAATAAAAACAACCACAACAATCACCCCTTCCTCCCCAACGCATTTCAAAAGGCCATTGGACGTCTCATGAAATCAACAGGAATACCCATTCAAATGTGGATCACAGTATATTAAATGGAATTAAAGGTCAGCCACATTCACAGCACTAGCCAGACTTAGCGGCCCTCATCATTGCTTTGTGCAAACTGCTTGTGTACGTTACAGTTACTAGTGTCCCTTCCTCACAGAGAAGGTCCACAGAGGTAGACAACCTGCCCTTCAGTGAAACTTTTCCTCCGTTACTGAGGTGAGTCCACTGTAAGTTTCTAGAAAAGTTCAGTGAATCCCAGAACTCACTTCAGAAATAAGTTTTCTTTAGCAACGGTAGCCAATTGGTGCCCTCCAGATGTTGCTGGACTACAACTTCCATCAGCCCTGCAGACTGAGGCTGATGGGACTTGTAGCCCAATCCTATCCGGAGGGCACTTCATTGACTAACCCTGTTTTAGATTATAAGGCCCAATCACGCTGGGAAAACCTTAAAAACTGGAGCAGGCTTGGACTTTGGTAATCTTTTGCAATATGGCGCCCTGTGCTACCCCAAAATGGATCTTCTCAACTATGGGTCTTCTCAATGTGGGAGGCCCCTCGGCTCAGCACTCTGTGCAGGAGAACCATCTACACTGCCCTAAATCCAGTGCTGATTGGAGGCAGTCTGGGAGTGGAGAAGCCTATCAAGTTTCCCTTTTCTGTTCTGAACATACGGATTCAGCCCGGTGATAGGATTGTGCTGCATCATTAGTGTGCTGGCTATCTTACATCTTCATGATTTCTTGGTATATGCATTCTCAATTATTCAGCAGAGGGGAGTTGCAGAGGGGAGGAGAAATGCAAAGTCTGGGGTCATTAACATTAGCAAGGCAAAGGGGAACAAGAGGGCAATAACAATCTGTCTCCTCTCTGGCTATTCAAAAGTCTTTCAAAAGCCTCTTTGAAAAAGATGTCGGTGGCATAATCCTCCAGAAGGCATTGATATGTTTCATTATGACAGTCGCTGGCAGCTCATCAGTTCTGCTCAGGATGTGAGCTTCTCCTTCCAGCAAGCGAACTAATTTGTTTCCTTCTATAGCTTTTAGATTCTCCAGCCTCTGGCCTTGTTCTTTTCAGTCTCACTTCTGAAAAAGACAACAAGGCAAACAAAACTTTACATTTTCCGAACTGTCTTTCTGAACTGAGTCGGAGATGGCGACGGGAGGGAGGTTGTGATTGATGCCCAAGAATAAGGATGCTGGAGACAATCATTCAGACTCGAAATCTCAAAACACTGAATTATTCTGGAATACTTCCCCAGATATCACTGGGAGCTCTGCAGAGTAAATGATTCAAAGAACAACATGGATGTGACCCAACCCTTTCCACACCTGGAGAGTAAAATGCAAAGTTCTACCAGACTGCAATCATGGTGTGTAGGTTTCAATTTTCCCTGAAGAAAATCATTGGGGATTCTGATTTTTCCCCCCCTCCATATAACTGCTATCAGTAAGTCATGTTCTCGTTTGATTGGCTTTTGCCTTTCTTAATTTTTCTTCCAGTTTTATGGCATCCCTGTTGCCCACTTTCCTTTGGCTTACACCACATGGCTCCCACCTGCTCAATACAACTAGCATGACTGGAAGGGAGCAATTTCCCTCTTTGTTGCAGATCAGAGGTGCCAACCTCTTTGCGCCTAACATTACCATTAAATCACTGCCTTCCAAAAAGTACGCACACAACTTAGTAGGTTATAACATCCTATTAAAACAGCCCACAATTAGCAAATCCATTCACATAGCTATAATTAGCAAGATCAAAGCTGCAGTTGCCGTTGACAACTTAGTCTTCTATATTACAGTGCCAACATAATTTTACTATGATTTTTTCCTACTTAATTAAATGTGAAAAGTTGCAATCAGCATTTCCTCTTGTGCTGGCATAAGCTTCCCTAATTTGTGTCATTGTAACTGAACCGGCAGGGAGAAGAAAAGGAAAGCAGACACCAATTGCTGAGAGTGAGCAGGCCCCAACTTTAAAGGCAGACCATTCTAGTTATTAAGACTAATGTAAAGGGAGTAGATTCCATTCTAACATCTGGGGAAGCAAGCATTAGCAGCTAGATGAGGTTAGAGTTGCCTTTTCCAAAATTACCCTCCAGTGTTGGATTTCTAAATTATCTGGTCCTCTTTCCAAAGCGGAACCAAGACATTAAGAATCTTCCATTGTTCGATTTGTTATTTCTGGAATTTTGATCAATCAAATGTTATGTTATATGTTATGTTATGTTATGTTATGTTATGTTATGTTATGTTATGTTATAATTATTTATTATTGCATTTATATACCACCTTTTCCTTCCAAGGATCTCAAGATGGTGCACATGGTTCCCCTCTTCCCATTTCATCCTCACACAACCCTGTGAGGTAGGTTAGGCTGAGAGTAAGTGAATGGCTATTGGGACGCAGGTGGCACTGTGATCTAAACCACAGAGCCTAGGACTTGCCGATCAGAAGGTCGGCGGTTCGAATCCCTGCGACAGGGTGAACTCCCATTGCTCAGTCCCTGCTCCTGCCAACCTAGCAGTTCAAAAGCACATCAAAGTGCAAGTAGATAAATAGCTACCGCTCCAGCAGGAAGGTAAACGGCGTTTCCGTGTGTTGCTCTGGTTTGCCAGAAGCGGCTTAGTCACGCTGACCACATGACCCAGAAGCTGTACGCCGGCTCCCTCAGCCAATAAAGCGAGATGAGCACCGAAACCCGAGTCGCCCATGACTGGACCTAATGGTCAGGGGTCTCTTTACCCTTTACCTTTAAGTAAATGGCTAGGTTTGCCATATTTCAAACAGTGAAAATCCAGACAGAAAAGCTGTTGAGGTCGTTGGTTGGTTGGTTGGTTGGGGGCCAAAGATTGGAAAAAATGACACTGCCAAAATACATACAGATTTTCCCAGATATTTTCCTGATTTCCACGTCGACACTGCTGCCGACTGCAGCATTTTGGATATGTCTGGGAAATTCCAGATGTACGGAAACTCTATGACTGGCCCAAGGTCACCCAGTGAGCTTCATGGCTGAGTGGGGATTTGAACCCTTCTCCCTCAGATCATAGCCAACACTCTAACCATTAAGACAAACTGACTGCTGGTCACAGACCCATTAGAAAACAAAATAAAGCATCAAAATCTTAGCTTTTCTACATAAAAATGAGTACAGTGGTACCTCAGGTTACATACGCTTCAGGTTACATACGCTTCAGGTTACACACTCTGCTAACCCAGAAATAGTGCTTCAGGTTAAGAACTTTGCTTCAGGATGAGAACAGAAATCGTGCTCCAGCGGCGCAGCGGCAGCAGGAGGCCCCAATAGCTAAAGTGGTGCTTCAGGTTAAGAACAGTTTCAGGTTAAGTACGGACCTCCGGAACAAATTAAGTACTTAACCCGAGGTACCACTGTAAAAAAATCAGTAAAAATATGTACCAATGTCTACAGATGTCTGTGGATGCACAGTTACTATGTTTATATGTGCATAAAACACAGCAAAGAAATACAGAAACATGCACATATACTGGGGTGTGGGTGTGGGAAGGTGCGTGTGTAAATCATGATGCAGTCACAGGCAATTTAACCAAAAAAATTATGCACAGTTTTTCATCCATGCATAAAGTAGAGGAGGAGAAAGAGACAAATGAACTGAAGGAACTGCAAGCTGCAGCCATCTTCAAATGTTGCAATTCTGGAACCAATTTTAGAAATCCCCGGACTTAATTCTCATTGCACAAGTGAAATGCAAGGCAGAATGAAGGCACAGGACAACCACAGATGTGGAACGGAATGGAAAACATTTCTGTAACGTGCTTTTCACTGGGTTTTCTTTGAAGACAGTCTGGAGATTGCAACCAGGGCAGAATGCTTCCTCCAGAGAACAGAGTGGTCACTTGCACATGGTCTAGGAATGCGCTGAGCAGCTAATTCCATTCTGTTCTGGCTTCACTTGGGATGAAAGAGCAAGTAACTAGCCAAGCAGCCAAAGTCAACTCATTGAGGCATCACAATCAAAACCTACCCAGGAGAAAGAAGTTCCTAGGAAAGGGGAAAGTGGGGAGGCATCCAACCAAAGGCCAATCAAGCTGATTTATCTTTTTGATGCTCTTCAGCCTCTGTAAAGACCAAGAGGAGTCCAGTTTGATCCATCTCCGAGTGATGGGTAGATAGACAAGAGATATGATCGCTCAGGTCCCAGCGCCGGTTGCACGTCTTATGACCTACCAGGTCAAATTGCTTCTGGGGCAATGCAGGCCTGAATCTTCAGAATGAAGTGCCTAGTCAACACAGACTCATTTCTGCTCCTCCGTAACCTACCTTGCAGGCTTAATTGCAGCAGGCAGAGAAACTTTCTTCATCTGAACAGGAATTATTTCAATGATGGATGCAAAACAAGTAGTTCACAGACACATTATAGGATTTCTCTTCTAGCCCAATATGCTTGGTCTTCCATCACCTTGAGCCTCATTTTTCCATTTTCATCCATCACTCAGCACCACTTTCTGAGTACAGCTGATGGCTCTATTCCAGTCTTTCTGAAACCTTGTCTGCATGAGAACCTGTCTCTCCCTGTGAAAGCGAGTTGGGTTTGTTTTCTGGCTCCAGCAATAAGGAAAGCTAGATTCCTGTTCTCCTTGGTCCTGGCTGTGTCCAGCCTTCTGTTGTGTATTCTGCCTTGCCTTGTCTGATCCCTGGATAGTTTAGTTTAGCAACTTATACTAGGAGGGGGTTGTGAAGTAAGATATCCCCAGTGATGACCCCTTACTTTTAACCATATTGACCAGTTTTGCCTAGAGAACAAGGTGATTCCTGCTCATGTATAAGATGTCATTTTAGTTCCTGTGGTCTGCTCAGTTTATATCAGGGAGCAGATGGTTCCATTGACTGGGATTGTATATCCAGTTACAAGTAAAGTCAATTAGTGGGAAGAGTGTTCCACTTAGCTTAGGAAGACCTGGGTTCAGGTCTCTGTGTGGTCATGAAGTCCACTGTGTAAACTTGGGTCAGTCACCACCTCCCAGGGCTGTTGTAAGGATAAAATCTGGCCTCAACCTCCTGGAGGAAGGTAGTAAATTGATGCAATTAATTAAAAATATAAACAGAAATCCCAAAATCATGTAATCCAAGTAGATGATGGGCATGCTCAATCATCTGTATTCATCACTTAATATAGCATTTATCATCACACACATATAGTAGGGGCAGTTACAATAAGATCTACAGTGGTGCCTCGCAAGACGAAATTAATCCGTTCCGCGAGTCTCTTCGTCTAGCGGTTTTTTCGTCTTGCGAAGCGACCCTATTAGCGGCTTAGCGGATTAGCGCTATTAGCGGTTTAGCAGCTATTAAAGGCTTAGAGGCTAAAAGGCTATTAGCGGCTAAAAGGCTATTAGCGGCTTAGCAGCTTAGAAAAGGGGGGGGAGCGAAAAAAATCTCAAGACTCGCAAGATATTTTCGTCTTGCAAAGCAAGCCCATAGGGAAATTCGTCCTGCGAAGCGCATCGAAAAACGGAAAACCCTTTCGTCTAGCGGGTTTTTCGTCTTGCGAGGCATTCGTCTTGCGGGGCACCACTGTATTACAGTGGTACACCTCGGGTTACAGTGCTACCTCGGGTTACAAACACCTCGGGTTACAAACACTTTGGGTTACAAACACTTTGGGTTACAGACTCTGCTAACCCAGAAGTAGTACCTTGGGTTAAGAACTTTGCCCCCGGATGAGAACAGAAATTGTGCACTGGTGGTGTGGCGGCAGCGGGAGGCCCCATTAGCTAAAGTGGTACCTCATATTAAGAACGGTTTCAGGTTAAGAACAGACCTCGGGAACGAATTAAGTTCATAACCAGAGGTACCACTGTATTTGATTATTGATGTAAACCTCCAGAATGTATTTTGTGTAGTTAAGTTTTTACTTTTCTCTTCAGTACATTGTATTTTATTTTATTGCTATGGCTAGGGGCTGATGCAAATAAAGATTTTTCTGATTCTGATTCTGTATGATGAAGATTGGTCTGGGGAACAAGGGCTATCAGACCACATGCTGGACTATGTTGACTCTGATGTTGTGCATGTGAAATTTCCCACTGAAATGGCAGGCCTATGTCAAGTTCCTCTTCCTCTCTCCCATAACATTTAGGTATAGATACTTGCAAGAGCGTCACAGGGTGCATTTTTCTGCCCTGCTCCCATTGGCTACCATGGATGGGTTGCAGAAACATTCACTGTGCAGGGCATCTTGAGATTGGTAAGAAAGGGGAAATTGACACAAGGCTATCATGTTTGGAGCCAAACTCATCTTGACCTTAACATCTGGTCAAACCCTTAGTGAAACCAGTAAGTCATTTTGGACAAAGCAAAAAGAAACAAAATAGCGCTTTGATACAACTCAGTAAACAACTTGTTTTGCCTTTTTCCATCTATTCTCTTAAAATAAAGCTTTACCTAGCAAACTTTTTAATTAGTTTCTGGACAACCAAATGCATGCTTGGCTTGAAAGAAAGTTTGCATTATCTCCTTTTCAGGTTATGAACTCTTTATCCAATATGGTGTTGTTGCCGTTGATTAATTAATTCTATAGAACTATATGCGGATTTGCGCTCGTTATTTTTACCGATTCGAAACCAAAATAGGTTATAAGGGTCAAAAGCTCCTTTTATTTCTGAATATGTCTCTTAAAAACAAACAGCCCATGAGATAAGGCTGAACACAACAGCTTTTGATGTATTACATCTCAGTGGTATCTGACAACCCTTACTCCCTGGTGATGCAATTCTTTTCTAATAATTTAGTCTCAGTCTATTAAAAGACAATTACAGATAATGCATCCAGGCAAGTGGTGAAGGATGTCCAGAACACCACTTGTTGAAAGGTTATCAAAACACCATTCTCAAAAAAAGGAGTGTGTTATTGATTTTTTAATCATTTCAGACACAGGCTGTTATATGGATTTTTTTTTTTAAGGACTGAACATAACTAGAAAGAGATGGAAATGGATTTCCCCTTTGCTACTTCATATGTCATAATAGAAATTTTTAAAATTCATTTACAGTTAGGTAAAGAGGGCAGTCAACCATTCAGAGGTGAGGCTTGCTTATCTTAGCTAAAGACTTAATATGCTATTGATCTTTCCCCCCGATTTTGAATTTATTATTATATTTGACAGCATTGTATTTGATAGCACCTGGTGACATTTTATGCTTCTCTTGATTCACTGTTGGATTAGCATTGTTTACAGATTAATGCAAAAGATGCGGGGGTGCTAATTATTATTTATGGAGTTAAGCACTGTTGGGATTCCAGTTTTGAATCCATTACAAGGCAACAGCAAGGAATTGGGTTGCTACTACTGAAGGGTAAAGTTCTACACATTCTGAGTGTCAGGATGAGGGCAGGCATAGAGGCGGCACAACGAATGTTGTCTTCATGGAACCACTAATCCTTGTTGTCAAAATGGGTGGGGCTTTCATAGAAAGCGGGAACATTTCCAAAAATGTGTGGAAGAGTTGGGCTTACCTTCCTTTGCAGTAGAGATGGAGAAGCTGGGGGCACCAAGATTTTGTTGGACTCCAACCTCCATCAACCCCAGCCATCATGACCTATAGTCAGGATGATGGGAGTTATAGTGCAACAACATCTGGAGTGCAATAACATCTGTTGCTTTACAGGTAAGGCAGCTGAGAGCTTTTTTGTGTGCATGGGGAGCTCTATTCTACCCTTTTCAAAAGCCTCATCAGCTAGCAAGACTCTCTACTACAGGTTCCCGCGTTCCTCTTCCTATGCCATAGCTACACGAAAAAATGTTATTGTCCCCCACTTGCTCCATGGAAATGTCTTTCTTTTTTTAATCAAATATTTTATTATTAAAATAATTCGACATTAATACATACATATTATGAATATACAAACATACATTTCATACATTCCTTAAAAATATTCATACATACCCACACTCAATCCCACAGATACTTCTTTTCCCACCACCATCCCTCACCCGTCACCCCATCCTTGTGTTAGACTTCCAATCTACTCAATTGCAATTTCTTTCCACTTCTATTACTTTCTTTCACACACTTTTAAACCAATTTTCTACTTCTTTTTCTGTTACACGTTGTTATCCATCTTATTTAGTATTTCAGTATTTATAACGGAACTTGTTTATTCTAATAGGAGTTCTGATTTTTCAGTATGATTTTGCAAGTATCCTTTAAACACCTTCTAGTCCTTGTCTATCTTCTCTTTTGAGATCCTTCCAATATCTCCCATTGTTTTGGATATATTGTAATACTCCAATAATTTGGCAAGCCACTCTGTTTTTGTTGGTATAATACCACTTTTCCAATTTTTCACAATCAATAGCTGCTCCATGGAAATGTCTAAGCCCTACACAAATCCGGTTCCTCCTGGCCATTGTTGGTAGGGGATGCTGGAGGGTCAGTAGGCAGAAGGTGCCCCTATATGCTTTTGTGCCCAGAGAGAGTGCTGAACAATATTAGATTTCACTTCTGACTTTGAAGGAGGGCTGAAGCAGATAAAATTCAACCTGATGTCATGCATGGAAGGGAATGTGGGTATGCAGTTCACCCATGCCTACTCAGTGTGCCAACTTGAATAAAATATTGGGAGGGGCCTAAGTAAGCCCTGCCCTGCATAATCGACCACATGACTCAGTGCACAATCACCATTTGAATTGCAATGCCCATCAACTTGGGGGAGGGGGACAAAGACCCCTTGGCCCCTAGGCGTTGGTGACTATGTTGGTGTGCCAGCTATGGATGCCACCTACTTTAGGTGAAATTAGTGCATTTGATTTACTCAGTTATAATAGTAAATCACCTTCACCCACTGTCAGGCAGCAGAGAAACCAACCTCCATGGCAGGCTGCCAAGAATGGACAAGAAGAAGAAGAAGAGTTTGGATTTGATATCCCGCTTTATCACTACCCAAAGGAGTCTCAAAGCGGCTAACATTCTCCTTTCCCCTCCTCCCCCACAACAAACACTCTGTGAGGTGAGTGGGGCTGAGAGACTTCAGAGAAGTGTGACTGGCCCAAGGTCACCCAGCAGCTGCATGTGGAGGAGCGGAGACGCGAACCCAGTTCACCAGATTACAAGTCTACCGCTCTTAACCACTACACCACACTGGCCATCTGTGTTTATTCACTATTCACAGAGAGAGGCTTGGGAATGCAGCCTTTTGGAATAATGGCGTTTCCCCCAAGTGAATCTCCACTCCTCCATCTCTCCCACTTCCTAATGAGACATCGCTACGGGTGCTGAAGAGAGCCCTTCTGTCTTTGAGCTCTCCTATTTTCAAGGCCCGTGGGGTTCTGGGAGAGGGCGGTCTGGAATACTTTCTACAGACACTGAGCTGTCTCTTTGCGCAGTGGCTTCCTTAACGTTTATATATTGGCTTGAAGAGGTTGCGGATACATGAGGTTCTACCAAAAGAGGTTGACTGGCAAAGGACGAGGATATACAGTCATCTGCCTGGACCGCACTGGATGAGGACTCCAGGTCAGGCATAGAAGAATAGGACATTGACAGATTACCAGGATGAGGGGTGTTTGGCGTATTGCTCTTTAAGGCGGAGGACGAGGTAGTTGATTGCAGATCTATTAGTAGAGGTGAAGGGGGTCTGCGTTGCGATGGTGTATGAGGAGCTTCCGCCAGGCAGACTGCCATATCATCCGTTATTGGAGTCCCAGTGATTGGCAGGGGTTTCTGGGGTGTTAGCCCCTTCATGACTGCGTTCCTTTGATTTAATAGGTTGCTATGACCAGGTTTTGAGGAGATTTTCTCTTGAAGTACATGTGTAAGTTGCTGCTTGAGTGTATCAAGCCTGTTTATAACTTCCTGCTGTTCTACTAATGGCAACTCGCCATAGGATGAAATAAGGTCCCTCTCCTCTGAGGCAGCCAGATGACTGGGCCCGCTTTGGTCATGCTTCAATGTGTTCAACAGAACCGAAAGTGACCACCTTCCAATCGCCATCTCCTTCCTCCACACACAGCTGGGGCTTCCCAGCTCACTCCACCCCCAGGATCCACTGATCTTAGCTCCCGGACGTAAGAAGTGGGATTTCTATCTGGAGCAAGACATAAAAGTCCTCCTAAATTCCCCTGAGATCCTAGCCCTGAAAGCTCAGCTGTTAACAATGAATGTGAATCATTTCTCAACTTTCCAGCAAATTCTAGCCTTCTTGCTTCCTTCACTTACGAAACCTTCCCGTGCGATTCTAACCTGGAAGAATCAAACTTGGTTCGACCAAGAATGCAAACAGTGCAGAAGTAGGCTTAGATTTCTTCAGTCTGATATGAAATCAGACAGCACCCAGAGCAAAATCAGGGAGTTAGCCCAATTCCGTTCATACTACAAGAAGCTGCTCCATCATAAGAAATTGTTCTTTGCGAAAGAACGCTGGACGGCACTGTCAGTGGCCATTAAAACCCGTGACGACAAGAAATTCTGGAATTTAATTAATGCAGGTTTAAGACCCCCCTCATTCATCGCTAATAACATCACAGCAGCCAGTTGGCACTCTCACTTTGCTCAGCTGTATTCCGCCCCAGATCCCGAAGTAAATGTTGTCTCCACTCTTCCAGCATCTGCCTTGCCCACCTGGGAGCCAGTCTCCCCAGAGAGATGTATACAACTAATCAGCACGCTTTCAGGGGATAAATCCCCGGGGGAGGATATGATACCACCTGAGGTATTCTTATCAAACCAGACGTGGTGGGCCCCTATTTTAGCATCTCTCTTCACCACTATTAATGCTACTCTTAAGATTCCACCTAATTGGAAACAGAGCATAGTCATCCCAATACATAAAAAGGGGGACCCACAAGATCCGCGTAACTATCGACCTATCAGCCTGCTGGACATATCATACAAGGTCTACTCTAGATTCTTGCTAGAGAAATTAATCGAGTGGGCAGAAGAAACAAAGCTATTCCACCCGGAACAGGCTGGCTTCCGTAAAGGTCACAGCACATCTGGCCAATGTCTTGTTCTATTTACCCTGATTGATAAATACCTAAACAGGTTCAACTGCAAACTACACGCGGCTTTTGTGGACCTGACCTCCGCCTTTGACTCCATCCCCAGAGATAGGCTATGGCAGAAGCTTAGTTACACTAACATAGATAAGAGACTCCTCCACCTTCTTATGGAAATTCATAATGACATATCGGCCAGAGTAAAATTCGGCCCTCTGGGAGCTCTATCTGATCCTTTCCCTCTGAATAAAGGGGTCAAACAGGGCTGCCTCTTGGCCCCTTTTCTATTCAATTTCTACATCAATGACATCGTTACAACCATGAAGGCCCTAAATCAATCTGCCCCCTCTTTACAACAGCTCAAGATCCCCATATTACTCTATGCGGACGACATGGTGATACTGTCTTTAACCAAGCAGGGCTTAAACAACATGCTCAGAGGGCTCATGACATATTGTGACACCAACTCCCTCAAAATCAATTTCGCCAAAACCAAAATTCTTACTTTTGGCATGAAAACTCGGAAGCCTTTCTGGAATTTTGTGGGCCACTCTATTGAATATTGTTCAGCATTCAAGTATTTGGGTATCACTTTTCAGGATGGGCTTAGCTGGTCAGCTCACCTAAATATGACCATCCTGGCTGTCCGTAGAACCATCAAAGCTTTGGAGAAATTCTTCTATGCAAAAGGCGGCCAGTTGGTTCCACCAATCAGAAAAGCATTTATCAGCAAAGTCCTCCCGATGTTACTGTATGGGGTTGAAATCTGGGGGTGGAATTTAAAAACACTACAACGGCTGGAGATTCTGCAAAACTCTTTTGCACGAAAGATACTGGGCCTCCCCAAGGGCTCAGTTGCTGCACAGTTAAGAACAGAACTGGGCCTCCCCTCCATTGTTGCGAGAGCCCACATTAGAATCATTAGTTTTTATTGTAAATTAATCAATGCCCCAGGTTCCCTACTAGCTAGGCAAGCCTTTTTAACTTGTTCTCATACCAACAAATGGTCCAAGGCCATGGAGACTATTACTGCACGCTACTCCCTCCCAGATCTCGACACGCTGTCATCTTGGGACCAACATAAAATCCGGGCCTGGATTCTTACAAGAGACGAGGCCATGGACCGGGCACAGTCCACTACAGCTCGCCTCTCCATGTGGCTCCCTAAAGTGAAAGTGGTAAGATCACTTGCCAACTACTTGATAGACCTGACGGAGCCCAATTTGAGAAGAGCGTTTACTATGGCCCGTTTCCATTCTATACCCACGGCCTTCCTGCAGGGGATTTACTCTAAGACCCCTATTACTCAGCGTTTATGTCCATGCACAATGAATGAAGTAGAGGACTTCATACATTTCTTTTTCTACTGCCCTATTTATGAGCCAATAAGACCTAAGCTCCTCCTCTTGATCCCGTCCACCATTACATCTAAGGAAGACTGTTTGAAATCGCTTCTTGTGGACGCAAATCCCCAAATTTCACGTGGGGTGGCAATCTTTATAGTGCAGGCTCTGAAACTCAGGGCTACTCTGACTGAGTAGTGAGTCCTAGACCTGGACCTGTTTTAATTCTTTTTATTACTTTTTCAACCCAATGTGCCGAGCCTATTTTGGGGCCATTTTATGTTTTATATACATCCGCACTTTAGATTCTTGGCGCTGGCAACTAAATCTTTACATTATTGTCTTAGGGTAATTTAAATGTCATTACGCCAGTAATATCGCTTTGAATTTTGTTTGGTTGCTTGTCTCTAGTATTTTTGTCTTATTTTGCTATGGCTGTATGCTAATGCAATAAAGGTTTTTTATTATTATTATATTCTACAGACACTGAGTCTGTCAGCTGTCGCTCCCCTGGTGCTTCTTCTTCTTCCTCCTCCTCTCCCATTATTTCCCACCTCTTCCTCTCTCTCTTTTTTAAATAGTTTTTATTAAGAATTTCAACATAATAAATTATCAAAAACAAATCATCTTCACACACCCCATTTTTCCCTCCCCCCCTCCCCAAGAAAAACCCTCCCTCCCTCCCCCCCCCCAGACTTCTCTCAGCTCCTATCTCTGATTTTTCAACACATGTTATTCTCTGTTATGTACTGAAGTTCTCACCCTGAACCAGCAGGGGGATACTGTAGATAGTTTTCACTCAGGTCCACATATGCAAATAAGGGATCGAAAGTGACGTTCAGTAATTGGATAGTTACAGAAAATGGTTACTGTTGCGTTCTAGTGGAGCTCTATATAAGCAGGCTGGCTGAACCCTTCAGTTCATTTCTGTTCTGGTCTGTGAATAAACAAGAGCTGTTTGAAGAATCGCTGTGTCGTCTGATATGTTCACCCACAACTTAACATTCTCTGCATATTATAAAATCGTAAAGATCCTTAAATTATCTATCTATTATATTAACAATAATAAATTTGTGTATGTTTATTCAAAACCTGCCAAGGAGTCCAGTTCATTTTGTTGTTTTTTTAAGTAATTTGTAAAAAAATTCCCATTCTTCTTTAAAGCCACAGTTGTCCTTGCCTCGCAGTTTGTATGTCAATTTCGCCAGTTCTGCCCAGCTTTCCCCCTCATCTGCTTCTGAGCTGTGATCTCCCTCAAACCCCTGTTGCAATTCTGAACTGCCTTCTTCCTCTCTGGAAGTACCATTCCTCCTCTGCCCAGTCCCTGACACCCACTGAACTGTACATCTGTAGATAGTAGGTGGTCATACCATACCTTGCTTACACAGGTGGAGGTGGCTGGAATGGCATACAGGGCAGGTAGCTATGAGCTGCAAGGACGCACTCCTCTCCAGACACTGGAGAAGATTGTCTGATCTGGCCCCAAGTTTCTGCCAAAGATGGTTCAAGAATCAAGGCAGTCCTAAGCAGATCTGGGTCTTTCTGAGAATCCAGCACACACTGCTTGATGAAGACTAGCTGTGGTTTTCTGGATGTCCTTTAATATAAATGACATGCATAGATTGCATCCATCATATTAACTGCTTGCAATGTTTAGGTTAATAATTCAACCACAGACTGAGCCTATCTGTTTTCTGCTGTTTTGCAATTCAAGCAGTTAATACATTTTTCCATGAATCTTTGATATTTCTTCTTCAAGAGAGCCTAGCAGAATCCCATAGCATTTCCCTATGATTATTTACAATAATAATAATAAAAAACCTATGATTATTTACAACAATAACAATAATAAAAATAAAAATAAAATAAAAAAACCAAGCCATGCTGTATTGGGGGTGGGGGGGGTGGGGGTGGGGAAAGGAGTAGCACCAACTAATTTAGAAAGTAACTAAGTAGATTTATTAACTTTTCAAGGACCATTGTGCATCCTTAGAGAGAAAATGTAATAAAATACAAAACTGTGAAGGGGTAATTTAATAGGGAAATAACCTGTCTTTTTAGAAAAGCAGAAAATGAAATGAGAATTTCCATATACGAGACATCAAAATATTACACGATGATGGATAAAGATGACATTTACAAGGCTTGGTAATGTAGAATAGTGAAGTTTACAGGAAATTAATTTAATATTGTGGATGTATCTTTTTCAGAGAAACCAAATCAAATGTCTTTGCCTGACAAGGTCAGAATTTACCACAGCGTTCATGAAATGGTTGCAAGCTGATGGGGTTTCATCCCTTTTTTCAATCTGTCTCAAAAATCATTTCAGGTATGAAAAAATATATGTAATTCTGTGGTGAGTCAGCCTCCCACGATATTAAAAAAAAGCAGCAACACTGAGAAACATTAGAAAATTGGAGAGAGGGAAGAGTTGTGGCCTCTCATACATTAGTGGCATGACCAATTCCTTCCCATGGACAGTTCTTGCTCTCATTGGTTTATGACCCACTAGACAAATGCATCCTGCCAGACATCTACCATCTGAATGTGGCTCTCCAGTCCATTCTATCAGGCCCTCAGAAGTCTCCTCAGGCCACACCTCTCACTGGATCTGCATTGCACCCAGTGAAGAAGAGCCAGTGTGGTGTAGTGGTTAAGAGCAGTAGACTCGTCATCTGGTGAACCAGGTTCGATTCCCTGCTCCTCCACATACAGCTGCTGGGTGACCTTGGGCTAGTCACACTTCTTGAAGTCTCTCAGCCTCAGTCACCTCACAGAGTGTTTGTTGTGGGGGAGGAAGAGAAAGGAGAATGTTAGCCGCTTTGAGACTCCTTCGGGTAGTGATAAAGCGGGATATCAAATCCAAGCTCTTCTTCTTCTTCTCGGTGTTTTGACCTGACTGGACATGTGTCTTCAACTGTGATGATGCCTCTTGCTTCTCTGGATAAATGACATAGGTAGGGGTGCCTGTGTAGAAACAAGCTTAATATAAAAGGGCTTGGGGAACCCTACAGGGCAGATTTTTGGGGGTGAGGGGGTGAGGAGAGGAAATGGAAGTCCCATTGCACAAGTGAAACTGCCCCTTTACAGCACTGGATATGACCCAAAGCTTTGAGATTTCTGTTCCAAGCATTCTCCACATATTTGGAAAGATTTAAATATTTGCAGTTTTTGTGAGGTATTTTAGATTATAGTATTCACTTAGGTTTGGATAGGTTCTGAACACCTTTCAATATAGGAATAGTCATACTCGTTTTATTGCATGCTATGAAAACTGGACGTTTTGTTGCTGGAATGCCCTGGGCAGATTGATTAGTATGTGAGGAACGGCAGTCATATCTCTGAAGTTATGGCTCTGTGTGCACTGCGTGATGAGTGGGGAGGGTGGGGGTGTATATATGTGATTAATCTTCATTTTAGGGTGTAAAATTACATACAGTAGATGGCTTCACAGCCTTAATAGCAATGCAATCATTTTTAAAACTCTGTTTTCCCCCCACCTAAGACAAAGTGACTAACTCCAAAGAGAGGGGGAATTGTTTCATTGACTTCCTTAAAACACCAACATTATTGGTATGAATAGACTTTTAAGACAATGAGAACCTAGTAGCTATCTACTTTCCTAAACATCCATCGTGGATGGAGAGATGCCTTCAGTCTACAACAATGAATATCTAGGGGTGGTTTAGCAACAACCACCAAATTCTGCAATATCTGTCATGACTGTTTGTGCTGCCGCACTTCAGCACACTTTAACTCAACATCTGTGAAATGGGCACAGTTTCTTGCGTTCCTCACCTGACGCATCAGTTGTCATCCAATGCTCAATGGGTTAAGTCAGTGGACAGACTGACCGGGCTGCTTTGGAAGCCCATGCCCCAAACACACTTCAGTATTAGCCCCTTGTTCTCCATGAAATTCTTGTTGGTCTTTGAGAACTGCAGCGCCAGCAGTTTTATAGGCAGAAACAGGCTATTGTTAACACCCTACTGGTGATGAAGTTATTGTTAACTGCTCTAGATGCTACACTGCCCAACCAGATAACATTTTTGGTTTGGTATCTTATCATTTCTCTGAATCCTTTAACCGGTCCCCTTGGGAGGAAGGGCAGGATAGAAATTTAATGAACGAATACAGGTATGAATGATGTAGATGCTGTTTCCATCCAGTACATTTCCAAGCAGAATTCAGAGAGTTGGTGCTGACCTTTAAAGCCCTAAACGGCCTTGGCCCAGTATACCTAAAGGACAGTCTCCATCCCCATTGTTCAACCTGGACACTGAGGTCCAGCTCCAAGGGCCTTCTGGCGGTTCCCTCACTGCAAGAAGTTACAGGAACCAGGCAGAGGGCCTTCTCGGTAGTGGCACCTGCCTTGTGGAATGCCCTCCCATTAGATGTTAAGGAAATAAACAACTATCTGACTTTTAGAAGACATCTGAAGGCAGCCCTGTTTAGGGAAGTTTTCAATGTTTGATGTTTTGTTTCATTTTTAGTATTCTGTTCGGAGCCGCCCAGAGTGGCTGGGAAAACCCAGCCAGATGGGCAGGGTATAAATAAATAAATAAATATTATTATTACCTCAAACCCTGCCCTTTCACTTTTTATCTGGATGGCGTGAATACATTTCCAATGAACTCTCTCCTATGGGTGGTGCTGGCAACTACACTTCTCAGGAGTAATGCTACGTGTTTTGCCCATGGGATAGCTCAGTTGGTAGAGCATGAGACTCTTAAGCTTAAGGTTGTGGGTTCAAAGCCCACACTGCAGGATTTTGGACTGGATTAGCCTTGTGGTCCCTTCCAACTCTATAATTCTATGATTCTATGAAATAATCTATGATAATCCAGGAAAGAACTCTCAGGAAAAAAGATGAGGTTTTTTTCCAAGAAAGCACGTAAATGCTAAACTGATTCCAAATTGAGACAAGGCAAGTTTGCTCATGACTATCAGGAACCATTTGTAAGCTCTTCCAAGGAGTAAATATGACATATACATATAACTGCAAAAAGAAATAAAGAAATACAAAAATTCCTAATCTATTCAGCATTGATGTTTTATCCAGGTGGTTAACCAAACCTTTATAGAACTTCTCTGTGAAATAATACTCTTTTTTTTTTTATTGAGCTGGGTATTTGAGGCACCTGACTTAGATGTGTATATTAAACCCATTTAAAATCAGTTTATTTCCAACCAATTGACTTTGAACATCAGTGTATAATGAGCTGATTCTCCTTATTGTAGGTGTATGAACACAAGTGTACACACTCCAGCAAATTGTTAACCCGGTCTTTGATCTTGCGTATCTTCAGAGCTAGAGTCTCTCAATAAATGTAAAGATAATTTCTTTTTCTTGGCTGTTCTCAACAATTCAAATGGGGCATGATTGTGAAATTTAGAAGCTGATTCCTAAATCTATGCACCTATAAAACCCAGACTTCAACCTGTACTGCCACATGTGTGAAATTTTATTTTAAAAGGGCGGGGGGGGGGAGTTAAGAGTTCCTCAACACTCAGAAAAGAATCAAGTCAACCAGAAAGCTAAAAAGGAATGAAAGAGCAGAATACTTCAAGTAAGTATTTTGAGCATTATATCTCTTCCTGGCGGGTGGGGAGAGGTGTGGAATCCAGCGGTAGCTCAGCAAATGTGACTGATCTGCACATTAGTCCAAAATGTGTAGATTATCAGGTCAATGAGCTGGAGAGTTGGTGCCTCTGGAACTAGGTAAGGTGTGCACTTGCTCAGAGGGCAGCATCGTTACTGGAGAGAGTGGGATGGATTTGTAGGAACAGTCAATGTATACATACATACGTTTCCGAGCACAATTCAAAGTGTTGGTGCCGACCTTTAAAGCCCTAAACGGCCTCAGCCCAGTATACCTGGAGGAGCATCTCCACCCCCATCGTTCAGCCAGGACACTGAAGTCCAACTCCGAGGGCCTTCTGGTGGTTTCCTCACTGCGAGAAGTGAGGTTACAGGGAACCAGGCAGAGGGCCTTCTCAGTAGTGGCACCCGCCCTGTGGAATGATCTCCCATCAGATGTCAAGGAAATAAACAACTATCTGACTTTTAGAAGACATCTGAAGGCAATCCTGTTTAGGGAAGTTTTTTATGTTTGATAGTGTTTTTAATATTGTTGGGAGCCGCCCAGTGTGGCTGGGGAAACCGAGCCAGATGGGTGGGGTATAAACAATAAATTTTTTTATTATTATATTATATTATATTATATTATATTATATTATAATTATACATAATGTTATTTTTATGCCACCTTTCCACAAATCAAACCATGCTCAAGGCGGGGGGGGGGGGGGACACTTAACTGCAGCATAACAAAAGTAGTCATAAACAACATATAAAACATCAGAATATGCACAAGCATACTGAACAATTTCCACATAAATCACAAGATGTAAAATAAAGATACAAAAAAAAAAAAAGCCCAGCAACAAAACTGCTTACCAACAAACACCCCCAAACAGCAGCCCAGCCCAAGAGTCTGCATGCAGTTGAAGCATACTCTATTTGATAGTTGTTTTTCATGTGTTGGGAGGGGCAAACAGAGAACGGTATCAAAACATATCAGGAAGCATAGCACCTGTTCTGTTTTTCATCGCTGTTTGTCAGCTGCAAATTAATCTCACACACATACACCACGCACGCGGAAGATCATTTGAGCCCTTCCTATGCAGCCTTCACCTATGCAGTTCCCAGATTGCCTTGGGATGTTGCAGCAGCACCAACTACAAGGACGCTTGCAGCTGCTTTGATCATTCTTGGCCAGCACAATGCTTCAGGAATGCTTGCTTGCAAATAAACTCCACGGACTATGATGGAATTGACCTGCTAGCGAGCAAGTTTATAGTGGCAGCAGTGAACATACAAAAGCTACTTCTGTATGCCTCACATCATCTGTACACTTGTTATTGTCCAGATCGCAGCCAGGCCCGACTCTAACCAGTGGTGCAGCTGGCGTGCTGAATCAGGGCGCTCCCCACTGCCGAGGGCGCCGAGGGGAGTCCGGAGTTGAGCAGAGTCTGACTCGCAGTGTTTCTCAACCTGTGGGTCCCCAGTTACAGATGGGTAGCCGTGTTGGTCTGCCATAGTCGAAATAAAAAAATTCCTTCCTGTAGCACCTTAAAGACCTGTGGGTCCCCAGATGTTGTTGGACTACAACTCCCATCATTCCTAGCCAGAACGACCAGGCAGCCTCCGCCGCCTGCCGCCCCGCCACCTCGGGAGTCGGGCTCCTGATGCTCGACAGCCGAGTGGGAGGCGTTGAGGCCTGCGCGCCCCTCAACATGCCTAGAGGCTATGCACTTCCCACTAGGCGCACAGCCCGGCCTTGCCTCCACTGCCTTGGGCTCCTGCCCAGAGTCCGAGGCTGAGCAAGGGAGGCGTTGAGGTGGCCGGCCTGCACGTGCCTCAACCTGCCTAAATCCCTCAGGTGTGCGGTTGTTGGGATTTTTATATCTCACCAGCTGCGAGAAGCAGCACAATGGTTGTTGACATCATGTGATGTCTGGTAGCGTGAGGCAGGAAGTCTCTGCTTGTTCTCAGTAACTGGAGAGAGTTACTTTCGCTTCTGAGTGAAGTGAGTGTCGAGTTGGATTTCTGTGCTAGCTGCTCAGGAGATCAGACATGTCAGATGAGAGCTCTGTGTACAGTCCGTAAATAAAGTAGTGTGTAGACTACTGACTGTCTCTTTCTTCTGTGATGGGATACCAGAAGACGAGTGTGCTCCTCTCAGGATGGAGGAGTCACTGGACTGAGGGCAATTTCCGGCCTGAGAGTGACCACCGGAGGGGCCTCGGTGTCTTGGGAAGTTGGCACCCTTCCCGGCTGGCGTTTTTCCAACAGCGGTCACGTACTCAGCCCCGTTGCCACTGCGGAGCTCTCCTTCGGCTCACTGGGTCTCGCCTGGTGAATGGGGCTTGGGCCACAGAGCACATACCAAACTTTCTGTGGGATGGCCGCCCCTGGAGCCCTTTCCAGTGACTGACACAGAGAAGCCCGTTTATTTGTTTCTTGGAGTATTTTAATCATCGTATCACAGAACTGGACGGTTGGAAGGGACCTCCGAGGGTCCTCTAGACAAACCCCCTCCAGTGCAGGAATCACAGCACAAGCATCGCTCACAGAACAAATTTGCTCCATCTTCCCTGTGAATAGCCCTTCAAATACAACAGAATAACAGAAGCATTCACAGAGCTGGAAGGGAACCATCAGGATCATCTAATCCAACTCCCCACAATGCAGGAATCTTTTGCCCAACATGGGGCTTGAAACCACAACCCTGAGATTAAGAGAGTCGTGTTTTACTGACTGAGGTATATCTAACTTCAACATTTCTTTTCTCATTTTGGTGCCAGGTTAAGCTATGCCATTTTGCTTGGACAATTTAAGACCAGGAATGACTTGTCAGATTTTGGCTGGTCCACATGCATCTGAGACTATAAGTGTGTATATATATATGGGTGCATTGTTAATAAATGCTGGTACCTTTCCTGGGAAAATCAGAGGCTCACTATGTCAGGTTCCTATTGGAAGACCGGACAAATGCTAGAACATTAGTAGTGGCAAAGTTTTTATCGTGGTTGCAAGAACAAATGATCCCTATGCTTGTTTAAACTGGAGGTAGGCTGTATGAATTGTATATTGCTTTGTAATGATTTGTTGGGTCTCTAGACCGTAATAAAGATTGATGATGATGATAGGTGCATTGTTAATAAATGAGCAACTAAAAAAAACTTTGTTTATGTTTCTTGTTTTCTTTTCCCAAGCAGAGATAATGTGTAAGCGGGTGTCAGCTCCCTAAAAAAAGGTCAGCAATTCTAGGGAACCTTTCCTTAAAAAGATCAACAACTGGGGGGGGGGGCGATGGAGGGATCTTTGCACCGCAACGCAGGATATGCTTAAGACGGCCCTGATCACAGCCATTGTCATCAGGGTGTTTCCTAGGTGACAAAGACAACAACAATGGCACTTTTTAAAGAAGTAGTAGATCTGATCAGATAATGTGCAATCACTACTGAACAGGGTGAATAGTTTCTAATCCCTAGACAACTGGCACTATCTATTCCCTGTGCAAAGAGGAAGGCAAACCCACTTCTGATACTCCAACACCTGCCTGTGTCCAGGCTGACACTAGAAAGCAGCTGCAAAGCAGCGTTGTCAGTTTTGCTAGACTTCTCTGGAATGGCTTTTTAAGGTGGGGGGAAAGCGTGTGTTTTTCTAAGGGTGACAGTAGGGAACAGGCAAGTGCCATTGGGGCAAGAAAGGGCTGCAGAGATGAGATTACAGCCAGACACTGTGACCTGCTCACCAGGTGAGATGATAGTGCTACAGTCAATTCACACCTGCAAGGACTGCACTGCAATATTACCATTGCAAACTATTGTGATATGCCATCACTTGAAGAAGGGAAAGGAACAGGAAGACAACAAGAAAAGCACAAAAATGCAAGAGCTTGGGGTGAACATCCTGAGGATTTTCCGGAAGAAATGAATGAGTGGATTATATCAGTATCGGAAGAAATAGCTAGTGGGGAAGAGGGATGTTTAAGGTTTTTGTTTGGTTCTCTTTTTTAAGTTAGCCAGTCTGATTTTCCCTTCCTGGACTAATACATGGATCAAAACACAGTTATCCTTCAGTTTTTGCACTTCTGATTTTGAGATGCAGTTCTCAACTCAAAGATATGTACCCAAATACACAACATATATACAAACAGATGAATTTTATTTTAAAATGCATTCAAACGTTTGAGAGTAAATGCATACCAAAATGCTCAGTTTGTGAACAATACGTGCAAAAAAGAATGCACATTTTGTGTGTGCTGGGGTAGTTAAATTGCAGAATGATGTGGAAATGGAACAAAGCAGACTTAAAATGAAGGTTTTGAAAACTGACGTAGGCTGGGAATAGACTGATCTCTCTGTGTCTAGTGTGGAATGCCTCTATCTGTTGCTTCATTCATTCATACATTATGCCATTTAATTTTAAAGGCAATGCTAATAACTAGGATATATTTACTTATTTATATCACTTGTGTACTGCTTACCAGCCATAACGGTTCTTAAAGTGTTTCACACTAATAATTACAGAACTAGCACATTGCCAGATTACAGAAATCTAAGCCGATTAGTTGTATTACTTTTGGTAAATTAAGTGATTGGTTAAAATTTGCATATGGGAAAAAACCCCAGAATTTCTAAGCGAGAAGCATTATTTGCTTTTTATTTGATGCTTGCATGTGTCAAAGGAGGGGACAATTTAGATTTAATTTTGCCCTGCTATGCAAGAGAAAACAAGGCATATCTCTTTTAAGGTTGTGCTTGCTGTCACCAGATTAATGCTAATACTAATGTAATAATAATTTGGGAGGGGGGCTTATTACTTATTCTTTTGAGCTGTGTGCACACCATACATTTAAAGCAACCCTCAAAGAATTCTGGGAACTGCTGTTAACCCTTCGCAGAGCTATAATCACCTGGAATCCCCGCTGCAGGGAAGGGCTTAGGAACAGTGGAAGCTATTTTATACCACGTCAAAACATTGGTCCATCTAGATTAGTATTGTATATACTGAGTGGCATTTCTCTTGAATATCAGACAGGAGTTTCTCACAGGCGTACCTGGAGATGCTGGGGATTGAACCTACAACGTTTTGCAGACAAAGCAAATGCTCTACCATTAAGCTACAGCTTATGGAATTGCACAGGAAATGGAGCTGGGGGCAGGGAGGTGAAGCCCAGATCCTGCTAATCCCTTCTTCCCTGAAAATTTCGATCTCTGGAGCCGCTGCTATGCAGAGGAAGAGAAGAGGCAGCTTGGTTTCAGGATATGAGGTGAAAGTGGAACATGTTGTTCTGGCCTTTAATGAAAAGGGGAAGATGGAGCTTTCATAAAATCCTAGAGAGTCTTAGATGTATTATTGCCCCCAGGCTCCACAAACAACTTCCTTTCACCTAGCTTGGTGGGATCAAAAGACAGCATAACCAAGTAAATACCAAATACCTAATAAAAAAAAGGCTCTCTTGCTGAAATATTGAAATGGAATGTATCCCCAACCCCAAAAAGCATGCCTCCACAGGAGCCATTTCAGTCTTCCGGAAAACTTGTATATTAAAATATCCTATTGATCAAGTTGATCTGTGGTGTAGATTCCTGTTTTATAAAGGCCAATGAGGTAAAATGGAGGTAATATGTACATCTTAATAAATGAAGCATTAAATTTCAAGTCTCTAAAATGAAGAGGGGGAAGACAGACAAAGGCAGCAATTGAACTACTTGTCACTGACACAAAGCAGCCTCTGGTTATTTGTTAAAAATGTCTCTTTAAGGTTCCTCGTGAACAAATATCTTACCCCTCCCCTCAAAACAAAATCTATTAAAGTTTATTTACTTTTTTTTAAAAAAACAACAACTGATCTCTACCGTATCATCTCAGCAATGGTAGAACCAAACTGAAATACCCTTGAACTTATGAGAAAATAATATCTGGGATATAGCAATGTCTGAGCATCTTACCAGACACAGGAGGGCAACTAAAGACATAACAAATAGAGGCACCTTCCAAGAAACGTGGACCCCTTTCTTTAACTATGTTAAATGACCAAAATCAAGACTTTCTTATACCAACAACTTGACCTTCTCAGTGGAGGGGTTACACCAAGTACAGTGGTACCTCCGGTTGCGGATGGGATCCGTTCCGGAGGTCCGGCCAGATCCTGAGGTTTTTGCAACCAAAGGGACTGCTTCTTCATGCACATGATGGTAGAGCACTTCTGCGCATGCGCACGTGGCAAAAACCTGGAATTATAATTCCAGGTTTGCCGCTTAAGTATCCCGAAGTTTACATAACCGGAGGGATATGTAAGTGGAGTTATGATTGTAATGTGTTTGAATGTTGAATGTGTAAGTGCAGTGCTTTTTTCTGAGGGGGGGACCCAGGGGTACGCGTACCCCTAAACATTTTGTGAATCTAATGGGAGAAGAAAATAAAAAAAATAAAATTTTTAGTTTCTTTTCTAGCATGATGAATTATCAGTTCCGTTGCTACCCCCGATGGTGGCCTCATTTCCTGTCACGGTGTTTCCTGAGTCTCGGATGGAAGCGGACGTTTAATGTGTGAAGTAGTGTGGAATGTGGATGTGTGGTGTTTTACTAATGAAAGTTTGCATGTTCTTTGTACTTTGGTCCATTTATTTTCCCCAATTTGAACTATAAAGTGATGGTTTATTTGAGTCAAAATGAGATTACCCCTAAACATTTTTTAGAAAAAAAGTACTACGTCTAGAGACAATGGATAAAACATAAACCATTAGATGTACTGCTGGACGCGTATTTAATGGTTATTGTATTTGTATTTGTTTAAAAAGCATTTTTAAAAATTGTTTTTAAAAAGTGACAATAGTGTTTATATATGGCAATGTTGGGGTGACTAAATTAAAAGCCACGGAATAGTGAACAAATTTTTGAGCTTTGCTATGGACCAAAATGATGAGGGTGAGTGGGTGTCTAGGATGGCTGTGTAATGCTTGCCACTGCAGTGCATAGCGTACTTTTCTTGGTTGAAAAGATTAATTCATTTTGGCACCTGAGAATAAATGAGTGTGTTGCCCATATCCTTCAAACAGAAGTGTCAAGAACTGTGCTCTTCTTGGGGGTGGTTCATACAACACCACAGTACATAACAGCACTAGCGGAATGTACCGTACTCCATCATTTTTCAAAGAATGGGCATTTAGCATTTTTAGAGCTCTACCCGTTTCATTTTTGCACCTTCCATTATTATCATTAAGACAGCAAGCACTTGCACTTGAAAGGGATATCTTTAGAGTGAAATATCTAATAAAGAATGGAAACCAGATGATAATTCCTACCAGTGGGTGGCATTTGCTCAAAGCCTTTCCCTACACATCCAATTTGGTGGTCTGTCATCGGAGAACACGGTCAAGTCTTGTTTTCCCCTCAAGTCAATTTTAATTTAGAAATAGCTAAATTTACCTTGTCTGTTGAAGTCACCTGGGCTAATACAATTGGATCCCATGCTGTTCTGCAAACGAAAACATCTCATGTGTGTCTCTAGAGAGGAAGCACCTCTAATTATTCACTGTAGGCCTTCTGAAACAGCGGTTCCTCATCTTGCAGGCTGGGTACAACCCATGACACCTCTCCTCCTGGCCTGCAGCTGCTGCTCCTTACCCCAAACTTTACCCACAGTGCCATATTTAGGTTTTTGGGGGACAGGGGGCGGGCTGGTGTGGCAGGTGCGCAGCCTGGGAGTCATTTTGGACTCAAAGCTGTCCATGGAGGCTCAGGTCAATTCTGTATCCAGGGCAGCTGTCTACCAGCTCCACCTGGTACGCAGGCTGAGACCCTACCTGCCCGCAGACTGTCTCGCCAGAGTGGTGCATGCTTTAGTTATCTCCCGCTTGGACTACTGCAATGCGCTCTACGTGGGGCTACCTTTGAGGGTGACCCAGAAACTACAACTAATCCAGAATGCGGCAGCTAGACTGGTGACTGGGGGCGGCTGCCGAGACCACATAACACTGGTCTTGAAAGACCTACATTGGCTCCCAGTACGTTTCCGAGCACAATTCAAAGTGTTGGTGTTGACTGTTAAAGCCCTAAACGGCCTCGGCCCAGTATACCTGAAGGAGCGTCTCCACCCCCATCGTTCTGCCCGGACGCTGAGGTCCAGCGCCGAGGGCCTTCTGGCGGTTCCCTCATTGCGAGAAGCAAAACTACAGGGAACCAGACAGAGGGCCTTCTCGGTAGTGGCGCCCGCCCTGTGGAACGCCCTCCCATCAGATGTCAAAGAGATAAACAACTACCTGACATTCAGAAGACATCTTAAGGCAGCCCTGTTCAGGGAAGTTTTTAATGTATGACATATTAGTGTATTTTTGGTCTTTGTGGAAGCCGCCCAGAGTGGCTGGGGAAACACAGCCAGATGGGCGGGGGTACAAATAATAAATTATTATTATTATTATTATTATTATTATTATTATTATTCAACAGGATGCTTTTTTGAAGCCTAAATATGGCAAGGGTATGTTAGCTACAATTTGGATGGCAGTTACTTTGTAAGAAGGTATATGAGTATGTGAGCGAGACAGAAAATGAGTGTGTTTGTGTGTGTGTGTAAAGGTTGCATGGGAGTTGATTCGTGCAGATGCAGATGCACATGAGTGTTTGTATGCAGTATACACCTGCAAAGTGCTGTCTCCAGCCACTCCTGCTAGAGCATTTGTACCCCACCAGCCTTCCCACCCTCTCCCTCCGTATAAGCAGCAGTGGCTCACCGCCTGGGAAGCCAGCATAACTGTTATTCCCCACCTGCTGAGATGGGGAACCAACTTCTGGTGAGATATTATTCAGCATCTTTACAGGTGAAATAATGAGCAACCCATTTCTTTTCAGAAGGTCAAAATGGAGTCTGGACTAACCATCCCACTTCCTTTCTTCCTCCCGCTTTGAAACTGTTCTATTTCCTTCAAAACCTTCCCACTTCAACCGCTGTCTGGCCCTGGGGTTCACCAGCCACAGCCAGTCAGAAAATGTGGGCCGGTGGACCCTGAGATGTACAGTGTGGATTTGTAGTTGAAGACTGCCAGGCTCTAATTGGATTTTTTGCAACGAAGCCTGCATTGTGTTCGGGATGAAGGAAAGCTTGTTAAACAGAACACTTGTTGCTATACAGCAGGTAATGATCTTGATATCTAAATTATTTGAAGTGGATACTATTCATTATAAAGAAATCTTTGGTCTTGTGTTGTTTGAATCTGGGGGTGACACAATTACAAAAAAAAGACAGAAAACAGAAGAAGTACCAACAAAAGAACAATGGCAAGAGAAACTTATGGAATATGCAGAACTGGCAAAATGAACAGAAAAATTACATGAAATTACATGAAAAGGACAACAAAGACTTTAAAAGAGAGTGGGAACTATTTACAACATATATGAAGAGGCAACATAAAGAAATGGACTCATTGGCAGGGTTTGAATAAACAATCACAACTGTATTTAAAAAAAAAAGAAGACGATATGTATTGAGAAAAATTTTAGGAAACAATACGCAGGGTGAACAAAATGGAAAACAAAACAGAAGTATGAGGGAAGTCCAGGAGATGGATGTCTCTGTAATATAGGCACTGGAGAAGCACATGCTCTATTGTTTCTATTTATCCAGAATCACAGGCGAATTGTCTCTCTGAGTAAGCAATCTTCCTAGATTGACCTTCAATAACAGCCAAGGGGAGGGCGAGACATCGTGCCAGGGTAAAGGTCCTCTGATGCTTAGGGACTTCAAGTTTAGTTAGATATGCCATGGGGGAGGCAGAGTACCTGGCAGATTCACTGGCGATAAAAGATGGGGTCCTGGCTAGATCTCTTTGGCGCTCCGTGTCTGCTACACGTTGTTTAATGAGTGCTTTGGCCTGATCATATCACATGCTGAGTAGAAGACCTGGAGAGAAGCCCAGGGACATGGGTATCAAAGATGGGAGAAATGAGGGAGGAGAGTGTGAAGGAGCGACAGAAAGGCAGAGGAAAGTAAATGGACGACACACTTTTGGATCTGCCTTCCACCTTCTACTGGCGTGTGGTTCCTGACAGATTACCCAAATGGAATGTGCCCCTCAACAGAAAAAAAGGTAGCAGAAACTGACCTATACTGAGAGAGTCAGTTCATTGCAACAGAGAAATGCCTCGGATTAGTTTCCTGACTAATAATAATAATAATAATAATAATAACAACAAATTTTATTTGTATCCCGCCCTCCCCGGCCAAAGTCAGGCTCAGAGTGGCTAACATCATATAAATTAGACGATATGCATAATACAAGCGATCAATCAATTAAGATACATCCCACAATTAATTCTTAAAATTAAAATTAAAACTGGACAAGTGGCAATCTTCAGGTTAAAACTGGAAGCGGCTAATACTCACCAAGACCAACTGTTTCCACTGATATTATAAGGACCTATGAGCGGGCTGGGAACCTTCTTCGTGCTTGTTCTTATACAAAGAGAAAATGAGTCAGGCTGAACCCTGACCAAAGGCCTGGCGGAACAGCTCTGTCTTGCAGGCCCTGTGGAAGGATGTCAAATTTCCATGGATTTCTATGGGGGACGGGACAGTTAACTCATTAGTGTGTAAAAAGGGTAGGGACTCATTTGGGAAGCTCAAAAGAAAATGTCTAATCAGTTTTATTGCTTCAAAATAGCCCTTTCTGGTGCCTTAGCTGATATTCACCTTGAATCCTACTTTTAGAAAGAAAGAAAAGCAGAAATATGTCTTGTTTGCTTTCAATCTCCCTTGCCATGCTCAATTAACTCCACCTTTTTCCGTTCCCCACAAGGAGCTGTCAGTTCCTTCTGGCAATGACTGTTCAAGTGTACCCCAGACCAGTATTTTAGCTCTACTGCATAGCAGCCCTTCAAAGCTGAAGCTTCAGGCTCAGTTGACTTCAGGCTAGGATTTTCTTCTCCCCGTGGAAGAATAAGTTTTGGGGCATAAAAGGCAGAAGAAAGGCACTGAGGAATGCTCAAAACAACGAGAATGCTATCTGCATGGCTGGAATTTTGTCCTTTAAAAACAGAGTCAATGAAGCCTCAGCAATGTTTGTTGATATCCGTGCACGATTGTGAGGAACAATTCTGCAAATGAAGTTAGATAAAAGAGTTGGGGGGGTGGAATTATGCCAGAAGCTGCAATATGCACGGATGTGGAATACGTCAGAAATCCTTAGAAACTGGATCTTTCAAGGCAGGTGCTAACAGTCCTGTCTTGTTTGGTAGAAGCTGAAGACTCCAGATAAGGCTGAATGTGGCAAGTTCCCAGTGCCACTCCAAATACATACCCCATGTAAAAATAATGAAAGATGATGAAAGGAAATGTGTTTTTCAGGGTCACATGGTGCTGCAAGGCCAGCCAAAGTTTTAACGACTAACACAGATCCTTAAGATCAACGGTTAACAAGCAAATTACTTGTAAACGATTAGCTGGGCTTCCAAAGTGTTTGACACAAGTTCCATTATATTCAGTAGAAAATCTATAAGAGCCAGTGGCAACAGCAGAACATCAATAAAAAGGCTCTGCGAGGTTTCCCTGCAAATAACCAAACCTTTCCCACTGTATGCAATGAAAGTTTGCATGTCAAATATTGTCACACATAAGACATGTAGAGACACATAAGACTTTTCCAAAACATGAATTGCATTGACTCCTAAAGTGATGGCCTTGTTAACAAAGTGTTGACAAACTCAATGTGATAGCCTGGGTGATGGGCCATTAAGGGGAACAAAAGGAAGGGGCACTGTGTGAGACAGCAACGTGGTGGGTCCCCTCACTCAATAAGATAGAATGAATTGCAGTGATATGAAGTAAGAATGATAAGAAGTGAAGCAGCAAGTTGGAGAGAGAGTCAGAGAAATGTTTGAGAGCAACACCTAATCTTTGCTTGAATCCAAGGTTGTGGTTACAGGAGAAACAAGACCCTTTTGAGGTGTTAATGCTGTGACACCCCCCCCCCCTTCATCGCAGGCTCAGGTTGTATATATGTGTAATTAAACCATATATCATAAAGACACCACAGTCTCCATCGTGCCTCATTCCCAAAGGAAACACAAACCCTGAACCCCTGGAATTCCACGTTGCTCAGAGATTGGGATGGTGTACAAAAGTATAAAGGCCAGGTTTGGAAGGCACACATTCTCCCCCTAAAACATCCTCTTCATTCTCTGTTGAGAAGCAATTTTGAAGTGACAGGAGAGTGTAAATTCCTCCCCTTTCTGTTTGATGACTTTGAATGCCTGTGAAAATTAAAGAGTCAGCCAAGCAGGCCTTGATGCCGGATGTTATCAGTCTTAAGTTAGTTCCCTGTTAGCAAGTTCACTCCTCTTCACAACACCATCAATTTTACCCACTCCCTTCTCCCATATTGTTAAACACCATTTGACCGAGCCCTCCCTGCATGCCCCCCTTCCATTCCTCCCAAAGTGAATCTTTAGTCTGAAGAATCTTTGCATCTTGGCCTGCTGCTGTGCCCTTGAGGGCTTCCCTGTCACATCACAAGAGGAAGAAAAAAGGAAATGCATATGACACAAAAAGGACATCAAGCTGAATAAAATTTTCAAATGCTAACGTGTGCATATAAGTGCAAATTACAAAAGAATTATTATAATTTAAGCACAAACACACACCATACATCTCACCATGGTGGCATGTTCTGTGACAAGGTGCCCTAATATGCCTAGTCTGTTTTCCATATAGTTTCTTACTATTTCAAGGCCCCTACTCTGCTTTCATGTGGTTCCATATCTGTAAACCAGCCCTGGACTCTAATGGAGGACTTTTTTCAAATAGAGGGCTGCCCTCTGTAAGCAGGACACCATCACCGCCCTTAATATCACATTTAAATAGATCTTCATATTAGTGTAATATGCTGACAAAAGATAATAACTACATATTTTCCCCCAACAAAATTATTTTGGGAGACGTCGGAATGATGCTGTCATAATCCTGTTCCCCAAATAGTCTATTTACTCATTGTAAAAGGAGGTAACATACAATGTCAGCGTACACTGAGCTTTGTGATCCAGTACTTGGAAAATGCAAATTATGATGTGCCAAGATGGATCAACTGAACTATACATCTATCAGTTTGCCTCCCTAATTCTTTTTTGGGTTGTTGCTTACTTTTGTTGTTTACTTTTGCCGTGACACGAGATCGGCCCATACAGACTGCTTTCTCATCTATTTACATCTTTTCAACACTCATAGATTATAATTAAGTTGCACCTCTAGAATTTCAGCCAGGGCTGAATCAAGCACTGCTTATTCAATTTGAAAATGTGAAGTTTGGGAATGAGCACTCAGGTTTGCTTTCGCTCCTATAAAAATGTGGCTTTGAGGCACTGTGGTTTAAATCATCGCACTGCTAATTCATTTTGCATCCATGTTGTTTTGTTATTTTATTATATTTTCTTCTTTTGGTTTTGTTTACATCATTTTGTCTTCATAAATAAAGCTTGCCACCGGTTTCAGGCTGATTACACAAAAATGCAGCCTGACTTTCCCTGAGCTGGTGACTTTGAGGTTACTAAGAACAGGATCAGTGCAAGAGATTTTGATTCTTGAGGTGGATGGCAGGAACAAAGACCGGCGGCTATTCCCCCCCCCCCCCACTTTTGAACTTAGGTAAACCATAGCTGACTAGCTCCATAGGTTTTAGTAGGACTTAATCGTGAGAATCCTAGGCACACTTCACTGGGAGTAAGCCCCAATGTCTTCAGTGGGGCTTACCTTTGAGTAGACATGTATAGGATCATACTGGAACTTTAGCTAGAACAGGGCCCTTCAATTTTCAAATGTTCACGAGTCTTTTAGTTGTCTTTTTAAAACGTTACTCTCTGAATTAAGCAGTCTTGAATATTACAGACCCAAAAGCTCAAAAAGAGCACAGAAGGATGATGATGAGAGATGTAAAAGGTGCTAGCATGTAATGCAAATAATCATGCAGGAATTCCATGAAGATTAGAGTCATTTCTGTGCAATGTTAATGACACTGCAAATTCCAAGCAATTATTTCCATTTAGCAAGCGGGAGCAGCAACATGTACATCCAGGCTGAACTGAATAGCAATAGGCGTGAGGCCTTCTCAAAGGTAAAGCAATTGCATTGCCTGTTGCATTTTAATTGGCTGTAATTTAATTTTGCCCCCTTTCCAATGGTTTAATAGCTTTCCTCCATGCTCATGCATAAGCAGGAGTCTAGGTGATTTGTCTGATAAGCGGTGGGGGGGGGGGAGCCAGCAACACTTTGAGAATGAACATATTTGCTAAGTAATAGAGTGGTCTAGAATTTGTGGAAAGTGATAAAACCCAGAAACACCATCAATTCAATGACAAACATAGGTTTGGCCAACCAGTTGTGTTTGCTGTTATGATGAGTAGTAGCCTGAGGGAGAGTCTGCTGCATTGAAGCTTCTTCTTCCGAAAGGATCTCTTCAAACTAAGTGAATAGGCAACAAAATGGCAAATGTGGTTCAATGGATTTTATGCATCAAGAAGATTGTGCTCATAACCCTCTGAGATCTCATGGCAATACGCTGAAATAATTTTTGGGAGGAACTGTAAGAATATGATTTGATATTTTTAAGCAAAGCATTTGGTGTGTTGTGAGTTATGTTGTTTTATGTGTGGTGTGAAGAATGAATTTTTTAAAAAAATGGAAAAGAAAGAAAAGAAAATGGAGTTGAAGAGACTTAAAATGCAAAGCAGCAAATGTACTGACCCAACCATCTCTAGCCACTACTTATCTAAAGCTTTAGAAGTGCCTTGAAACAGGTTCAGGGAACAAGCAAACCATGTCACAAATATATAATATGCAATGATTTTTCATGTAATATTGAGACCATCTTGCTTTGCAGCTCTTTCTCATTCAGAATTATTTTGCTCTTTCAACCCTACACACTTCACGTGTGTGGAGTAAGTATTTTTGAAAATTTCAGTATGTTCTTTGTAACATGAATTCTGGCCACATAACCGCATTTTGGTTTATGCCATTTTGCTACAGACATAGAATATACGTGTATGTGGAAAGGAGATTACTTATGTAAAGCGAAGCTAACGTAGCAGGATTTATTATTAATTTTTAAGAAAAAGGCTTTAAAAAAATGAAAATAATATGGCCTAGGAAAGTGTCGGCCGAAGACATTTTGGCATCTGAGGTGAACCAAAAATGGTTTTCCCCACCCCACCAGGGCAAAAGGGGTGAGTAAAGATCTACTTCAGGAACATGGGGGAGAAAAAAGATCTGCATCAGGATCTTCTGCCCCTCTGGACCCCGCCACCTGAGATGGTTGCCTTACCTTGCCTTATGGGCTGGCAGGTCTTCATCTAGGGCATCGTAACCCTACAAATGCTCATGCAACCTCACTCAAGGTGGGCTTGTTTTGATGAGGGCATTCAATATCATATCATATTACATGCTATTACATAAGCAGGTTTTGAAAACACAAACTTGCTAGCCACCAGATGATCCAAAAATATCTGCAGTGCTGTGCTTCTAAGGAGAAGTCATCTCCAGGTTGATTCTATATTTTGGCTCAGTATTGTTCTTTCCATCTCTTTTTAGCTGGGTCTTGTGATTCGCTTGTAATTAGTCACCCACACTTCGTGTAAATGCTCAGACTCTCCCAGCTTGCTAATACATGCCCTAACAAATAAATATTCATGAAATTCACCGTGAAATTCTAAAAAAAAAATCCTTAGTTAGGATACTGACCTCTGCCCTGCAAGGAAAAAATAATTTTATTATCATGCAAAACTGACCTCTAGTGTTCCACAGACTTCTTTCAACTTTGGTATTAAAATGCATGACCTAGCCCCCTCTGCATAATACCTAATTAAAACTGCTGCATTATCGACGTGTTACAGATATGAAACAGGAACTCTTGGGTGGCCTACTTATGAGGGGAAAGTGTAGAGGAAAATTACTCTTTTATTTAAAGGGCCCATGCTGTATTTCTGCAAAACAACCGAACCTAATTCTATGCGTCCACCTCACACAAATAAACTGTAGAGCTCTTGGAAATAAATGAGGGACTAGAGAAATTTAACTACAAAAGCCACTCATTTGGTGAGTTAGGATATCAGCATAAATCTTCAGGGTTACACGGGGAAACCAACCCAAAAGACGCATTCCCTCATGGAGACCCTTCCAAGAGTCACTTGACAGTGATTGCAAAAGGCGAAAGGACACTAGATGCAACTCTTACTGTTGCATTACTATATTCCAACCGCATACAAATCAGAGGTTTCTACATGCACACATATCTCCCCAAGCTCTATCCAGACATCACATAATCTTGAGGTGGGCAGAGAGCAGGTGCAGCGGCGATTGCATCTTGTGGAGAAAGGCTGTGGCCAGGAAGGGGTGTGGTCCCTGGGGCGACGTAGGGAGGTCTAGGGGGCTACATTTGGCTCCTAGGGCTGTAGTTCCCACCCCTGAGATGAAGCATTGAGGGCAGTGCCATTTTCTAGAAAAATAGGTGCCAGAACTCACCATGAAGGCCTCCCTTGTTCTCTTAGAATGGCAATGGTGCCAACCTGAGAGGTTCCAGCTGAAAAAAAGCCCAGAATGGGGAACCTTTTAGTTTAGGGGGGGTGTATTAATGGGGGACATGGCAGAGATTTATAAAACTACACACAGTGTAGAGAAAGTGGACAGAGACGAGTTTTATCTCATAACACTCAGGGTCATGCTGTGATTCTTGCACATAATGAATTTATGGAATTCCTAACCACCAGATATGGCAGGGGGCATTTGCTTAGATACCTGCAAAATGGAATTAGATTAATTCACAAATGATTAGATTACCATTGCTTATTAATTAGGATGGCTATATACTACCTTCAGGTTCAGAGAAATAGTGACCTCTAAGGAGCAACAGCTGAGAGGGCTGCTGCCTTCAGGCCCTCTTTTAGGGATTCCCAGAAGCATCTGGTTGGCCGCTGTGACCAGGGATGGATCTACACACAGAAAGAAAAAATGCTATAAACAAGTTATAAATTAAATTGTTATAACAAAAGGGGGGGGGCTGTGTTTTTTTTACTAAGATCAACCTTTGACCTGATCCAGCTTAGCTCTTCTGATGTTCATGCTACTGTGATGACTTGTAAAGTACAAACTCCCTTCACACATTATTCATGGATCACAACCATTTTATCATCATATACAGTATGTCTTAAAGAAAAGACATTTCATGATAATGGGTGTGGCTGATCTATATTTAGTGCAAGTGAAAATGTTTACTCTGGGTTCCTGCCCTCCAGTAATCTGGTACTCAAAATGTGAAAACAGATGGAATCCAGCCTTAAGGATTTGTCATGTCGAACAAGAATATTCATTCATTCATTTGTGTGTCACGTTTACACACACACACCAGACTCAAAGCAGCTTACAACAAAATACATTTCAAAACCAAGCAGTACAAAAAGAATGTCCTATTCACATAACAAAACAACACAATAGCAAATACAATATTATCCAAAAACAACATTTCAGAACTATAAATACATGATTACATCCCCCATCCAATAACAAAAATAGCAAGGGAGCTTTACAGTTTCACCTTGGTCCTATAAACACTCTTTGCATGATGTACCTTGCAGTCCTTCACTTTCACCAGCTTCTCATAAGGTTTCCAAAGTTTTCTCCTCCCATAATGTTGCTCACCTCCTGTGATGTTGACGTTAGTTGCATTAACCTGAAGTTCATCAGTCAGCTCATAAAATGAAACAAGGACATTCTGTTTGTCAGAAATGAATAGGCTACCAAACAAAGCCACAACCCATTGGAACCTTCCTTTGTGTACCACTAACACTAAGCAAACACCTCTGGTACAATATTATGAACTGTTCTTTTGTTCAGCTGTGTAAAACCATAAGGGGTTATGAAAAATTCAGTTGCTTGGCTGGTAGCGCATTAAAAAGCTCCACAGTCTCACTTTTCTCGATCACCATAGAGACCTATGATTCATGACGGCAAAGGGGGAAAAAAGTACCCTCATGATATTCATTGTGTCTTGCTCTCTGTCAAAAAGCAATTTTCACACATTCCTTGTCCAATCCGTTTGAGTTGCCCACAAATGAAAACAAGGCTCATTGAATACAGTTCTGTTCCACCAAGCACAAGCCTTCGTAACTACAAGGCTCTGATGGCACTGACCTTATTAAGGTGCCTTGTCCCTGTGCCATGAGAATGTTTATGGGAGCCCAAGACACATGATTACCAATGGCACAAAACACTAAATCAGAGAGGTCACGGTAGATAAATCCTTCATAGCTGGAAGCATGAACTGATGGGAAGAAGGAACATCCATTTAGAGGGTTGTTGATTTTTATAAAAGGAAGATTTCCAAGTTCTAAGGTACAAATGGGAGGCATCGACACGTCCCAAATAGGCAAATTTTAGTCTTGCAGTAACTAAATTTCCAAACACTTCCAAAACAGCCCAAGGAATGTGGCCAAGCGCACAAGCCCTCATGCACCAGCCATTATTCCCCCCACAGGCCTTGCTTTTCATTGTTTGCTGCTAGCGTTTCCACTGCCTTGTCAGATTTAAAAGAGTCGTGCATCATGTGCAGAGGTTAAAATGGCAAAAATAGCAGGCTCTGGGACAGGGCAAATAAGTAAGTTTTGCTGCCTAAGGCAAAGGACAAGGTGGTTACCTCCTAGCATCCCACTGCTATCGACTCACCACTCAACCTGTTGAGGAAGATCGGAGAGCCAGGAAGTCTCAAGGGGAACAGCTGGGGCCTGCTGCACTTGCTCCAACTGCTGAAGCAATATATCTGCTAGATGAGGGAGTGAATTGGTGGTAGCAGTTGCTCATCTTCTTTTTCATTGAATTTGTCCACTGACTTGTCTCCTCTAACCCAGAAGGAAAAGGTAAGGTAAAGGTAAAGGACCCCTGGACGATTAAGTCCAGTCAAAGGAGACTATGTGGTGCAGCACTCATCTCGCTTCAGGCCAGGTCATGTGGCCAGCATAACTAAACCGCTTCTGGCACAATGGGACACTGTGACACAAGCCAGAGCACATGGAAACACCATTTACCTTCCCACTGCAGTGGTACCTATTTATCTACTTGCACTGACATGCTTTCAAACTGCTAGGTTGGCAGGAGCTGGGACAGAGCAATGGTAGCTCACACCGTCACGGGGATTCGAACTGCCAATGTTCTGATCAGCAAGTCCAAGAGGCTCAGTGGTTTAGACCACTGCGCAACCCATGTCCCATTAGAGGGAAAAGGTAGGCAATGACATACCCTCCAACATTTTTCCAATTAAAATAGGGACACCTTATTCCGCAATAGTAGTAGTAGTAGTAGTAGTAGTAGTAGCAGCAGCAGTACTAATATTTTAGCCCTTCCATCTGACTGGGTTGCCCCAGCCACTCTGGGTGGCTTCCAACATATATAAATGCACAATTAAACATTAAATATTTTAAATATTAAAAAAAACTTTCAGATGTCTTCTAAAGGTTGGATAGTTACTTATCTCCTTGGCTCAGGGACTGCATAACGCCATATTTTCTGATGAAAATAGGGACGTCCTGCCATACCCTCCAACATTTCTCCGATGAAAATAGGGTCATCCTAAGGAAAAGTGGGACATTCCAGGATCAAATCAGAAACTGGGGCTGTCCCTGGAAAATAGGGACACAAAATAGGGTCTACAATGATGAGCAGCAGTGGCCAGAGGTTTCTTGGCAGAGGGTCTGCTCCAGGGGCATCGGTCAAACCAAGCTGGGGCAACGGTGACAAAAATAAATCTCAGTTGATCAAAGGAGAAATGGAAGGCAGCAACAGGCAATGATCTTGCCCCAACTGCTTTAAAGGTGGCAGCCCACATTACTATGTACTTCATGATATGCTGTGCCCACCTTGACTTTCTTAGCAAGTTCTATGTTTGGCCCTAATGTTTGGATACAAAGGAGCTGCAGCAAAATGTGAATGGGTTTTATAGGGTATATTTGGAACAGGGGAGGATTCCCTGAGAAGGCCCTGTATCTTGTTGCATCCACACTAAGTTTGACATAGAGAAAGGCCCTTCCTTCTGATGTAAGGGAGCAGGCACAATGGTACGGGAGGAATTGGTCCCACAGGTACATTATGTCTTGTTATGGTTTATTTATCCTGCAACCAAGCCATGTATGACTTTAAAGGTAATCACTAACACTATGAGGTATGTTCAGAAGCAAACTGGCACCTACTGCAGATGTTGCAGAACAGGTTTAACATGGGCTCATGGGGGCATGCCCACTAACTAACATCCCTTCTGCTTCATTTTGAACCAACTTCAGCTATGAAAGACTTGCTAATGTGGAGTCACTCACAGTAACCAAATCTAGATGTAACTAAAGCATGTGGTACCCTGGTCAGTCCAACATCCTCAAGAAAAGCTGCAGCTGGCATGCCAGTTTAAGCCAAGTCAAAGCACTCATGGCCAGTGTTTCCACTGGGTCAGCCAGATGTAAAGCTGAGACCAGTAGCCATCCCAAACCCTGCACCAGATTCTTCAAGGTGAGTACAACTGGTTGTGAGGCACGCAAATAGGTCTGAGACAAGAGTGGGAATTGGTTTGATGGTTGGTGATGTCACAAAAGCACAGGGGAGAGAGGATAACTACACCACCACCCTCTGCAGTTCTGAAAGGAAAATGGCATTTTTTGGACTCTCATACAGACAAAAGACTCCATAAGATAATGTAGACAGCTAGGGAAAAACTAATAGAAATGTGGAGAACTATTATCATTAATGAAGTTTTCTATAACAAGATAAGCAGAATTCGTCTAAGGGCCAGGGAATCTGCATACATGTTTTTCAGTCCCTGACTGCAACATCAAGTGATTATTTGCATGTGTAAAACAGCTGCTACAAATCAAGTACCACTGAGTGAAGTTTCACAACCGCCTCATAGGACATCAATCACAATGCTTCCCAGAAGAGGCAGTTCACACATTTCATTTGTGGCTAATCATGTGCTAAGTCACTGAGTGATGTACTATATTACTGAGAAATGCATATACATGTGTGAATCAGCCCCAGGTAGTTTCAGGCCTCATCTTTTTCCAGTGTAAATAGAGAGACTTTTTTTCCCAAGCAACAAGGACAGAAAACACGCTTCAAACAGCTTCATAGGGCAGCCTACAACCCACAACCCAATATAATTGGCAAAATAAATTACTAGACCTCTTCCTCTTCATCATTTTCCACAGCAATTTATAATGAGTTTCCTCATTATGTACAGAATAGGCAGCAATGAATATAACAAGAACACTAACCAAACAAGCCTGCTATATTGCCTGTTAAAATACTTGTTTAGCAATGTCAGGGGCAGGAGAAAGAAACTTTACATCTGAAATTGTATGCAGACTTACCTGGGAGTAATCAAGACCAGTGAACTCAATGGGCCTTGCTTCTGAATAAGGTCATGCTATAATGAGGCAACTGTTGCATCAACTCCCTAACAATCTCCAAGCCACTTGAACTCATCAGTGAGATTAGATATATGTGCATTGCTATAGTACTATATAGGACCTTAGGGAGAAGAGTTGGTAATAAATGCATTGCCAGTAATGATAATAAGAGTTGTCCTTTAAATAGGACTGAGCTGGAAAAGATGGTGATTTTTCCTGAAAATTTCCACCACAACATTTGGCAATCTGAGCAGTGGGACAGTGAATGCTACAAAAGGCGGACACGTTGCAAGAATTTTCTGGGGGATATTTTAAGAGGGAAAATGGTGACCACCAGAGAGAGGTGCTTTGTAATGGTGACAGCTTTCCTCACAAATGCTCCACTGCAGTGTGGCTTTATGAGAAATCTAAAACAACAGTTGATAGAGCTTTGAAGAGGGTCAGTAAGTTTTCTCTGCCCTCCAAACCCCTCTCCCTCTTATTTTTGTGTTGAATGAAGCCATGAAATGGGAAGCGTTTTATCCAGCCTCAAGTGATGTTACACTTGTGACAGCCCGTTCACACATGCAAGTTTTCACGTGATAGTGCAGCTATCCAGTGAGGAACATTATGTGAGCCAGCCCATTGCTTTGCATGTTGGCAACAGAGCCAAAGAAATGATACATCAAAGGGAAGTTGTACAGTAATGCCATATTTTAAAAAACACGCCAGATTGTTTTTATTTTATTTTTAAGGAGGATTTTTTTACATAAGCCTAAAGGGAAGATCAAAAATTATTCCAGATGATGTGTGTTTATTTACAGTGACTGAAGAGGAATGAACAGATATTTGTTCAAGTAACTCTGGGAGCTGACCGTTCAGACTGAAACACTGCTACAAGCTGACAGGTCATATATCCTGACAGCTCCTGGGAGCAATTCCACCCCCCATTCTGTGTTCAGGTGGCTTTTCTACCCAAGCTCATCTCTAGGGGCTGCTGTAGTTTATCATGATTCCACAGCAATACCTAAATGCAATTTCAGCACATCTCACTTCCACAGTGTTTGAGTAGTTAAAGTGACTTCTTTGGACCAGCAAGCATAAAAGGTTGCTATTTTGTCTTTGAATACACTCAGAAATTCCGCACAGGCACACTCCAGCAAATCTGTTCCTTTTTATGGAACGAGAAGCAGTAGCAGAATAAATGGCATAGGACTTTAAGTTCACAACAATTTTTGGTAACTCAAGTTTGTGCTTTTTCACTTTCAGAAATCATATACTATACTTCAAATTGTTATAAAACAATCTCTTCTCTGTCCTTGTCTGGCTTCCAAAGACAAAAGTATGATTATCTTTGTCTGAAATATATCGGTGCATGAATTTAATTCAGCATTTACTAGAAATACGGTGACCTTGTGCGTTATACACTTTTATATATTGCTTAGACGTTTGTCTCGCTGTACATAACATTTTCCCCATCTGATATCGCTCATGTGGGATTTGGATTTTAGTGTTCAGTTCCCAACGATACTGCCTGCTATTGTTTTTGCTAAAACAAAATTAACCCTCTAAGGTTATGATAGAAAGAGCCCCAGCTGTTGCAAATGCCTGAGAAGTGACATCATTTTAAGGCAGCTTCCTATATTCCTCTCATAATGTTTATATTACCCACTGGGATACAGTGAACTGGAAAATTCTCCCATGCAAGCCTTGCTGAAATGAATAAATAGCCAACCTTCCAGGAAGGGGTGTGTGGTGGGGGCAGGTCACCCCGGGTGTCACCACTGAGGGGGGTGACAAAATGTCCGGTGGCACTCACCGCGGGGCCTGCAGCGTGCCCAAGCCACACATTTCTCCTGGGAGTGACGCAGTGGCTTGGGTGCCCGCAGGCTCCGCGCTGCCCCAAATGGTCTGCCTGCTACCTCCCCCTCAGCTGTAGGGCGGCTGAGTGGGAGGAGGCAGGCAGACTCCTTGGAGGCCCCACAGAGCGTCCTGCCCCGGCTGGCCCAGCCCCCCCTGGGCGCATGGCATGCACACTCCCCCAGGCGCCCGATTGGCTTGCTCCACCGCTGCTTCCAGGTATTCCTGTCCAACAACATCTGCAGGACAACACAGGTTCCCTACCCCTGGCTTACCCAGCACTAAGTGAGAGCTGGACCATAAAGAAGTCTGATCGCCGAAGAATTGATGCTTTTGAATTATGGTGCTGGAGGAGACTCTTAAGAGTCCCATGGACTGCAAGAAGATCAAACCTCTCCATTCTTAAGGAAATCAGCCCTGAATGCTCACTGGAAGGACAGATCGTGAAGCTGAGGCTCCAATACTTTGGCCACCTCATGAGAAGAGAAGACTTCCTGGAAAAGACCCTGATGTTGGGAAAGATGGAGGGCACAAGGAGAAGGGGACGACAGAGGATGAGATGGTTGGGAGTGTTCTCGAAGCTACCAGCATGAGTTTGACCAAACTGCGGGAGGCAGTGGAAGACAGGAATGCCTGGCATGCTCTGGTCCATGGGGTCATGAAGAGTCAGACACAAGTAAACAACTAAACAACAACAACATGAAGTTTCTTCGGCAAACCCTGCCAACTCCTTTGTGCCTCTAGCCATGTCTTTGGGCATCTTTCTGCTTCACCAACCCTTCTCTCAGGTTTGTATTCCTTAGCCCATTGCCCACTCTTCTGACAACATTCTCCTGTCAACATTTTTTTTTAAAAAAATTGTCCATACATATACCTGTCTAAAAGGGTGGCAGTTTCTACAACATCCACGTAGGAGCAATTGCTGATATAGATTATACAGCCTAGAATTAACGTTAGCTTTTCTTTTCTTTCTTTTTTCTGCTGCTGCTGCATCACACTGTTGACTCATGTTAAGCTTGTGGTCTTCTCAGACCCCTAGATCCTTTTCACATGTACAGTGGTACCTCGGGTTACAGAGGCTTCAGGTTACAGACGCTTCAGGTTACAGACTCCGCTAACCCAGAAATAGTACCTCAGGTTAAGAACTTTGGTTCAGGATGAGAACAGAAATCACACGGCGGTGGCAGTGGGAGGCCCCATTAGCTAAAGTGGTACCTCAGGTTCAGAACAGTTTCAGGTTAAGAACAGACCTCCGGAACAAATTAAGTTCTTAACCAGAGGTACCACTGTACTGCTGGAAAGCCAGGTGTCCCCTATCTTATACTCCCATCACCTTAGCCATGCTGCCTGAGATTGGTGGGAACAACATCTCGCGGGCCACAGGCTGCCCCCCCCTTGCCGTAGTGGCAGATCACTCCACACAGATGGCTGCCTTTCAAGTGGTAGTTGCAGCTTCAACAGAAGCCATCTGCAGCATGATCCCCAATGTGATACTTCCTCCTTCTCTTGGCAAAGCTCTTGTTGACTGAAGAGGATGGAGTCTGGCACAGAGGAAGGATATTGTTCGTCAGGGCAGCTCACCACTTGGCAGCAGCTTTGCAATCAGTCCACAATGCACCAACTCAAATGCCAAGAATGAAATCCCATGATGATAGGGCATAGTACTGCTTTAAAAAGTGCTTGACTGAGATGCCCACTCGGGCCTCTGCCTTGTCCTATCGGTGCTTTTTCGTAGCGAGAATATCCTAAGTATGTACGAGGTAGCAGAAGGCAAGAGATTTCCTCGTGGTGAACTCTATAATATAATTAGTATTGGAACAAGGAACGGAGCCACAGAGTATTTGTTAAACAGAGCAATCATCCGGTGTATGGATCAGAAAAATGCTTTGGGAGTTGTTACAGAAAATCATTTAAGCCAGCAGAACTCTGCACTGCAGCAGCCACGCAGGCAAACAAATTGCCATGCTAAGTACACACAAGCAGGAACATTAATATTTAGATATAAAAAATAATATTGTTTTCGTTTGTATCTGAAATACGGATTTCTAAGCAGTTCAGAATGTTGCAGGAAGAAGGGAAATTGGTGGGCTATTAAAAAGGAGATATGGGGAAATCAAAACTTTTATTACAGTGGTCATAGGCTGTGTACACTCATCAGCTTGAAGTGGATTCAAGGCATCGTGTGTGTGTGTGTGTGTGTGTGTGTGTGTGTGTGTGTTGCATTGTCCACATGATGATGTCCTCATCCAAGCGGCTGCTTGCACTGTCCCCATACAGGGGTACCTCAGTTTACGAACTTAATCCTTTCCAGAAGTCTGTTCTTAAACCGAAACCATTCTTAAACCAAGGTGTGCTTTCCCTAATGAGGCCTCCCACCACTGGTGTCCTTCCACCATTCGGATTCTGTTCTTAGACCGAGGTAAAGTTCTCAAACCAAGACACTATTTCCAGGTTTGCGGAGTTTGTAAACCAAATCGTTCTTCAACATCTAAAGACATCTGAAGGCAGCCCTGTTTATGGAAGCTTTTAATGTTTGATGCATTACTGTATTTTAATATTTTGTTGGAAGCTGCCCATAGTGGCTGGGGCAGCCTAGCCAGATGGGCGGGGTATAAACAAATTATTATTATTATTATTATTATTATTATTATTATTATTATTTTAAACCAGACTGTTCTTAAACCAAGGTACCGCTGTATTTCATTCCGATTTTCCTCATCCACAGATTATTTCTTATTTAACAAAATGCATATACTGCTAGATTGTAATAAATGCCTCCAAGGGGTTTACAAAAAGCACACACCTTAAAGTGATCAATAGAAACCTTTAAAAACAGGTACTGAAAAACATTCAAAAGACGGCTAAGGAGATTAAAACACATTGTCAACATTCTACATGTCTAAACAAAAATGTTTTACACAGGCACTGTGTTCAGCCACACACAGGACTGCTTTACTGAAAATGGCATGATGTCCTCAGCTGCTTCCTGCACACCTGGCTGCTGTTCTTCTTATTGTTTTTCCACTTTAAAATATCTCTGCAGAATCGTTGTTGGTTTTTTTAGGTAAAATGACTTTCTTTAAAAATAAAATTTGTGACCACACTGATCTCAGGTGCTCAGAAGTCAGCCTCCTTGGTTTCCGTGGCTTTGGTTAAAGCTCAAAGGAAGATGCCACGAGATAACAAAAACTTCCAGTGGAGGTTTTTCAGATGTTCAGGCAGCTGGGGAGGCTGCAGAGTGCTGGAGACATGTTTAATTTGAAGGCGGAGGGAACACTCACCATCCGCAACCAGCTTGCAACAGTAAGGTAAGCTCAACCTCTCACTCACTGGAATGATAATGAAATTCTAAACTGTCCATAGGAAGAGGGAGACAAAATGGAAGGCTTCTTCATGGGAGAAGAAAAGAAATGAAAACCTGAAGGATGCCACCAAATGGAGACTCTGGAAAGTAGGGCAAGAAGTGGCTACTCTGCTCTGCTTCCTATGAACAGCCCTGAGCTGTAGCCATAACTAAGCATAAGTCTTAATTGTGGCACCTCAGCTGATCTATAGGGTTATGGTGTGTATACAGAGTCTTGAATTCAGGAAATGTGAGGTTTTTTATTTTAAAAAACCAACATCCATACTTCATGGAAACCTGAGAAATGTGCCGACCACGAATGAGAGAATGAACTAGATTTTTTAAAAAGCCAGACAAAATGTATTGGTTTAGTCTTTTTCTTTCTTCTTCAAATTTACTAAGTTCTCATGCATAAGTTAAAATAACTGTCGCAAAGAAGATTAATGTTACGCACATCAATGCCAGCATCAAAATAGCAACTTTGGTCCAGTGTTAATAAAGACAGTGAATAATATTAGTCAGAGACTATGTTTAAATGAAATTCACTAAATCATATTCATTAACTCCAAAAAAAGATAAAGCGAGCAAATGAAAATTCATACAAGTTCAAGTCTAAAGGCAAAAAATAATTCTTTACAAAGATGATTTGTCTGCTCTGCTATCATAATTTTCCCTCACGAAGAGGAGACATCTTATTCTAATTGCTTTTTCAGCCTGCTTGAAACAAAGAATTCTGTTGCATTTGAAAACTAAATTTTGCTTATGCCAGCTGGTTTCAAAAGCATATTAAATTTTCAACATCAAAGGCTTTACTTAACAGTTTTTAAAATCCTTAAAATAACGTTTGTTAACCATTTGCTTTGCAACAAACAAAAGAATTAATCTATCCAGCAAATTGCTTGTGTTCAGAGAGGATGGTTTAATAAAAACAACTTATTTCTTAGAAATATCAAAGGTGCCTCTTATTTTCACCTGTTTTGTATTTTTTGGAGGGAGGGATCCTATTACCACCAACTAGAAAATTTCAAGCAAATTTGGAGATTCCCAAGCAAAACACCCTATACTCTGACTTTTGCTCATACTTGCTCACTGTCCATGACAAATAGTTCACCTGTAACATTTTTCTTGGTTACCCGTGAAAATCTTCTCAAAGTGGGTTGAAAAGAAACATGCAAAACTTCAGTTGCTGTTCTAATAACATCTTGTTTTAATATCCCCCAATACTGATCTTATTTCTGGATATTGCAGGCAGGGAATAGAGATTGTTACCATGATAATAGAAATCTATATGGGTGCAAGAACCTATGTGTAGTAGTGACAGTGGCAAATTTTAGAACTGAGGGACTTCAGAACGATTCAATATATTGGGCTAGGAAACACAGGATGCTGCAGATCCATGTAGCGCAATCATAAAATATGGTGCTGAGCATGCTTAGAAGCATCAAGACCTGAAGGATTAGGCCTCAAAGGCCTATATTGCCTTTGCCATCTCCCCTCTCTACAGGTAAATTTGCATGATAAAAGGCAAAAGAGTGTCAGGGAGGTCTGGGGATGCTGAGTTTATCTGGGTGTATCTTTCATGCTTTTCTTAGAAAATAAAGTAAAAAGAGAGAGAGAGAGCTGAATGGGGTCTAAACCACTGAGCCTCTTGGGCTTGCCGATCAGAAGATCGGCAGTTCGAATCCCCGCAACGGAGTGAGCTCCCATTGCTCTGTCCCAGCTCCTGCCAACCTAGCAGTTTGAAAGCACGCCAGTGCAAGTAGATAAATAGGTACCACTGTGGTGGGAAGGTAAGCGGCGTTTCCGTGCACTCTGGCACTCATCACAGTCCTCCGTGTGCCAGTAGTGGTTTAGTCATGACCCAGAAAACTGTCTATGGACAAACGCCAGCTCCCTTGGCCTGAAAGCGAGATGAGCACCACAACCCTTTTGACTGGACCTAACCATCCAGCTGCTTTACCTCTTAAAAAATAATTAAATACAAGAGAACCCCAGGATGTGGATGGCAGCAAAAGAGAGCTCATCCATCACTCATTTCCAGTGGCATCCCTCATATGATTTACTGGTGCACCACACCAGTATTCTATGGCTAGAATACTATGGCTTTATATGCTGCTACAGTAATCCCAAGAGTCCTTTCATCAATGATGTTTCTTCTACGGAGACTTTTTCCTGGGAAAGCAGGGCTGTAGCTCCATGGTAGAGCACCGGCTTTGCATGCAGAAGGTCACAGGTTCAATTCCTGGTAACTCTGGGAGGTCTCCACGTCTGCAACCCTGGAGAGCCATTACCAGTCAGTGCAGACAATACTGTGCTAAATCGACCAATAGTTTGATGAAATATGTCTATTTCAGTTTCTCTCAATTTCTCATTTTTCCAATCTTCAGCTCGGTCCTCCACCTTTTCACATCAGTTTGTGATATATATATATATATATATATATATATATATATATTTAAGCCCTCATGAAAATTCATTGGCATTTTAGAGTTTATTTCTCCTTATATAAACACATTTTTGCATGCAATGGTGCCTAATTTTTGCAAAGAGATTTCCTGTAATATAATAAAATTTGTACATTATTTTGAGTAATATGCACATTTATATGCACACTTTACCTTTCTATGTGCATTTTCGTACACATTATTTGGCTGGAGATTGGCGTTGCAAAATTCAAATAACGATGGCTGTGTTTCAGTTCTCATATTGTTTGGGAAAGTGCAAATTATGTAAGTTCATCTTTAAATGTAAACCAAATCAAATCCCTCCATCTCTGTGTCTGACTCAGTATAAGACCTCTCCCTGTGTTCCTAAACTTTACATTAATGCATAGCTTTTTGTCAACACTGCCAATATGTCTGATTTGCCGCATATCTGGAAGCTTCAGCAAGCACCAACTGTGGCTTCCAAATGTGTGAATTCATTGCAGAGTAAATGCTGGCACAAATGTTTGTTTGGTTTCCCCCCGTACGTCAATGCATGTCCCTTGTAGGGGAAATGAAATAACCCTCAGGACTGGGCTGTTAGTGTTTGGCATCCACGGAAAATATTTCTTCCTTGCACAAAATGTCACACAGAATAAATCAGGAACGAACAAAATCAGTTTCAGTTGTCCTTACCGAGATGTTAGTATTCACATTGTCTTCCCGTAATTGGATTTTGTTTAACCAATCCTATTAACACACAGGTTAAAAACCTAACAAAGCAGAAGAGTTTAAAAGCAAGTCCTCAAAATCTCCTAATGACTGTTACTTAGGCATCATTTAATCCATACCGTTTTGGGGAGGAGTGTGACTCATCAGCTCAACTAATCTTTGCTTCTCATGATGCTCTATCCCATAGCTCAATAAAATTAATGCATTGCATAAAAATTGCAGCAAGAACTTCATGCATGAACTGACCTTGATCTCCAGTCATCTTTGAAGTTTTCCTTGAAAGGGATATGGGACTGGACAAAGCTGAGGTCCTGCCTATCATCAGCTTTCTATCCTTCCGGGTTTTCCCTGACATTTTGTGGATTAGGCAAAATTCACCCCAATGCCAATTTTGCACTCTAAAACCAGGACATATCAGAAATTTTCCTGACATATGGCAAGCCCCACTGGCTCAGCTGAAAGGCCAACAACTTTTGACTCCTCCTCTCCTTGAATTCTTTCCATTCCAAGTGTTTGCTACCAGAACTTCATAACTAAATAAGTTTGTTTTATCCTTATCTCTTCCAATGCCTTTTCCTTTCGTGACATGTCTTTTAGGTTGTATACCTGAAACAGGGACTGTCTTATTGCTGATATTTTAAAGATACTTCGGGAGTCTTTGAGGGGATAAAGAGCAGAGTAAAAATGCTTTAAATAAATAAATGACTATTTTTCTCTACACTTGTCAGTGTTGTGGAGACGGAAGATTTTGTAGGCTACCCACAATTTGCCTTCCGCACCAGTTTCCATAGTTGGTAATTTTATGACATCTGAAAGACTCTCACATTTCTGAGTACCTTCTTTGATAATCATTAATTAAGCAGGGAACCATTTTTCTGCTTTTACGTGTTCTCCCTATTAGGAGTATTAAGCATAAGAACAACTATACCTGTCAAACTCTAATTAAGTCTGAAGTAATTTTGTAAATAGCAGAATTCTCTGAAATCCATTTCCATGAGTGCAACTGCCCTTTTTATGTTCTCTGAGGGAAAGTCATTATGTATTTGATGGAATAACATAGACTGCATGCCCATTTTTTCTTACTAATTTTATTTCCATCAAAAGAAATTTAGAAATTAAAGATGAATGTGTAGGCAGAGAGCTTTGAAACTTGCCATAAGTTTTTTGAACTACTGATTACAATGAGCGGAAGAATTGTGTATGCATGCATAGTGTGGGCCAGACAATATTGGATAACTTTTTAATTTTTGGAGTCCTGTTCCTTTAAAAGTTAGAAGGAATACTTCAATGGTGCAAACTGTCACGTTGCACTCACTTACAGATTTTTATTTTTTTTTGGGGGGGGGGGAGATGCCCTTTCCGAAATTGTCTCTTCCACCCATAGATACAGGAACTCCAATATTTTAAAAAATGACTCAACCCCAGTTTGCAACGTTTTCTCTTTGGATATTTGTTATGCATTTCATCAAGTCATGGAATTAATGGGAGTTGGGAGGGATACCAAGGGATACCAATGCAAGAATCACAACAGGGCTAATGTACACATGATGCCATATGCTGGAATAAAAGACGAGGGTGTGATGTATTTTGATGAATTATCATGCACTGCTGTCAGGCTAAATGGCAGGTTATGAGTACAGTGGTACCTCGGGTTACAGACGCTTCAGGTTACAGACTCCGCTAACCCAGAAATAGTACCCCGGGTTAAGAACTTCAGGATGAGAACAGAAATCATGCTCCGGTGGCAGTGGGAGGCCCCATTAGCTAAAGTGGTACCTCAGGTTAAGAACAGTTTCAGGTTAAGAATGGTGATCTGGACCTCTTAACCAGAGGTACCACTGTATAAGGAATGAAAAAACAACTCTCCTTAGAAGAACAGATGTCCCTGAAACTCGTTGTTTTTGTTGTTGTTGATTGAATTCATAGGGAGTCTCAGGGCAGTTCACAAAATAAAATCAAGATATAAAACTACAAAATACATAATAATAATAAAAGCAACAACGCAATAGGCCACCCCACCCAACTCCAAAAAAACATATTTTATAAGGGCTTAGGATATAAATCAGATCAAGCAAAGGCCTGGTTTAAAAGAAACGTTTTTGCCTGGCGTCTAAAGGTGTACAATGAAGACGCCAGGTGAACTTCCCTGGGGAGAGCATTCCACAGACGGGGAGCCACTGCAGAGAAGGCCCATTCTCGTGTTGCCACCCTCTGGACCTCTTGAGGAGGAGACACACGAAGGAGGGCCTCAGAAGATGATCTCAGGGTCCGGGTAGGTTCATATGGAAAGAGGCGGTCCTTGAGGTATTGCGGTCCTGAGTCATTTAAGGCTCTCGATCAAAACCAGCACTTTGAATTGGGCCCGGAAACTTAACTGGTAGCCAGTGCAGTCGGACCAGGATCAGTGTAATATGCTCAAACAGTCTTGCTCTGGTGAGCAACCTGGCTGCTGAATTCTGCACCAGCTGACGTTTCCGAACCATCTTCAGAGTCAGCCCTACATATAATGCATTGCAGTAATCTAACCTTGAGATTAGATTCATAGCATAAGAAGATAACAACACATCTAAATGTTGAATCTTTATAGCGACTTTCCCACAGGCACCCGGCTGCTGTGACAACAGGATGCTGGACTAGATGGGCCATTGGCCTCATCCAGGAGCATAGCTGTCAACTTTTCCCTTTTCTTGCGAGGAATCCTATTCGGAATAAGGGAATTCCCCTTAAAAGGGGGGGAACATTGACAGCTATGTCCAGGAGGCCCTTCTTATGTCCCCTTTTCTTTGAATTTCCCTCAAGAAAGGCCGGTAGGATCTGAGACATGCTGGAATAATAAATACCTCTTTTATCCACGCTATTACTTTCTGCTTCTACTTCCATTCCGTTAGAACTCCCCCCCCCACTTTCTTGAAAGCAGTAGTCAAAGCAAAGGAAATCATTTCCATAAAATGTTTATGTGATTGGGATGTGTTTTTCTTCATTATTTGCAGAGGGATATACACAGATAACCACACTGAAAATAGCTCAGGAACCTGATGCAGAATTAACAGCTACGTATCCTGATTCTTGGGAGTCTGATTACTCCCGATATGCTCTGTCTGCATATTTTTAAATAAATATATTGCAAGGACGCTGTAACTGCGCAGTTCTCTCTCATCCAAAGGAAACTAGACCATCAAGTTCTAGCGCTGCTCCGGGAAGTGAGAAGCACTTGAGACGATCAATTTTCTAAAAAATAAAACCAACTGGCTTTTAAAAGTCATAGATATTGATGCATTTTGCCATTTCCATTAAAATTGTCATTTCTCAAACATATCATTTTTGGGGAAACATGGTCTTCCGTTTAACATGCATTCCTTGGCCTATTTAACTGTTGTCGGTATTAATGTTGCCCTCCAGAGCTGGAGAAATTTGAATCATAGACTCATGAAAATGAACCAGCCAAATTCTGAAATTGAGGCATGAAGGATTCAGTGTGCTGTAGACGTAGATGGTGGGGAACCTATGAGCCATTGAGCTAACTAGACCCACCAGGTTTCCCCATTTGGTCTACAATACCATTATGTTCAAGCCACACCCACCTGCTCTACACCTGACATCATATTTAACATCAGGGTGGGGCAGGTAGAAACTCAGCTAAGCCAAAAGGACACCAGGGATTAGCTGATCTGCAAAACTCCTGCAAAGCACTTTGCAAAATAGCCCTTCGTAAAGGGCTTCTCAGGACTCAACAAAGCGCTCTGCAAGACCATGATGTGATGTCAGGTGATGGACAGGTGGTCAGCTCCACCCGCCTGTCAATCCTAGCCCACGAGGGCTGGGGGGATATAATGAGAGAGATGATTTGCAGAATGAAAGAAAGGACACCTACACAACCCTTCAGCTGCTTTTAAAGAGAGGTGAGTGGAATAACAACAAAGTCCCATATCCCACCCATGGAAGTTTTACCAAAGTCTCCTCTCCCCTTTGATAATTTCCAAATGCATTTTCCTTTCTCATTATTTGGTGGCTAAAAGTTGAGGAAATCTTTGGCACAGCAGCAGTCATCATGAATTTTTTAGAGCTTGATGGAAAAATTTCCCCCTCCTAAATCTGTGCGGGTCAGGTTCTTAGTCAAAGAACAGGAGCATCTTCTTCAGTCTTTGGCAATCACTCGTAGCCAAGTAAGATTGTCTTCCATAAACACGGTTTTAACAATGAGTCCGTAAGTGACTGTGGAGGCCAATTCTGGATCCACACGTCCTTCCACAGTGGGAACATTGGTTTCCGGGCGGGAGTTGATCACTGTGTGGATTTGCCAAGCGTGCCTTCCTCCTAGCACATTTCTCCCTTGCATCGTGAGTTCGAGTGTCTTCAAAGCCCATGACACCTTTGGTAAAGGCTGTTCTCCAACTGGAACGCTCACAGGCCAGTGTTTCCCAGTTGTCAGTGTTTATACTACATTTTTTTAGATTTGCCTTGAGAGAGTCTTTAAACCTCTTTTGTTGACCACCATTATTACGCTTTTGATTTTTAAGTTCGGAATAGTGCGGTTGCTTTGGAAGACAATCATCAGGCATCCGAACAACATGACCAGTCCAATGAAGTAGATGTTGAAGAATCATTGTTTCATTTCCACAGATTAATCTCACTCTTAGGGCAACTGCAGGGCTAGAAGACCTCTTAGGAGGAAGCAGAGGATACAATGTAGGATAAACTGGCACCTCCGAAACAGAATTTGATTTTTTTTTCTACCAGTATTTCAGAAGCAAACTAGACATGAAATGAATGTTCACTTTTGGTTTGGGGCTTTGGAATCTCTGGGAGACTGGGATGCGTAGTGTCTTTCTCTCCTGTCACACTTTGGACAAACAGATTTCCTGAAGCTGCTATTTGCATTCCAAGAGAAGTTGCCATTGGTACCTTTGAAATGAACACGGCAGCTTCAGAGAGGAGACTTTTTTGAGAACCGTGGCAGAGCCATAAATATGTAACCTTTTCTCCCTCAAACCCATATTCCTAAAGCTGCTCAGGCTGAAATACAATTGCTGTTTACATAACAAAAACACATACTGATTTTATTAACATCTCATCTGCTTTAGACCTCATAATACCATTGGGCCGGTGGAAAAAAGAACTAAACAAAGGCTCCGGTTTAAATATAAACTCAGATCTAACCTATTGCATAGCTTTGGGGAAAACATTTTTCTTTTAGCATTGGTGCTTCATGTGTCAATTGGGAATAAGAGCCTACCCTTGAGGGCGATTCTAATATAGATTTTTGTAAGAATTGCTACCAACTGTACACAATACATCTACCACAACAATGGCAGCAATTTATTTTTTATTTATTTCTGCTACCCAAAAATGTAATAATAAGTAAATTGTGGTTATCTCCTGCTACTTAGCAACAATCTGGAGCACTACCGAACAAACAAGCAAACAACTCTCATCATTTTATTGGGTCATCAACAGTAATTTTTAATTAGCGGAAAAAGGTACCATGTGTGCCTTTTAACAAAAATGTTTAATGTGATGCTAGCGGGGAGAATCTACTTATTGTAAATTTATTGTTATGTTTACAGAGGTCGGCGCAGAACAAATGTTAGTGACTGTTGGCTTATGACAGACAGGGGAAAAGGGAGAAGGATTAGATGAGGAGGAGAAACTTTTTCATCATTAAATTTAGCAAAGACTGCTCACCCTTAAGAGCATACTACAGGGTTTTTACTTTTAATTAAGTTTTAACTGCTGTTTATGGAAATTCTCCTCTAAATCAGTATCAAACATGTCCTAAAGCCATTCATACATAACCACTAATTCATTCTGTGCTTGACAATCCGTCTGCCGGAGCTCTGTCAGCAAAATAGCTGATTATACTAGATTTGGTTGAGACTCATTTGCAATTTCTGATTAAACTGCTTTTATTGTACTGGATTGTAATGCTAATCAGAATTAAGCTAGGTGCTGAAACATGACCAACATTTATCAGAGAATGAGTTTGTTTCTTTTTCTTTCTCTCTCTCTTTTTAAAGAAGATCAGACCAAAAGTCTAAATGGAACTAACCTGTGGTCTGTTTATTAAGATTAGCACTAGAGCAAAACAAATTTGCAGTTCAAGGAATTTCCTAATTCTGAGATTTCATTTTGCGAGACTCTGGGGTGGGGTGGGGGGGAATGCAACCAGAGGCTTCAAAGGCATGAGTTGATGATTAAATTAAAATGCTGCAAGGCTCTAAGGTAAACATTTGTACATCCTGTACTATTTATGCTTAAACAATAAGGACTTTGTTCTGCATATTCCAGACTAAATCAGGATCAGGATCTAATATAACCAAAACCCTCAGTTCCAAGACAAGCTTCAATGAGATTAATACCAGCCGTTAATTACTCTAGGCTTCTAATTGCAATATGCCATGGAATGCCAGCCTGAGCATTCTGTGCTGTCCTTCGGTTTACGATATGAAAGGTAATGGAAGATTGGTAAGCTTTGCTACTCTGAATGTAAAATAACCTTGAGATGCAGTTCAATCCAAAAGCCAGTTATTCCATTGTTCGAAAAGCTACAACCCTATGCAACACTTCCTTTGGAGCAAGTGCCCCTGAACACAGCTAGACATACTTTATTTTATTTTATATTATTTTATAAGAGATGCACTTCTGAAGGATAGAAGTGTATAGGATAGAAGTGGTTCTGTACCTACTTACCTGGGCATAAGCTCCATTGAATTCAGTGGGATTCATTTCTGAACAGACTTTTAGAGAATGGCACACAGTTATTAATAGATTTAGTACTAATCAAAGTCCAACAATAAACTCAAAAGTACATCTCACTGAGTTCAATGGCATAAGAACATAAGAAGAGCGTGCTGGATCAGGCCACTGTTTCCTGTTCTTTCAGTGGCCATACAACACTTAAGTCCTTAAGTCCTTAGGGTTGCAGCCTTGCTTCCCAGTACATATTTTTAGGGACTGCTTAATTCAGTGCTTCTCAAGGAAGAGTGTGGTGCAGGGGTTATAGTGTTGTACTAAGACTGTGGTGATCTGGATTAAAACACCCACTCAGCCATGAAACGCATGGGGAAGTCACCAACTGGAAGTTGCCCACCAAATGGGCAAGTCACAGTGGATGACCAAACTGAAGTGATCACTTAAGCAGTGGAATCTTCCATGTGTTATCCCCAAAGGAATTTTATGCATAAATTACAAAACATGTCTGCACATATGCATTATTTACAACGCCCTTGGGCAAGTCACCAACTCTCAGCCTAATCTTCCTCACAGGGTTGTTCTGAGGATAAAAATGTAGGAGAGGACCAGGTACGCTGTCTTGTGCATATATTATGCACATAGGGCCATGAATGCAACCTGGGTCCCTCCCCCACAATACCACAAGAGCTGTTCAACTCCTTCTCTGCTTCCTTCTGTTCATTCCAGAAATGTCATCTACTCTTGTTCAACTTTCCTCCCTCCCTGTCTCACTCATTCTATTTTGGATGCTATGGATTGTACTCAGAAGTTCAGGCTCAGTCACAGAGCAGAGCAGAGAGGGTGAGCCTTAATTCCAAACTCATATATATTGATGGAATATGTGGGGGATAATAACATTTTCAGCTTGGAACAGCAACAAGAAGACCCTGCTGGCAAAAGGCACCACCACAACACTGCTGCCCCTTTAAAACTGTAGATATTTTATGGATATTGCTTAATAGGTTATGTTGCTCAGAGACAAGTATGACGGGTTACTGGTGAACTAATCACAGTGGAAGACCAAACTGAGGCGATCACTTAAGCAGTGGAATATTCCTTCCATGTGTTATCCTCAAAGGAATTTTACGCATAAATTACAAAACATGTCTGCATGTATGCATTATTTACTGCTTTTTAGTGTACGATTCCTGGACTTTCTAGGGAAAAAATGTAAAAAAGATGCTAAATGAGCAGCTCAAATAGAAGCAGGCAATCGATGCAAGAAGTGATCTGATACAGCAAAGCTTGAGTGCGTTGGAATCCACAAATCCATATCAAGATTGGTTTCCAATGGATTCCTCATGTATCCTTAAAAATTATGCAGGGTGTAGAGAAAGTGGACCAGGGGGTTGGGAAAGAGTTTTTCTTCCTCTCTCATAATGTCAGAACTCAGGATCATGCAATCAGATGGGCTGGAAGCATGTTGTGGAAATAATTGGCAGTGGAAAAAAAAGAAAAGAAAAGAAAAGAAAAGAAAAAGAGAGAGCACTTCTTCACACTACATATAATTCACATCTGGCTTCCACTGCCACAAGATGTAGCGATGGACACTGGCTCAAATGGATTTAAAGGGGCTTTAAACCAATTTGCGGAGGAAGAGTCTATACATGGTTTATACAGAAGAGTACATTCAGAGGGAGTATGAATGCAAGTTGCTGAAGAGCAGCAATGCGAATCAGACGGTTACTGCCTTCAAGTTTTGCTTGTGGGCTTTTGGAGGCATCCAGGTGGGGACTATGAAAATTTGGATGGTAGCTTCATCTAGCAAGGCTTCTTTTTTCCCCTTCTTTCTTTTGCATTCTTAGCAGTGTACACGGACCTTTACAGAGGAGTGTAAGCAACAGACAGATCTTAGCCCTCAATAGCCTACATTCTAGATCTGGACACTCAGAGTTGAAGCACACAATAAAGCCAGGGGAGGCTACAGAAAACGAGTACAGTGGTACCTCGGGTTAAGAACTTAATTCGTTCTGGAGGTCTGTTCTTAACCTGAAACTGTTCTTAATCTGAAGCAACACTTTAGCTAATGGGGACTCCTGCTGCTGCTGCTGCGCCGCCACTGCACAAGTTCTATTCTCATCCTGAAGCAAAGTTCTTAACCCAAGGTAATATTTCTGGGTTAGCGGAGTCTGTAACCTGAAGCGTATGTAACCCAAGGTACCACTGTATTTGTAAATACACACACATACATACACCAGGTAGATCAGGCAATGCCTCACTCAGTCTGAGGAGCAAGAGTTCAGCTGCCCTCTCTAGCTACTTGTCAAATGGGCCACATCTCTGACATCCATGTTGAGCTGTAACATTCAAATGCACATTTGAAATCAAGCATGCATTGGTTGATTTATTGTGGTTTGGTGTCCTGGATGAAATCTGCTAATCACCTATGTATGCTGGGCCTACTTGGGTCACAACAAAGCATGACTGTCTCACATGCATGTCCTGTGATGTCAGAGATGGGACTGGTGCTCTGGCTAGGTGAGGGCAGCAGGCACACTCATGGTCCCCGCCACCTATATGGGTCACATTGAAGAGGTTTCATCTGATCCAGAGATTAGTTGTCTCATCATTAAGTTAGTCTTCCACTCTAACTGAATTAAGTTAGAGTGGAACACTAACTTAGCGAGACAACAGAGTTTGGAAAACAGAGCAGTGAGGGGCAGGGAATGGTTCTGCCAATAAAACCCTGGTTTGAGTAGTATTCTGGGCTTGAGCTCCCATTAATTAAAAATAATGAAAACCATCTGTGAGCAATCTATGAACCCAAGTAGTGCATAATGGCAATACTTCCTGAAGAAACTAGCTAAGGATCACATGTGTGAAAATGTATCCATTGCGTGGACAGGCGGAGTCCCCAGATCCCGAGCGCCCCCCCCCGTCATGTGGAATAACGACTCAAGCTCAAGACAACGTGCTATGGGATTAAATTGGCCACAACTTTATTAAATTTCAAATGTGGGTAGACCTTGGCTCGGGCATTGGGCGTTCTCCCTCCCCAGTCCCCAGCCGGGGACCTAGGGAGCTTCAGGGTTATCCAGTGGGGGGGGGATGGGCCGGCTCTGGAGAACATATGTTCAAGCAGAGATAGCCGCCCCCGTTACGCCGCCGCCTCAGGGGAGAGCAATGACGACCTTTCGGCGTACGGTCAAAGCCTCCCTTCAGAAACCCCTTTAACGGGGAACCCTGGTATCGCCGCCGCAAAGAGGAAGATGGGCTAAAGGATTCCGCCCAAGGCCTGATACCGCCAAAGTTGTGACGTTTTGCTACGGGAAAGGCGAAACCTGCCAATGCAGGGAAATTCCTTTCCGGCCCTTTAACAGTGACCTTAACGTAGCAGCGCCCGCATACCTGTGAAGAAAAGTTACCTGTAAAACCAGTGAAGAAAAGTTAACCTGCAAAGACGATATTAACCGAGGGTGGGCAGGGTGGGAGAAGCTCTGGAGCCAAGTGAGAATTCCCCAGTAAGATCCTCCCTCTATTGTGTGGGCAGGTAATCCCTCCCCTACCTGGCTTGGTCTCCTTAGCAACGCTTCCCCCAGGTGGGATTGGACAACTGACTGAGGTAGGCGGAGACCTCCAGATATCCCACCTGAGGGAAGGCAAAGCCAAGCCTATGCTGATGGGGCTGCTCCAGATCCAGGGCTGCGCGCGTCCACGCAAAGGTCGCCCCCCGTTTTAAGCGGGGAGCGGTCATTGTTGTAGTCCAAGCTATGAAACTGGATTCTGCAGTTGGGGGTGTTACTATTTCACTATTCTTTGTGAATAAAGCCAGAATAGAAGATTATAGGATGTGAGATTTTACATTAGATTGACATCTTTTAGAGAAAACTCGAAATAAGCTGAGGCCTCTTTCTGATCAAATTTCTCACTGATATCTGGCGTTTCTGCTCGTCACTGTAATACATTTATCTTACGATGTGAGAGGGATGAAAAGAAATTTGTGATTCAGCAAAAAAAAAAAAAGTACACAGTAAAACGGTAAAATCTGTTCTCAATGCTCAGGCTAATTAGTCTGTTTAATTAGACTGTCTAATTGGAGACTGTCTTGCTGTGAACAAGAATGAAGGTGTCAGAGGCACTGGATTAAAATACTTTGCTGATTAGACTTTTTTTTCCTTTTAGAAAATTAGAAATGTTATACATGTTCACATCGCTCTGAAATGAAAGAAAGAAAGAAAGAAAGAAAGACACTCTTGCTCGCCCACCCCCAGTTACATTTATTACAGTTTTGTGGGACTCTGTATTTTCTTTTTCTACTGATGTCCAAAATAACAGCCTCAAATCCCTATGTGCAATTTTCATACTTTCATGTCTTTTTATAGACAGTGTAATCAGTGGATGCTGGTCCATTATGGCAACTGGGGCACTGCACCTTGCCTTAGTCTCCCCTAAGCCAGTCCCCACCTCCATACCTTATGACCCTGCCTTTTGGAAATGAGGCACAGCAGAAACTGTGGTGTTTTTATGTACACATATATACAATCTGAGCTTGCAATGGAAGAGTTCCCAGAATTACCACCCCAAAAGGGTCTTCTTTCTCCCTTAGCTGCAGCCTTGATTTAAACAGACATGAAACGTTGACTCTCTTCCCAGTTTGTTGCTTTTTCCTTTGGTCCTTGCAAATGCTAAGCTGTGGCTTCATCTTTCTAACTATCTCAGAGTTGAAGGATTTGGCCCACCAATTTGCCATCTGACACAGAGCTTTCCTTTCCTTTCCTTTTTCCTTTCCTTTCCTTTTCATTTCCTTAATGGACCATCACCCAGGCGATCACCTCACCAGGAAGCTAGGACCCCTGACCATTAGGTCCATTTGTGGCTGACTCTGGGGTTGCGGCGCTCATCTCGCTTTATTGGCTGAGGGAGCTGGTGTGCAGCTTCCGGGTCATGTGGCCAGCATGACTAAGCCACTTCTGGCGAACCAGAGCAGCACACGGAAACGCTGTTTACCTTCCCGCCGGAGTGGTACCTATTTATCTACTTGCACTTTGACGTCCTTTCGAACTGCTAGGTTGGCAGGAGCAGGGAACGAGCAACGGGAGCTCACCCCGTCGCGGGAATTCGAACCGCCGACCTTCTGATCGGCAAGTCCTAGGCTCTGTGGTTTAACCCGCAGCGCCATCAGGAAGCTAGTCTGGCTTATATTTTAGCACTTTCTGGATCCAGGGGTTAGAAGGCTTTTCCCATGCAGCCAACTACCTCCCCCCCCCCATTGTGCATGGTGGAGAAGCGGAGATGGATGTGCGCAGTGCTCTTGCAGGCCCTCTCTGCCACCAGCAAAGCCACTGCCGTCGTCATGGTGGTGTGAGGTGAGGCACAGGCAGAGGAAGAAAAGGAGAAGGGAAGAGAGCAAGTAGCTGCCAGGTAGGGGCTGCGGCAGGGGAGGTGGCCAGCTGACTCACATGGCAGTGAGGCACCAAAAGACCCACGTCCCAATTTTCAGCTGAAGAATGTTGGAGGGTATGCTTTAAAGAGGTGCTTTTTGCCATACGGTACAAAACATTTGATTCACGGCTCTCCTCCTGTCTGTGCTGGTCCACACCAATAAGTGGGATTGTCTTCTTCAGTGAAATGGAGCAGAGGTAGCTTAAGTCTGCTCCCATCACAGCTTTTTGCTACGTCTCTCCAGTGTGGTGTAGTGGTTAAGAGCGGTAGTCTCATAATCTGGGGAACCGGGTTCGCGTCTCCGCTCCTCCACACACAGCTGCTGGGTGATCTTGGGCTAGTCACACTTCTCTGAAGTCTCTCAGCCCCACTCACCTCACAGAGTGTTTGTTGTGGGGGAGAAGGGAAAGGAGAATGTTAGCCGCTTTGAGACTCCTTCAGGTAGTGATAAAGCGGGATATCAAATCCAAACTCTTCTTCTCTTTGATCAGCTCTTCACTCTGATTCTATACAGACTGTCAGAAGCCCATTTGGAAGCAGCTTCACCTCCCCTAAATTGCCACATCCCTATTTGCTTCAGAGGGGATGAATTTAATACCTGGCTGTACCGATCCCACACTCAAAATTAAAGCCTTCGCAAGCACAAAGTGCAAGGTATAATGCTGGTGCACACAAATGAAAGGGAATTTTTACACTGAGTTGAGTGGGGTGTGGACTGAATCCACAGTCTGGATATGAGTAACCTTCTTTAATTAATAAAGAGAACTTTTAAAGGGCAAAACACATATCCATAAATTGCTTATGAAGTACTTGTGAGTCCTATAAACTTTACTTTCCCCCGCTTTTCAATTATATCAGTCCCACCAGTCATTGTTAGCTAAATACAGTCTGTCTTTTGGCTTACCCTATCACTCTTGGTAACATTAAAGCGTGTAGGCTGATACTTAATTCTCACGCTGACTTTCTGTCAGAGAATATAAGGGATTTTTTTTCTTTTTTAAAAAAAACATGTTGCATTTGCCTGAAAGGTACCATTTAAAGCAAGTAGAAAATTCATAGCTCTTATTTATAGTCCCATGATGGATTGTTAACCTAATTGCATTAGACAAACCAGAGATCAGTAAAATTCTATGAGTTGAAGTGCCGTCTGGAGTAAATTGCCACTGGTTCATCGGCAGTGCATAAGAGCTATGCTGTTCTACACCAGTCAGTAACCAGCTTACTCAACATTTTCAGGTTTCAGAGGCTTGCCTTTTGCTTGTCAGCTGGTTATTTTTTACAACGTGCCTCCAGCAATCCCATGAAGATCACCCTCTCACGATACGTCTGCAATGCAAGAGCTCATGTGCTGTGAATTGTCCATGTGTCCCAGCTGCCCATGCGGATGGGGGGGGGGGCAGAAACGGCTGTGTAAAATCTTAAACTATATTAGTGGGGATTAGAGTTAAGATCGCTGAGTATTGTGTCACAGCTGTTTCCCAAACTCGCCACAGATTGTATTGGAACTTGAGCATTAGGCCTGGTCTAACACAAACAGCTGATTACATAATAAAACCGTCCCTTGACTGAACCACTTCAGATTGCAGATGGGAGATTTTGTGATTAATTCTCCTTCATTTAAAAAAAAAAATATTCATTCACATAGAAAACTCAAGGTTAGGGGACAAGGAGGCTAAATTAATCTTTCCCTGTGTTATGTACAGAGTTGAATAGGATCCAAAATGCAGCAGTCTGATTGGTCCTAGAACAATGCAGCAGTATGATTGGTCCGCAGGAACCACCCAATCCAGCTCCAGGTGGAAGTGAATCCACAACCTGATTGGCCTACAGGAGGATCCCGGAATTAGCCAATCACATGCAACCCATTGTGTAAATAATGTATATAAAGCAGATATTGTGGGGGAACTTCCATTCCTCTTCACCACTATGAGCTGAATAAAGAGCATGAAATCCACTCTCAACTCCGAGTATATTTCACCCTGGTAGGCTGTTTTATTTATGACAAAGATGGGGAACCAATGGCTTCCTAGGCGATGTTGAACTACAACTCTTTTCATCCCTGGCCATTGGACAGATGGGCTGAGAATGATGGGAGCTGGAGTCCAATAGCATCTCAATAATAATAATAATAATAATAATTTATTATTTATACCCCGCCGATCTGGCTGGGCCTCCGCAGCCACTCTGGGCGGCTTCCATAGAAACCAAAAATACAGTAAAATATCACACGTTAAAAACTTCCCTGAACAGGGCTGCCTTAAGATGTCTTCTGAATGTCAGGTAGTTGTTCATTGCTTTGACATCTCGTGGGAGGGCATTCCACAGGGCGGGCGCCACTACCGAGAAGGCCCTCTGCCTGGTTCCCTGTAGCTTTGCTTCTCACAATGAGGGAACCGCCAGAAGGCCCTCGGCGCTGGACCTCAACGTCCGGGCAGAACGATGGGGGTGGAGACGCTCCTTCAGGTATACTGGACCGAGGCCGTTTAGGGCTTTAAAGGTCAGCACCAACACTTTGAATTGTGCTTGGAAACGTACTGGGAGCCAATGTAGGTCTTTCAAGACCGGTGTTATATGGTCTCGGCGGCCGCCCCCAGTCACCAGTCTAGCTGCCGCATTCTGGATTAGTTGTAGTTTCCAAGTCACCTTCAAAGGTAGCCCCACGTAGAGCGCATTGCAGTAGTCCAAGCGGGAGATAACCAGAGCATGCACCACTCTGGCGAGACAGTCCGCAGGCAGATAGGGTCTCAGCCTACGTACCAGATGGAGCTGGTAAACAGCTGCCCTGGACACAGATTTGACCTGTGCCTCCATGGACAGCTGTGAGTCCAAAATGGCTCCCAGGCTACGCACCTGGTCCTTCAGGGCCACAGTTACCCCATTCAGGACCAGGGAATCCTCCACACCTGCCCACCTCCTGTCCCCCCAAAACAGTACTTCTGTCTTGTCAGGATTCAACCTCAATCTGTTAGCTGCCATCCATCCTCCAACTGCCTCCAGACACTCACACAGGACCTTCACCGCCTTCACTGGTTCTGATTTAAAAGAGAGGTAGAGCTGGGTATCATCTCAAGGGCCACTGGTTCTCCATCTCAGATCTATGGTTTATATTTGTATGGTGGGAAGCATTTGAGCATGTAATCCCCTGCCTACAGTATGGAGTGATATAATTGTGGTACTCTTTGGTTTCTTTGAACCTTAGAATTTCCAGGCCATTTGATACGAGACCCTGAAAATCAACACATATTTATGGATGTTCAGGGGATGGGGAAAAAGAGCTGTTTAAATTTTTGTCTTGCATTGAAATATCAAACTTGGGGCAATAATTATCAAACAAGTGATCCACCTTGTAGATTTAGAGATGGCAATAACCCTAGCTGATGATGGCACTATGTCAGAAAAAGTACATTTTAATCAGGTCTTCACCTTCCAGGTCTTCCCCATCCAGCATAGGTCCATTTCTGCACCAAAATCCATGCTTTTGGTCATACCGTTTTAGGGTCAGGGAAGTCAAGTCAGGGAATGCTGCAGAAAATCACTAGAACTTGCATCCAGTTTGCATGGTGCGTTCTTTACTGCAGCATTCCCTGACTTGATTCCCTCAAGAGGCTTGGCACCCCAACTTGCCTTTTCCTTCGCACCGCCAGCCTTGCTGGCTAGCACTCATGGGAGTTGTAATCCAAAACATCTGAATGGGACCAGGTTGGGCAAGGTTGCTTCACAGTACAGTGGTACCTCAGGTTAAGTACTTAATTCGTTCCGGAGGTCCGTACTTAACTTGAAACTGTTCTTAACCTGAAGCACCACTTTAGCTAATGGGGCTTCCTGCTGCTGATGCGCCACCGGAGCACGATTTCTGTTCTCATCCTGAAGCAAAGTTCTTAACCCGAGGTAATATTTCTGGGTTAACAGAGTCTGTAACCTGAAGTGTATGTAACCTGAAGCGTATGTAACCCGAGGTACCACTGTATTGAGTACTCAGCAATAGTTAGATTAGAAGAGAGGTGAGCTAGACTTAAGATCTTCCTTAGTTGAATTGCTCTATTTATCTTATCCTGGGGAATATATTCCACATGGCGATAGATATTTTTGTGAGTCATGGTTTGGTGGCAAAAGTTTCCACCTGCAACAATGAGTGAAGCACTTCCAGATAAATATGGTCAAATGGATCCCCAAAAAATCCAAGCTATCTTATGAACCACTCAGAAACCGAACTGTTGCCAGTATTTTTTCTTCCCCCAGTTGCACACAACAATGCTATGCAAGTGCCCGAAGCCTATTCATTTGTGGTTTCTAATATGCTTTCACATCAGGATGATTTTCCATTACTTCATTTCTGTAATAACACACGTTCGCAGCTGCAGGTTAATATTAAAGCAAGAAATTGACCTAAGGAGGTTCCAGCTAAATATTCTGCCCGGTTTCCTTCCACGGCCAAGAATGAGGGATGGATTCTTTAAGAAAGTCATTTCTTTTTAATGGATCTTTCATACTGCGTGATTTCCTTATTACACAAAAGTTTATATAGCCAATATTTAGTTTATGTCCCAAAGCAGGAATATTGAAATGTTGGAATGTTTTCAATGCAAATCTATTGCTGATATCATGGAGACCTTTTGATACTATATAAGCATTTTAAGCGAAATAAATCAGCGGTTCTTTTGCATTAAGACCTGAATATCACCACACATACCTTTGGATTCTTATAGTTTAACCAGCGATAATAGATGTCTATTTCATTTTAAGTCTTACATTATTATCCCTTGCTGTAAAAAAAAAAAAAATATTTACTTTTGAATTTATTTATGTACTGATGTTTTTGTCTTAAAAGTCCATTTTCGAAAAATGGAAAACTTGCCATGATTTTCCAAACCACATAATGAACATAAAAGCACATGCAAATGAAACACTTGATTAAAACAGTTAAAGATTGGGAATATAATAAGGAGCTTACTGTTGTTCCCAAGGTTCTCATTTACACTCTTATATGCACATTGTAATGCTACTTCTGAATATATGTTCATATCATCACTGTTCCTAATCGTCTATTTAGCTTTTTGATGGCCATAAAAACATTGAGTTGATGTTCCCAAGAAACTCATTATTGCTTTAATAGTAAACGCTTTATTAAACCATGTCCAGATTGGAGCAAATTCTCCAGTGAGGTCTGGATATACCATTTAACTATGTAATTTGTAGTGCCTCATGGTCATCCAGGTAACGTATGAGAGTTAACTGACAAGCAAGAGACAGAAAACCAAAGATTTGGTGTAAAGTTGTTGCAACATCATCTCATGCTCCTTTATCATAACCTTACAGCACTACAATCTCCTTTCCTCTATAGCAGTGTTCCCCAAGCTTGGGCCTCCAGCTGTTTTTGGACTACAACTCCCATCATCCTTGACCACTGGTCTTGCTAGCGAGGGATGATGGGAGTTGTAGTCCAAAAACAGCTGGAGGCCCAAGGTTGGGGAACACTGCTCTATAGGACGGCTGATTCATGTATTACCATAGCAATGGGGGAAGTTTCTTCCCTGTATAATTGTGGTCTTCACAATAGCTGTGAACTTAGTGAAAATAAACACTCGAAGTGCCGTTTATTTCAGTGGGAGAGTTTAGGACAGGCTTCCTCAACCTCAGCCCTCCAGATGTTTTTGGCCTACAACTCCCATGATCCCTAGCTAGCAGGACCAGTGGTCAGGGATGATGGGAATTGTATTCTCAAAACATCTGGAGGGCTGAGGGTGAGGAAGCCTGGTTTAGGATATGAACAGCTCACAGCGATTAAGATTCAAGGACTTCAAGGTGATTCACTTTGGCTGAATCTGTACAACATCCTCTCTTCCTTTCCTGCAGGTTTCATGCCTACCCAATCTGCTCTGAAAGATCCCTCAGCCTCTATAAAAGGCTATGTAGTGGCATGGTGAGTCTGTTCTGCTGGTGGAGAGATACCACTGGATGTCACCTTCTGTACAGGGCTGTCTGTACAGGGCTGTCTTAAGCATATGTGGCGCCGGGCTGCAAAGATCTGCCTGTGCGCCCCTCCCCAGGTTGGCCAGTCCCAGTCATGCGGGAGGGCGGAGCCAGCTGGCCTCCTCAGTGTCTCACTGGCTTGGTTGCCCCCGAACTCGCAGCGCAGACAGACGGGCTCTTCCCCAGACTCAATTCTCGGGCCTCGGACTCTCGGCCTGGCGCCCCTGAGAGCCTGGCACCCAGGTGCCCCACACCCCTAGAGCCTATGGGTAAGATGGCCCTGCTTCTGTATTTAAATGATAATCAAGTTATTTAAAATAAAATAGAAACCAGCCACCTGTAACAGTTTTAGTTGATCCATTCTATACAGAAACTGAAACAACCTCAATTTCAAAGGAACTTTTGCTCTTTGACAAGAGGGAAAATGCTGCAAAACACAATTCAGGACTTTCATTCCTGATTTATTAATGGTTGTTAATTGCCACTTTAGGGCAAAAAAAAGGAAAAACAATTCAGCACTGACTTTTTGAAGAGTGGCTGTTAATCACTATTTTGGATTCGTGGCTGGTGCCTTTGGATACTGTTTTGTATCGCTTTGAATATTCATGTGTTGCTCGTGTCATCTAGTGTCACTAATTAGCATTTTAATCATTGATTTCCCTACCTCTGGTATGTATGTCATTTCCCTTCCCTGCCTCCACCTTTTGCTCTTGGATACCATATAAAAGCCTTTTATTGTGTGTTTTGTATTCATGTTTGGTTCTTTTCTCTCCACTTGAAACCTTACCCTGCTGGCCATGTGCATTAGATGGTTAAAAAAACACAATGTATGATTTGGCAAAGCGGTTTTGCTCTTTTTGAATGTGGCACAGGCCCTATGTGATAAGGGAGAAGATTTGTAAATATCACTTTTAAGTTACTTCCCAGGCAGTGCACATGTACCAAAGAATCGTAGTACAAGCATCTGGTATTGATTAATTTCACTTGGGCTCAAACCTGTGGCCAGAAATGTTTTATTGTAGGGGCCTAAGCAAACATCAAGAGAGGGGAATCCATGGGAAATATCTAGAACTTAAACACAGGAAGCTTATTAGAAATGTATCTTATTATATTAAGCATTAATACAATTTAATTACATACAATTTTAAAACAAGGTCCTAGTTCATGTCAGCTGCTTCAGTGATTTTACACTCAGTTGACCAGAAACCTAGAATGTGGGAGCAGATTTATTGTTTAGGGAGCAATTGATGACCACCTCCATCTTTTTCCTTTTAAAACCTCTGAGTTTTGTGTGGTCCCACCCACTTTTGCCTCTGGTCCCATCAGCTGCTAAACCTAGAAGGTTAACCACAATGGAATAGGGCCTTTAGACTGAAAAAAAAAAAATCCCCACCCCTACTTCAGATGGGAAAATGTGATAAGCCACTGGTGGTATTTGACTCCTAGTAAGTTAGCAAAAAATGTATAGAACAAGTACAAATACCTGCTGGAAATGTAAAGAAAAGGAAGGTACCTTTTATCATATGTGTGTTAGTATAAGGTAATAAAAGCTTTCTGGGAGATGATATATGATGAAATGAAAAAAATGCTTTAAATAACTTTTGTTAAAAATCCAGAAGCTTTTCTATTAGGAATCATAGGTACCGACATTCCAAAGGAGCAGAAAAGACTTTTTATGTATGTGACAACAGCTGCTTGGAAGCTACTAGCCCAGAGATGGAAAGAAGAAAGAGTCCCTAACAGAGAGGAATGGCAAACTAAGATGAGGGACTATGCCAAAATTGTAAAGCTGACCGGGAAGCTCAGGAACCAAGAGGACAAAAACTTTAAAAAAAGAATAGGAAAAAATTATAATTTATTTGAGAGACCACTGCAAGCAGATGAAAACATGAGCAGGATTTTAATCTCAATTGCAATGTAACAAATACTGTGGGAAATATGGATGGATACAAAATATAGATTATGGAATAATATGCAGTTGTAAATGTTGACAATAGGATCCATGGGGTGAAGTCTCGAGATTCGGAATAAACATTTGGATTGTTATAAATTTATGTTTGTAAAATCAAATAAAAATATGAGAGAGAGAGAGAGAGAGAGAGAGAGAGAGAGAGAGAGAGAGAAATGTTATAAGCCAGTCTTGCTGTGCTTGCGGGCTCTCCTGGTCATTCTTCTGGGGAAAGGTGGGTTTAAAAAATACACAAAAATATCCCTGTGCCCTTCTTGAGGCAAGTGTTGTGGTATTTTTATCTACGCCATGCCTCCCACTTGTGCAATTCCCTCCCTGAAGCAGACATGTCCGTTGCCTTCTTTGTTATCACATAGGTGCTAGGTAAAGGGATCTTTATTTATTTTTTAACCCAGGCATTTGAGAGATGTTGGTTGCTTTTAACTGAATCCCACAGCCTGCTGTTTTATTGCAGTCTTAGTGAATGCATTTGTTTTCATGGTGTCTTTATGCGGTCGTAAGTCTCCCTGAAATCAAGTTGATATAGGGAAGCCTATAATTTTAAGACATAAAAAGCCAATTCTGAAATGCTGGCATGCTGATCTTTTTCTGAAGTAATAACGGAACCTCGAGTTTCCCTAGAACACAGTGTGATGTGCACGCCAATCTCTAAGCGGCGGAAGGTTTCATGGGCGCCAGCATATTCCTTAGGTTGGTTTGGAATGAAGGCCACTGAAAGCTGCTCACACTGAATCGGACCATTGGCCCAGAGCCAGTGTGGTGTAGTGGTTAAGAGCAGTAGACTCGTAATCTGGGGAACCGGGTTCGTGTCTCCGCTCCTCCACATGCAGCTGCTGGGTGATCTTGGGCCAGTCACACTTCTCTGAAGTCTCTCAGCCCCACTTACCTCACAGAGTGTTTGTTGTGGGGGAGGAAGGGAAAGGAGAATGTTAGCCGCTTTGAGACTCCTTAGGGTAGTGATAAAGCAGGATATCAAATCCAAACTCTTCTTCTTCTTCTTCCTCTACCGTATTTTTCGCCCTATAGGACACACTTTTTCTCCTCCAAAAATGAAAGGGAAATGTGTGTGCGTCCTATGGGACGAAAGCCTTGGGAGCCCAGCGGGAGTTCCCACGGAAGGCGCTCACTCCGTCTCCGGCAGGGACGCGGCACGCGGGGAGCCTCCACCTGGGCGGGAGACGAGGCGATGCCGGGGCGTCTGGCCGCGCTCCGCAGCGCCTGCAGCCGCACTTGCTGCTGCTTCTGGAAAGGTGAGCTGCTCCTGATGCGGGGAGAACCAGGGACATGCAGCCGATACCCCTCCGGCCCCGGCCAGGTGAGATGGCGGGCAGGTTGGGCGGCCAAGAGGGGTTGGTTGGGGGAGCAGGCGGGCGCGCAGCGCGGGGCCACGGAGCCACCCAACGGGAGAGCCGAGCGCAGCCCCTGCAGGACGACAGCGGGGCGCCGCCCATGGAGAGCCCCGTCGCGCTGGAGGATGCACTCCTCGGCTGCCCACCCACCTCGGGGCTGCCTGGTGTTGTGCGTCCGGCTGCCCCTCTTTCCTTGGAAGCGGTGCAGGCTGCGAGGGAAGGGGGGATCCCAGATCTCTGCCCGGTACAGCAGGCCTGAGTCCCGGACGCAGCTGAGCTGGGGTGGGGGGCGGGAGGCACCGGGGAGAGAAGCCGGAGAGGTTCGGGAGGGATCTCCCAACTTATTTTCGGAGCGCTGCGGGGGGAGGGGGACTTGCACGCTTAAGGCGGCAAAGAGCCGCTTGCAAAACAACCGCTGATCTTTTGGCACTTCACATTAGCAGAGGGGGTGGCGAGGGGAAGCATCTGCCCAAGGAGCGGCGGGAGGGGAGGCATTGCTTGTTCTTGTTTCGTTAGCCTTCCGGATTTGACTGCTTCTGGTGGCGCTTTGGGGCTGATCACCACGTGCCTGCTTATCACTTGTGGACTTGTTGCTTGGAGACGCCTAGCTCCAGGTGTGCTAACTTTCTCCGCTGAAGTGCAGTGCGCCTGAGTCAGCTTCGGAGCAGACGAAGAGTTCTGCTTGCCGCCTGTGACTCGCCCGGATGGCTCATTCACGGGCAAGTCACTGCAAAAAAACCGGGGATATGCCTTCTTAGCCCCGCCGGAGTACTTTTTAAAAGGCAGTGAGCCTTAAGGCTAGAGAGGTAAAGGAAGCAACACTCCAAGTGAACGACTGCAGACTTCTTTGCCTTTGCAAATGCATCATTTGTCAGACTTCTGAAATGTCAGTTTATGCATCATTGCTTTGGCTATGGTGCGGACCCCTCCCAAAGTTTTTTATAAATAACATAAAACAATTTAAAGTGCTTGGTTGTCAGGGTGCTGCCTCATTTTCAGGGACTGTCTCTTAATTCTGGACATCATTGCCCCATAAGGAGCACGATCCCATATTCACAACTGCTAGGCACTGTAGAGACTTCTTAGGACGGAAACCTTATCAGTGCTGGTTGTGTATAAACTTTCTGAGCAGTCAATTATTTGTAGCGAAGCTGTGCTTTGTGGTTGCTTTTTTTAAAAGGGGGTTAAACTTAAGACTCTGTAAAAGGAAGGTTTTACCTGTGGGTTCTGAGATCTTTTTTCTGAGAAATTTTTTTCTTTATTTCCCCCCCAAAAAACTAGGTGCGCCCTATGGGCCGGTGCGTCCTATAGGGCGAAAAATATGGTAGTTCAGTGATGTCTACACTGACTGGCAACAGCTTCCCAGAGTTGTAGACAGGATTATTTCCCAACCTTACCTGCAGATGTTGGCAACTGAACTCAGGAAGATCTGCATGCAAAGCACCCAATTCCCTCCCAACCATCAAAACTGGGGAGGATTGTGCTCCTATTACCTCTTTAATTTAAAAACAAATGGCAGCCACTTTTTTTTTAAAAAAAAAACTTCAAGTGAGAGAGAAAGCTTGGTGTGAGGTTTCTTTTCCTCTAAGAGGCGGTTAGTTCACACAGGTTTTGCATGACCCTAATGAAATCTGTATAAAAGTTGTTTTTTTTTAAGAAATGTGGAAAATAAAAAAATTAATGTATGTGGTTTGAAATGAGAATGCTTAATTTAAGAGAAGCATGATTGTAAGTAAAATTTGCATAATGATTGGGAGACATTTAAAAAAAAGACACGCGCTTACAAGGGAGTAGTGAGGGCAAAGACAACAACAGATGACACAACAGAGATGTGCTATAAAGATAAAGAAAAGAAAAGAAATGTCCCCCAAATTAAATTGGCAATATGAGAAAGCGCAATTACTTACCACAATGGACTATGACGATAGATGTTGTTTTGAACTAAAAAAATTAATAATTCAAGATATTAAAAGCCTCCGATCTCTCAAGAAGAGTGGGGAAAAACAGGGAACAAAACTATAGAGAAAAGATCAAACATATATTAAGTGGGGAACAATACAGAGGTGACGAACAAACCCTGGAGCATCAGTGTTCACTGATTAACAAACATCCGAGAACACAAAAGGAAAATGAACTTTTAAAAAGATTATTAGAATGTTCTTTTACATAAAAATAATATCATTTGTTTTTTTGTTTTTTTAAATGATATTTATTAAGATTTCAAAAAGAAGAATTACATAAGTAAAGAAAAGGAGAAGGAAAAAAAACAAAAGACAAAAGTAAAAATACAAGAAAAATACAAAATACAAAATACGGGGGGGGGGAGAATAAAAAACACTTAAAAATACATCAGTCTTCCATGCCTTACATTCATTTCCTTACTTCCCTGACCTCCTCATACCTCCCTTTTTTGTATTCCAATTCAATTTGTTAATTCAGCAATTTCTTTTCTTTATTTTCTCTTAGTCCTTTAACTTAATATACTATAACTTTGGATTTTCGCCTGTTAACTGTCCATTTTTACATACGCCTTTATAGCATTGCTGCTTAAACCCCTTAACTTCATTCTAACAGCATTCTAACATTCATTAATTTTACAATATTTCTGTAGATAGTCTTTAAATTTCTTCCAGTCTTCTTCCACCGACTCTTCTCCCTGGTCTCGGATTCTGCCAGTCATTTCGGCCAATTCCATGTAGTCCATCACCTTCATCTGCCATTCTTCCAGAGTGGGTAGGTCTTGTGTCTTCCAATACTTTGCAATGAGAATTCTTGCTGCTGTTGTGGCATACATAAAGAAAGTTCTGTCCTTCTTTGGCACCAATTGGCCGACTATGCCCAGGAGAAAGGCCTCTGGTTTCTTCAGGAAGGTATATTTAAATACCTTTTTCATTTCATTATAGATCATCTCCCAGAAAGCCTTAATCCTTGGGCACGTCCACCAAAGGTGAAAGAATGTACCTTCAGTTTCCTTACATTTCCAACATTTATTATCGGGCAAATGATAGATTTTTGCAAGCTTGACTGGTGTCATGTACCACCTCTATATCATTTTCATAATATTCTCTCTTAAGGCATTACATGCCGTAAACTTCATACCTGTGGTCCATAACTGTTCCCAGTCAGCCATCATTATGTTATGTCCAACATCTTGTGCCCATTTAATCATAGCTGATTTCACCGTTTCGTCCTGTGTATTCCATTTCAACAGCAAGTTATACATCTTTGACAGAATCTTAGTTTTGGGTTCTAGCAGTTCTGTTTCTAATTTTGATTTTTCCACCTGGAAGCCAATTTTCTTGTCCAAATTATATGCCTCCATTATCTGATAATAATGAAGCCAGTCTCGCACTTTGTTTTTTAATTTCTCAAAACTCTGCAGTTTCAGTCTATCTCCATCTTGTTCCAAAATTTCCCAATATTTCGGCCATTTGACCTCCATATTGAGCTTTTTCAGAGCTTTCGCTTCCATTGGTGACAGCCACCTTGGGGTTTTGTTTTCCAATAAGTCCTTATATCTTATCCAAACATTAAACAATGCTTTCCTGACAATATGGTTTTTAAATGCTTTATGTGCTTTGACCTTGTCATACCACAAATATGCATGCCACCCAAAAACATTATTAAAACCTTCTAAATCCAAAATGTCTGCGTTTTCAAGAAGCAGCCATTCTTTCAACCAGCAAAAAGCTGCTGATTCATAATAAAGTTTAAGGTCTTGCAGGACAAATCCACCTCTTTCCTTTGCATCTGTTAGTATTTTAAATTTTATTCTAGGCTTCTTGCCCTGCCAGACAAATCTAGATATATCTCTCTGCCACTTCTTGAAACAGTCCATTTTGTCCACAATTTGCAATGTTTGAAACAGAAACAACATTCTAGGCAATACATTCATTTTTATCGCAGCAATACGGCCCAGCAATGAAAGCTTCAAATTTGACCAAATTTCTAAATCTTTTTTCACTTCAGCCCAGCATTTTTCATAATTGTCTTTAAATAAATTCCCATTTTTTGCTGTCATGTTAATCCCCAGTGTCAGGGAACTGCCATCGGAAGGAAGGGAGGTGAAAGGGCTCACACAGGTTGGGAGAGACTCAGCAGCTGAAGAGGGAACCAGTAGGGGGAGAGAAAGTGAGCTGGAGGGATGGCTCAGAGACACTTCCAGCGAAAACAGTGGGGAGGTTTCAGGACCTCCTGTAGGGACACCCACTCCTCGCCGGAAACTGTCACGCAGAGAGTCCAGAAGACGTGTTTCCGTTAAGGAGCTTTTATGTTGGAAGCGATTCCAAAAGCAACCACTGTCGGAATCTGCTAGTGACTAGAGGAGCCATGTCTGAGGGGCTCCGTCACAGACAGAGGTTTGTGGACTTGAACAAACTCTGAGGGGATACGATTTTACGCACAAGCAGCTCATCATCCCATCACAGCATTCCGACAGTCTTTGAAAGCAGCTTGTGCAGGAGAAGGCATCATGAGCAACCCAGCCGGAACCGGAGAAGCAGGAGCTGGAGCGGGTCCAAGCCTGGAAGAAAGGTACCGGGCGTTGGAGGTCCAGCTAGCGCTGCAGACGGCGAGGCTTGAGGAGAGGAGGGCTCAGGATGCAGACAAAAAGGAGAAAGCCACCCAGCTCGCCAGAAAGGTACCAGGATTGGTGCAGAAGTTTGGGGGGGAGCCCAAAAACTATCATGCCTTTCGGACAGAGATGCAATATGCCCTCAATCTGCAGTTTGAGGAATTCCCTGACGAGGAATCACGAGTGGCTTTCGTGATTGGGCATCTTGAAAAGGGGGCGAGAGACTGGGTTAGACCCCTGATGGCAGCGAATAGTGACGTCCTAAGGGACACGATGAAGTTCTTTCGCGCCATGGATCTGATGTTTTCCAGCGATATTGAGCAGGGAGTGGTGCGCAGACAGTTAATGGCTTGCAAACAGGGGAGCCGATCTGTCCGTGAGTACTGGACTGAGTTCACCATGCTGGTTCATAGATTGGGGTGGGACTTATCGGCGGAACCCATTCAAATGCTATTTGAAGAAGGGCTTTCTTCGGCTGTGAAAGATGAACTTTCCCGGGGCCCCAGGGCGGATTCTATGGACCAGCTGACCAAATCTGCGCTGACCATAGGAGCGCGCCAGGAGGCGAGAGCATTGGAGAGGCGGGAAGGGAAGGGGGAACGTTGGAAGGAGTTCCGCATTCCAGACATTCCAGAGCCAACTTTCCCGCCGGCAGAGCCGATGGAAATCGGAACAGCGCGCGCGCGCGCAGTTTCAAAGCCCAGTGAGGGGGGAAAGAAGGAGGGAAAAGGCGCCAGGAAATGCTATCTCTGCCAACAGCCAGGTCACTTTGCCAGAGTCTGCCCCCAGAGGAAGGAATGGCAAGGGATGGTGGGAGTTGTGGAGGGAAGAGAGGAAGAAATACCGGAGCAAGTAAAAGCCAACGCCTGGCTGCCACCGTCGGGGCACAGCAGCCAGGCCAAAGAGCAGTGAAAGTGCCCACGCCAGAACCTCCTAAACCCGCCCTAGTGATAGAAGTGGCGCTAGAGCTGCCAAACGGACACCCTCTAAAGATAAAGGCGCTGTTGGACTCAGGCAGCTCCTGCAATTTCATGAGCAAAGAGTTTGCAGCTGAACACCAGATACAGACGATCCCTTTAAGCAACCCCCTGCAGGTGACCACGATCGATGGCAGGGAGCTGTTGGGAGGAGAAGTCAGCTTGCAGACCGTCCCAATGATAATGAAGGTGGCAAGGCACACCGAACTGATAGCGTTTAATGTGGCTACCTTGGGAGGAGCTCCCATTATATTGGGGATGAGCTGGCTAGCGTTACATGATCCGCTGGTGGGCTGGCATCAGAGAGTGGTTTCTTTTGGTTCAGCACATTGCTTAGAACACTGCAAAGGGGGAAAGGGTTTGGCAGGGGCCCAAGCCACCCTAGCAGGGACTGAAGTAACGGAGAAGGTGAAGGTACCACGACAATACGCAGATCTCCGCGACGTCTTCAGCGAAAGGGAAGCTGACCAACTACCCCCGCATAGACCCTTTGACTGTCAAATCAATTTACTCCCTGGGGCACAGCTCCCTGTAGGCAAGCTGTACGCCATGTCAGACAGAGAGATGCAGGAGCTAAGGGCGTTCATTGACAAGAACCTGAAGAGAGGGTTCATCAGAGAGTCCAGGGCGGTGGGGGGCAGCCCAGTGTTTTTTGTGGATAAAAAAAACACGGACAAGCCGAGGCTCATGTGTGATTTCAGGGCCTTGAACGCAGTGTCAGAACCAGTGGCCTTCCCTATGCCCAGGATTGACGACATTTTGACAAGGGTGCGGAAGGGAAAGATTTTCACAAAGCTGGACCTAAGGGGGGCGTACAACCTGATACGAATAAGGAAGGGGGATGAATGGAAAACCACCATGTTCACCCCTTTGGGGGCATTTGAATATTTAGTTATGCCCTTCGGCTTACAAGCAGGCTCCGCGTGCTTTCAATCGTTTATGAACCACGTCCTGGGGCCTTTGCTTTACAAGAATTGTGTGGCCTTCTTAGACGACGTGTTGGTGCAGCCAGGGAAGGAGGAGTCAGAGTGGAGACCGTGTGCCTTTTTTTCGCGAAAGCTGAACAAATCCGAGAGGAACTACACGGTGTATGACCGAGAACTACTCGCCATTCATGAGGCGTTCCGGAGATGGAGGCACCTGCTAATTGGCGCACAACATAAGGTGCAAGTGTGCACTGACCACAAGAACCTAGAGTATTGGAGGACAGCACGAGTGCTCAACCAACGGCAAGTGAGATGGGCCCAGGAGTTCTCCAAATTTAACTTTGAGATTTGTTACGTGCCAGGCCCAGAGAACATTAGGGCGGACGCTCTCTCACGCAAACCTGAATATTTGGAGGGGGAGGGAGCACCCGAAGAGAGACATGTCATTCCAGAGGACCGCTGGGTGTGTGGGGCGGCTTTGGTGGGACAAAGAGAACTGGTAGAGGAAACAGAGAATGATGAATACGCCCAGAATAAGCTCAGAGGTCTTAGGGGTGAGGGAGAGGAACCAGGGGGTTTCGAGGAAAGAAATGGAGCTTTGTATTACAAAGGGGCACTGTATATCCCTGAAGGAGACTTAAGGGGGAGGGTACTCAAGCAGTTGCACGACAGCCCCACGGCGGGGCATTTTGGACAACACAAAACCATGTGGTTGGTCACCAGGGAATTTTGGTGGCCTAAGGTGAGGGAAGATGTACGGGAGTATGTAAGAGGGTGCGAGCAATGCCAGCGAGCCAAAGGGGAGAGGCGGGCGCCGGCGGGGCTATTAGAACCCTTACCAACCCCAGAACGACCTTGGGAGGCAGTGTCGATAGATTTTATGACTGATCTGCCGAAGTCCAAGGGGAAAACAGCCATCATGGTGGTGGTAGACCTACTAACAAAGATGTGCCACTTTGTAGCCTGTTCGCATGCAGTCACGGCGGAAGAGACAGCGAAGTTATTTGTAGAACACATTTTTAGGTTGCACGGGGTGCCATTGAGGGTGGTCTCAGACCCAGGAAAACAATTTACTTCCAGGTTCTGGAGGAAGCTCATGAGCTTACTGCAGGTGGAGGTCAACTTTTCGACTGCCCGGCACCCTGAAACCAACGGGCAGGCGGAAAGAGCAAACGGTGTCCTCCAGCAATACCTGAGGTGTTATGTCAATGACAGAGAGAATGACTGGGTAGAAAAGTTGGCGCTGGCGGAATTTGCCTACAACAATGCCGAGAATGTGTCCACAGGGATGAGCCCCTTCTTGGCTAATTATGGGTGTCATCCCAGGGCTTTCCCAGGGGGAGAAGGGGAGAGATGGAGCGTCCCGGCAGCCAAGCATTTTGTAGAAGAAATGGAAGCAATCCATCGTCAGCTCCAACTCAACTTAGAAAGGGCGAAGGAAGAATACAAGAGGCAGGCAGACAAGAACCGAAGGGAAGGTGAAACCATAAGGGTGGGAGATAGGGTGTGGCTGTCAACCCAAGGGTTGCCGTTCAAAGGAGGTTGTAAGAAATTAAGACCCAGGAGATTGGGTCCCTTTGAGGTCATTCAACAGGTCAACCCAGTGGCTTTCAGGCTCCGGTTACCCAACCACATGAAACTGCACCCAGTATTTCACAGGTCGTTACTGTCACTGTATGAGGGGGGACGAGAAGGGATGGCCACTCGGGGACCGGTCATAGAAGAAAGAGAATGCAGCAGCCATGTGGCAGAAATCCTCGACGCCAGGTGGAAGGGGGATCAGGTGGAGTATTTGGTAGCGTGGGAAGGAGAACCGGAGTCAGAAAACACTTGGGTAATGGCAGAAGATATCAATGACGAGGTATTGATAGAAACGTTCCATCAAAGGTTCCCAAGGAAACCTCAGCCTGTGGAGAGGTTCCGGAGGGAATACTTTGGGACCACCGATGAGGAGGAGGAGTTGGAAGGATTCCCGGACTCGGAAGGGGAAGGGGAGATGGACTCTGAGGAGGAGGAGTACTTCGAGACCAGGAACCGCAACAGGTGGAGAGAAGTGTTCGAGACATCGGAAGATGAAGGAAGTTCATTCCGGGGTTTTGCCTCCTCACCGCCCGTAGAGGAGGGGGCGGGAGGGGGTGAAGGGGGCCCTGGAGGGGAGGTGGATGTCAGGGAACTGCCATCGGAAGGAAGGGAGGTGAAAGGGCTCACACAGGTTGGGAGAGACTCAGCAGCTGAAGAGGGAACCAGTAGGGGGAGAGAAAGTGAGCTGGAGGGATGGCTCAGAGACACTTCCAGCGAAAACAGTGGGGAGGTTTCAGGACCTCCTGTAGGGACACCCACTCCTCGCCGGAAACTGTCACGCAGAGAGTCCAGAAGACGTGTTTCCGTTAAGGAGCTTTTATGTTGGAAGCGATTCCAAAAGCAACCACTGTCGGAATCTGCTAGTGACTAGAGGAGCCATGTCTGAGGGGCTCCGTCACAGACAGAGGTTTGTGGACTTGAACAAACTCTGAGGGGATACGATTTTACGCACAAGCAGCTCATCATCCCATCACACCCAGGTATTTCACTTTCTTAACCACTGTTAAACCTGTCTCATTCTGAAACCTCTCTTAATCGGTGTTAAGTTTTTCTCTAAAGCCTTAGTTTTTAGCTTATTCAGTTTAAATCCTGCAACCTGACCAAATTCTTGAATCAGTTCTAAAACACTTTTGGTACTAGATTCTGGCTCCTGTAACGTCAATACCAAGTCATCTGCAAATGCTCTCAATTTGTACTGTTTGGCTCCGACTTGTATACCTTTAACCAACTGGTCCCTTCTAATCATATTCAGCAAAACCTCCAGGACCGATATAAAAAGCAATGGGGAGATTGGGCAACCTTGTCGTGTCCCTTTTTCTATCTTAAATTCTTCCGTCACCACATTATTTACAATTAATTTAGCCTTTTGTTCTGAATAAATTGCACTTATACCGTTTTCAAAGCCTTGGCCTACCCCCATTCCCTGTAGGTTCTTCTTCATAAAGCTCCAGGAAATATTGTCAAAAGCTTTCTCCGCGTCCACAAATATCAAAACTGCCTTAGTATTTATGTTCACTTCTAATTTTTCTAAGATGTTGATTATGTATCTCACATTATCCGACAAGTGTCTACCCGGGAGAAAGCCAGCTTGGTCTTTATGAATCTCTTCCATTAACACTTTTTTTAGTCTTTTAGCCAAAATGTCTGCAAAGATTTTATAATCCACATTAAGCAATGAGATGGGGCGGTAGTTCTTAAATTGCGTCTTTTCAGTTTCTGTTTTCGGTACAAGTGTAATATACGCTTCTTTCCACCACTCTGGTGCCCTTTTCCCACCCATTATTTCGTTACAGACTTCCTTCAAAGGTTGTACCAACCATTCTTTTAAGGATCTGTAATATTTAGAAGTCAGTCCATCCGGTCCTGGAGATTTACCTAGTTGCATATTCTGAATGGCACCTTCTACCTCCTGTTCAGTTATTTTATAGTTCAACATTAATTTATTTTCTTGAGAGATTTTTTGTAATCCATTTGTTTTCAAAAATCGGTCTACGTCAATTTCTTTCTGTGGCCCTTGTGTATATAGTTGTTTAAAGTACCTCTGGAAACAGTTTCTAATCTCAACTGGGTTCTGTATATTCCTTCCTTCCACTTCTAAATTTGTAACAGTATTTAATTTTTGTCTTTTTTTCATTTGCCAGGCCAATAATTTCCCACATTTATTGGCCGACTCAAATGTCTTTTGTCTCATTTGTTTAATTTTCCATTCTATCTCCTGATTCATCATTTTCATATATTGAACTTGATATAACTTTATTTCTCTCAATATCTCTTGCGACTTTGGTTTTGCTCTCAATTTCTTTTCACTTTCCTTTATTTTCTCCAATATTTTATCCTTCTTTTCATTTTGGATTCTCTTCTTTAATGCATTCTGTTGTATCAAGAACCCTCTCATAACAGCTTTGCTTGCGTCCCAGATTACTCTTTTTTCAACATTGGTGTTCATATTTATCTCAAAATAATCTCTCAAGGTTTTTTGGGCCTTCTTAATCACTTCTTCATCTCTAAATAAGGTGTCATTCATCCTCCATCTGAAGGAACCGGTTGGTGTTAGTTTCATTTCCATCTTAACAGCATTATGGTCGGAGCAGGTTTTTGGGCAGATTTCCACAATTCTTATCTTTGGTGCCATTCCTCTAGTTACCCATATTTGGTCAATTCTTGTCCATGTCAGTTTGGCTTCAGAGAAGAAGGTTCCCTCTCTAGCCAGGGGATTCTTTGTTCTCCAAATATCGACTAAGTCCAAGTTGTCTGTCATCTCAAAAGGTTTTCGGTAGTCTACCATCCTTAGTGACTACCTGTCTTTGTGCCTTGTCCATGTGTGTAGATACCGCTCCATTCATATCTCCCATCAAAATCACATTATAGTCCAAGTAGTCCATCAAGGTCTCATGCAGCTTTTTAAAGAATTCAGATTTCCCCTCATTTGGTGCATAAACTCCTACTATTAAAAATTTCTCTCCTTGTATTTGAATTTCAATTGCCACAAATCTTCCTTGGTCATCTTTGAAAATAAATTTCGGTAATAGTCTCTCCTTTGCATAAATCACTACTCCTCTTTTTTTAACTTTATCCGAAGAGATAAATTCCTGGCCCAATCTTTTATTAATCAATACTTTCCTGTGTAGCCTTGTTACATGTGTTTCCTGTAAACAAATCAAGTCCAATTGTTCCTTTTTTAGTAAATGAAACACAGATTTCCTTTTCTGAGGGGAGTTCAGACCATTACAATTCCAGCTTAGTAGTTGCAGAGCCATGATGTAGTAACTTTACTTCTCCTCCAACTGCTCCAAGTGCTTGTTCCTGTTCTGTAGGTGGTATCACCTTCTCCAGGCGGTCTCTTAATTCAAAAGGTAGTTTTGGTATATTTAAAGTTCCTCTTTCTAGTATTCCTGACTCTTCTCCAACTTCTTTCTGCAGGTCTTCTCCGTGGTCTCTCAAAAATCTTACTTTGTCGTCCTCTGATCTTATTTTTATCTTTCTTCCTTCGAAGCTAAAAGAAAGGCCTTGGGGGACTTCCCACCTAAAGATGATTCTGTTGTTTCTCAACAGGGCAACCAAATCTCTGTAATTGGACCTAAGGTCCAAAAGATATTTCGGAATGTCCTTAAATATCTCCACTTTCGACTGGTGTATTTCCAAAGTCTTCTGGAAGTGCAGACTCAAGATTTTGTCTCTCTCCTCTTTTGTTCGGAGGGTGATCAAACAGTCTCTCACCCTGTTCTTCTTCCCTCCTCTTCCAAGCCTAAAGGCATTCACTATCTTGAAATTATCCTTCTCCAAGTCTGGGTTCCAAAAGTCTGCAAATTCCTGCATAAGAAAATCAATCAAGTTGTCTTTCTCAAGTTCAGGTACAGCCCTGATTCTTAAATTCGTTTGCTTCTCCTTCAATTCAATCATAGACAGTATTGACCTATAGTCTTCAAGTTGCTTGTGTATCGGTGGTAACTTCTCTTCTACAGCAACTGCTATTTCCTTTGCTTCTTCAGCTGTCTTTCGGGTCGAAGTAGATTCCTGTAGCAATTTCTCAATAGTTTCTGTGTTAGTATTTACCTTCTGACCCAAATTGTTAATGCTTGTGGTATTTTGATCAATTTTATTTGATGCCTCAGCTACTTGTTTACTTAATTTTTCCAAAGATTCATTAATTTTGCCAAGTGTCTGAGCTAAAACATCTTCGGATGCCATTCCTTTGGGTTTAGGTTGTACCAATGCAGCTCCTGTTGATAAACCAGGAGGGCCAGATGTTGATGCTCTTCGCTGCAGCCCAACGTCTGTGCGAAACACTCTACCAGACCTCGTTGCTTTTTCCTGAAGCAAATCTATTTTCTCTTTTCCATTTGCCATAACAGTCTAGATAATACTCAAGGTCAGTCCCACGATCAGAGTTTGTTATGAAGTGGAAAATTCCCCTGGCCCAGTTGTTATTGTAACAATCTCAAACTTCCTCTAGGGGGACACAGTAACAGGCAACAGTTGTTACTTTAAAATAAGTGTCCTTTTTCTTTTAATCCCCCAGCTCACAAAATAGACAACAGTTTTAATTTCAGTTATTTTCCCGTTACTTTGAAACCAAGGGAAGCCAGCCAGAAATATTGTATCTCACTTGTATCAGACTTGCGGAGTTAGCTGTCAAAAAATACTTTCACCAACAACGTATTTCACAGTACGGCATTCTATTTTTCATTGGCAGTCCGTTCCCAGGTTTAAGCGGTGGATTCTTAGCTTCCTTTTCTCTCTTTTTGCAGGGAAATACAGTTCAGACCTTTCCCCCCTCCTCTCCTGCAGTCAAGGGGGGAAATCGCTTGTTTTAGATGATAGAATTATAGTCTTTTTCAAGCGTCTTTCAAGGTTTTAGCTTACAAGTTCATTGCTTTCCTCTATTTACAAAGAACGGAAGGCAGACTTCCTGTTTATGCCTCTCCGCTTCGGTATCCAATTACTTCTTTTTTTCCTCCTTTATTTCCCAAATTAACCTACTCACGGATCGTTGTTTTGTAGCCAAATTGTCACAGGAAAAAGGTAGCGCTCTCCGGTAACGGCTGTGCGGCTTCGCTCCACGGAAGAAGCAGTTGACTCACAGCACCGCACCGCTTCCCCGCTTCGCTCCGGAACCCGTAGTCGGGCTCCTTTGCAAGTTGGGGGGGCGCAAAAGGTGCCCGCCGAGTCCCACGGTCACAGGCTTCACCCGCCTGTGATTTTTGAAGGGTCCCTGCTTCGCCGTCACGTTGCAGACCCGATTCCCGCAGAGCCGATCCCCTTGGAGTCAGAGGGAATCCGCCATTACCGATGGTGCCACCCTGGAAGTCCAAAATAATATCATTTGTTGTCCCGTTGCTATAAACATGTGCAGTTGGTAACAAATGCTTTCAGTCTTTTCTTAACCCGAAAGCTAACGAGTAGGGAAATGGGCACTATAATATGGCAAAAAAAATCTGTGTCTAATTGAGGGAGGTGTGTGGTACCAGCATGCAGTATACATGGGCAAATGCTGGGGGGGGGGCAGAGTGGCTATAGGGCAGTGATGGGAGCAAGCTTCTGGGGGCCACATGCCAGAGCTGGACAGGGCCAAAGTAGAACACACATTCCTATACCCCTCCTTCCTCCATTCAGGCAGTTACAAAAACTGAGGCCATTGAACAGATTCTTGGGTTGGAGTATTGTTTATGGGGGGTTGAGAGAGCTTGATCCTTAGATAAAGTGGTATGGCAGACTTGACTCAGGAAAAAACAACAAGATCTGGTAAAATTAGACTGCAGCAGCGTAGACCATCAGCACCCAGCCTCCCTGCCCCACCAGGGGAAGATTCAGCCCAGGTGGCGTCTAAAGGAATGGCAGCTGAAGGGGGCTTAGCTTCAGCTTTAGATAAAATTTTTGAATCTTTGGAAAAGTTGAGCAAACAAGTGGCTGAAGCGACAACTAAAATTGATCAAAACACCACAAGCATCAATAACTTGGGGCAGAAGGTGAACTCAAATACAGAATCTATTGAGAAACTGCTGCAGGAATCTACTTCGAATCGAAAAACAGCTGAAGAAGCTAAGCAAAAAGCATTGGCTGTGGAGGAAAAGATAGAGGAAAAGATACCACCGATATGTAGGCAGTTGGAGGATCATAAGTCATTGCTGTCTATGATCGAATTAAAAGAAAAACAGATAAATCTAAGGATCAGGGCGGTACCTGAACTTGAGAAAGACAACTTGAGTGATTTTCTTACGCAGGAATTTACAGACTTTTGGGACTTAGACTCAGACAAGTTAGACTTCAAGATAGTAAGTGCTTTCAGACTTGGAAGAGGGGGGAGAAAGAACAGGGTGAGAGACTGTTTGATTACCCTCCGATCAAGAGAGGAGAGAGACAAAATATTGAGCCTGCACTTCCAGACGACCTTGAAAATAAAGGAATCAAGAGTGGAGATATTTAAGGATATCCCTAAACATCTTTTGGATCTCAGGTCCAACTACGGAGACTTGGTGGCCCTGCTAAGAGCAAATAGAACCATTTTTAGGTGGGAATTCCCTCAAGGCCTATCTTTTACTTTTAAAGGGAAAAAGTTCAAAATAAGATCAGTGGAAGATAAAGAAAAATTTCTGAAAGATCACAAAGAAGATTTGCAAAAAGAAACTGAAAAAGAGCCAAGAGCTTTAAAACCAGGAATACAGGACATAGTATCACTACCTTTGGGATTGGACAAGTTAGAGAAGGTGATACCACCAACAGAACAAGAACAATTACTTGGTGCAGTTGGAGGAAAAGTAAAATAAATACACCATGTCCCTGCAACTATTAAGTTGGAATATTCATGGATTTAATTCCCCGGAGAAAAGGAAAAAAGTCTTTCATTTATTGAAAAAGGAACAATTGGACTTGATTTGTTTGCAGGAAACACATGTGATAAGGCTCCATAGGAAAGTATTGATTAATAAAAGATTAGGCCAGGAGTTTATTTCATCGGACAAGGTTAAAAAGAGAGGAGTTGTAATTTACGCTCAAGAGAGCCTATCACCGAAATTTATTTTTAAAGATGACCAAGGAAGATATGTGGCAATTGAAATTCAAACACAAGGAGAAAAATTTCTGATAGTGGGAGTATATGCACCAAATGAGGGGAAATCTGAATTTTTTAAGAAGTTGCATGAGACACTGTTAGACTATATGGATTACAACATTATCATGATGGGAGATATGAATGGAGTGGTATCCACAAACATGGACAAGTCGCAGAGACAGGTAGTTACCAAAGATGGTAGACTACCAAAAACTTTTTTTGAGATGACTGACAAGATGGATTTGATTGACATTTGGAGAATAAAGAATCCCTTGGCTAGGGAGGGAACCTTCTTCTCTGAAGCCAAAATGACATGGACAAGAATTGAACAAATCTGGATTACTAGAGGACTGGCACCTAAGACTCGAAAAGTGGAAATTTGCCCTAAAACCTGCTCCGACCATAATGCTGTGAAAATGGAGATGAAATTAACACCTACCGGCTCCTTCAGATGGAGGATGAATGACACCTTGTTTAGAGATCAAGAAATTACCAAGAAGGCCCAAAAAACCTTGAGAGATTACTTCGAGATAAATATGAACACCACCATTGAAAAAAGAGTAATCTGGGACGCAAGTAAAGCAGTTATGAGAGGGTTTCTAATTTAACAGAATGCAATAAAGAAGAGAACTCAAAATGAGAAAAAAGATAAAATTTTGGAAAAAATAAAAGAGGGGGAGAAGAAACTGAGAGCGAAACCAAAATCACAAGAGATTCTGAGAGAAATAAAGTTATACCAAGTTCAATATATGAAGATGATGAATCAGGAAATAGAATGGAAAATTAAACAGATGAAACAAAGGACATTTGAATCGGCTAATAAATGTGGAAAACTGTTAGCTTGGCAAATGAAAAAAAGACAAAAACTTAATACCATTACCAACTTGGAAGTGGAAGGAAAGAACATCCAGAATCCAGTGGAAATTAGAAAATGCTTCCAGAGGTACTTTAAACAGCTATATACACAAGGGCCACAGAAAGAGTGTGATTTAGACAAATTTTTAAAAACAAATGGACTTCAAAAAATCTCCCAAGAAAATAAGTTAATGTTGAACTACAAAGTAACAGAACAGGAGGTGGAAGGTGCCATTCAGAACATGCAGTTGGGCAAATCTCCAGGGCCAGATGGCTTAACCTCAAAATATTATAGGTCCTTGAAGGACTGGATAATACAACCATTAAAGGAGGTTTGCAATGAAATTTTGGAGGGGAAAAAAGCGCCAGAGTCGTGGAAGAAAGCTTATATTACTCTAATACCGAAAAATGAGTCTGAAAAGACACAACTTAAGAACTACCGCCCCATATCCCTGCTTAATGTGGATTATAAAATTTTTGCAGACATTTTGGCTAATAGGTTAAAAAAAGTATTAGTGGAGGAGATACATAAAGACCAAGCTGGCTTTCTCCCGGGTAGACACTTGTCTGACAATACGAGGAATATAATCAACATTTTGGAGATGCTACAAGTGAATATTAATACTAAAGCTGTTTTAATTTTTGTAGATGCGGAGAAAGCCTTTGATAATATTTCTTGGAGTTTCATGAAGAAAAATCTTCAGGGGATGGGGGTTGGTCAAGGGTTTGAAAATGGTATAAGTGCAATTTACTCAGAACAAAAGGCCAAACTAATAGTTAACAATGTGGTGACAGAGGAATTTAAGATAGAGAAAGGGACACGACAAGGCTGCCCAATTTCCCCATTGCTGTTTATTTCGGTCCTGGAGGTTTTGCTAAATATGATCAGAAGGGCCGTCTGATTAAAGGTATACAGGTCGGAGCTAAACAGTACAAATTGAAAGCTTTTGCAGATGATTTAGTATTGACGTTACAGGAGCCAGAATCTAGTACTAAAAGAGTATTAGAATTGATTCAGGAATTTGGTCATGTGGCAGGATTTAAGTTGAACAAGTTAAAAACTAAGGTGCTTGAGAAAAATTTAACACCGATTGAGAAAGAGAGGTTTCAGAAGGAGACAGGTTTAACATTGGTTAAGAAAGTAAAATACTTGGGGGTTAACATGACTGCTAAGAATTTAAACCTATTTAAAGACAATTATGAGAAATGTTGGTCAGAAGTGAAAAAGGATTTAGAGATATGGTCAAACCTGAAGCTTTCCTTGTTAGGACGAATTGCTGTTATAAAGATGAATGTATTGCCAAGAATGTTATTTCTGTTTCAATCATTGCAAATCTTGGACAAGATGGACTGTTTCAAGAAGTGGCAGAGAGACATTTCTAGATTTGTCTGGCAGGGCAAGAAGCCCAGAATAAAATTTAAAATATTAACCGATGCAAAGGATAGAGGTGGATTTGCCCTGCCAGACCTTAAACTTTATTATGAATCAGCAGCATTCTGCTGGTTGAAAGAATGGCTGCTTCTTGAGAACACAGACATTTTGGACTTAGAAGGTTTTAATAATGTTTTTGGGTGGCATGCATATTTGTGGTATGACAAGGTTAAAACACATAAAGCATTTAAAAACCATATTGTCAGGAAAGCATTGTTAAATGTCTGGATAAGATATAAGGACTTACTTGAAAACAAAACCCCAAGGTGGTTGTCACCGATGGAAGCAAAGGCTCAGAAAAGGCTTAATATGGAGGCCAAATGGCCGAAATATTGGGAAATTTTGGAACAGGAAGGAGACAAACTGAAATTGCAGAGTTTTGAGAAATTAAAAGACAAAGTGCGAGACTGGCTTCATTATTATCAGATAATGGAGGCATACAATTTGGATAAGAAAATTGGTTTCCAGGTGGAAAAATCAAAATTGGAAACAGAACTGTTAGAACCCAAAACTAAGATTCTGTCAAAAATGTATAACTTGCTGTTGAAATGGAATACTCAGGATGAAATGGTGAAATCTGCTATGATTAAATGGGCACAAGATCTTGGACATAATATTATGTTTGCTGACTGGGAACAGTTGTGGACCACAGGTATGAAATTTACGGCATGTAATGCCTTAAGAGAGAATATTATGAAAATGATATACAGGTGGTACATGACACCAGTCAAGCTTGCAAAAATCTACCATTTGCCCAATAATAAATGTTGGAAATGTAAAGAAAATGAAGGTACATTCTTTCACCTTTGGTGGACGTGCCCAAGGATCAAGGCTTTCTGGGAGATGATACATAACGAATTGAAAAAGGTATTTAAATATACCTTCTTGAAGAAACCAGAGGCCTTTCTCCTGGGCATAGTCGGCCAATTGGTGCCAAAGAAGGACAGAACTTTTTTTATGTATGCTACTACAGCAGCAAGAATTCTCATTGCAAAGTATTGGAAGACACAAGATCTACCCACCTTGGAAGAATGGCAGATGAAGGTGATGGACTATGTGGAATTGGCGGAAATGACTGGCAGAATCCGAGACCAGGGAGAAGAGTCGATGGAAGAAGATTGGAAAAAGTTTAAAGACTATTTACAGAAATATTGCAAAATTAATGAATGTTAGAATGATGTCGGATAGAAACTAAGTGGTCTTTAGCCGAAATGTTATAAGGGAATATGAAAAAAAAATGGTTTATTAATAGGTAAAAATCTAAAATTACAAATATTTTATGATTAACGATTAGGATACATAAAGAGGGGAGGGATTTGTTGAACTAATAACTGAATTGGAATACAAAAAAGGGAGGTGTGAGGAGGTCCTGGAAATAAGCAAATGAAGGCTAAGTAACGGAAGGAATGAATTGTTTTTAACTGTTTTTATTTTGTATTTTTCTTTTTTCTTTTTTTCTTTTTTTGTCTTGTAATATTCTGAAAATCTTAATAAATATCTTATAAAAAAAAGAGAGAGAGAGCTTGTTGCTGTTATTGATATTATTGTTGTATCTTTAGTCTTAGATCTTATGATTTACGTGGAAATTATTTACATTTGGTTGTGTACATTTTGGTGTGTTTTATTTATTGTTTATGAATTGTGCTATGTTTGTAATTATGTAAATCTTGTCATGTTGTAAACCGCCTTGAGCATAGGTTCAACTATGGAAAGGTGGCATAAAAATAAGACAATGATGGTGATGATGATGAAGCAGACGCACTCCAGCCATGCAAAAACACTCAAGGAGGGCACAAAACTGGTTCGGTGGCTGCCAAGAGAGAATTCTGAGGAGGAGGAAGAAGAAGAAAAAGAAGAAGAAGAGGAGGAGGAGGAGTTCGGACTTGATATCCCACCTTTCACTCCCCTTACAGAGTCTCAAAGCAGCTAAGAATCTTCTTTCCCTTCCTCCCCCACAACAAACACTCTGTGAGGTGAGTGAGGCTGAGAGACTTCATTTTTTAAAAAAAATGATATTTATTGAAGTTTCAAAAAAGGTTACAAAAATAGGAAAAAGAAAAGAAAAAAAAGAAAAAATACAAAATACAGAAAAGTAAAAGCACTTAAAAACAAATCAATCTTTCCATGTCTTGTCTTTCATTTACTTGTTTCCCTGACCTCCTCACACCTCCCCTTTTTGTATTCCAGTTCAGTTAGCTAATTCAGCAAATCCTTTCCCTCTTTGTTTTTATCCTAATCCTTTAACTTAATATATTGTAACTTTAGATTCTCACCTGTTAACAATCCATTTTTACATACTCCTTTGTAATATTGCTGCTAAAACCACGTAACTTCATTCTGACATCATTCTAACATTCATTAATTTTACAGTATTTCTGTAAATAGTCTTTAAATTTCTTCCAATCTTCTTCCACCAACTCTTCTCCCTGGTCTCGGATTCTGCCAGTCATTTCCACCAGTTCCATATAGTCCATCACCTTCATCTGCCATTCTTCCAGGGTGGGTAGATCTTGTGTCTTCCAATACTTTGCAATAAGTATTCTTGCTGCTGTTGTAGCATACATAAAGAAAGTTCTATCCTTCTTTGGCACCAATTGGCCAACCATGCCCAGGAGAAAGGCCTCTGGTTTCTTCAGAAAGGTATATTGAGGCTGAGAGACTTCAGCGGGGAAGCGAACCCGGTTCACCAGATTACGAGTCCACCGCTCTTAACCACTACCCCATGCTGGCTCTTGAAGGACCACATTTGGGCCCAAGTCTTCTCCACCCATGCCAGAGCACAATTTCTGTTCTCATCCTGAAGCAAAGTTCTTAACCTGAAGCACTATTTCTGGGATAGCGGAGTCTGTAACCTGAAGCGTATGTAACCCGAGTTACCACTATACTATACCAATCTTCATAAAACTTTATAAAGCAGTGGACATTAAAAAATATTTAAAAATACATATGGCCAATTGAAACAATGAAAATAGTCAGTACAGAAAACAAACAGGAGCAAAATTAACTTATTTCAAATGCTCCTTGGAAAATAAGTTTTGACCTATCTTCAAGAAGACAGCAGGTTAAAAACTTTAACAACTAACAGTTTGGGTATCTTGAGCCCAACAGTAAAGTGTCCCCAATTGCATTGCAAAGCACAGAGCTTCAATCAAGTGGCTCTTCAGACATCAAGGAGGAAATCAAGAGACCCTCCATGCGTATCTTGATTTGTGTCTGAGCACAAATATTTGCTTCTGGCTTCAGAAAAACAAGGGGAATTGGTTTTCCTATACTGTTAAATGAGCCCCCATTTCTAGCAAGTGACTGATTGGAGGATAACAAAATCCCGGTATAGAAATGATCAGGAAATGCTTTCTATATCTCTTTAAATATGCTTTTATGTTGATCTGCACAATTCATTATTCCAAGTCCTAGGAAAAAACAGAGTGGAGTCAAATACTATTGATGACCGTGATGTTGGGTAGAAACTGGGAATCTAAGTGACACAGAATTCCTCCTCAAAACTTACTCAAATCGTGTGAATTTTCTTTTCTTTTCATTTCATTTTCATTTTCCTTCTTTTTAAAAATCCTCCTCATTATTTCCACTAGACGATTTTGCTTCTGAGCCATGGGTTTTGTTTCCTCCTACCTCATTGATTAGTCCAGTCTTTCCCAACCTGGTGCCCTCCAAGTCCCATCAGACCAGCCTACATGACCAATGGTCAAGTTGCCATCCAAAGCATCACATTTCTCTGCCACACAAAAACATACATTCAGGTACATCAAGTCTCTCTCTCCTGCACATACACATAAAGCCTTTGTTATTCCTATCCCCACTGGCATCCTCATTATCTTCTCCAAATTACTAATTATCACTTGGGTAATTAAGGTTATCTTATTTCATTACTGCCATCTATGACCTGAAGCTCCTGCCATAAATTTTATGATGAAATTATTAGGAAGTGATCGTTGGAGAGTTCTTATCTATGGAAATGCAATATTTTATTTTTATTTTATTTTCATTATCACGCTAGTTTTGACTGCCGTTAAAAAGGAAGAATCAAGGAAGGGATGGTGACTGTTATAAGCAACGAGATTTTGATCGGCCACTTCAACTCGTGCTTACAGATTTTCCTGCATCAGCAGAAGGAAAGGCAGTCTTTATTCTATTGCACTGTATCCCAAAATATTTGTATTGCAGTCTCAAGGCAAACAATATCTTTAGTAAAAGTGAACACTGAACAACAGAGCTGCTGTTCTTTGGTGCTACGAATGGGGGTCTTCCTGAGGGGATTTGCACTGGCTTTGGAACTGCTGTATTCAAAAAGCCTTCCCATGACCGTGACACAGCCCCTGCCCAAATGGAAAGGAACATCTTGGAAGAAATTAGCATCTGTAAAAAGGACTAAAATGGAGAAATGCCGCCTCCATTGGAGGCGAGTTCATTAGCAGAAATGGAAATGGAATGGTGTCATTGGTTCTGGCTCCAGCTGTTGTTGGTCTCCCTGCCTTCTACCCTACCAGTCTCACTGTTAGTTACTTTTTTAAAAATTAAGCATCTAGCTCAAGAGAAATACAGGCACCAGTCGTGACTGGCCATCTTCCTACACCTTCTGCTTTTTTGGCGTGAGCCTGGCAGGGTTTTGGATGTGGCAGCTTCGATTCCCGCTCTCCCAGCCCATTTGAATTGCTCTGAAAGTTAATATTTAAACAAAGTGGCCAAGTACAGTGGTAATAATAATAATAATAATAATAATAATAATAATAATAATAATTTATTATTTATACCCCGCCCATCTGGCTGGGCCTCCCCAGCCACTCTGGGCGGCTTCCAAAAGAATATTAAAATACTGTGATACATCAAACATTAAAAGCATCCCTAAACAGGGCTGCCTTCAGATGCCTTGGTTCTTGAACTTAATCCATTCTGGAAGTCCGTTTGACTCCCAAAACCATTCAAAAACCAAGGCACGGCTTCCGATTGGCTGTAGGAGCTTCCTGCACTCAAGCGGTAGATGTTCAGCTTCCGAAAAACGTTCAAAAACTGGAACACTTACTTCTGGCTTTTTGGCGTTCGGGAGCCGATCTGTTCAACAACTAAGCCATTCGTGAACCAAGGTACCACTGTATAAGGATGTGATCTAGGAATGTCAGAGGATTCCAACAAAAGCAGAACATGTGGTGGAATGGAAACAGTGCTGAATGCAACAACCTGCGGATTGGGAAATGATGCCTTCTTACATCCCTAGTGTGATCCAGCCAAAACAATTCCAGTTCAATAGGAGTCGTTATCTGTGCATAACAGTCCGAAAACCAATAGGACTTTAAAGTGCTCAGGTAGCTAGAGTGTGTTCTTCATGATCCCTAAAATACCAAGAAAATCCCACAACATTCATTCTGTTACCATTCTGTTTGACTTCACCCCCGGAGGCATACTCCATTGTCTCTTGACGCAGACAGATGCCAACCAAACAAAATGTGTCTGCCAGGAAAGAGCACAAAAATATGAAGAAACAAAAAAGATGGAGCCAATGAGAAGTTGCCTAAAACCTCATTAAGGAAGTTTAAACTGACAAGGAACAGAGGATTGTTCTGGAAGTGAACAGAAGCAATAAAAGATTATTTAAATACACAAATGGAAGAGATCAATGAGTGAAGCAAGTAGACCATGAAGAGATGGTGATGGGAATTGAAACAACGGAACAAGACACAGGAGAAAAATTAAATTAGTTCTTGTCTTCAGTATTAAACACGTAAAATTAAAACTGAAATACAAGGAATGGAACTCCATTTTCTAAGAGGGGTGAAAGAGTAGCAATAATTTCATAGCAATAAAAACTTCCTGCTTCCCACAATCATAGAAGATAGACGATCCTCCTGAGCAAAGGAGCTGCGGCCTAAATTGTTGTCCTGTCAGGAAGGATAATAGCTCCAAAAATAAAGATTCAACAAATATTCCTGTGAAGAGGACAGAAATTAGAAAGATATAGGCCATAATAACAAGCTCTGGGAAAAGATTTGGTGCTGAGAAAGAAAAAAATATTGTCAGGGAAGAATTGCAGCAAAGATGTGCCAAGAAGATACCAATGCCAAGATTACACCTAACTGAATCACGAAGTCTGGTATTTCCTGGGAGACTGATCCCAGAAAAATGGAACTGGGGAATGAGTGTTCGGTTCCATGGCCATTGGGTTATAGCAGGAGTGAGAAACCAGTGACATTCCAGACATTACTAGACTAAAACCCTAATCATTGCTTAAAAATTGACCATGCCGGTAGCAGCTGATCTTGGTTCCAACACCCAGAAGCTTGTGGTTCTATCTAGAGGGCCATGAAACTTCCAGCTCTGGCTTTCAGAGTGCAACAAGGTCTCATTTTGTCCTCCAAGATGTTTAAACATATGCATGAAACTGTGTCAACTCATCTGGAGCTTTGAGAAAAAACACCAAGGTGTTAGAGATGGTACAACAGTAAGAGAAGTTGCAAGAGCAAGCTTTTGGGGATGGTAACAGAATCTGCTCCAAGTGGATTCCACCTGAGATTTTGCTGTTCCATGCTTCTGGAATGTCTTCCAGAAGGGAACTTGGCAGAGTGGAAACAAGATAAATTTGAGAGGACTGTTTTTTAAAAAAAAATATCCCAGGAGAAAACTGAACTAGTCACATTTTGAATAAACAGGTCCCTCCTCACTAATTCAACAGTTCAATTTCCTCCCAGTTATTTTTCCTATCTACTTAATTTGCAGAATTGTGCAATGAAGGAATTCCAACACTGCAGTATTGCACAGTTTTCCAATTAATATGTTGTTTAAAAAAACAAGGATAAAAGGAACCATTCCTCTAGGATTCTTTCTGTTGAAGGTTTTATTGTCTCAGTTTAGATAAATGGCAGCTGTGCAGCTTTACTCTAGAACCAGAATTTCTGGCCACTGAAAGGGAACTAACTGGGGCCACATCTGCACTATATACTGCATGTCAAGCACTATTGTACCACTTTAACAGCCATGGCTTCTCTGAAAGAAACCTGTTTAATGGGTGCTGAGAGTTATTGGGAAGCTCCCATTCCCCTCTCAAAACTACAATTCCAAGAGCGGTTAAACAATCTCTCTTCCCATGGAACACTGGGGAATGTAGCTGTGTGAGGGAAATAGGTGTCTTCTAAAAAATATCAGCAACCTTAACAAACCACAGTTCCAGGATGTTTTGAGGTAAGTCATGTCTGTTAAACTGCCTTCAGTGTATAGTGTAGATGTCGTCTGGGTGTCAGAATCCTGACACAGTTAAGAAGCGCAGCAACTTCATTCCATTCATCCATAATATTGACGACACTGAGGTCTATTTCTTGTTTTCATCTGATCCTAGAGAGGCAGTAGAAACTCTGAAAAGTCTGCTAGTTGTGTGTGACTCATAGCAGTAGCAGAACATACAACTGAGCCCAGAAAGGGGGGGTTACTTTTGGCTGGGGGTGGGGTGGGGGCGTTGAGTAGCTCAGATTCAGATACGTAGCCTGTCTTGATTTGGATTAAAGTGCCTTCGAAGATATAGGTTCCTAGTTTGAGAATGTTTTTTGATCTGGCACAGACACTTTAGTGGAGTGACTTTTAAAGGCATGGTAGAAGGAAGTTGTCGGGCAGAAAAGAAGATGGAAAAGTTCCCTTCTGCAAGTTTCTTTCCATTTTTGAACTTCTCAGGATCCAAGCCAGTATTTCCCATTCAAAGTCTTGCAGGGAACATCAGAAGATGTTCTGACTTTCAGGCATCTTTTGAAGAGTAGTGATGATGATGATGATGATGATGCCAGCAGGCCTATGCATTCATTTAAAATGTCCCTTAAATAGCCAGTCATTTTAATGATGACTTCATATTAGTTTTAAATGTTTTTGTGTTGTTGTACACCATCCTGATGTTTTGCAAGAGGGCAGCACATAAACATTTACTTTTAATAAAATAAAATAATGTTTCCATTCTTTTAGTTGTCTACAGAACACATGCACCATTGTCCTATACACACTCCCCACAATTTCCGCTTTCACTCTCAACCATGGCACAATAGTGGCCACCCAGCCAGTGATTTTTTAAAAGTGATTTTAAAGCTATGCCTCAGTGGAGACAATAAATGAAACATAACCACAGAACCGCTCATCAGCTTTGATGTGATTACATCTCCTACCACAATATGCCTAAAGAGAAGTAATAACCCAGTTGTAACTCCTACAGGCGCACAAGAAAGAAAGAATAAAGGGCAAAATATATGAACTCTGGAAGTATGTATATGAGATTTCCCAGCAGTGTGGAAAACAGAGACTAAAGTATTTGAAAAAGCTGTCTGACAGCGTAAAATTCGATTCATAGAAGCTTGCTCCATGGCAGGGATGAATTAACCTGCTCCTTTGGGGAGTGGTAGAAAGTGTTCACCACGTACCATACCTCCTGAATATTTAACTGAGTTTTAAAAGCTATAGGGGGCACCATGTGTTTAGTTTATTTTCCAAATAAAAACTAAATGGGTGCCATCTGTATTTAGCAGTAGTTCATAAACTGCAAAATTAGTTCAGCTTTAATCGATGCTCATTGTTCTCTTGATCACAAAAAAATAATAAACACATCAGTAGTATACTATATCATCAAAGTTACAGTGCCTTGATGATGCATTACAGCAGTATGTCACTAGGGAGGCAGCCCTTTGATAATGCGCTACATTAAATATATCATCAAAGCGCCATCATTTTGATGATAAAGTGCTGTACCAGCTGGTGGGAAACATCATACCGTTACAGTTATTTTTAGGAATACTTTGAAAATGGATTCTCTTTAAGGAAGGCTGTGCAAGGTAGTATGTTAACCAAAAGGTAGTTTATGAATGAGAGGAGGGGTAGGGAGAGAATGGAGTAGCTGAGGTCACATCCACAGCATATATTTAAAGCACAATGAATGCACGTTTACAATGCATGAATTCCCCCAAGGAATCCTGGGAAATGTAGTTTTTCAGGGTGCTTTGAATTGAAGCTCTGCAAGGGGTAAGCTATTGGGCTGTTTGGAAGGTTGGCGGTTCAAATCCCCACGACGGGGTGAGCTCCCGTTGCTCTTTCCCAGCTCCTGCCACCCTAGCAGCTTGAAAGCACACCAGTGCAAGTAGATAAATAGGTACCGCTGTGGCAGGAAGGTAAATGGCGGTTCCGTGCACTCTGGTTTCCGTCACAGTGTTCTGTTGCGTCAGAAGCGGTTTAGTCATGCTGGTCTCATGACCCGAAAAGCTGTCTGTGGACAAATGCAGGCTCCCTCAGCCTGAAAGCTAAAGTGGTGCTTCAGGTTAAGAACAGTTTCAGGTTAAGAATGGACCTCCAGAACTAATTAAGTACTTATCCGGAGGTACCACTGTACACTTATACTTAAGTATACAACACCACCACACTTAAACTTATAAGTATTGTTTAGGCACCTACTTAGGAGAAACATCAGTCGTGTCAAAGGTGCCGCTGAACTCGCTGCCGCATAGCAGCTCAATACAATATGTAACATAATATTTTTATGTAAGGATTCATTTCGCGTGCACGGCGCCATTGTGAATGACAAGCACCACCGCTGGCACGGCAGGTCTTTGGTAAATGGGCGCACAAAGTCAAAAGTCATTTAGTCAAACAGTAGGTATACATTTTGGTAATACCTAGGTATATATGTATTTTGTTCTTCTAGCTTGATCAAAATTATTCATTATTTCATAACAGGTACATAGTTAAGAGGTTAGGTGGCTTCAGCGGTGGGCGCCTGGCGCCCCCCAGAATTTGGTGCCCGGGTGCCCCACACCCCTTGCACCCCCAGGTAAAGATGGCCCTGCCCAGAAAGCTGTCTGCAGACAAAGGCCGGCTCCCTCAGCCTGAAAGCAAGATGAGCACTGCAACCCCATAGTTGCCTTTGACTGGACTTAACCGTACAGGGGTCCTTTACCTTTTACCTTTTTTTATAGTTCCCAACACTCTTAATAAGCTACACTTTTCAGGATTTGGGGGCTGGGGGAAGCCATGGTACTGATTCAAATTGTATAATGCAGATAGGGCCAGTGTCTGCTGAGTCTGTACCTACCTGCCTTTGCTGAGCATGTGTCTGCACATGTGTGCAGGTTGCTTACGTCCCCCACATCATAAACGTATGGGGTGCATGCGTGGCACGTGTCTGCTAGTATGAGGGTCTCATTATGCAGGCCAACCTTCAGTGTGATCCTTGGTTTTTAAAAAGGTTAGTTACCCCTGCTGTAAATGGCTTCATCATCCTCCTTTTCCCCCCTCAGGGAATCCCAGAAACTACAGTTTTGCAGGAAGGAAGGGCTAATGTTCTTTGAGGGAGAATTCTCAGCATCCTTATCAAACAGTATTTAAGTTAAGTCATTACAATTAACAGGCATTAACCCAAGCCAAGTCTGTAGCATAGCCTACCCTCAAAGAATTGTGGGTATTTAATCTTTTAGGCCAGATGCAGCTTCTTTAAATAGCTCCTGTTGCCATGTCAAAAACTATTTGCATGCAGCAGCTCAGCAAAGTAAAACGTTTGCTATAGCATTGGGGAAATATTCCAAACTTCTACTCCAAGGGAGTCTTGCTGCTCCTTATAGCTGCAACCTGGGATTCAAACTGACCCCAGTCATGGTTCTGACTCCCTTCAGAATGAAGCCTCTTCACATCACCACTACCATTGCAATCCTAAACTCTACTTTCTCTCTCAGAGCTCAGGGCGGGACTCCATGCATTTGCCTCTGGCCCAGAGTCCCTGCTTTCTTAACAGCTCATCACCTTGCCTTAGCAGCCATTGTCAGGCTATTCTGGGAACTGACTACCTGCTGGATCCGGGGATTTGGGGGTCTTGATTAAATTCTAACCCCTTTCTGGTTCCAGGAATTTCGGGGAGTCTTCCTCCCACCCACAAACTATAACGGTATCGAAAATACATTCTGATGGATGATAACTGACTGGGGCAATACAACAACCATGGGAAAGAGAAACTAAAAATAATTTGACTTTATTGACTCCCCACCATTGCTCACCTCCCGCCCCCCCTCCAGTTTTCACCTGTGATGGAATGAAGCAGAGGGGAAATGACAGAGTAAGATAAAAAACACAGATAAGCTGTCAGTGAGGGGAAATCAGTATCAAATAGTCACTTTGCTTCACTGAGTAAATCATCACTTGGTAAATATATCAATAAATAACTTCAAAGCTTCTGAAAGATTGCCTCGGTGACATTGTAAAAGGATTGGTTATAATATTGTGTCATTTCATACACCGCAAGTGGCCAGCAGATTCAGAATTATCCACTCATCTCCGTGGTGTGTGGTGTGGTTGTTTTTCCTCCCCTCACCTGGACGCTATGACTGTTTAGCACCTGGTTTAAATAGATCTGTGAATGAAAAGAACTTGTTTATTGCTCCTCTTGAAAATCCCATTTGAATAACGGTGGCTTTGCCCGCCTTCCTCCTCCTCCAAAGTTCAACAGCGTCATCCGTCAGCTTCAATTAACTTTGCAAACAATATGGCAGGACTTGAAAGATATTAAAATGGAAATTTCCAGGCACACGGTAACATGGTGGTTTCAGAGAGAGGCACCATAATGATAGTAATCTGCTGCAATTTGGAGGCTCGCGGGCCGAAACAGAAACCCCCACCAAAATCAATGGGTGGCGGGAAGAGATCAAGGTAAATTGCATTTTCATAACGCATGTGTTGTTGATGTGGTCTGGGGAAGATAATGATCTTTGGGTTGTGCATATCTTATCAGCTCTACTGCTTTCCTATAGCACCACTACACTGAGTGACAGGAAAAATGAGATAAGACATCATGGGCAAATTGAGACTGAGCCAGTCTTTGTTCTGGGTTTAATGTGACTGGCCCACTTTAGCTGTGGTGCACCACAGCCAAAGCACAGCTAAGTTCAATGTGATTAACCAATGTGTATTGCCTGACCCATTTTCAATAAAGTTGGGGGATATGGGTTCAAGCCAGAAACAAGAATTATAAACTCAGCAGACCTGAGGACTAAAAGTCTAATCCCTGAGAGTCTTGGGGGGTTTTCTTCACAGTGAGATAAATCCCAGTTTGTAGATTCTGTCTCTTCATCATACACAAATGTAACCAAGAAAGCAATGCTCAGATTATGCAGGGAAGACTAGGAAAACGGAACTTAATTTAATCTGCAATCCTTACTCATTGATGCACCTCAATCTTAGTCAAGTCATGACCACCCATAGAATTCTAAAAACCCACAGAATTCTAAAAACCGTGCTGAAGGGAAAAGGGAGTTAAACAACATATATGAACAACCCATTGACCCACAGGCTCCGAGCGTCCACAGACGCCCTCCTTACTTTCCAGTTAATTCCTTTCCTCTTTGCCCAACTTTACTACAAACAGCCAAGGAGTGCACCATTCAGCATCTCAGGTGAATTTGTCTATGTTTGTAGATTGTGTGAGAAATGGGGAAACAGGAATCCCAGATTTGGCCAGACTCACCACAGCATGTGTACTGCCTATTGCATGTGGCTCTCAGGGACAAAAGAATAGAGAGTTACTGTTGAACTGAAGACTATCTCTCATAGAATACTGTACACATCTTGAAACGACATAAATGGACCCAAACTGGCTAATCATAATCTTGAAACCAGCCCAATGATTTTGGGACTTGTACACAGCCGCCAAACACTGAAAGATCTTGTAAACTAATCCTCATCTTAAAAGGTAAAAGGTACAGAACTCCTGGACAGTTAAATCCAGTCAAAGTTAAATCCAGTCAAATCCTCACTTTCAGGCTGAGAGAGCCAGTGTTTGTCCACAGAGAGTTTTCCGGGTCATGTGGCCAGCATGACTAAACCACTTCTGGCACACAGAGGACCGTGACAAGTGCCAGAGCACACAGAAATGCCGTTTACCGCCACAGTGGTACCTATTTATCTACTTGCACTGGCGTGCTTTTGAACTGCTAGGTTGGCAGGAGCTGGGATGGAGCAATGGGAGCTCACCCTGTCACGGAGATTCGAACCGCCAACCTTCCAATCAGCAAGCCCAAGAGGCTCAGTGGTTTACACCACAGTGCCACCTACGTCATCTTACTACTCATAAACCCGAGGGACTTCAATGGGCCTTTTCTCCTGGTTATCAAGCTTAGTATTTCAGCAGTGCTGAGAAAAGCTCCATCTATTCTCCTGAGTTCCAGCACTACATACAGATTTCTTTCTTGTTCTATATTATTGAGAATAAGGGTGGATAATTGTTTCGACTGGGTTGTAACCTAAATGGACCTTTTCTTTATCTCTAGTGAACCCTGGGTCAATTATTTCCCACATAATTTGTTCTGACCTATAAGCAAAATAATAGTGACTTCAGAAAAAGACAAGAGCCATAGTCAAGTGACTTTGTCCTGATGCATCTACCAGTACTTCATTTTTACTTATGTGCTTGCACAGCAAATCTTATGATCAGCCTGTGAAGTGTTCCTAAGTGAAAATAATGTATTACCTTAAGAAACTACTTGGAGAATGAAAAACTACCTTACATGTCTGGCTATGATTGTTTTTCAATATTATTATTTATGAACAGACTCTTGCAGAGTTGAATGCACATTGAAGAAGGGTTGACACCAATCAACCGTGTGTAAGTGTGTGAATGTGTATATATGCATGCATGCGTACACACACACACACACACACACACGCATGTGCACACACACTCCAGCCTGGTTTGCATCAGGCCCTCTGGAATTTGCATTCTAGTCTCTGTGTAGTGTGCAGGCATGCTCATAGATGTTTACTATGGAAAGAGAGCTATTGGTCACCCGTTGCTTGTACTGTATTACAATCCCAACTTCACCCAGCATTGGCTTCCCTGCTGTGACATCACAAACTGTTTCCAGACAATAAGAAGGGCTGAGGAGGGAATGTCAGTAATGCAATATTGTGGCTTCGCAGGGAATACAGAATTTGGCTTGGCTTGGGCTGAGAGGAAACAGCACACAGGCCAACAGATAGGAAGAGTTGGTTGCTTCTAGAAGGTTTGGAGGCAGGGCTGCTGAGGTTAGAGGGGGCAGCAAAAGAGGAAAGGAGTGAACCTGCACATTGAGTCAAAATACCTTGTCAATGCACAGTTATCTGTTTAATAATGTGGTCCCCTGCCCTGTCATTAGTTAACCTGTAACAATATGATAAAGATAAGAAAGGCTGATCTGCAGCTTATAACTGAAATCTCATCACAGTCAAATATTACGTGTACCTAGAAACCAGCGAATAATGTTGTGGCACCCTTCCTACTCGTACAACTGATTTTTAAACAAAGATGACCCAATGGCTTCATATGTATGCAACCGTCTTCCTATTGAAGTCAGCCTCAAATCTCCCATTTGGTTTTTAGCAGTGCAGGATTGTTGCCATAAGACTGATGTGTATTGGACACATACTTCATAACTGCAATATTAAGTACATGAATGAATGAACCATCATGGATCTATGTTTTCAAAAGAGCCAGTTCACGCATCCAACTGCTGAGAAGCAACAACAAAAAATAATCAAGTGAGATTTATTGATTGGTTTGGCCATAAATTAATTGAACAGATTGCCAGCCTCCTGGAATTTGGTTCACTGTGTTTCATATGCTGTGTTTTATTTCTTATTTTTATCCACACTACCAACAACAACAATCTAATGGTCCTTCTGTCTCAGATTGGCTACAAACAGAGACATGCAATCAGCATGATTTGTTGTCGATTCAGCTGAATGCTGAGGTAAGGATTTTGCATCCTGTCTTCAGGTGCTGATGCAGCTTAGCAGATCGAGTATCTTTTTCAAACACTCTTCCTGTTTAATAACAATGCCGGTTCCTGGTGGAATAATCTGCATGCTGGCGGAACGGTGGGTCATATCCAATGGTAACCGTGCGCCTTAGTGCAAAGGGCTTCCATTAGCACAAATCAAGGCACCCAATTTTGGCGGATTCTCCTCCCTGCTACTGCATTATATCAAATTGTGTTCCAGAGGAACCCTCAGGAATAACTTGGGGGGGGGCGGGAGGGGAATTGATGAAAAGCAAGCATCCTAACTTGCATAAGTAGAAGCACTATCTGCAAAGGCAAAGCCACCTGATGCAGTACTGGATCTACTCAGAGGAGCAGGAAGTGTAGCCACTATTTATTTATTTTTTAATTTTTATTTATACCCTGCCCTCCCCAGCCAAGGCCGGGCTCAGGGAGGCTAACAAGCAATAATAAAAACAAGTTGAATGAATACAACTTAAAAACAAGATTAAAATGCAACATTAAAATATTGAAACATTAAAATATTAAAATGCAGCCTCATCACAGGAGGAGAAAGGAAAAAGAAAGAGGGGTAGGAAATCAAATTGGCTCCAAGCCAAAGGCCAGGTGGAACAACTCTGTCTTACAGGACCTGCGGAAAGAAAGCAGATCCTGCAGGGCCCTGGTCTCATGAGGCAGAGCGTTCCACCAGGCTGGAGCCAGAGTTGAAAAGGCCCTGGCTCTGGTTGAAGCTAATCTAACTTCCTTAGGGCCCAGGACCACTAGGGTGTTGCTATTTATGGACCTTAAGGTCCTCTGTGGGGCATACCGGGAGAGGCGGTCCCGTAGGGACAAGGGTCCTAGGCCATGAGGGTCCCCTAACCACAACAATGGATTTAATGTTTTGCACTGGGTCAGTGTCCAACCACACACACAAACACACACATGGAGGGGTGGCAGCTGACCCTTTGCAAACTTGATACAAACGTGAGAGCCAGAAATCACAGTTGTGGAATGACTATGTCCATTTCCTAGTTCCCAGACTGGAAATACTGGCCAGAGAATGTGTGAAATCTCACAGTCAGAAACCAATAAGTGCTGGTGGTAGTTGATCAACTGACTCTTTTTTGTGATGAATCTGCTGTCCTCTTTATACAGGTGCAGGGATGGAGAGCAGCACCTGCATAGCATGGGGACTGGGATTTTGCAGATCAGCCCCTAATATATTTGATATACATATAGTAGAGCTGAGCCAACATTGCCAGATTGTGTGGTTGTTGTTCTTTCCCCTCCAGGAAAACAGAAGGCGAGGTGGCGGGGGGAAAGTGAGGGAGCAAAAACACATGGGGGCACATTTCTGGGAAACAAAATGGAAAACTCTTTAAAAGTTCAGTTCGAGGGGCTTACTGTGTTGGCAACAGAAGTGGCTTTTTTAATTAATAATGCGTCAGGCAGGATAGCCAAGTTAGTGCCCTCCAGATGTTGTTGGATTACAACACCCCCCCCCCATCCCTGACTATTGGTCAAACTGGCTGGGACTGGTGAGAGTTGGACGTCTAGAACATCTGGAGGGCATGACATTGGCAGCCCCTGATGTAAACTTTAAATTAGTTTGAACAGGAAAACAAGTCTGATCAATGCATTTTGTCCAAATTTCTGACCGCTGAACAGCCTACATCTTAGAGATGCTAGGCAGAGAATGACACAAAGTTTCTTGTGTCTCTTGGGTGATTTTGAACCTCAATAGATCTTTGTTGCATTTGATAAATTAAAAAGCAGATTGTTGCATTGTATTTTGTCCAAGGTTTATTCCCTTGTGTTGTGAGTACTGTAGCTCTTACTGTGATATACTGAATTATTAATAGAATTGTGCAGAGGTAAAAAAATAAAAAAATGCACATAAAAAACAACTATTTTGCCTTTGTTCTTTGCTCTTAACACCAGTGACTTGATATTATTTGCCCAAGCCTTCGGAGTTTCTGCAGAAAGAATGCTGAATGGTCAGATTCATTAGTCCCAGATGGAAAGTAATTAGGTACAAGTTGAAAGTTATATTCAGCGTGTAAATCAACCTGCAGCTACTGAAATACTTTTCGCACCACTATTTAAAGCAGGGGATGTGGAGTTCATTCACCACTATGAACTAACAATAGAGATTCATTCAACATTGAGTTGGCCATAATTTCTCAGAGTTTTGTAATTTAAAAAAAAATATTGGAGAATTTCATCTCTCTTGCCTGCTTTTAACTCTAAGGCATACATGGGAGATATGATCATATAACTCCCACTGTTACATCCAGGTTAGCACTGATCTAAAAAAAGGCCTTCATAATCTCATCCTGCCTCAAATGTTCTCCCTCCCAGGGACAAATGTATTCTGTCCTGCTATCTAACTCCTGCCCGCCTCCAAAATACAATAGAAACAACATTGCAAGCAGTATGAAATATTGGCTGATGGCAACAAATATCGATGTATTACTTAACTTTCTCATTACAAACATGTCTTTTACATAAAACTGCTTACAGTTACAGATCTTTATTTCCTCTCGCATTTTTTTTTGCATTTTAAACCCAGCCCTATTTCATGAAAAAGTCATTAATAAATCTAATCTTGCAAAAAAGGGGGAGGATGAATTACTTTGTCCACCCGACCTGTTCTCTTTGTTTCCCTTATCTTAGCTTTACCTGCTTCCCCCTCCCCTAGCCATTCATCATGCCTTTGTTTGAAATCTAAATTTAACTTTTTGCATTCAATACCTCATCAACACAGCTTGCAACAAATGGTCTTTTCACACTGAACAATGCAGCTGAATTAAACTTTCCATTTGATCCTAACATGGTTTGCCTTGAATTATAACTGATGATGGTCTTTTTCTTCTGGGAAATGAAGCCTCTGTGAGTGACTGTGTGGCATTTCCAGACACACTGAATCAAACTAGGGTGTGATTCACACTGAAGCCCCTTCTCTTGAGGCATCCCTGTACTGGTATTTTCTGAAAATGTTATGGCTGCTCACAATGTACAAAATACAATTCTGCATCTTCCTTGTATATAAAACTGATCTGTGCTACCTGCCAATAGCAGAGTGCAATAAAAAGTGGGTTGATCTTAAATCACATAGCCTATCACTCAGGTAGCTGTTGTGTAGGAAGCTGTCTTATACCCTAGTCATTATTATGACATATTGGATTTGATCATTGTTAGCTGCCATGAAGGGACACGGGTGGTGCTGTGGTTAAACCACAGAGCCTAGGACTTGCAGATCAGAAGGTCGGCGGTTTGAATCCCCGCGATGGGTTGAGCTTCCATTGCTCGGTCCCTGCTCCTGCCAACCTAGCAGTTCGAAAGCACCTCAAAGTGCAAGTAGATAAATAGGTACCACTCCAGCGGGAAGGTAAACGGCATTTCCGTGCATTGCTCTGGTTCACTAGTCATGCTGGCCACATGACCCGGAAGCTGTACGCCAGCTCCCTCGGCCAGTAAAGCGAGATGAGCACAGCAACCCCAGAGTCGGCCGTGACTGAACCAAATGGTATGAACATTTTTAAGGACTGTATGAAATTTATGTTTGTAATCTTAAAAAAAAAGAAGGAAAGTGACAGCCAGTCATGCCTCTTCCCAGCACTGCTACCCATCCACACACCTGCTTCTTCACACAGTAGAGGCATCACAGAGATTCGCCATAACTTTCCTATTCCTGCTGTCAGTTCAAACTGAGGAAACAGCAATGCTGGCATTTCTGAGGAGGGTGGAAGGAGACTCTCCATGACTGGCAGGTCCATTTTATATATATTTATAAAATGTTGATGCTTAATTTTAAAAAATCATTTTAATTCCAGTATAACCTTTTGTTGACTTGGGATCCTTGCACCTAGTTCTGTCTCGGCTGCTTGACAGGCACAGAAACTTGCAGGCCAGGATGGATCATTAAAAAAAACACATTTCACATACAATGCATTTTATACCCTGCAATTTAAACCAAACTGAACAATTATATCAGTTTTGCAAGTCTCAGCTCTGTGCCACCATGGCCACCTGCTATTCTGAGCCTACGGTAGTTTTCCACCCTCATTTATTTGATGAATGCCGTATTTAAGAATTTAAGGCCTTGTTAACCTTTCACAAGTTTGTCTTTCCACAATAAAAGACATCTTAAAAACCAAACTGGCTTCGTCTTCAACTAGAACAAGGGGATGCTGTGCCCTGGCTGGGACAGAAGCAGGCCATTCACATATTTCCTGTCTGATTTATTCCAGTTTTTAAATACCTCTTAAATAACCCTCCTGATTTTCTTCTATGCTCACCTTGGGACAGTTTGCTTAGTCTGAAATTGAATAAAGGAAAACAAAAGCAAGCTGAACTCCATTAAGAAAGGAACTCCAGTAAACCTCATCAGGGAATGAGTATTTCACTTGCGAGCCACCAGTCTTTTGACAGCCTCTCCACACCAGGGACTGTTTAGCACTCCAAAGGCTGAGTGCATCTTCTATTTCCCAATAGCAATCCAAACAAAAGTGTATTAGTTAGAGATGGAAAAGGCTTATTAGACTGGTTGAGTTCATCCTTTTGCAGTAGCCCACAGAGGAATGTATCTAATATTAGACTGATATTTCAGATGATGATAGCAAAGAGGACAGGTAGCCCAAAACTATGTGTGAAGACAGGGAAATTAAGGCTTTGGAAGTGGATGTAGATGAAGCCCATATTGAAGTGGGATAGGAAGGGAAAGCTTTTATTTCTCAGGTGCAGGAAAGTATTTGTTCACTCAAGTTATACTGCCTACCAAGCAAAAAAGACACACATATATAATCTATAACTAAGACTTCTGTTCATTCCAGTAGTGCAATTCAGTTGTGACATCTCCAGGGTCTACACTTCCCAAGGAAAAACTCCTTACATTTATACCCCCTGTACCCTTCCAACAAAAGTAAGACTGAGTTTGTGGGAGTTAAACTGTTTAGCAACCGAATATCATATAATCTGGAACTATCGAGTTATCATAACTTTCCGAAACCGCAGTCAGAGATTTGGCTACAAATGTGAAAAAGGGGGAAATGTGACCAACTCGGGCTACACGATACACAGAGATACATGCTGGGAGAATTCATATTCAGCACATGTCATATTGTAACAGCTTACTTTAAATTTGGGGTGAGGAACCTGCTTCCAGGGGCCACAAACGGCCATTAGGCTAATTTTATGTGCCCCTCTGCAAATGATCAGTTCAGATCTGTGTTAATGGAAGAGGGAAATGGGAGAGGGAGCTGAAACAGGTGGAGATATGGAGGGGAGGAAGAAGAACAAAGAAAGAAGTATGGGGTGGGCAGGATGTGATGTAATCCTGCTATGCTGCATACTCCACCCATTTCTTTCTCTTGCACCACCAACTTTTGGTTCTGACTCTGCCTGCTTTTGACTCCTCACTTAATTTGTTCTGTGGCAATCTACTATATAATGTTGACTGTTTGTTTGTTTGCTATGCACCTGGACACTTCTTAAGATATTGTAACTTTGCAAGTTGGTTACTGTGATCAAGAAGCAGTTGTCTGTTTAAGACTGAATGCAGTTGGATGCCATTTTGAATCAAGATGGCGAGCGTAACCTTTCAAAACAGCACTGGTTTTTCAGTTTTTTAAGAATTCCGGAGCAATGCTGGGTATGAGGCTGCTGGTTTATTAGAAATGGCAATTAATACAAACAGAGTTGCTAAGCATGCTAAATTATACCCCCTCTTTCTTGCCTAGCCTTCTTTCTCCCTGATCAGAGGTGCCAGTAAGGAAGGTGAGGGAAATGAAACATAGGACCATCTTATACAGAGTCAGACCATTGGCCCAACTAGCTCAGTATTGTTTTCTCTGGCTGACAGTGGCTCCTTAGAATTCTACACAGGAGCAAATAAGGTAAATTCATTGTCCATGGGTCTACTAATGTATTGTTTTTATGCATTTTATTTCATAAAATTTATATACAGCTTGATTGCAGAAAGCCTTGAAACTTATCAGCACTGGGCCATAGGAAGCTGAATCCCAGAAGGACTGAGAGAGGAGCTAGATAATGTAGTTGCAGGCATAACATCAAACCCCAATTTGCAGCATGACCCATGTTTCTTATTAGCTTAGTGGTGTGCTACGCATTCTTGGTACAATTTTCTATATTCCCTGTAGCATGCAGAGCAGAGAGTGCAACTCAGAAGGTGGGAAATGACCAGGGATTTCTTTCCATTCACATTTTTATGCGAACACTCCTGAATTGCACTTCAGGAACCAATCCGAAACACAGCCTCCTTTCAAAATTCGTACTTGTCTGAATTTTGCAATGCAGGTCACCCCAACCCCAAAATGCATCAATGTGCGCAGAAATGTGTATATTGTTGAAAGTGAGGTGCAAAAATGTCATTAAGTTATTGCAAATTTTAACAATCGAGATAGAATGCTTAATGTAAGGTAAAAGAGGTTAGATTGCTATCAAACCAGTGACCACAAATTATTAGGACTTGTACCTGCCTGCAAAGGTCTTTGCAAAATCAGAGGATGTAATTACCCCTTTTTCTTAATATAAACAATGAAGGGGTACCAGGTAATGGAGAAAGATTTCCACATTTTGACTCCTCTGGCCTGTCTATTGCACACCGTCGGTGTCTCCACCACAACTAATCCCCAGATTCTGCTCCCCCAACCCTTAAGAGCAGGCATAGGCAAACTCCGGCCCTCCAGATGTTTGGGACTACAATTCCCATCATCCCTGACCACTGGTCCTGTTAGCTAGGGATGATGGGAATTGTAGCCCCAAACATCTGGAGGGCCGGAGTTTGCCTATGCCTGCTTAAGAGCACAATGCATGTGGCATCTCCAGTGCTGAGCAACTCCCGTATGTGCAGCTGCAAGTAAGAAAATGATTATCTCTTTATATAACTCATTCTGCACTGGGTCAGGAAATATTGACGATAGCGTTAGTCCAGGGTCCACAAGAATCAGTTGTTGCACTATGGCGGAGACATCTCTGCTTTGCCTCCTTGACATCCATGCGAATGGAAGGAGTTTTCGTAATAACTAACCGTGTGTAAACAAAATCCAGACTGCATCCCTAAACTATATCTAGTTCAATATTTGGGAGAGGAAAATGAGAGTGAAATTATCTTTCCTGCACTACTCACATTAGACCAAATAGGAAAGCAAATTGCAAGCTATAGATGGAGACACTCTGAAAGAGAGACGGAGAGAGATCAGGATAGACTGGCTGTTGACCAGGAACTGAGCATCTGCTGCTACTATTATCTGTGTTCATTTGCAGTCTACATTTTTAATGCTTATCAATTTTTTAACTTTATTCCCGTCCCTTTTTTCCTGCCTGCTGTTGTAAGCTTCATAAAAGATGGAAGAGCTGGAGAGGATTAATATTCTTTGAATTACATTCGGCAGAGGAGTCACGGCTGTGTCAGTTTCTCAAATCTAGCAAGATATTTACCTTCCTCGCACTATTTTTCCTCTCCCCACTGCTCGAAGTCTTGCATGTAGACATTGTGTTGAATATTTAACGTGAGGAATTTTCTGATAACTCAAACATCATTATGCTTCTCCGAGCCACACACTACATGACATTTGAGTTCTTGCTTTAATTTACATCCTTTTCCCCAGGATTTCTGGAGTTTTATTGAAGGGAAACCTTTCATGCCCTGCAACACAATACCTGGGTGATTGCATCAACTACTCTAGCCCATATCAGACTGAAGAAAACTCCGGTTTCTATCCTGTTTTGTGTGTGCATGGGTGTGTTTTGATAGAGCAGCAGGGAGATGGGTTTTTTTATACATGAAGGTTGGTAGTCGCTGACTTTTGTAGACTGAGCACAGTGATTGCAGAACCAGCATATTTTAAAAGATGGAAATTATTTAGAGCCTAATGACTACACATAACTTTTAATGTGTTGCTTGAAGCAATGGTTGGGGTTTTTTAAAAAATGCACAGAGCGCATCCCTGACTCATATCGGAACAACAATGCATGGAGGCAGGATATTTATAAACCTTCCCTTAATTTGGGAGTGCCAGGAACATGAACGAAAATATAGGAAGCTGTCTTAAATTAAGTCAGATCATTGTAGTGAGTGTTCACCTTGTAGTGAGTCTGGCCTGTCTCTTAAGAGACACGCCTGATCTGTAACAAATACTCCCCTCTTCTTCCTGGCTGTGGCTCCCTCCATAGTACAGTGGGAACAGGCTAGAACCTATGTAGCAAGTCCTGTTTGCTTTGCTGAGCTGCTGAGCTGCTGCTCACAAATAAATACAGCTGTCAATGTTTTCCTGACTCCTGCTGCTTCCTGGTATTAGAAGAGAAGAAGAAGAAGAGTTTGGATTTGATATCCCACTTTATCACTACCCAAAGGAGTCTCAAAGCGGCTAACATTCTCCTTTCCCTTCCTCCTCCACAACAAACACTATGTGAGGTGAGTTAGGCTAAGAGACTTCAGAGAAGTGTGACTAGCCCAAGGTCACCCAGCAGCTGCATGTGGAGGAGCGGGGAAGCGAACCCGGTTCACCAGATTACGAGTCTACCGCTCTTAACCACTACACCACACTGGCTCTCTATTAAGGTGGTCTACCTCTATTAAGGTAGACACACTGCAAGGTTTGTTCACACAGTGCGTACCTTCCCTAAGCCCAAGGAATACTACACACCAAGCTCAGTATCATGTATGCACACTGGCAGTGGCTTTCCATGGTTTCGGGCAGGGGACATTTACAGCACTACCTGGAGATGATGAAGAGTGGGTTTTTTTATAAAAAAAAAACTTTATTACTTTTAAAACTTACAAGAAAGGAAAAAAGAAGAAAAGAGGCGAGAAAGACAAAATAGAGCAGAGAAGAAGAAGAAAAGAGAGAAAAGAAAAAACAATACAATAAACAATACAAAACACAACCTTAACACACTAAACTAAACAAAGCAAAACAACAACAATTTAAAAACATATACCATACCATACCATTTCATTACTCTTTCATTCCCTTATTTCATCCACCTCCTCTCACCTCCTTTTTTGTATTCCACTTCTATTACTTGTTTCAGCAATTCCTTTCCATCTTTCTCTATTTTTATCATTATGAATATCTTAACATATTTTTTACCTTATTTTCCATTAATACTGAAATACTTATTTATACCTAACTCCTTATAACATTTCTGCTAAAGCCATAAAGTTTCATTCCAACAATTTTCTAACACTCATTAAATTTACAATATTTCTATATATAAACTTTAAACTTTCCCAATCTTCTACCACCATCTCTTCTCCCTGGTCTCAGATTCTGCCAGTCATTTCTGTCCATTCCATATAGTTCATCAACCTGGAGATCTTCTGTCTGAGGCTCTTAAATCTTTTCCAAGTCCCTTCTGCAGTTTTTCTTCATATTCTTTGATGCTGAAGATGCTGAAGCGCAGGTCTTGGGGGGGCCCCGACCCAACCATACCCCCATTCCCTCTCGACAGGCCAACCAACTCTCCACAGCTAAAACCAATGTCCATACAATATCTCAAATCATGTTTCAAGGCTCCTCCAGATCCAAAGGCCCCCACAACTCCAATCACCTCCTGACCCAGATTCAGGACCCAAAGGTCAGTAAATCTCTGCATGAAGGAGTCTATCCAACCTTCCTTCTCCAATCTAAGCAGGGCTCCAATCTTCAAATTCTGACTTTTTCTATATTCATTCATAAAAGGCCTCCACTTATAGTCCTCAATTTGCCTCTGTAAAACTGGGGCTTCCACTTGTATTATTTTAGGTTCAACAACACCAACATTCTCCTTCGTCTTCTCCCCAGTTTGTCCTGTCAAAGTAGGTTCCTGTGTCAAATCCTGAACAATTTCTGTATTAATGGTCACTTTTTGTTCCAAATTAATCACTTTTTGTCCCAAGTTCTCAAGTTTGGTATTCATAACATCCATCTTCTTGTGGAGCTATTCCAACGAATAGCTTATCTTACATAATACAGTCACTAAGGCCCCTTCTGTCAACATTCTTAAAATCCAAGGTCAATCTCTATTTCACACAGTTCTTATCTTGCAGCTGGAAAAAACCCAGCTCCACTCTTGTAACAGTTTCAAAAGCTCCCTCTAGAGGGAAACAGTCTCCACTTGTATCAATCCTTTCAAACACAATTTAAGCTATAAAGTTAGTTTCAGTTTTCAGTTACTTTTCCTACTTTTTAAATGCAGATGAGGACAATGGAAACAATATATTTCTCTTATTTAGCTAGCTGTCAAAAAAGTCACTCTTTCTGGCAGCCCGTTTCCAGGTTCGGAGCAGTGGTAATTTGGTTTTTCACTCTCTCCTGCAGGCTCACTAGGTCCAAAATTTCCCCCCTCTTCTCCTGCTTCCAAGGGGGGTTTAATAGTTTTAACCGATGGAGATTTAATCCTTTACAAAAATAAACTTTCCAAGGCTTTAACTTGCAACTTCTTTGCTTCAATCTGTTTACAAAAAAGGAAGGTGGACTTCCTGTTTAAAACCTTCCCGTTTCGATGCCAAATTAATGAATTTAAGGATCTAATTTTCCGTTCTACTCACGGGTAGTTGTTTAAAATCCAATTGTCCACAGGAAAAAGTCAGCGCTCTCCGGCAACAGCGATGCGGCTTCACTCCGTGAAAGAAGCAGTCAATTCGAAGCACCACGCCGCTCACCCCACTTCGCTCTGGATCCCCAAATCAGGGTTTCCCCGCGAGTAGGGGAGGCGCAAAGGGTGCCAGCTGAATCCCAAGTTCACAGGCTTCTCCCGCCTGTGATTTCAGTGGGTCTCCGCCTTTGCCGTGGCGGTCAGACCCTAATTTCCACGGAGCAAATTCCTCCCAATCGGAGGAACTCCGCCATTGCCTGGAGGCGCCAACCCAGAAGTGAGATGATGAAGAGTGAACCTTGGGACTTTTTGCCTGAAAAGTAGTTGTTCTACCACTGAGCTACAGCCCTTCTGCATCGTAATGCTTAATAGATTGCAGCCTGATCCCTTTAACATCCCATTGGAACATAGGAAGCTGCCCTTGATTCATCTAGCTCAGGGTTTCCCAAACTTGGGGCTCCAGCTGTTTTTGGATGACAATTCCCATCATTCCTAGCTAGCTAGCCAGGGATGATGGGAAATGTAGTCCATAAACAGCTGGACACCCAGGTATGGGAAATCCTGATCGAGCTCATTATTTGTGAAGCTGGGAAGTGTTATTTGGGTGTGGTAAAGGTGTGGTAGGACATTTTTGTACAGTTGTATCCTACCATCCAGGAGAAGGAAAACTCTGACCCTAAACATCAGCTGCTTTGCAAGATATCTTCAGGAGAAAAAAAAGGCTAAGGAGTAAACCCTACACAAACCCAGAGCCGAGTCCCTAAGTCGGTGAGATTGCACCTTGTATGCCTCTTTCTGGCAACTCCTGCAGCCAAGTTGGTGCCAAACGTATTGCCATAGCTGTTAACCTTCCCTTTTTTTGCGGGAAATTCCCTTATTCCAACGCCGTTTCCCGCTGCTTCCCGCTGCTATCCCGGATTGTTAGATATCCCGTAGACTGTCCCTGGGACAGGTGAGGCTGCTGGTCCCTTATTTTCGAGCTGCTGATCCCTTTTTTTCAAATCTGAAAGTTGACAGCTATGCGTATTGCTCTGCTTTCCTTTGGACCATATGAGCAAGGCTGATATGCACACTGCCCAGGCTTGCGCCCTGGGGAGATCACATCAGTGCTGCTAATGCAGCAGTTTGACTTCACCCCTGGGTGCACTCCATAGTCTCTCAAGACTGATGGATGCCAACAACAACAACATCCTACTTTAGATACTTGGCGTACATGGTTCTCTCCCAACTTTAATCTCACAGCAACCCTGTGAGGCAAGCTAGACAAAGATAACCGACCTAAGGTGACCTAGTGAGCTTCATGGCAGAGTGCAGCTGCAAACCCTGGTCTCACAGATACTAGTCCAACACTCTAACCATTACACCACACTGATTCTTCAAGAGCAGGACACTGGTCTCAGAATATTAGTGCCTTTCCCAAAATAATTAAGAATTAGTATCCTTCTGATGTCCTTAAAGATTCCAATTATTTTAGCTCTGTAATTAAAGTGTAGACAATGTTTGCTTACCTTCTATGTATTATGTCTCATGCAACTAGGAACATTTTCCTATGAGTATTGTAAAAAAATTTTAAAAAATGCAACCATTGTAAGATTAAATCAAGAATGCAGATATAAAATGGCTACTTATCTATTTTTGTAAGTAATTAAAATATAACTATATCTGATACTGTTAAAAAAAATCCCATTTACTTTTAACAGCATTAGCGAAAGTACATTCTTCATAGTTCGTCCCCCCCCCCCAAGCATCCTAATTGATTGGGTAATTTAAAAGTAGGCAGAATAGTAGTAATCAAGAAGTAATCATGCATTTCCATGTTAATATAGATGCTCTGTTTTCCAGCTTTCATTTGCTCTGTGCCTATTCATTTTCTCTCTTTTGCCACTCAGAGTTACAATGATCTAGCTAGAATGGTGCTACAGAAGATGCTAAAACCTTTCCAATACATTCCCCCTGAGGGAGGGTGTGAGCCAGCAGTCAGCTCTCCTGGGACATCAGTGCTGGATGGCTGTGCAATTTTAACTTTGGATGCCGATCTATTTTTAATTGCTTTGGTGCCTTTAAAACTGTTTTGCATCTGCTATTTTAATATCTTTATTGCAGCACGCTAAGGGGTTTGGCGGTAGCAAGCAGGAAGCCTCTGGCAGCGATTGGCTTGCGCTGCTTAACAGTCACAGAGGAGATGGGCTCAGGCTGCCATTTGTTGCTTCCGTAATTCTAGAGATGTAACTCTAGAGTAATCTAGAGATGGGCTGCGCAGGTGAAGATCCTAAGAAGTAGTGGCCTAAGGTGACCATGTGTCCTCCTTAATCGAGAACAGCCTGTGTTCAAAGGACTGTTAGTGGTCTAGTTGAAGCAATCCACTATTAAAGAGCTGTCTGGACCACACAAGGACGGTGCCTAAACATTACTGCAGAAGGGGATAAGAATTTGCCATGCAGATGCCATTTTAAGATGCCATAGCAAATTGGATTTCATAAACAGATACACTTTTCAAGTTGCTACTATTTTGGTATGGGGATTCTTGCAAAGAATCGCCAATCTTGATTCTGTAGCATCAGCATGAAAGAAAACTACAGAGAAAAGATTTCTGGCTTTCATTCTCTCTTTGAAGTGATATGCGCACTGAGTTTAATTGGAGTCAGTAACTTTCGGTGACTGATAGCAATGGAAGTTGCTGAGAGAACACATATTATAAAGCCAGATCCACAACCCCGGCTATTGTTTAGGAATATATATGTGTTTCACTGTTGCAAACAAATCTATCCATGATATCGGATCTGCTGCCACGATATATATCTTAGCCTAAAAGCTGATTCTGAACAGTCCAGTGATGAAGGAGGACTTTGCAAACCAGCATGGGCTAAGTTCAGATGTTAACACCATGGCTGGTGTTACGGGTCATTCTTTTCCATGAGGTGGATAAAAAGTGGATTTGGGGGCAAACCCATCAAACTGCAGCATTTTATAAGAAATAACAGGATAGATACAAGATAGCTAATGTCATATGTAGAAAGGTAAAGGGACCCCTGACCATTAGGTCCAGTCGAGGCCGACTCTGGGGTTGCGGCGCTCATCTCGCTTTACTGGCTGAGGGAGCCGGCGTACAGCTTCCGGGTCATGTGGCCAGCAAACCAGAGCAGCACACAGAAACACTGTTTACCTTCCCGCCAGAGTGGTACCTATTTATCTACTTGCACTTTGACGTGCTTTCGAACTGCTAGGTTGGCAGGAGCAGGGACCGAGCAACGGGAGCTCACCCCATCGCGGGGATTCGAACCGCCGACCTTCTGATCAACAAGTCCTAGGCTCTTTGGTTTAGACCACAGTGCCACCTGCATCCCAATGTCATATCTATACTGCTTCCCAAACCAGTGGTGAGAGTGCAGTGAATACAGAGTAAATGTCCAGACATAGTCCATGTTTATGTTATTGGAAATGAACTTGTTCCTCTCTCCTCCTCTTGCATGGCCATGAGGAGACAGGAAACATTAGCTTCCTGGTTTAAATTAGCTATCATTTTTTATAATTTCTGAACTAGCAACTGCAGCTAGTTTAAGCTGTGGTTTATTGACACAAACCAGGATCTTGATGGTTTCTTTCAATAAACCACAGCTTAAACTTACTGCAGTATGGTCAGGTTCAGATGGAACAAACAATGGCTAATTAGCAAATGCTTCCTGCTGCCAACATGGAAGGTTGTTGGAACTTACTTCCACGTTTGCTGGAAGTGTGATAAGGTTAAGCAGTTCTTCTCCATTATATTTCAGGAAATTGATACCATTGCAGGTCATTCTTCATACAACACTGACCCCACAGCTTGCACTATGAGGTTATATGAAGGAACAGAAGAAAATCTTAATAATAAAGAATTGACCGTCCATTTACTTATAGTAGTTAAACTACAATAGCCTGGTTTTTCAGATACCTTGCTAGTGCTTATTTTTACATACTAGTGTTCTATATTTTGGGAAATGGCACTTCTAGAAAAAGCCAACGTATAAGCTAAGGGTCTCAATGGGTCAAATTAAAAGAGAGATCTTTTTCCATTTGGTACAATTTGATTATGTTTCTCAACCATGAGGAGTGTGGTCAATTGCCACTGAGGGCTTTCCAAAGGTTTTGGTTGATAGAACAACTATTTTCTATGTCTCTCTCCCTTGAATATGTGAGGGTTAGTCATATATTTTATTGTTTACATGGTGAGATTAATATAAATAAATTTGATTATTATATGCCCCCACCTTTTTCCTGTAAGTACGTTCATATTGTTTCTACATCTCTGGACTGATCTTTTTTTGCATTCGGATGTTTATTTATTGCTTTCTAGCCCCTCTGTTGTAAGAGGTTTTGTCTGATATTCTTTATTGCACTGTGTAATACCAATACAATCTTTTTCATTTCTTTTTCATTTTTCTTGTTTAAATAGAAATCTTTTTAAAAAGAAAGGAAGTTCCATATTCAAATCTCACCTCAACCAGGAAATCGGTACTCCAAAGCAACTCGTGTCTCCTCCCCCCCCCAATACCTCTAAAATAGCAGGATGCTGCTCCACAGAAACTTGAAAAGGGGTGTTCAACATGGCTGCCTCTTGTTTTATGGAACAGCATCCCTGTTGAGATATGACAGGTGCTCATTACTTGCACTTTCTGGAAACAATTGAATACATTCCTGTTTTGACAGGCTCTTCCAGCATGATAAAAAGGTCTCTACTATAGAAGTTTATTTTTGCACTGTTGTTCTTTTTTGTACTGTTTTAAAAACTAATTTTAGTTACTTTGAGGTATGTTTGTAAATTGCCCAGAGATTCAGTAAGAGCTGTTCGACAGTGGAATTTGCTGCCAAGGAGTGTGGTGGAGTCTCCTTCTTTGGAGGTCTTTAAGCAGAGGCTGGACAACCATATGTCAGGAGTGCTCTGATGGTGTTTCCTGCTTGGCAGGGGGTTGGACTCGATGGCCCTTGTGGTCTCTTCCAACTCTATGATTCTATGATTCTATGATTTAAAAGATGATTCAGAAAATATTATCAATTAATTAATTAATTAATTAAACTTAATAGTTCCTTTTTTCACAAAAGCAACTCAAAGCAACTAAACAGCAATAAATAAGCAAGATACATTAAAACCAACCAAGAAAAATCTAAAACTAAAACATTATTATTACCGTGGCACACCACCCCAATCTCAGAGTGATGTGAAATTCCAGGGAGGTTTCAGAAGGTTAACTCAGGGTTCATGTTTCCTTTTGGGAATAAGACACAATGGAGACTGAGGTATCATTATGATATATGGTTTGCTTACACATATATACAACCTGAGCCCACAATGGAGGGGTTCACAGGATCAACACCCCAAAAGGGTGTTGTTCTCCCATAGCCACAGCCTTTGATTCAAACAGAAATCAAATGTTGCTCTCAGGTGTTCCCCTGACTCTCTCTCCAGCTTGCTGCTTTGCTTCTAAGTCACATCACTGCTTCTTCTCCAAGTCTGAACTCTGATTTTTCTCTGTCTCGCTATATGTGAGTTGAGGGAGGAGCCCCAGCCATCTTCGAATAAAAACATCTTGAAGGTCCCAGGCCACAGAGAAGTTAGGCTGGCCTCAACTAGAGCCAGGGCTTTTTCGGCTGTGGCTCCGATCTGGTGGAACACTCTGTCACAAGAGACCAGGGCCCTGCGGGACTTGACATCTTTCCGCAGGGCCTGCAAGACAGAGCTGTTCCACCAGGCCTTTGGCCAGGGCACAGCCTGACTCCCTCCTTCGGCAATCTTCGCGGAGCTCTGGCCCAATGGTTGCCAGTGGCTTGAATTAATTAATTTTATAACGAATGATTTTAGACTGTTGTTTATGCTGTACTTTTGTACTGTTTTATTGTTGTTAGCCGCCCTGAGCCCGGCTTCGGCTGGGGAGGGCGGGATATAAATAAAATTTATTATTATTATTATTATTATTATTTGCAGTCTCCGACAGAACCCTTCCTTTGTGCTCCTTAGACCTCATCAGGAGGCTAGCCTGGCTGTTCCAAAAATTAAAAGCCTCGATTAGATTTTAACACTTACTGGATCCAGGGATTAGAGGGGTCTGGCACCCAGGTTAACAACACCCCAAACTCACAACATTACTGCTGCTGCTACTATATAACGGTGATCTATGCAGAGGACAAGGCAGTACTCCCCTGGGATAGGTAGGACATATTATATAAATGCTACTAATTCTATTTGGGCATTTAAACATAAAATGTGTGTGCCCTCTGGCATGCTGGGAGCCGTGTCAGCCTGTCCTCCCTCTCACCAAGTTATTTCTGTTGCATGGCAACATGTTCTTAGGTCCCCTGGGCCCACAGTAAAATAACAGTGCCCCTTAACTCCCAACAGAAGGAAAAGGGGATATTCTTCTGACTCTCTGCTCTTCTACATAGCACCATTCTTAAGCTTGCCTGTCTTCTTTACACGTTTTCATGAATAAATACACGGCACTGACTGAAACACAAAGAAGGGAGCTGCTATTTCTGTTAAAGTTCTGCTACCCTAGAAAAATATGAACTGCTTTTGTATGTGTTACCCAGAGCTCAGTCTACACATTATGTAGATGTGTGAAATCTCTCCAATTTGTGCAACAGTTCAGAATGAGTCTCATCATCACCGGGGCACAGCATAGTGCCTTGAGGTTCACATGGATGCATCTCCAGGCATGTGCACTGGAGACAAGATGCCTGCACTCCTCGGACACTCCTTAACCAGTAATTTGGCTTAGAGATGCACTGGGGAGGAGTGTGAACTCTAATAGCTCATATAAACAAAGCAAGTTCATGTCAATTATTTACCAGAGCCAGGTACCCACTTCACCGTCACCCCACATCACGGCTGTCCTTCAAAAATAAGGTCACTTGGAGATTATGGTGTCTCACTATGGGCTTCCTTCTACAACTAGAGTCAGACCATTGGTCCATCTACCCCAGTATGGTCTACACTGACTGGCAGTGGCTCTCTAGGTTTCAGACGGGGCTCTCTTCCAGCCCAACCTGGAGATTCAGGGGACTGAATATGGTATCTTCTGCATGCAAAGCAGATGCTCAACCGATGAGATAGGCCCTTCCTGTGTATAACACGAAAAATGAGAAAGTGAGACTCTTCCGTCACAGAAGCACAATGGAATTTAATCACAATGTTTTCTTTCCTTGGGAGCTATAGGTGTTACATTCTTAGATGCAACAACACCAAGAAGTGTTAATGTAATTCTAACAAGAGGCATCATGAGGAGCAAGGGACTCTGTTAGAGAGTTGCTGGCCAGTGGGGCAGCCAAGTTTTCTTTGGAAAAGCACAAGAATACCCTTTGGAACAATCATGTTGTGCCATTTCTAGAAAAATTAACCAACGAACTTAAACTAGCATGGGGACAAGCAACGAAGGACATCTTCACCCCAGTGTGTTTCCCCTTATCACATATATAGCACAACAGGACAATGACCTATCCCCACAACAACATATGAGTCATTATGGCTAACCTGACACAACAACCCCCCACAAAACATACTGCAACCAACCAAGCACAACCAACCAAACCTGGACCCTCCAATCTCTCACAATGCCAATAAAAACAAGTAACTATATAAATAAAGTTTTGACTGTTATTGCCATCAAGCTCTTAATATGATTAGTCAAGGAGGCATGAGATCAAGACCCTGCATAGATGCGGATGGTGTTATTTTCTGGTTGCAATTATTTCACTATTAGAGTGTTAACAGGCTCACCAAGGCTATCTCCATCCTTGTATTTTATTTAATGTAGCTCAAATTCGTGCAAAAATGAAATCATCTTCTTGTTTGTATAATTGAGATTCCATAAGCATTTTGGAAACTCAATTGGCTCACTAAACAACACCTCACTTCATGTCATAAGCAGTCATTGTTTGCCAGTTTTAACTGTCAGCTAACAAATAATCTTTTAGAACACGTAGAAAAATAATTAAGTGGCAAGAAATCAGCCATCCATATCAGAACAACTGAACGCTATATCAATAACAGGACATTTACTTGAAACTTCAGCTCAATAGGAGTTGAATCCACAGTCCTTCAGTGCCAGACACCTCATTGATTCAAGTACCAAAAAAATCTTTAATTACCAAGTAACAAGAACTTTCAGGTGTTCAATTACTTACCAGATGGAGCCCATATAGTATCTGAGAAGCATATGGAAATTACCAGAGAAAAATGAGTACTGTTTTTATTAAAACGATACAAGAGTGGCTCAGTGTAGATCATACCAAATTCCATATGCCATAGAACATCCCAGGAACAAGATTTTACATATCAAACACTTGGCTTCGTCAACAAAAGATCTCAGCCTATTGAAATTTGTATTCAGTTGTTGGAAGGCGCTCCTAATAAAACAACATTACTTCCACATTAAGGTGTATATATAATAACAGCAATTGGAAAATGTATAGAATGTGAAAACGGTAAGTTTCTATTTTACTCCAGAGGCCTGCACCACATTACGGTGTTTCTCTTTAGGTTTACTTCTAGCAAAGCATTCAATGCAAATGCACAAATGCAATCTACCCACTTTTTTCAGACAAGTAAAAGTGTTAGCATTGCATTAAAAGGCAGCATGAATGTCCTGTTTTCTGAGAGAAACTCTCTTAGATATAGATATCCATTTTTATTTTATGTTAAAAGACTTAAGGTTGTGTTTTCCCCTGTGTTGTCACCTGCTGGAGTAATTTAGCACTTGGTTTATGTTGTAATTTTCTTAGATCTGAGTTAACATCTACTGATGTTACCTTGTAATACTTCCATAATGTGAAACTTTTGTCCTGTGGTGGTTGGATGACTAGGTGTAAATAAATGCATCTTGTCTATTTTTTATGATACAATAATATAATAATAATTATGGATTGCATTCAACAGTGGCTTTGCACTAGTGGAAAGCAGTTTTGTTTGCTCATGATGAATTTTCCTATGCAGTATAGTCTACCGTATCCCCCAAAATCTGCTTCTGAGGGTACTCTGGAACAGTATAGAAAATGATGCCAAGTGCTGCAGTAGATAAGGAAGCTAGCAAAACCCAAAAAGTTCCACCTTGTATAAACAGAAGTGTTTCCTGCTGGCTCACTGTTGGATACAAGCCAATACTTATTTAGTGCTATCTGTGTACAAGGAGCTTTAGGGAATCATCAAAATTTAGACAGATCCCAGCCACAAACTCAAGTCTGACAGAGAGAGGAAAGGCAAAGGATGACAGAGGTAAAGAGTAACAAGGGATGAACGTAAGCAAATGCTGTACTTAATAGGGATAGATGGATCAGCCTCAGTATTGATTTAGGAGACAGAAATCTTAAATCACCTGGGAGTAGCACAGTCAACTGAGATGCAGAGACCTCTCGGTCCCATTGCATGCCTGGCAGTATCAGCTGAGGGGCAGGAAGCTTCAGGAAGGCCTACTGGTACTTTGGCCCTGTTTGGTCTTCTGGGATTTCAGTCAAGTTCTGAAATACGTCTTTAGAAACACTAGGCGGATCCTACAAATACATGTGCTGCAACTGGACCCCACAGAATTTATTAGCAGTCTTGCAATTAAGGATGAAAACTTCTGGATACTAGTTGCTGGAAACCTCAGGAGGAGAGAGTGCTCTTGGGCTTAGGTCTTGCTTGAGGGTTTCCATGGGCATCTGGTGGCCACTGTGAGCACAGGATGCTGGACTAGAATTCCTGCTCCGTGATTGCAGTCATGGGATTTTTGTCTATCACATGATGGTGTATGTTTTGACTCCACAGAGTGGGAAGTGATGGAGACAGGATGTTTGTGTTACTGTGTTCCGTGAAGTGGGACTATTGTCCTTTGTTCTTTTTCTCTTTGATGCTAGAGAGTGAGGGAGCCATGTTGCAGTGCTCAGTGTGTGTTTATATTTAAATAAAGTAGATTAGCCAAAATGCTGATTTGCTGAGGTCTGTCACGCAAGTTGTGAAGACTCTGCGGATCCCTAAGTGTGCCTGTGCCGGTTGGCATCGGTCGCTGTGATGTTCGGGCAGAAGACAGCTTTTGAAGCTCCCGAACGATCGACCAGGAGGGATGGAACATGGCAGTCGGGCATGTGTCTCTGCCAGGGTCCTACTCGAGTGTAGGCTGAACTCCTGACAATGAGCCACTGGCTCTTCTTATCTGTGTGTGTTTTAACACCAGGGGTTTTTTTTTCTGAATGCAAGTTTGTCTTTCCAGCTGCTTCTAGATTTCAACCAGTTGCGCAGTCTCCCACTGCCATAGTAGGCCCAGTTGGCCAATGATACATCACCAATGGTGCTTGATGGGGCTAACCAAGATATGCTTCCTGGTTTTTGCCAGCTGGCTAGTGAACTATGGTTGGGAAACGGTAATTTCAAAATGTTTTCTTCATACAAATATCTTTGGAGTTGTCGTACAAATATCTTGGAGGGGAGGTGCTATGTCATGCTATTGTTTGTTTTTTAAAACAAATGAAATAGAGGCAAATTTATGCACTCAAATATTGATTTATTTGCAGTCATTACTTCTATTAAAGGTAAAGGGACCCCTGACCATTAGGTCCAGTCGTGACCGACTCTGGGGTTGCAGCGCTCATCTCGCTTTATTGGCCGAGGGAGCCAGCGTACAGCTTCCGAGTCATATGGCCAGCATGACTAAGCCGCTTCTGGAGAACCAGAGCAGCGCACAGAAACACCGTTTACCTTCCCGCCGGAGCGATACCTATTTATCTACTTGTACTTTGACATGCTTTCGAACTGAGCCAGTGTGGTGTAGTGGTTAAGAGTGGTAGACTCGTAATCTGGTGAACCGGGTTCGCGTCTCCGCTCCTCCACACGCAGCTGCTGGTGACCTTGGGCCAGTAACACTTCTCTGAAGTCTCTCAGCCCCACTCACCTCACAGAGTGTTTGTTGTGGTGGAGGAAGGGAAAGGAGAATGTTAGCCGCTTTGAGACTCCTACAGGTAGTGATAAAGCGGGGTATCAAACCCAAACTCTGCTAGGTTGGCAGGAGCAGGGACCGAGCAACAGGAGCTCACCCCGTCATGGGGATTCGAACCGCCGACCTTCTGATCAGCAAGTCCTGCCGTACGCTGAATTAATACTTAGATGTAGGATCAGCATTAGCTATCAAAGAACCCTAGAGAGAGTCAAAAGTGTTGAGTTCCATCCATCCCACAACACACACACTTCCTCTTGGCCCCAAATCACCCTCTTGCATAACAACCCTGCCCCTCCTGTCCCCTACTTACTTTGATGCAACTGCTTTTACCAATTTAGGCAAGAATAGCTTGGACACCCAGCAGATGCCAAGCATCCAGCTAGCACCCAAGACAAATGTCCTATTCAGTAAATCAGTGGGCTGGTTTTATGTAGAATTACAACTCATTACTTTAGAATTTTTCATTATCTTTCATTTTGCAGCAAGAAAAGACAACATTTTGAAGCTTTCTGCATACCTTTCACTTTTTAATCTTATTCATCTCTGCAGATACAGTTAACAAGATTGCAACTTTAACACATTTTTTTTTTTACAGCAAAATAATGTTAAGGGGTTGCAATTAGTGCCTTTTAATACAAACAGTTTCATTTGTGAAATAGGATTTTAAGTAATAAGCCATCTGTTGTTCCCCTTTCTAATGGTTGCAACTTATTATGTATTTTTAATGGTGATCCTAATTTAGATCACACTTCATCACCGGGAAATAAATAGATATAGGACTGCTGTTTGTTTTCATCATAATTTTATGCATTAAATGCCAAATGTTTATTATCTCTTGCAATAATAACCATAACACTTCTAACATATAAACGTTGTTTCTCAAGAATTCAGAGGAAAGCTTGTCTTTATATAATGCCTTTTCAGTACCATAATCCTCTACGGAATGGAGACAAAGAGCCTAGTCACTGTAACATCTTTGTTTAAAAGGCAAGAACACATGATGACTATTACTCTTTAAGCACTTCAGACTCTTTAATACACTGAAAGAGGATGCATATTAAAACACAGCCAAACTGATCCTAAACCATTTTTTCTTGGAACCAAATCCCATTCGTTTCAGTATAATATGGAAGATTACAACAAAGACTGGTTCACGTTAACAGGCATTTTGAATATACATACACGTGGGTATTCCTTTGCCTTTACAACAGTGTTGGCTGGTGTGCATTGGGACTGGAAAGATGGAAGACATAGAGACCAAAAGTGGGTGGAGCCAGAGCCAATGACAGGCAGAGCCACCCTCTGATTGGTTGTAATTAAGATGTCTAGGATCTCATGAAACCAGGCAGCACCTACACACCAGCCTCTACCACTGCGACAAGCAGCAGCTTTGACAGCTCTTCCACCACTACTGCCCTGAAAGGGCCTTTGCCAGTTCTAGTTTCCACACCATATATTTAAAGCACTCTTCTACCACTTTCACAGCCATGGGTTGCCCCAAAGCATCCTGGGAACTGTAGTTTGTTTCGGATGCTGGGAAGTGCAGCTCTGTGGGGGTATCCTAACTCTCAGCACCCTTAAGAAACTACCGTTCCTAAAATTCTTAGGGGGAAGCCATGACTGTAAAAGTGCCTGCACGGAGACTGGTTGAGGGTGATAGGAGTCGGAACCTAACAAGTTCTGGGCTGGTTGCTGGAAACCACAGGTTCCCTGTCCCTGAGTTATACAGTAAAATGGAGTTCTAGCTTAACCACCCTCCTGCAAAAATAATTTCCTGCTTAAGGAAATCAGCCCTGAGTGCTCACTGGAAGGACAGATCCTGAAGCTGAGACTCCAATACTTTGGCCACCTCATGAGAAGAGAAGATTCCCTGGAAAACACCCTGATGTTGGGAAAGATGGAGGGCACAAGGAGAAGGGGACGACAGAGGATGAGGTGGTTGGATAGTGTTTGCGAAGCTACCAGCATGAGTTTGACCCAACTGCGGGAGGCAGTGGAAGACAGGAGTGCCTGGCGTGCTCTGGTCCATGGGGTCACGAAGAGTCGGACACGACTAAACAACTAAATAACAACATTGCCATATGTTGGTGGGATGGCCTGTGGCCCAAGTGAGATGCTATTCTTCCTCCTGGCTTTAAAAATAATGAGTATGCTGCGTTCTGAATGCTGCAGCAAATGAGATGAGGATGTGCTAGGAGACTAGGAGAGGAACAGGAAGGGAGAAGTCATGTCTACATCATCTCCACCAAAACCTCACCACTTATAAAGGTTTAACATGACATCACTTCCACCCTCTTCTAAATATTTTGAAATAATATTTTACAACCTATGACAGGGCATTAAGTCAAGGGACTAAATGTAAGCCTTGACAAAGCAAGGAAACCAACAACAACAACCCCATGTTACTTGGTGGTCTTCACCTCCAAGTAATTCACTTTTTTCTTGGGATTAGGTTAGACGGGCTGATGTGCTGCCTGCTTCATTTGCATCATAAGGATGAAAATCCAGTGGAAGAGACAAGGATGTATCTTCTCCAGTGACAGATAAAATGAGAAGAACACTTCAGGTGCTACGAAATGCTGTAAACAATGCAGCTTCTAATATAGAAAGAGATCAGTAGTTGCAGATGCATCGACTTGATGTGTTTCCCCGCTATTACCTTGACTTCTACAATCAGCAGACCATCTCCAAATGATTCCTCATTCTGGCAACACACAGTGAATAAAAAGTAGCCAAGCTAAGAGCCATAAATGTGCAGGGATTGCCTACCAGAAGGAGATTACATCTTGAGGAAGCTATATTGCTGAATTTTAAAGCAGAGACATTTGTGTTTCATTACAGCCTTCTGGATATATTTTTCTGCCTACCTTTAAAACTGTGGGGCAAGTTCCCTATTTGTTCCAATAAAATATTTTATTTCCAAATGAAGACTGTATGCACAAATATTGTTAGGCTCACCCCCATTTCTCCTAGCAATGAGAAGTTCTGGGGTGCAGTGATTCCCTGGGTTTGGTTCCCAGTAGAAAGAGATGACTCAGAACATAATGGCTTTTGTAATATTTACAAATACACAGGTTGAGCAAAGTCTGCCATTCACAAATCAGATCTCCAAGCACTTTCAGACACTCTCAGGGCCCGGACTCAGCTTCTTATGTCTTTCTCAGTCTTAAACTAAAACTGAAGTCTGTGGTTCTTTTCATCCAGAGACACCTTGCCCCCTCACACTGGAAAAGACACCTTCTGTGCCAACTTTTTAATGCCTGCTGAAAACCTTTCCGCTCTGCCAGGCCTAGGATGGCAGTTATGAGTACATCCTCCACAATGGTCTTTTGAAGTTTGTTTTTAACTTATTTTTTAAACTTTTTGTGGGCCTATTTGTGGCTTTTATGTTACAGTGGTACCACGAGTTACATACGCTTCAGGTTACAGACTCCACTAACCCAGAAATAGTACCTCGGGTTAAGAACTTTGCTTCAGAATGAGAACAGAAATCGTGCAGCAGCGGCGCAGCAGCAGCAGCAGGCTCCATTAGCTAAAGTGGTGCTTCAGGTTAAGAACAGTTTCAGGTTAAGAACAGACCTCCAGAACGAATTAAGTTCTTAACCCGGGTACCACTGTATTGCATTGTTGCAAACTGTTGTGATATATCATTATCATTATGATAATGTAAATATGTAAAAAAAAATGTTTAAAATATTCATATGGGAATGTCATCTCTTCCAATTATCACTGCCCTTCATATCACCCATGGAGACACATCACCATGACAAATGGTGACTGGTTCTCAGTGGGACTAGTAGGGCAGAAGTTGGGGGGACCAGTAGTAGCTGGAGACAATGATAAGCAGATCCAACTAATTCTAGATTTGTCCTCATCCTCTTCAATGCAGGAATATGCAACTACAACATATAAACCGGGCTGAAGTCCATATCGTGTTTCATAATTTTTGACCTGGCAATATATTTTGAATCATGGTGTGTGTGTGTGTGTGTGTGAGAGAGAGAGAGAGAGAGAGAGAGAGAGAGAGAGAGTGAGAGAGTCTGTGTGTCTGTGCTATGCAAAAATCACAATTTGGGAAAACCCGTGAAGCCAGTCAATGCCTCTACATAGCTCCATCTTTATTTCAGGCATCGTGATATATCAGTATATTGTGATGCTTAGCTGGTGATACATCACAATGCTGAAAACCAGATATCGCCCATTCCCACCCACCACCACCCCAGGCAGTCTGTTCCAATAGTGAGCACATCTTACTGTTGAATGAGAAAACATATGAACTGGTCCTAACCCTTCATCCCTTCAGCTTAGGGCTCTCCGTGGTAGAGGAAGCATAGCAGTTTTGCAGTTGTACTTCAATTAGTTCAACCAAAGACCGTTAGATTAGGACTATGTGATCCACAACCAGGCTACTTTCTTTGATTTAGAACAGGTGTAAAGAACCCCCAGCCCATGGGCTAATCTAGCCCCCCCCCGAGGGTCCAAATTGGCCTGCAAGGCCATTTCCCCCTACACTGACAACATAATCATACTGCCTTTAGCAAGAATAAATCCATTTAAAATCAGCACTTTCCAGATTCAAAAGGTAGTGAATCTGGTTATTTTCACTGCTGGTTTGATAGCCACAGAAATGTCATACAATGGAGGGTTAAAATTCTTCTCAAGGAATCCTCAGCTGAAGACGCTAAAAAACTTCACATTAGGAACTACTGAAATGCAGAAGATCAGTGACCTAGTTGTTCTGCTATTCATATTATCAATACAATTGACACTAATACATATCATTTGTAAGCCTCGTCTCCTTCTTCGAATCAATAGGAGCAGCCAATTTGAACCCATCAATGCACTAGCCTTTGTAACAGTAGTTCACTGAGTCCTCTGATAATAGTCTGGCAATGTGTGCTCTTCATAACTACCAGCATTTACTGAATGTTCCTGGTGCTTAAAAAAAGGAGAGACCTGAAAATAAACTGCATTTCATTCTGTGCTATACAGAAAGGAAATAAAAATGCATCTCCATTATGAATAGTGTTCCCCGACACTTTCGTCTCAGTCCACATTTATTAAGGGCTTTATATAAATATTCTTAAATTATTACAAGGTCATTTTAAAATACTAGTTGCATAGACAGTTTTCCCGGGTCTTTCCTAAGACTTTTCTTGATTCTGCTATATATTTCTGAATCTGATTTTTCCACTACCAGATATTGCTCATGCACTTTGAAATTCTGCTTTGAAAGTGCCGCTATCATATTGTTTGCTTGTCCAACAGCTTTAATGGCTAGACAATGCTATTAGGCATGGTACCAAAATGATGGATGGGTAGCTTATTCCCACCTGCTGCTTTTCTTACTCGGTACAGATGCCAATTTACATAATGTAGCTGATTCCCACTAGCAAATCAGAAGAATTACTAAGCCACAACAGTGAGAGATCAGTGCCTAGCTCTTTTTTTGTAGACAAACAATTCTGCAGAATACATATTTCCTTTTTTATTTATTTATTTATTTTAAAAATGTAAGAAGTGTCCCGATGGATGAGACCAAAAGTTGATCTAGTCTAGTGCCATGTTCCCCCAGTGGCCAAATATCTGTCTATGGCAGCGGTTCTCAACCTGTGGATCCCCAGATATTATTGGACTACAACTCCCATCATCCCTGAGCTCTGGCCTTGCTAGCTTGGGGTGATGGGAGTTGTAGTTCAACAGCATCTGGGGACCCACAGGTTGAGAAAGGCTGGTTTATGGGAAGCCAACATTTAGGAAATAAGCCCACAGCATTTTCCTACTTAGGCTCCGAAGCAACTGATATTCAGAGGTAATATATAGCCATCATGCCTACTAGTCATTGATAGCCTAATCCTCCATATATTTGTCTAATCGTCCTTTAGAGATGCTGAAAATTAGCAGCTATCACTATCTTACGGTAGCAAGCGTCATAGCTTAACAACATGCTATGTGAAGACATACTTCTCTTTTGTCTGTCCTGTATCTCCCACAATTCAACTTTATTGGACTCCATTGGATTAATGGACTATTCGGATATGCTTTACATGGGGCTATCGTTGAAAATGGTCTGAAGGTTACAACTGATGCAAAATGCAGTAGCCAAGATGAGAATTTCAAAATGCGACTTCCATTTTGAAAGAATAGGGCAGGTGGCCAATTATCTTCTGAGCTGGATTAGTGGTGCTTTTGATAACATACAAAGCTCTGGATCAGGCATAGGCAAACTCAGGCCCTCCAGATGTTTGGGACTACAATTCCCATCATCCCTGACCACTGGTCCTGTTAGCTAGGGGTGATGGGAATTGTAGTCCCAAACATCTGGAGGGTCGGAGTTTGCCTATGCCTGCTCTGGATGACTTGGGCCCCAAATATCTAAATGAACACATCCTCCCATGTCAACCTGCCTGTGCATTATGCACAACAGAGGAGGCTTTGCACGTTCACCTGTCGCCGAATGAGCTATGCGGTACATGGTGTGCATGGAAAAGTGACATCTGTGGTGACCTCATCCTTATAAACTTCCCCTCTGAAATACATCATGAGCCAACACTATTATCATTCCAGCTATGATACTTTGCCCAGGCTATTAGGTGGGATCAAGTTTACTACTGGCTGGTAGAATCTTCTTACATTCAGATTCCCCTGCCATGGTATATTTTTACTGATGGTAAAATTGTTGTTTGCTTTAGGTTTTGAAATATTGTTAAGTATGGTTTGAACACAGATGTATTCCCACCCATAAAATAGTGCATAAACTTAAGCTGTATCAGGGCAATGTGGGGATGCCGGTGCAAAAAAAAAAAAGTAGATGAAGTAAAAGTGAAACCCCAGAGGTCGTGCTTTCCAATGTCCAATGTCCAGGGTCTGCTCTACACAGGATGAATCCAGGTGGAGAAGGTTTATGTGCACAATTTTTTTGACCAAAGAATTTGACTGGCAGATTTGTGGTAGAGAGCAACAGTGTTCCTATGAGTTTAGAGAAGAAAGAGCTGATAAGCTAGTTACCATGAACAGGCAGATAACCAGGTTTGTGCATTTTCTGCAATGAAGCAATCCACATTACACCACCAACCTTATTTTTAGCTTACCCCACATTGGGCCAATCTATGGGCCCATCACCTCCTGGCAAATAGAAGGGGAAGAAATGGAGGCAGTGAGAGATTTTACTTTCTTGAGCTCCATGATCACTGCAGAGGGTGACAGCAGCCACGAAATTAAAAGACGCCTGCTTCTTGGGAGAAAGGCATTGACAAACCTAAACAGCATCTTAAAAAGCAGAGACATCACCTTGCCAACAAAGGTCCGTATAGTTAAAGCTATGGTTTTCCCAGTAGTGATGTATGGAAGTGAGAGCTGGACCATAAAGAAGGCTGATCGCCGAAGAATTGATGCTTTTGAATTATGGTGCTGGAGGAGACTCTTGAGAGTCCCATGGACTGCAAGAAGATCAAACCTATCCATTCTTAAGGAAATCAGCCCTGAGTGCTCACTGGAAGGACAGATCCTGAAGCTGCGGCTCCAATACTTTGGCCACCTAATGAGAAGACTCACTGGAAAAGACCCTGATGTTGGGAAAGATTGAGGGCACAAGGAGAAGGGGACAACAGAGGACGAGATGGTTGGACAGTGTTCTCGAAGCTACCGGCATGAGTTTGACCAAACTGCGGGAGGCAGTGGAAGACAGGAGTGCCCGGCGTGCTCTGGTCCATGGGGTCACGAAGAGTCGGACACGACTAAACGACAACAACATGGCTAAAATTACCCTTAAAATAGTGACACTGCCCTACATAGTTGTTTCCATATGACTTGAAACAAATGCCAGATTTATTTGTAGAGATGCACAAAGATTTGCATCTGTTCCTATTTTACACCAGTTGGCCCACGTATTCTCCTCTCTAGTACAATTGAGTTCAGCGGCTTCTTCAGAAAAGATATAGCCCATTGAGCTAAAGAACGCTTGATAATAAAACCATTTGTGTACACACCATTAGCCATACAGACGTTAATAGCTCTTTTGGCATCATTATATATATAATGAAAAAGTTGATGCTTTGTAATCTTATGGAATTTTCTTTAACATAGATGGCAGCTGTATGTACGCTTTCCACAATTATTTCTCAACAGTTGTTCATTTGCTGTAAATCTAGTCTTAGAAAAATAAAATAAAATATAGAATCGTGTGAAGTGTATAAATTGCCTATCATCTGTCATTGTTCCTGAGTCCCGAGTTGTGGCTTTGCAGCACAGACGTACAAAGAGGATGAAACAATGACGGTCAAAGCAAATGACAGAAATTGTGTAGTTTGTGAGAACTTGTCTACATCCTCCGAAAACAATTTTGTGGCATGGCCTTCTGAAGTTGGGGCATCACATTTTGAATGGTCCCCTCCCCACATTAAAAATGAACACCATTCACTTAGAAAATGAACATACCAGGTAGGATGGCTTGGTCCAAACCTTTCGCTGCAAGATTCTAGTTTTCTACAACCAGGGATAGCTTCTGTCCCCTCCCCATGGGGAAAATAATAATCTCATCTTACATATTTTCTATCCTTCCTCTAAAGCTCTCAAAGCTGTACACACATAGGATTGTCTCCATTTTATGCTCACAGTGTGCTTTCCTCTGTCCTCCATACTACACCTACTCTGGCTCTCAGTCCTGTGCCCATCTTTATCACTTCCTAAAGCATACCAAAAGAGGAGGGCTATTTATTTCTTTAAATTTATCTATTCTGCCTTCCCGTTCACTCGCAGCGTCCTGTGGCAGCTTACATTACTATTGCATCATTAATCATCACATGATTTTTCCAAACGTGTAAACAGGCTCTGAGTAACGTTTTATTTTAAGAGGAAAAACAGCACCCCGGGCCTATCCATCACTGGAGCATAAATGTTGCATTTGCTTATGCAGGCTCATGGCCTCAGTTAAGCCATGCAAATAGCATAGACCATCTACCTGGGTACTTTCCTTTAGCCTTCACCTGACCTTTCCCCATGCCAATCCACCTCACCATCGGAGGAGGCTCTTCTTCATGTTTTTGCCTTTCAGGTTCATATTTTAAAAGTACTGGTTTGAACAATCTGATTCAGAACTATTATTGCTTCTTGTAGTGTTAGAAAACAGTTTTCACGGCTCCTGAAACATTAGGTGGTTAGAAAAATGTAGAAGAAAAGGGGGGGGCTTTCTTTTCCTAACAGACTCCCTTGAAAAATCAAATGGTTAATTCCAGTGCTATTTTTCTAGAAAAAGAGGTGCTGGAACTCACCATGAACACCTCCCTTGTTCTCTTATAATGGCAATGGCACCCACCTATGAGGTGCCGGAACTGAGTTCCAGTGAGTTCCGGCTGGAAAAAAGCCCAACCTATTTCTCACTTCATTAATGGTAACTGTGGGAATTTCCTCATTGCAAAGACACTGTTCCTCCCTTTGTGCATTAAGTAATCATGGCACCATGACTGTACTCCTGTTATTTCAGAGATTTTCCTCTCACTAAGAGCCTGCTCTGTATTCAAGTGTTTGTTCCTTGGAACTCAAATTTTAAATTAATACCATGCAGAGTTCAAACGTGTAGCTGCCTAGGAGATGTTTCGGTCCTGGTGATTAGCATATGTTCCCTATATAAACATCACCCTTTTGTGCCATGTTTTTTTCTAATCATGAGAAATTTTAATTAGAGCTTCTAATGGCCCACTCCATAAGATTATTGATATTGAAGTGAATGAACTGGGAAATGTATTCCTAGGAAAGCAACAGAGTAAAATACAGATCAGTGGACTAGGCCACTGGAAGTACACCTCAAAGAAGTATTATGTGTGCTCAGCTTTAAGCTTCCATCATTACTTACCCTGGCAAGAAAGGAAACCTTATATATAGACTTCAATGCATACTGAGATGTTGTAATGTTCTAGGTGGCCTGCTTTACAGAGGTCTGTGTCGGGTCGGCCAGGGGCTAGGACGACCCCCAGGCATACGGCAGGAACGATTCCAGCCTGTCTCTCCCATCAGCGCGCAGCGTGCAGCTCTAGGGAGTTTCAAACCACCTTCCCTGACGTTTATAATGACTCATGTCTTGGAGACACTGAGCACATATTCAGAGTCCAGCAGAGATAAACGCAGTCAGAGCTAGGCTGGGGTTGTGAACACTAAAACTACTTTCTTAAGCATAAGGCAGAACAAAAGAAAACATGTCTCCTCTCTCTCGTCTTCCTCAGAGAGAAGTCAGAAGTGAAAGCAAAAACAAACAGAAACAGACTCCCATGATTCCAACAATGGGTGCTGGAATGCATAACACAGACATGTGATGAACCAATCCTGTACAACATCTGCACAGTGAGAGGAATAGAAATCCAACATCCTCCCCCTTTCTATGTATCACTGGGCAGTATGTTAGTATAACCACAGTTTCTGTTCATAGGCACTGTGTCATTCCCTGGGAACGACCTTGGATAACAAATCAGCCGGAATCTCAGTTCCTGGCATATAGGACACCATTACGAGTGCGTTCTGAACACATTCCCTTGCATGTCGTAATTTCAACTGCAAGTGCTTTGTGCTTTGCTTACAACTCTCAGAAGTTAGCAAAGACAAACATGGGGGTTATTTGAATGGTTTTTAGAGAGCAGGCCTCTGTTTAAAGGTGTTCTCTATTTGAAGAGTTGTCTGGTTCAAGTTTAATGATAAAGAACCGCAAGAAGGATGAAGAACTACAAGGGGGATAAAGAATCACAAGAAGAACCATGAAGAACCATAAGAAGGGAGAGCAGGGGCCTTGAAGCTGCCCATCTACAGCACTTGAACAGCCAGCACACAAGTATTGGGACTTGTTGACTTATTCATAAATAACCTGCAGTTAGTCATGAGCAGTCAGGGGGCCAAGTTTGTTGAAGACACCCAGCTAACTGCTCAAGGTGGTATGAAAGGAAAGGAATAGCACAGAACTTGTGTTGTCCTCCTCTGCCCCACTGCCAGTCATTTGTAGATGGGGCTTGCCCAGATAAAACATCTGTGAGGACTCAAAGGGGCATCAGAAGAGTATTGATGAGATTCCCAACAACTCTTTGGAACATCAAGGTCCAGAGGAATGTTAAGGAGAAAATGCTTTTTTTCTATTACAATTGAGAAAGTACAGCAAGCCGGGGCCTCTGCTACGTAGCCTTTGCAAGGCACACCCATTCCAAAAGTGATTGCTTCAGAGATAATCCAACGAAGCTCTTAATTAAAATCTTATTGATGTATTGCATCTATGGAGATAATTAAATACAACTTCAGGTTTTGCATACAAACACATATTTACCTTGCCAGGGAAATAATTGAAAAGAAAGCACTTGATAGATCAACCATCGTGGAGATGTTTGTGTCAGAAGAGCTTGCTGTTTGTCTAAAGCAGCAATTAACAGGGAAAGCTTGCAAAACTTTCTTTTAATTGACCAAATGACAAAATTTAGTCAAACATTTGTTTCCTTAAGCCAGATATTTGGGGTTTTAAAAAACCTGACAGCAGCACCCAATGCTTAGATTGCCAGATCTCCAGGTTTGACTTGGAGTTTCCAGGTTTGCTGTGTCACGAGCCAGCTGCAAATTATTGCATAGACTCTATGGGGGAGTCTGCCCTCCTCCACTCTGTGAATTAACCTCAGGCTCTGCAAATTATTGCACAGACTCTCCAGAGGGTTTGTCCTCCTTTCTCTCTCTCTCCCTCCCTCTCCTCCAGGGCTATGTAGTAGGAGGAAGCACAAAGGAAGAAAAAGAATGGGACTGGGCTTAAGAAAAAGAGGATTTTATGGGTACGTATGCATGCCTGGCATGAGGTAAGGTAAAGGTAAAGGACCCCTGGATGGTTAAGTCCAGCAAAAGGCAACTATGGAGTTGTGGCACTCATCTCGCTTTACAGGCCGAAAGAGCCGGCGTTTCCGCAGACAGTTTTTCCAGATCATGTGGCCAGAATGACTATGCCGCTTCTGATGCACAGAACACCAAAACCAGAGCAGTGCACGGAAACGCCATTTACCTTCCCGCCAGGTACCTATTTATCTAGTTGCACCTTTTTTGGGTGTGCTTTCGAACTGCTAGGTTAGCAGGAGCTGGGACCGAGCAACAGGAGTTCACCCCGTTGCGGGGATTCAAACCACCGACCTTCTGATCGGAAAGTTCAAGAGGCTCAGTGATTTAGACCACTTTCTGTCACTAAACATTAGCAGCTTTTAAAAAGGGCAGAAATGAAATTTCATAAACATTTCAAATTTGAAAACATTTTAAGTTCTACATTGCAAACCTTGCCATCAGATTCTTATGTCCAATTCCATACTTCCCTACTATGTTTCATAGATTAGGAGTGCAGATTACTCAGCTCCACAGAAATTGATTTTTACACATTGCTACATATTACAAGGGTGAAAAATTAATACATTCATCTGCTTCTGTTGAGCCTCATCAATGTAGAAATGTTAAGTTTAAATATAATTATGGGTTCCATTGCAGTGCTTTTGTACATTTACAAGATATTGAGAACTCCTTAAATATATGTTGACTGTTTGGTATCTTGATTAATTAAGCTATTTCATTTCCACTAACCTGGTTTAAAAATATATATTTATCTAATGTAGGATAACTACAGCTTGGATGGACAGAATTATCAAAGATTTTTAGTAATCTATGCAAGGGGGGGAATGTTGAATCCCTGTTTGCAATCATCTGGATTAGTAGGAGAAGAAGTCAACAAGGTAGAGGTGTAATTAATTCTAATAAAGTTATTTGTTGTCTTTAGAGTTATTTGTTAGCATGAGCCAATGCACCGACATTAGTAAAGCCAAGGGTAATTTATATTGTCAGGACACTCAATAGAAAAACAGGCTGCAAGGTATCCTGTTCCACTAAGTTGAAAAAAAAAATGTGTTTGGCTACATATTGACAGGTTTAAGGTTGCGTGAATTTTACAGATAATAAAGGAGGCAAAGTTTGGTGCTAGAAGTTGAGTGTCCCCATCAGAGGTACAACCCCGAGTACAGCTTATGCAAACATAATGAAAAAGTCCTTGAAAACAAACCCTCTGAATTAATGTATTCAGCAAATGTATTAGGAAAACATTTTCAAAACATTACATATAAGCACTAATTGGTGACTAGCCAAACGAAGAAGCTGAGCCCTTCAGGAATTCAGAAACATTATGACAGTCTACTGATTTCTCTAAAATGCGTAATTGAATGACAGACCACTCTTTCATCATGTAACACATTTCTCATGTCAAGCAAAAGTCCAGTCCAAAAACCCCGTTCGCATTAGGCTGTGAATATGCAAACTAAATGACCCCATATGAATTTATGGGGAAAACTTGTCTAGTTCAAAGCACACCTCTATATAAGGCAGATGTCCCCAAACATGGTACCTTCAAGGTGCATTGGATTACAACTCCCATTAGCCCCAGCCAGCAGGGCAAAGGTTCAGGAAGATGGGAGGTATAGTGTGAAACATCTCAGTGGTACCAGGGTTGGAGAAAGCTGATGCAATAAGTGGCATGGATGATACAGGAAACAGATGGAGGTGTCAGCAAGTGTCAGCAAGAGGAGCAGGGAGCCAGACAGAAGACAAAAGTCCCAATCGGGACGTACGACAACATTAACAATTTGGGAACTATGTACAGGCCAGAGAATAGGATTGGCTCTTCTAGATTGCATGACCTCATGATTTTGCAGATCCTTGTCCACAGAGTCTGCATTTTGGCTTGAATTTATAGTGCATTGGCTCCCCTAGTGCAGCCAGGAGCAGGAAATTAGGGTCTGGCCCACAGTCTCTCTCTTGGAGCCTTCTGGGGCTTGTAAATGCCAGGGAAATCCATCCAAAACTATCCCCTTTCCTGTCTCACAGCACAACCAATAGTAGGGTTTTGGGACATACCGTATTGGCCCGAATATAAGCTGCACCTTTAAAATGGGGGGGGGAGAGAAAAAAATACCTGAATATAAGCTGCTCCATTCCTTGTGCTCCTGGCTGCACATTGGGGGGCGGGAGCCACACTGCATTGCCGGCGGCCTTTCCCCCTCCTAGCTCTCTCCTTTCCCAGCCTTGGGGGAGAGGGTGGGGACTACATGTGGAGCAGGCGCTACTTTCCCACGATCCTAGCACTGTTTGCCCCGCGCTCCTGGCTGCATACCGTAAGGTCGTGACTATAAGCTGCACTTTAACTTTTCATGGTGAAATATACTCAGAGTCGCAAAGTGATTTCATGCTCTTTATTCAGCTCATAGTGGTGAGGAGGAATGAATAAATGTCCCCTCACAGTATCTGCTTTATATACATTATTTACACAATGGGCTGCACATGATTGGCTAATTCTGGAATTCTACTGTAAGCCAATCAGGTTGTGGATTCACTTCTATCTGGAGCAGGATTGGGTGGTTCCTGCCAACCAATCATACTGCTGCATTTTGGATCCTATTGTTCTAGGACCAATCAGACTGCTACAGTTTGGATCCTATTCAACTAGTACATAACACCCCTCCCCTCTAAGTTCCAGTCCTGCCCGGGAGGTCGCATTCATAGTCCTCAAGGTATGCCGGCGGCCTACGTGTGCGTTGTGGCCTGGGGTGTTCCCTGGTCCGGGCTCCGGGTTCTGGCTCGTGTTCCAAGGATGCTGGCTGTGATGCGGCTGTTTGGTCTGGTGCAACCGGCTCGCTCAGTCGTGGTTCTGGTTCCGGTGTCCTTTCGGCCTCACGGGTCCTCTCTGTATTTACTGATTCTGCCTCTCCTGCTGGCCCCTCCTGCTCTATGGGCCTCACTGCCCCGCTGTTCCCTTGGGACTCCTCTGACCTGTCCTCCTCCTGGTTTTCTCCCGGGAATCGTCGCCGTATCTGGTCGCAGTGGCGGCGCCAGCATTGCCCCCCATCCGTTAGCACCTCGTACGACACGGGGCCAGTGACCCTGGTGATTGTGGCGGGTACCCATGCTGGGCCTGCCCCAAAATTCTTTGCGTACACTGGGTCCTGGGCCTCGAAGGTCCGGGGGTTCCTGCCTTCCCCCACCACTACCTCATCCTGAGCTCTATCGGGGTGAAGGCGGTCCAATCTGATTGCAAGGCGCCGACCCATTAGTAGTTCAGCGGGGCTCCGGCCAGTCGTTGAGCTGGGGGTGCTGTGCTGTGCTAGAAGGAATGTGGCAAGGCGGTACTCCCAGTCCCCTTGCGTCATGCGGCGAAGGGTGTCCTTGGTGGTCCGCACCATGCGTTCTGCTTGGCCATTGGTGGCAGGGTGGAACGGCGCCGAACGGATGTGGCGGATGGCGTTCTGCGCTGTGAAGGTTTGGAATTCTCCTGACGTAAATGCAGTCCCGTTGTCTGAGACGAGAGTGTCAGGGAGCCCGTGGGTTGCAAACAGCCTGCGTAGTACCCGGATGGCTGCGGACGTGGAAGTGGACGGTACCAGTGCGACTTCCAGCCATTTGGTGTAGGAGTCCACCACTATGAAGAATGTTTTCCCCTGAAAGGGGCCAGCGAAATCCACATGCAGGCGTGACCATGGTGCTCGGGCGGACTCCCAGGACTGGACTGGGGCCCTTGGGGGGTCTGGGCGGGATTCTTGGCAGGCCTGGCAGTGTTTGACCCAGGCCTCTATCTCTCCATCGATCCCCGGCCACCACACATAACTCCTGGCAAGGGCCTTCATTCTTACTACCCCTGGATGTGTCTCGTGTAGGGCTGTGAGGACCCTTTTGCAGAGGGGCTGGGGAACAACGACTCTGCTTCCCCATAACAGGCACCCCTTGTGGGCCGACAGTTCATGTTTGCGGGTTGTGTAGCCGGCGAATTCTGGCCCGGGGCTGCTGCTGGGCCATCCCCTCCACACCCAGTCCAGGACCCGGGAGATGACCCTATCTTTCTTGGAATGGTGTGCAACTTCTTGTGCCTGAATGGGGCGGTCGGGAAGCAGCTCCAGGCTCATAACCTCTTGTGCAGGTGCTGGGTCAGGGCCTGTTTCCGGTAGTGGTAGCCTGCTGAGGGCGTCCGCATGGCCCATCGCCTTCCCAGGTCGGTGAATCAGTGCATACTGGTAGCTGGCAAGGAAAATTGACCACCTGAGGACGCGAGGAGACAGCACTTGGGGGGTCTGCTTTTCGGGGGCAAACAAGCCAAGCAACGGCTTGTGGTCAGTCACCACGGTGAAGGGCCGCCCGTACAAGAAATCATGGAATTTTTTTACTCCCTTTACGATTGCCAGACCCTCCTTGTCGATTTGCGAGTAGTTCCGCTCGGTTGTGTTGAGTGTCTGGGAAAAGTACGCCACCGGTACCTCTCTTCCATCCGGGAGTTGGTGCCCCAGGACAGCTCCAATGCCATAGGGTGAGGCGTCGCATGCTAGCACCACCGGCAGCCTCTCGTCGAAGTGTGCCAAGACCGAGTTTGAGACAAGCAAGTCCTTGACTGCCTGGAATGCGGCCTCCTGGCGCTGGCCCCACACCCAAGGGGCCCGCTTGTCCAGGAGTCTGTGTAGGGGCTCCGCTACCGCCGCCTTGTGGGGAAGGAAGGAATGGTAAAAGTTCAATAGTCCCAAGAAGGCCTGAAGTTCAGTCTTGCTCTTGGGCGCTGGGGCATCACAAATGGCCCGTACCTTGTCCCCAGTCGGGTGGACCCCTTCTGCGTCCACCATAAATCCCAGAAAGTCCACCTGAGGCACTCCTAGTAGACATTTTTCCCGCTTCACCTTGAGACCCGCCGTCTGGAAACGGTGCAGAACGGTGCGGAGGCGGTCCTCAAACTCCTCTGGTGTGGGGCCGGCAATCAACACATCATCGAAGAAGGGGGTGACGCCAGGAATCCCTTTAAGGAGAGAGTCCATTATATTCTGGAATATGCCTGGTGCCACGCTGACACCGAATTGCAGCCGCTTTACCCTGAACGCTCCTCTGTGCGTCACAATCGTCTGTGCCTCTGCTGTGGCCTCATCTACTGGCAGCTGTTGATATGCTTGGGCCAAGTCCAGCTTGCCAAAAATTTTCGACCCAGCCAGGGTGGCAAGGACATGGCTGACCACTGGCACTGGGTATGCGTGGGCCGTGAGGGCCTTGTTTATGGTACATTTGTAGTCTGCGCAGATGCGGACCGAACCATTAGGCTTGACGGGTGTGACGATTGGGGTTTCCCAGGGAGCATTAGGCACCGGCTCCAGCACTCCTTGCTCTACGAGTCGGTCCAATTCCTCGTCTATACGGGGTTTCAAGGCGAACGGGACCCGGCGGGCCTTGAGCCTGACTGGTCGTACTGCGGGGTCAAGCTGTAGCGCAATGGGGGGGCCCGTATACTGTCCCAATTTCCCATCGAAAACCCCTGGAAATTCCTTGCATATGGCGTCCACGTCCACTTGTAAGCTAGTGTGGTTCACCCCGGTGACAGCTAGCCCCAGTGGTCCAAACCATGCCAATCCCAGTAAGCTAATGTAGGGGCCCTTGACCACAAGCAAGTCCAGTTGCCGCGTCCGCCCTCGGTATTGCACCCTGAAGGTCCCCACCCCCATTGTGGGGACCTTACGTTTCTGGAAGTCCCGGAGGGTGAATGGGGCCGGCCTGAGTTTGGGACCCCCAGTGGGACACAGTTTCCTTAAGGTCCTTGCCGAGATTATGGATAGAGTTGAACCCGTGTCAAGCTCCATGCGGCATGGGGCCCCCTCTATCTGTACCTCTACATAAATTTTCTCTACGTTGGGGTGGGGCAACTGGTATACCTGGAAGTCCGTGAGCTCCGTCGAGTTGCCTTGGTGCGTTGGGCCCCGGGACCTGGGGCTCTTGGATTGGTCATCTGATGCCTGGTGTCGGGTGGGCCGAGCCCGACACACCCGGGCGATGTGTCCCGATTTTCTGCACTGCCTGCACTCTGCGTTGCGGAAACGGCAGGTCCTCCTCTCGTGACTCTCCCCGCAGCTTGCGCAGTTCCCTCCTTCTCGTCGAGGCAGCTGTGGTCTGTGCGCTGCTTGAGTGCGCTGCTGTACTCGGTGCACCTCCTCCCTGTCGGATCCTGAGTCGTCGGTGAGGTCTTCATGGTGGACCCTCGGTTGGGATGGCAGGCTCGGCCGTGCCTCTTGGGTCGACCTCTCGGCAGCTTCTGTTGCCAGGGCCTCCTCCAGAGCGACCTGGAACGTTAGGTCCTTCTTAGCGTAGAGGCGTCGTTGCAGCTTCTCATCCTTCAGGCCACCGACGAGGCGGTCACGAAGCATGTTCTCCAGCTCTGAGAAGTTGCAGAACCGGGCGGCTTGGCGGAGAGAGGTCACAAACCCAGTTATGGTTTCCCCAGGGGCTTGCCGCTTTGCGTAGAAGGCATTTCGACGAGCCACCACTGAGGGCTGCGGCGAAAAGTGCCCCTTCAGCTGTTCCATTATTGTTTTGTATGGAACAGTAGCGACGTCTTCAGGCGCAAGGAGAGCCCGGGCGATTTCAAACGTCTCCTCTCCGCAGACGCTGAAGAATATCGCCCTCTTCTTGGCGTCTTCTTCGTCGGTGACCCCTTTGGCTTCTAGGAGGAAGGTGAAACGGGAGGCGTACGCTTCCCAGTCTCCAGATGCTGGGTTGAATGGCGAGAAGCTGCTGTTGGCTGCCATTCTGAGTTCCTTGTGCCCCGGAGCTGAAGCCTGGATACACGGTGCGAGGCAGCGGTGCGGCAGTTGGCGGTGCTGCGGTGCTGTGTGTGGCAGTCAGCTCAGCGGGATCCCATCCTCGTCGCCAGTGAAATATACTCAGAGTCGCAAAGTGATTTCATGCTCTTTATTCAGCTCATAGTGGTGAGGAGGAATGAATAAATGTCCCCTCACAGTATCTGCTTTATATACATTATTTACACAATGGGCTGCACATGATTGGCTAATTCTGGAATTCTACTGTAAGCCAATCAGGTTGTGGATTCACTTCTATCTGGAGCAGGATTGGGTGGTTCCTGCCAACCAATCATACTGCTGCATTTTGGATCCTATTGTTCTAGGACCAATCAGACTGCTACAGTTTGGATCCTATTCAACTAGTACATAACACCTGGTCAGAATTTGGGGGGGAAGTGAGGCTTATATTCAAGCCAATACGGTATGTGACTGGAAGGAGTTGCAAGATAATAGCTGGGGGAGGCAGTGGCTCCTATCATCATAATCTCTGGCTGTATAAAAGAGGCCCATGTCAAGGAGAGAGCTTGACTGGCATCAGAAGAGCAAGGAACAGCAAAGGCCACAGCAGCAAAAACGACAACACTGGCATCACTAGGAAGCTCGTTTGCTAGTGGGTGGGTGCTGTTTCCAAAACCACCAACTCCCTGCTTCAGCAAGATCCCCAACAGCAGGTAGAGAAACAACACCAGACTTTGGGAGAACCTTGTGCTGTATCGATGGAAGTTGATCCATTAGGGCAAGTGAGGTGCTGCCACACCAACTTCGGTCTGCCTTCAGCCAGCCCCCACCTCATTATTTCATACCCCTCAACTATCCCGGGAAAACTGGGACATCCTCATTTTTTGAACAACAGCAAGGCGGCCATTTTGGGCGCCATCAGCTCACCCCGAAAAAAGTCATGTGGGTCACGTGACTCAACCAGGAACGTAGGTTTGTCCCAGTTTTTGGCCTGGACACATTGGAGGGCATGTACTTCCTTACTTACAACCAACCAAGAGGGTCTGATCAACCACCACTGCCTCTCTAAAAGTAAACTTATGGCACTGAAAGGAGAGCTCCCCACCCCTTGCTGTATCTTTCAGGCTTCGTGGTTTGCTTAATTGCACTAAAGAACGTGAGACAAATGTTCTCAGAATCAGTGTGACAGATCTGCTGCCTTCTTGCAGAGAGCCGGTGAGTGCTTTGCGGCAATTTGTATGTAATAGCTTTGCGGTGCCCGTTTCCGTAAGTGGGGGTTCTCTAACAAATCTTTGTTTCCAAGCCCTCTCAGGCTTTAAAGTCCCATCTTGAAGCATCTGCAAGAGTTTTATGTAGAGAAAAAGAGGGGCCTGGTCTACCTGCCCAGATCCACTGTGGGAACTGCTAAAATAAATGGCTTGCTTGTTTTCAAAGATTACTCCGAGCAGTCCTCCTAGCCTCCATCAAGCAAGGTCTTCCAGCATGCAGGGATAATGTGGAAATTTGTTTTCAAGAAAAAAGCTTACCCCGTCGAGTGCTCCGTTTATTCTGCTCTTGCAATTTTCTTTAATGTCTCTGGCAAACAACAAGTACAATGATAATCTTTTTTCCCCCTCCACCACAGGATTGTGGGGTTTCTTTTTGTTGTTGTTTTTACACAAAGAAAAGTTCAAACTCTAAATGACGTACTATTGGTATTTTTACACTATACAGATTTATAGGGATGTTAGTCCTTGGGAGACCAACAGTGAAGGAGAGGATTTATATTCTTTACTAGAATAGTTGTTGGTGGGGAGAAATGGTACAGAGAGACCTTCGGGGAGAAAACAGCTCATTGAGCAATTGCTTCAGGCAGTGTTTTAAATAAAATCAATTCCGGATATAACACCACTGCCATTTTCGTAAAACAAATAATGAACCTAGATTCCATTTGTTTATATTAGGAGCTCATTTCCACATGCTGGGCCTAGTAAAGCTATTGCCCCCCTCTTGAACCTTTGGCGGGCAAATGGAACTTATTCTCAGAATCAATAAAGCCCAAAAGGCAAGGAGGTTTGGAAAGTTATTGTCAAGACTGTGTGGTCACTTATCTGCCATTTGTATTTGACTTCCCGTTCTGTGTGTGTTTATTTTTCATTCTAGTTGTTTGCAGACTCCTGGGGAGTAAAAATGTGTAGGAAAAAAACATCCAGGTAAGCATATGGTTCAAGATGATAATATGTGACTTGTTTAGGATGTTGATGCTCTTGGAAACTTCAGGTATGGTCTGGGTAAGAAAAAGCAAAACAAAAATCCCCCAAACACAATTCTCTTCCAAATCCTCTATTGATATTTTTTGTCTAGTACTTGTTCCTTAATCTGCAGAAATGTTGTTGTTATCTCAGTTGTTAATGATATTTAGAGCCTCATGTCTAATGAGTCTGCAATTAATCCCAAGCATATTGTGTGCGGCGCTTAGCTTTCTTTTAAAAACAAAAACCACATTTCTACGGCTCTTCTGTATTAATATTTGATAAACCTCAGGCTTAGCTATAAAACAGAAGATCTAACTCCAGTCTGCTTTTCTCCAAATCCGTTGAGGCTTTCCTCTTAATCACAACATTCTAGTGCCTTTGGTATCTTCAGTTCTTTAAAGCAAAAAAAATGTGAAGGTAAAAGGTAACAATAAAGTTCCCATTTACTCTTCGCCAACCATCATATGGGTACTACTACTTCTGATATCATATGTAGCTGGGCATCTTTCCAAAACCTGATTATGAGCTGACTTAAAAGTAAGGGTCACACTACACATGATGTTCGCCACAAAGCTCTACCCTTAAGTTTCGGGTTGTTGTTTCTGACGGCTAGTTCAGGGGGACGGAGATTCGGATTGCCAGCAAACGTCCCATTGAAACAAAATTGTGCTGAACAGAAAGTTTTGTAAAGGTAGATTGAGCTGCAAGTGGCTTAAGTTCTGAAGTAATAGCATGACAGCCCAGCTCATTCCACCAATCGGATCACATAACTTGTCATTCTCTTGTCCCATCAGTATTCATTTATTCCTTGAGCACTGTTGTTTACCTGTGAGATGGACTGTGAAATGGACTATGTTGTAAAGTTGAGAGGTAGTGTCATGCAAGTATGGCTGCAAATGTCACTCGATACTGTAGCTGTTGAATTTCCCATAATTTGCTGGATCTTAAGAGTGGTGATATTTCTAAAATTTACAAGAACTATATATCAGTGGAGAGGAAGCCATGGAAGCTACAAGCTACCGAAGATGAAGTTGCAGATTGGAAATACCAAAATTATGGGGACCAATATCCCACTCAGAAGCACAAAGAGACATTGCATTAGGTGCTATCACCACCTAAGCAAACTACTTGCTTTTTATTTAGCTCTTATGCAATGTATTTAGCCGTGGCTCATCACATACATTCTCAGTCTGGATATTTTATTTATCACCATCTGTTTGGAAACATCACTTACCCTCATTATTTGAACGTTTGATTCCAACCCCATTTTCCAAATCATCTGATTATCTGCATTCTCTGTGTGCCCTCAATGTAACTCTGTAAAAATGCAAACCTATGTGAATAGAGCTCTGCTTTGCCTGAACTTGAGCTTATTGGAATGTTGTGATGTCCCCCAGGCCATTCACAGCAATGAAGCCACAATAAAAGCATATTATTGTGTTTGCTTCAGAACAGGCTTTATTTTATATATATGCATATATGTGCTCTGAGAAGGAAGTGCTATTGCTGAGCCCAGAATTGAGGGGCTGGGGAGAATGAGGAAAATTTCCCCCATATCATTCTGTCAGATCTCTCTCAAGGTTAGTCACATTATGGAAGAAATCTGGAGCTGGATTCAAAAAAAATGGGCTTTCCCAAACTATGAGGCTGTGGGGAATATTTCCTCACAGATTTTGTTGTGTTGGTCTTTTATTATTTTAAATCTGCTTTGGATGTGTAGGGATATGAAGGAATTTAGGGAAAAGAAAGTGAAGGATAGGTATGCTGAGAGTTTTAATATTTTACAGGATGCCAGTAAGAGAAGAAGAAAAGAGCAGGAAGACACTCCATCATTAATGAAAGCAATTTCTGACATCAGAGCATCTACAGTCAGTCAGATGTAGAAGTGCTTTGTTCTTCCAGTTGTTGTACTCTCATATCCAGAGGGGAACCAGGAAAGAGTAGGTGGGAGGCAGCACAAAAACTGAAGTGCAAGGCACAAGTGCATCTAGAGGGATTCAAGTGACCTAAGGACCAGGGTTGTTCTGAGAGTAAGGTAAAGGTAAAAAGGTAAAGGACCCCTGGGCAGTTAAGTCCAGTCAAAGGCTACTATGGGGTTGTGGCACTAAATCTTGCTTTTAGCCCGAGGGAGCCAGCATTTGTCCACAGACAGCTTTCCGGGTCATGTGGCCAGCATGACCAAACTGCTTCTGGCACAATGGGACACTGTGATGGTAACCAGAGCACACGGAAACGCCGTTTACCTTCCCACCACAGCGGTACCTATTTATCTAGTTGCACTGGCGTGCTTTCAAACTGCTAGGTTGGCAGAAGCTGGGACAGAGCAGCAGAAGCTCACCCCATCGCAGGGATTCGAACCGCCGACCTTCTGATCAGCAAGCACAAGAGGCTCAGTGGTTTAGACCCCAGCACCAAATAACAGTAGGAGCGGAGATGCAAGTAAAATGTTTTGGGGAAACTATGATGACTGCACTCCTGCAAGTCAAAAGGCTCTCATGGGAGAATGTGGTATGTCTTTCCTTTCTGCATGACAAAAAAAGTTGGAAGGGAACTATTGGAGTGGAGATGTGTTTGGTATAGAATAGGAACACTGACCTTAGGTATTTTATGTATTTGTGTATGTACTCTATCAGTTTATGATTTGGCTTTCACATAAGTCTCAAGGAAAGTCTTCTTGCCATCAGCTACATTGTGCCACAAGCAAGGCAGCTGGGGAGGAGACAATGGTGCACTGGACATCCGAGAGGAGACTATCCCTGGCTCTTGCCAGACGTAAGGGGACATTGCAAGGGAGTGGAGCAGAGTAAGAGCTCTCCTCTTCTCCACTCTGCAGGTTTGAATTTCAGCTAAGGCTGCAGCACAGCACAGTGTACGCTGCAATGTTGCCTGGAAAAGTCTCACCTCTGATGATGTTGGGCTAGGAACCTTCAGAAAGTGGCGAAGCAATCGAAAAGCTGCTAGTCAGGGAGACATCTGAGTGGGCAAGAGCAGATGGACAGATGAATATCAAGAAGCAGTCGTTTGAAGAGAACCAAAGAGACAGCATGAGCGGGCCGAGAAAGAGTGGCCACAGTCCCTGTTAGATGTATGAATCACCTTTTCCATAAGTCTCAAGGCAATTACAATCATACAGTAATAACAACTAAAAATAGATTTTAAAGCAATGCAAATGAACACACATGTAGCTCAGAACTTAGGGATCCCCGATGTTACGACACAGTTCTGAGCTCAAAAACATATTGAAAGTGTTTTTAAAAGTCCATTTTGAGAGAAAATGTGTTTTAAGATATGTATTTAGGCATGTGCTTATATGTGGATTTTTGCTTGTTTTTTTAAAAAAAATAAAATTACAATTTACTAAAGAAATGGAATAGAATGAGTGAACATATTGTAAGTGAACACATGCAAAAGTGGCATGGAGTGGGAATAAACTGATTCATTCATTCCTGGTCTCATCCACTCAACTCTGCTGCCGCAACTCCATCCCATAGGCATGCTTCTCGCAATGTGGCTGCCTTGTGGAGGCCATGAAAAAGTATGGCAACTGTTCTATATGGTGCACCATTATATGTGTCCTCTTTTCATGTGGACTAGCTCACTGTGTTTTGCAATCTATCACCAGTAATGTTGGCAGTGGCATAGAGGCAAAGACTCATGGTGGGGACTCATCAGCATGGCTCACTAAATGGTACAGCTACCACACAGGAAGCTGCCTCATATTGATCAGACCAGTAGTCCATCTAACTCAATACCTTCTACAATGTCTGGCATCAGCTTTCCAGGATTTCAGAAATGGGTCTTTTTGCATCCCTACCTGGAGCTGCCAGGGATTGAAACTGTGACCCACCTGGAGATGGTTTCTAGGGCCTTCAGTTTGGTTCTATATTGTAAAATGCACCCCAAAGATATGACACCTTGCACACTTTATAATTAGTCCATCACAGTATGGAATATTTGCTTTCTCATACTGAGGTGCATGTGGTTAGGAATCAAGCTAATGGCATGTTCATCACAGGCTGATAAGCCCTAAGCCTAACAAATCATGACAATGTCTCCTTAACCAATTACCCATAAAAGGCAGACTAAAGTAAAACAAAGCATCGCCTTAGTAGATGTGAATATCTGATGGATGACACCATAAATGGTGGCTACATCGTAGACTCTGACCGCTCCATATTCATTTATGGGTAATTTGGTCTGGATAAGTGACTGTGAATCACTCCCTTGATGAGGAAAGTTTCTTAGAAGGAAATGTTGTTTCCCTAGAAGAGAGTTGTTCCCAGTGCTGTATTAGGAGGTCCACAATGGCATTCCAACAACCAACAACATGGAAAGCAGTACCCATTGTCAGGTTAGCAATAACATATTTGGAGCTTGAATATAAGCTGTTCAGCATGCAAAGTGACACTAACAGTTCAACTGTATGTACGGTACTGATATAAATTACCCAGATTAGCTTCTGCACCTAATGACTTTCAAATAAATAAACTACTCTGGGCGGCTTCCAACAAAAGATTAAAGGCAGAGGTGTAGCAAGCCCAAGTGGTACCCATTGCAAAAAAAAAAATAATTCACACACCCCCACCCCCACACACATTGACAGCTCGGGGTCAGAAACGTACTGGGAGCCAATGTAGGTCTTTCAAGACCGGTGTTATGTGGTCTCGGCGGCCGCTCCCAGTCACCAGTCTAGAAATGTAAATTCTTGGTTGAATATAATATCTTTCTCTAACTTTGTACCATTCCAACTGCTTCTACCATTCCGGCACCCCACAGTTACCAGGTTATTGGTAAATTAAGGGTTCAGGGGGAATAAGTCAGACTGAATGGTGGCAGTAACACAAGTTGGGTTGGGTGGGAGTTGGGTTTTCTTATTATAGAGTGAGTGGTAAGTAAATACTCCCCCTTCCCTCCACAGAAGCTCAAACAGGCTGTTGGCAGGCCCAACTGGTGCTGGTAAGGATGAAGAGGTGCTCAGCCCACAACAGGATACATAAGCCACTACCCTCCAGCCATGATACACGTGACACTGGGTGGCCAGAGAAACTCACTGCACCCCTTGAGCTCTTTGCAAGTTACAATCCCTCCCACTCACCCACACAACCCATTAGGGGGGATTTCATTGGTTGTGCCATACTAAACAAGCTGAACAAAAGAACTTCCACAAAGCGTGTGGAAGTTAACTATGGAAGTCTACCTTAGGCAGGTCATGTAAACGTCGAGGTGGGAAGAAAGGCACAAAAGAAATCTGCCTGCAACAGAACAGCCTTAGCTGAAGCACCGTAGCATGCAGAAGTCAGAGAGTTCAAGGAACAGAGAAGATTTCAGAAGCATCTCCTGTCATAGAGGGTAACACAGTTGGCCTCTGACAAAACAAGGAATGTTGCTGTTTAAGCCTAGGATAAAAAGAGCAGCAGGATGAGATTTAGGGTTCAGCATTTGATTGATATTTGCATTCACCGCAACCAAAGCAAAGCGGGGGAAATGCTAACCAGGTTGAGCAGACCTTTGCAGCAGCCCTGGAATGGAGATCATGGGAGTGCGAGACAATCTTTCTTTCGGAGCAGAATAATGATAAATTCATGCTCCTTAGAGAGGAGAAGGGGTCACTCTCGCCAGAATGAGAAATAATGTACACATTTGTAATGCCGACATAGCAGGAAGATGAAAATAGAGCTTAGGTTGGTTCATGTTAGCAGGCTCAGAAGGGTCAAGTAAAGCGGGGGGCAGGGGGGGTAGGTGCCTGCAGATACTTTGTTGGGCCAGACAAGTTGCTCACATAGACCAAAAGGACCTTTTGCTTGCTTTTCCTCTCACGTCTACTGATGTGATTTTGAGCCTAGATTGAAGCCAGTCAAATCAAAAGTTTGCGTGGAGTGCCCATTTCAGACAAAATGTTGTTTGTGGTAGAAGCTGGGGGGGAGAGAAAGGAGGCTCGCATTATTTCTTCAGCACACAAACTGAGTGTCTGCTCAAAGGACTGTATGGACTTGATGAGTGGGGGAGACTCTGTGCAGTGTATTTTTTAAATTATCAACATATTATATTGGTTTGCCAGCCGCTCAGACAGTACCAGTTTGGAGAAGTGTGGGGGGACCCTTCGATCTTTAATTCACCCTTAAGTTTTCTTTGAAGCTCTTTTTTCCCTGTGGAAGAAACCTGACTGCAATGAAAGCAGGAATCAAGAGAAGGGGTTTGGAATGATTTTAATTCAGGGTGGATCGTCTACTACAGAAAACAAATCTGAGACGGTTGCAAATGCAAGTGAAATTTCAGGATTTAAAGTTAAGTGTAGGAGCATTCCAACGCTAGACAGGTGTTTACTTTATTAAGATTTCAACTGAAGCATGGATAGCTCAGGAAAATGCTCTGCACTCATAGATGTAATGTGGTGGACGTCCCCCCTCATTACTTGTTTGATTACCTTAAACATAAAGACATTACAGGGAAATACTAAGCTCAGTCTTTGGAAATGAATTGGATTTTCACCATCTCTACATACAATAGTGTACCCAGAGGACAGTAACAACTGTGGCCATGATTTTAAATACCTCCTTTAACTCAGTTATATGTCTTGCTAAGCTTCCTGATGTAAAAAAGGTACAAATGCCATTCCCTTCATTTAAAAACAACATCTGCCTGTCTCTTTATCTTAGTAGACTGATTGTAAAATGGGATTGATTGGAATATATCACAGAAAGAGTGTAGTATTTAAAGATAATCTGAATATAGGTGGATACATATTCTATTGCTTTCAATATTGCACCAAAACAATCCCTAAACTAGGATTGGGGCTGGGGATAGTCTGGATTCAGTGCAGCAGAAATACATCAAAGATGGTCATCCAGCCCTGGTACCATGGTTACCAGCTTGTTTTTAGGCCTTGCACCAAAACATATGTTCAGTTCAGTTTATTCTCAAGAGTTTTGGCTTCCCCTTCAGGCACATCTATTATGCTGACTGAAATATGAAAGAACTATGTGGAACCAAGAAGACTTTAGTCTTTTTATTTGGATAGTTTTTTCTGATTTTTTTCCTCCATACTAAAGATTCCAAATCAAAAGTGTTACAGTATTGCAAAAGTAATTTGCAGCTTAGACAATCGCTTCATTTACATTAGCTGGAAAAATGTTTGGCTGATTTTTATTGTATCAGAACATGCCTTTTTGTTAGCCTTCTGCAAAGGTTAGCACCATCTGCATTTAATTGCAAGAGGTGTGAAATGAAACCCTTTCAGGCAGAGTCTGTTTTACAGCAAATGTTCACAAGTTTCTTCAAGATTACATAACCACAGAGAAAATGCTGCCATTTGGTCCAACAGTTTTTCATACTACTGTTTAGTAACTATCTTCTTCTTTTTTTTAATGTTGGGTGTTTTATGTTCCTTCAAATACTTTGTTTAGAACAATGACATGAATGAATGCATGCTTTCACTCACTATTTTTAAAAAATATATATTTTAAAGAGCTGCTGTGAAGCACTACCATATGAATTCAAGTTTCATTTTTTTTTTTAAAGCAATTTATTAGGTTTTACAATAAAAATAAACATAGTAAGCAATATAACATTGATCTTAACATATTTTCACATTTTCTTTGGACTTCCTCACATCTCCCGCTCCCACTTTCATCGTTATAACATTTTGTCAGCAATTTATCATCTTATTTAAGTTCTTATATCCCTTCTATATTTCATAATCTTATAATTCTCAGAGGGAGCTAAATTTCACATTTTTACTTATTTTCTTAAAAACTTCTAAATTTAGTGGTGCTCAGTTATTTTGATCTAGCATCTTATTTAGCATTCACTCAAATTACAATACTTTTGTAAATAGTTCTTAAATTTCTTCCAGTCCTCCTCAATCCTCTCTTCTCCCAGGTCACGGATTCTGCCGGTCATTTCAGCCAGTTCCATGTAGTCTGTCAGTTGTATCTGCCATTCTTCCAGTGTGGGTAGATCTTGAGTTTTCCAATGTTTTGCGAGAAGTATCCTTGCTGCTGTTGTTGCATACATAAAAAATGTCTGGTCCTTCTTTGCCACCCCTTGGCCGACAATACCCAAAAGGAAAGCCTCTGGTTTCTTAGTGAAGGTATATTTGAATACCTTTTTCAGTTCATTATAAATCATTTCCCAGAACGCCTTCACTTTAGGGCAAGTCCACCAGAGGTGGAAGAACGTTCCCTCACACTCTTTGCATTTCCAACACTTATTATCAGACAGGTGGTAAATTTTGGCAAGTTTGACTGGGGTCATATACCATCTATAAATCATTTTCATTACATTTTCTTTCAGAGCGTTACATGCAGTAAATTTCAATCCATTACTCCACAACCTCTCCCAGTCCTCAAACATGATATTATGCCCAATGTCCTGTGCCCACCTTATCATAGCCGATTTAACCGTTTCGTCTTGTGTATTCCATTTCAACAGCAAGTTATACATCCTTGAAAGTACCTTAATCTTTGGTTCTAACAATTCTGTTTCTAATTTCGATTTCTCCACCTGGAACCCTAGTTTCTTATCATTTTTAAAAACTTCTTTAATCTGAGCGTAATGTAACCAATCTCGCACTTTGTCTTTCATTTTCTCCAAACTCTGCAATTTCCAATTGTCTCCATCCTTTTCTAGTATTTCCCAATATTTTGGCCATTTAGCCTCCATATTGGGTCTTTTTCGGGCCTTGGCTTCCAAAGGTGAGAGCCACCTTGGTGTTTTATTTTCCAGCAAGTCTTTATATTTTGTCCAGACATTAAACAATGATTTTCTGACAATATGGTTCTTAAAGGCCTTGTTTGCTTTAACCTTGTCATACCATAAATATGCATGCCATCCAAAAGCATTGTTAAACCCTTCCAAATCTAACACATCAGTGTCCTCAAGAAGTAGCCAGTCTTTTAGCCAGCAGAACGCTGCGGCTTCATAATACAACTTTAAGTCTGGCAGGGCAAAGCCCCCTCTTTGTTTTGCATCGGTTAATATCTTAAACTTAATTCTGGGCTTTTTGCCCTGCCAGACAAACTTAGAAATGTCTCTCTGCCACTTCTGAAAGCACTCCGTTTTATCCAAAACCTGAAGTGTTTGAAATAAAAACAACATCCTTGGCAATACATTCATCTTGATAGCAGCAATTCGGCCTAACAAAGAAAGTTTCAATTTTGACCAACTATCTAAGTCTCTCTTAATTTCTGTCCAGCATTTTTCATAATTGTCCTTAAATAGACTTAGATTTTTTGCTGTTATGTTTACCCCTAGGTATTTTACTTTTTTAACCACATTAAGTTCCGTCTCATTCTGAAACCGTTCTGACTCTGTATCAGTCAAATTTTTCCCCAAAACCTTAGTTTTCTGTTTATTTAGTTTAAATCCAGCCACCCGACCAAAGTCATTAATCAGTTGTAATACTCTTTTCGTACTGGGCTCTGGCTTCTGCAAGGTCAAAACCAGGTCATCTGCAAAAGCTTTTAATTTATATTGTTTCTGACCGACCTGAATTCCTTCCACCAACCGATCCCCTCTAATCATGTTCAATAGCACTTCCAGAACCGAAATAAATAACAAAGGGGAAATGGGGCAACCTTGTCGTGTCCCTTTTTCAATTTTAAACTCTTCTGTAACCACATTATTAACTATCAGTTTAGCTTTCTGTTCTGAATATATCGCCTCAATCCCATTCTCAAAACCCCGTCCCACTCCCATCTCTCTTAAATTTCCCATCATAAATTTCCAGGAGATATTGTCAAAGGCCTTCTCCGCGTCTATAAAAATTAAAACTGCTTTTGTATTTATGTCTGTTTGCAAAAGTTCCAAAATGTCAATAATGTTCCTTGTATTAGCAAACAGATGTCTTCCTGGGAGAAAGCCGGCCTGGTCCTTATGAATTACTTCATTTAAAACTTTTTTAAATCTATTTGCCAAAATGTCTGCAAATATTTTGTAATCCACATTTAAAAGAGAGATGGGACGGTAGTTCTTAAGTTGTGTCTTTTCAGCTTCCGACTTTGGTATTAATGTGATGAACGCTTCCTTCCACGACTCCGGTGCCCTCTTCCCCTCCATAATTTCATTGCTGACCTCCATCAAAGGTTGTATCAAATAGTCTTTTAATGTCTTATAGTACTTGGAGGTCAGCCCATCTGGTCCTGGAGATTTGCCAAGTTGCATGTTCTGGATGGCTTGTTCGATCTCCTGTTGTGTTATTTTAGAATTCAGGATTGTCCTATTTTCTTGTGACAATTTAGATAGTCCGTTTTTTGCCAAAAATTGTTTAATCTCAATATCATCTTGCGGCCCTTGGGTGTATAATTTTTTGAAATATCTCTGGAAACACTTTCTAATGTCCACTGGATTCTGGATGTTTTTTCCATCAACCTCTAAGTTCGTAACAGTATTTAATCTTTGTCTTCTCTTCAACTGCCAAGCTAGCAGTTTTCCACATTTATTCGCCGACTCAAACGTTTTTTGTTTCATTAATTTAACCTTCCATTCAATTTCCTGATTTATCAATTTAGAATATTGCGTTTGATAAAGTTTAATTTCTCTCAGAGTTGGCTGTGACTTCGGATTCACTCTTAATTTCTTCTCTAATTCTTTTATTTTATCCAAGATCTTATCTTTTTTCTCATTTTGTGTTCTTTTCTTTACTGCATTCTGTTGTATCAAGAATCCCCTCATTACAGCTTTGCTTGCGTCCCAGATTATTCTTTTTTCCACCATATTATTCATGTTTATCTCAAAATAGTCCTTCAAAACTTTTTGGGCCTTCTTGGTAATTTCCTGATCTCTAAACAAATTGTCATTCATCTTCCATCTAAAGGATCCAGTTGGTAATAGTGTCATATCCATCTTTACTGCATTATGGTCGGAGCAGGTCTTTGGGCAGATTTCCACTTTTCTGACCTTAGGTGCCAGGCCTCTAGAAATCCATATTTGGTCGATTCTTGTCCAGGTCAGTTGGGCTTCAGAAAAGAATGTTCCCTCTCTTCCTAGTGGGTTCTTTATCCTCCAAATGTCAATCAAATCCATGTTGTCAGTCATTTCAAAAAAGGTTTTAGGTAGTCTGCCGTCTTTTGTAACATTTTGACTTTGTGACTTGTCCATGTTAGTTGATACGACCCCATTCATATCTCCCATCATTATGATGTTGTTGTAGTCCAAATAGTCCAGCATTGTCTCCTGCAACTTCTTGTAAAATTCCAATTTCCCTTCATTAGGTGCATAGATTCCTAATATCAGCAGTTTCTCTCCTTGATATTGTATCTCAATAGCCAAAATTCTTCCATGTTCATCTTTAAATAGGAATTTAGGTGACAGGCTCTCTTTTGCGTATATCACCACGCCTCTCTTCTTAACTTTGTCCGACGATACAAATTCCTGGCCCAATCTTTTATTTATTAACACTTTTCTGTGGAGCCTCGTCACATGTGTTTCTTGTAAACAAATAATGTCCAATTGTTCTTTTTTTAATATATGAAATATTTTCTTCCTTTTTTCCGGAATGTTACAACCATTAATATTCCAGCTCAAGAGTTGCAGAGACATCCTGAACTATCTGGTTATTTTTCAAGGGGTGGTATCTTGTTCTCAGGATCTTCAGGTTCCACAGATGCTGATGTTGGTACTGGCGTTGCCTCAGGCCCAGAAGGTAGTTCAATTCCTTTTTGAAGGTCCTCTCCGTATGTAGACAGGAATTTGTCTCTCTCTTCCGGTGTTCTTACTTTAACCTTTCTCCCTCTAAAGGTAAAAGATATTCCTTGGGGAAATTCCCACCTGAATGGAATTGCGTTGCTCCTTAGTAGTTTAACAAGTTCAGAATAGGCGGCTCTAAGATCCAGCAGTAATCTTGGGATATCTTTATAGATTTCAATTCTTCTATCCAAAACCTCCAGTGATTTTACGAAATGTAGTCCCAAGATCTTATCCCTTTCCTCCTTTGATCTCAATGTTATCAGACAGTCTCTGGGCCTCTCCTTCTTTATGAATCTTCCAAGTCTGAAAGCTGACACAATTTTAAAGTCCTTTTCTTCCAAATTCCAGAACTTGGAGAATTCTTTGGTCAAAAACTCAGTTAGATGTCCTTCTTCTGCCTCTTGTAGTGATCTAATCCTTAAGTTGTTCTCACGATTTCGCAGTTCTATCATGGAGAGATAAATCTGATGTTCCCCAACTTGTTTAGTGAGTGGTCTTACCTCTTGCTCTAAATTTTCTAATTTTTGTCTGGTGTCCTCAGCCAATTTCCGATTTTCTGCTGAGGCCTCCGTTAACTGTCCAATTGCTTGTGCATTCTGTACCACTTGTGTAGTTAATTTATTTAGACATTCTGTGTTTTTGTCAATCTTTGCTGATTGCGCATCTACTTTCTTGTCCAAAGCTTCCAATTTTTCAAAAATTTTGTCTAGAACAGAAACAGATGCTCCTGAGGCCATATCTTCCAATTGTAACTGCTCTGCTTCGCCCTCTCCCTCCACTTCTGAGGGCAAAGTAGGTACAGATGATCTACGTGTCTGTGAGGCTGAGGTTAAAGTTGTTAAGGTTGTTTGTTTAGCTCTCCCTCTTTTTCTTGTGCCACTCATTCCAACGTTATCTGTCAGTCAAGGTCACACTGAGTTATTCCCATGGGAATGGAAAGGTCCAGAGCAAGCAAACAACAAGGGAATCGAAAGTAAAATGTGCATGTAAAGTCACTGTTTTAATCCAATCCTCTAGAGGGAGCTTAAAATGTCTTTCAGAGTCTAATTTAATGTCCAAGAACCTTCAAATACAAATGTTTAGCAGAGTTTATAAATGGTCACTTTGTTACAGACAGTGCTTATTTATCTCCAAAAAGAATGTTTCAAATTTAAAAGGTCTCAATACCCTCAGATTGTTTCAAGTTCCAATATACAGTATCCAAATCTTCAGTACTGACAGCTCCCTTAGTGCTCAGGCAGCTCCTGACTCTGGGTTTCACCTTCTAATTTGTAATCCAATGAAAGGAGGAAGGTCAAGTGCAAGTAAAAATCCCAAATCTTTAGCTTAAAGTCTTTACTTTAAGATGCAAGTTCAATAGATGCTTAGATCTGTAAAAGTTAAGATCTCTTTCTTTCAGCCTCCACTCCTCCAGCCGATTGCTTTTTTCAAGTTCAATGGCTGCGGAAGACGGACTTCCTGCTTCCACGTCTCTCCGCTTTCAGCCAAGTTCAAGCCAATTTAAATTTTCCTTTTAAAGTCTCTAAATTCAAGTGACTCAGTCTTTTACTCACAGGTTAGTTGCTTTTCGTCCGAATCCGTAATTTAGCAGGAAAAGGGATCAGCGCTCACCGACAGTAGCAGCGCGGCTTCACTCCTCAGGCTGTGAAACGGCTCTCAGCGCCGCAACCCCCCTCCGCGCTCCGGAGCCCCTTACGGGGTTCCTTCTGCGCTTGGAGGGTCGCTCAAGGCGCCCACCGAGCCTCAGGACCCCAGGCTCTTGCCGCCTGGGGTTTTCCAGGATGGGTCTCCGCTTCGCCGTAGCGGACGACCCGTTGCCTGCGGAGCCTCCTCTCCCGTTCAGAAGAGGACCGCCATTGCCGTTCGCGCCGCCCCCGGAAGTTGCATATGAATTCAAGTTTCAGCTGCTGTACCTCATACCACTGATTTATGCACCCACCACACACCCCTGATAAACAAGCTGCCGTTAGCTTGTTCCCTTTTTTTTGGAGGGTGTATCCAGCAACTGATTCCCCCCACCCTCATGCATACACCCCTGAATTCCTGTTCACTGTCAATTACATCTGTAAAAATGTCCGTTTAATTTTTGCCTTTTGTTAGCCTGCTTTACACCAAGTCAAACCTTGATCCATCGAGTCCACTGTTAATTCTGTCTTAATTCCTAGTGGAAGCGCACAGTGGTGGTTTTGAGGGAGCCCAGACCCAGTCAGAGAGTGTGACAAAGAATGGCAGCTGTGAATTAATCCATCAATCAACAACCAGCCAATTGGCTGACCGGCCGGGTAGAGAGGGACAAAATGAGGCAACAGAACCTTGGACAGCTCCATGCTGACATTCTGGAGCTTCACCAAATCCTCATCTCAAGGGTGAGAGGGTGAGGAAGCATATTCCAAAGGTCATTCCCCCCCTGGGAAGCCTTCCAAGGCCATATGCCAATGGTGGCCAGGGCCCAAACCAAATGTAGGCAAATGTAAATTTAAGCCATGTTCAGTAGGTTAGTTTACACACACACACACACACACACACACACACACACACACATTTTCCATCCAAACAACCAGGAGGCATTATCAAATATCAAGGGCACATTCCAGCCCAGCAGAAATAGCTGGGGTGTGAAGCAGGGCCACTGGTTGGTGTGGCCCAGGGAGAGTTCTGAGAGCAGATAAAGAGGCTTAGAGTCTTGGCCTGACTACCTGCCCCAGGCTCCAGCCCCTATCTGAGAGACAAGACCTCTAAAGGGGCAGCCCACTGGCCTGGGACAGAGCAAAGCATTTCACCACCTTCTTGCTCATTCCCACCAGGTGGGAATTCACTGTCCATTTGTGACCAGACAGTGGAGAGCATGAGGACTTTGGTGGCAAGAGTCTCGATCCCTCAAGGAAATCTAGCTTAAGGCTTGCTGTCTCTGCCTGCTCTAGTCCTCTGTATAAGGTAAAGGTAAAGGGACTCCTGACCATTAGGTCCAGTTGTGGCCGACTCTGGGATTGTGGTGCTCATCTCACTTTATTGGCTGAGGGAGCCGGCGTACAGCTTCCAGGTCATGTGGCCAGCATAACCAAGCCGCTTCTGGCGAACCAGAGCAGCACACGGAAACGCCGTTTACCTTCCCGGCGGAGTGGTACCTATTTATCTACTTGAACTTTGACGTGCTCTCGAACTGCTAGGTTGGCAGGAGCAGGGACCAAGCAATGGAAGCTCACTCCGTTGTGGGGATTCGTACCGCCAACCTTCTGATCGGCAAGTCCTAGGCTCTGTGGTTTAACCCACAGCGCCACCCGCGTCCCACAGTCCGCTGTATAGGGACACATATATTTCTGTCCTTAATTACAGATGTCAGTAGAGAGCTATAGAAGTGATAGATCCTGACCTTCCGTTTCCATATCTGTCAATGAGGATCCATCCTAAGAATACCCAAGATTAATTTATTGTAGCTACATTTATGAGAATGGGTTTGGCAAAGAGATGGAGGAGCAGAAATTCTAACTTGTGAACCACCCTGAGACCTGTGGGTATAGGGTGGTATATAAATTTAACAAATAAATAAATCAAGTCTAAAATGCCGTCATGGAGTCCTGCTGTCAATGTTTATGTTATACAATAATGCAAGTTTAAACGGAACAACACTTCTGATATTACACAAGCTGAAGGAAAATACCATCATTTCCCTTCCAGTCCTAAACTGTGACTTGTCCTACCCAAGCCTTTTTTAGTCAAACTTCTTACAGCAACTATCTATGTATATTTACTCAGAAATAAGCTCTGCTGAATACAATGCGAGTTATTTCTAAGTAAATGTACATAAGATCATGCTGTTAGACTACTTCATTTGAGTTCACCAGGGCTTACATGTAGTAACTGAACTAGTTACAAATATCCACCGAGATACACTTCATTAAATAATGTCTGTTTACAATTTCACTACATTTACAAAAAAAAAAAGCAACTGTCAGGACTCATATTAAAAAATACACTGAGAAAAACCTAACCAAGGAGAACCTTCAATAACTGCAAGCAAATCTCAATACAAAGAGATAAATGACAAATGGGTCCTAGGGTCCCAGTGCCAGCTCTAACAATGCCTATATACACATAAGCTAGAAATAAAATGTAAGCCTTTCAGCATGCCCTGAAGGCTTGTAAGCGTAGGATACTACACAAGCCCAGAGAAATAATGGAGAATAATTATAAGGGCCGATCTTATTCCCAGTGAAATCAATAGAAGTGTGTGCAAAGTAGCTTAACTTACACATTAACCATCTCTTTTTTTCTCTGGGAACAGATAAGATGGACATAGAAAATCGTATGCTTTCTGCCTAAAGAATACTCTTTTGAGATTTTACAAGACCATGATCAAACTGTGTTTTTGTTCTTACGTTTATTTATTTATCCAATTCCAGTTGTGAACCACTTCCCATAAAGTAGCTCAAAGCGATTTCATGGAAAAACAATTCCATATATGAAAGCAATTAAAAACAACTCTATATATATATTTATATATATATATACAAAGTTAAAAAATTACTTAATATGTAAAAATTATTTCAGATCCAGCACAGATAGAGACTGAGATAATGAGTGCTCTGTTTAATGTGGATAAACTAGAGCACATCAATAAACTTTTAAAGTCAGTCTCCTGAGAAGGAGCTGAGGTTCAAAATGTGTTTGAGGTCCTTTAATAAATATTGCTTTGTACTATTTTGGATCCTAGGCTTCCTCACTTCCTTTTATGGCATTTGCCAGTACAGTGGTACCTCGGTTTAAGAACAGTCCGGTTTAAGAATGATTTGGTTTACAAACTCTGCAAAACAGGAAATAGTGTTTTGGTTTGAGAACTTTACCTCGGTCTAAGAACGGAATCCAAACGGTGGAAGGGCACCAGCAGCGGGAGGCCTCATTAGGGAAAGTGCACCTCGGTTTAAGAACAGTTTTGGTTTAAGAATGGACTTCCGGAACGGATTAAGTTCATAAATCAAGGTACCACTGTAGCTTCTTAATGTGAATGTGATCTCCATGGGTACAGACATAGCAGTGTAACATATACAGTGGTACCTCGGGTTAAGAACTTAATTCATTCCAGAGGTCCGTTCTTAACCTGAAATTGTTCTTAACCTGAGGTACCACTTTAGCTAATGGGGCCTCCTGCTGCTGCCACACCGCCGGAGCACGATTTCTGTTCTCATCCTGAAGCAAAGTTCTTAACCCGAGGTACTATTTCTGGGTTAGCGGAGTCTGTAACCTGAAGCGTCTGTAACCTGAGGTACCACTGTATTAAGAACATAAGGAAAGCCCTGCTGAATCATGTAGTCCACAGTCTCACTGTGACCAACCAGATACCTATGGGAAGCCTGCAAGGAGAACGTGTGTGCAATCGCCACTTGTGATATCCAGCAACATTGCCACGAACGCCTCCGTCGTTCTCTTACAATGGCAATGGTGCCCAACTGAGAGGTGCTGGAACTCAGTTCCAGCTGGGGAAAAAAATCCCTGATTGCAATGAAACATTTAGATACACTTCACTTTCAGCACTATCAGAAGGCAGCCTTGTTCAGGGAAGTATTTAATGTATGATGCTATATTGTGTTTCAATTTGTTGGAAGCCACCTGTTGTTGTTTTTCTATACCAGGGATGTCCAACAGGTCGATTACAATCTACTGGTAGATCCCCGTGAGGTTTTGGTAGATCACAGTCGACCTCTGGCTCCCTTTCCTTAGCGTCGCTAAAACTGACTCCTGCCCCGGCCCCTCGCCCCACCCTCCATTGATGTATGATCTCTGGAAGGGAAGGCAGAGTTTTGACCCATAGCAATTTTTTCGTGAGTGACTATAGTTATCCCTTTGACCCTTGCCTTTAACCCCCTCAAAAGCAGAATACCCCCCAGCTTTTCTCTTAACCCCCCAAAAATGGGGCTTCTCTCCTCCCTAAAAAAGCTCAACAACTTTGAACCTCCCAAAAACGGGGGGTTGATCACTGCCAGATTTTCATTCTGAAAGTAGATCGCAGTCTCTTGAGAGTTGGCCACCCCTGTTCTATACATACCTATTCAGAGGTAAGTCCCATTTAGGTGAATGGGGCTTAATGCCAAGTGAGTGGATATAGAATCGCATCCTTGTTTGCTTAAACACCCGATTTAAAGCCCTCTTTGGGGGCACAATTGCTCCTCTAATCAGCAAGGAGTTAGCAAGAGTGTACCACACCACACCTTCTCTGCCAGGCTGTTTCCCAGTTCCTCCTGTAAATAAGGAAGCAATGAAAAATAAGGCAGCTAACACTACCCTCTCCAAAATCCATTGCTCCTTGAGCATATATGCAATTCCTCTCTCCTGTCAAGCCACAGCAATATTTTTTAAAGAGAGGAAAAAATTCAAGAAAGCAAATAATTGATCTAATATATAGTACCATTATCATACAATGTTGGCCATGACTAAATAAGAAAATGAATTGTGACTTTCTATTTAATGCTGTCATTAAAGTGTTGCTGCTTGTTCTGGAATAATGAATTGTTAGGCACTGAATATGGTATTGATTATTGAAAGTGTTCCATGACTTGCTGGTTTTGATGATTTCCTCATTTTTGTAACGTACTGATTTGAATTGTGTTGGATCTATGTGTACTGTGAACACACTTTGAGTGCCATAATTGCAAAAAGGGGTGCTATAAATTGTTTGACGTTAGTATTGATTTTTAAAACAAAAAACCCTCCCATTTTCCAGATTTAGAAGACTGGAAAACCAACTCACAAGTTGGTCTTTGCTTCCTAATCTGAAAAGCAAAAAAATAAAAAAACCACTCCTAATTAGAAATAGGGAAGACATTTGATTGCATTTGCATTTAAAGGTGAATCTATCTTTTTCATACTTTGCTTTATTGTTTGTTTGTTTGTTTGTTTGTTTGTTTGTTTGTTTATACCCTGCCCATCTGGCTGGGTTTCCACAGCCACTCTGGACAGCTCCCAACAGAATATTAAAAATAGGATCAAACATTAAAAAGTTCCCTAAACAGGGCTGCCTTCAGATGTCTTCTAAAAGTCAGATAGTTGATTATTTCCTTGACATCTGATGGGAGGGAATTCCACAGGGCGGGCGCCACCACTGAGAAGGCCCTCTGCCTGGTTTCCTGTAACCTTACTTCTCGCAGTGAGGGAACTGCCAGAAAGCCCTCGGAGCTGGACCTCAGTGTCTGGGCTGAACGATGGGGTGAAGACTCTCCTTCAGATATACTGGGCCGAGGCCTTTTAGAGCTTTAAAGGTTAGCACCAACACTTTGAATTGTGCTCGGAAATATACTGGGAGCCTATGTAGGTCTTTCAGGACCGGTGTTAAAAACATATGGAAACCGAAACAGAGCCATCCTTTGCAAGTCACACTTCTCTGAATTTTGCAATGTAATTCTCCAACCAAGTCATGTGTAAAGCAATGCCTATGTTAGGGTATAATTGGTGAAAATAACATTTAAAAATTCATTAAGGAAAATTGCTTGGCAAAAATGTGCATGTTAGCTACAATGTCATACAAAAACATGTATGTATTGGGAAAAATTCACACTAAATGGTGATGAATTTTCAAAAGGTCTTAAAAAATAAAAATTAAAGGCAAACCAATGTGGAAATGTGGAGAACTGAATTTAAGATGGGGAAAATGACAAACTGAGATAAACTATCAGATTCGCCTATCCTTACCCCTCATCCTATGTTCAGCCATGCTGGAAGTGGGCAACTATTTTGTGTGTTTTCCCTCAACCCTTGGTGGTAGAAATATTGGAGGAAAATCCCTGGAAGACATAGGAAGACAAGTTCCAGATTCCACCCCAACAAGGGTTCTCTTTGTGGTGCAGGCAAGGAAGAGGAGGGAGAATGCAATTTCTACCTTCACCTTATTTACTAGATTTCAATAGCTGCTGCCTTGCTGCATTCAAAATTCATTGTTCTGTCTTGCATCATCTCTTTCCCTGCCCACACACAGAGCTTATCTGCAAAGCTTGACTTTCTCTTTCCTTTCCTAGTTAAAAGGCCTGAGTTCACAATCTGCCAGGGGACAGACTTTGAGATCTCGCCCCCGCTTATATTCTGCAAGGCTACAGAGCTATCTTAGAGTTCTTTGCAGAAAGTGCAAAAAGCTTCATAATGAAGCTGATACTCAATTATTCTCTTTACAGTGGTACCTCGGGTTACAGATGCTTCAGGTTACAGACACTTCAGGTTACAGACTCCACTAACCCAGAGACAGTACCTCGGGTTAAGAACTTTGCTTCAGGATGAGAACAGAAATCGTGTGGCAGCGGCACAGCAGCAGCAGGAGGCCCCATTAGCTAAAGTGGTACCTCAGGTTAAGAACAGTTTCAGGTTAAGAACAGACCTCCAGAACAAATTAAGTTCTTAACCCGAGGTACCACTGTCTTATTCACTGTCTTATTCCTTTTATTAAAAAATCCTTTATAACTATTCAATGTTTTTTAATGTTGTTTTGCTTCCCCTTTAGATAAATCAGTTTATGCTCGGTAAAAACAATAGTCAAAATTCACATAAATATCAATATCTGTAGACCCTGGACAGATGTAGAGTTTCTCTGCAAATGCAAAACTTTTGCAAGCTTGAAACAGTCTATACTGGCTTATTTTGTAGGGGGGGGGGCGTTCCAGTATATTTCTGACACATAATTGTAATTTTCTACACAGAATTCATATATTTCCTGCTGATAATGACACACAGTTCTGACAACCTCACAGAAGGTTTAGCATTCTGTTTTGTTCTGTTTTGATGAAAGCTGGTTTTCAAAATTGCCAAGAAATGTAATCAAAGCTAGCAATACTGAAATATCACCACTTATTTATATATATTACAACTATTAGAATGCTTGATTTGGACCTAGGATGATAGGTGAATTTCACTGTTGCATTTTACACTTTTAGATCCTGCCCTTTACCCAATGGTAGAACTACAAGTTACATGAGAGAGAGAGAGAGAGGGAGAGAGAGAGAGACAGACAGACAGACAGACAAAACACCAACAGCTGAATTTCCTGGAGAAAATCAGCTTTGGAGGGAGGTGGAGTGGAGAACCTCTGGAGGGCATTTCTCTGCTCCAAATCATCCCCTCCCAAATCTTCTTTTCACTAGAAAACATCACTCTTGAATGCACATATAATATATAATTAAAATCTAAGATCCCCCTGGCATTACTGTTGGTTTCTGCTTTCCTTCACTGTGCAGCGAAAGGGCTTGTCACGAGACAGGTGTTTACATTCCACAGTCTGTACTGTTGGAGTTTCTCACGGGAAAGGGAGGCTGGATGTGACGTACACTGGTTTCCTGTTTTTCACTGTGTGATTCTCTCCGAGCTGTCGAGGAGAGAGGATGCATTTTCTGCTCCGGCAGAGGCAAGATGTCTTTCTGTAATATACCAGCTTTGAACTGTAAATAAAGCAACCAAGAGTATGCAGCACGTACTCCTCATCCTTCCGCTGGGCACGGGACTCTGCTTTAAACTAACACGTGGTTATGGGCCCAGAAGTCGAATCGGAGTGCCGGCAAAGGATCGGAATGCAGAGGGACAGATCGGATCGGAATCTGCTCTGCGCGTAGAGGTGATTGATGAGGTATGTGCTACTGCTCCGGGCAGCCTGCCAGCTTCTAGTTAATGGCTTTATGGCTGGACTTTGAACTTTCAAAGCCGTTTTGCCGGGAATAGGCAAAAGGCTCCCAGGCACAAGTCACTATGCTGGGGAAATCGAAAGTAACTTTTAAGTGCGCTTTTGGAATAAAGCAGCTGCAGCAGTGACGCAGCAAGATTTAAAGCAGCATATATGACGCTGAAGGCTAATGCCAGAGTCATGATGGCCCTTCAGGATGCTTGTGGGATTCCTAAGCTCAACAAGAAAAATTACGCGGACTGGGTTCTGTATGCAGAGGCAATTCTGCGGAAAGAGGGTTTGTTTGAGGTGATTACAGAAACCCCCCCAGCTCCAGTTACAGATGCATGGGAAGCTAAGGATTCCAAAGCAAGGGGAACTCTTACATTGATAGTATCCCCGGAAGAGCTCTGTCTATTGCGTGATAAGACCTCAGCCAGAGAAATTTGGGACGCTTTGAGAGAGGCTCACTTAAGGACAGAAGCTGGATCCACTATGTTTTACTTTAACAAGCTGCATAATATGGCTCTTGCTGAAGGTGGAGATGTGTGTTTACATCTGATGGAGATGCAAAATCTGAGACATGAGCTGCAACAGAGAGGACTCAACTTTCCAGAGGCTGTGTATTCTTTCATGATACTACAATCTTTGGGTTCAGGTTGGGAGTCTGTTGCAACCCAGATTGCTGTGCAGCCAACCGCTCAGCTAACAGTGGACTATGTAACTGCCGTGATTTTAAATGAAGCAGATCGCCGGGGTGCTAGCTGCATGGGCAAGGGGGAGTCTTCACAGACGTCGTCCCATAGTGCAGTGGAACCACCAGATGGCGCCAAAGCTTTGAAGGCAGTGAAATGCTACTCGTGTGGACGTCTAGGCCATATGAAGAGGGAATGCAGATATCCCAGGGCCAAGACAGAACAGCGCAGCGATAGCTCATCGCGCGGAAAAGGCCGAGGCAAAGGCAAAGGTCCGGTGTCTAAGACAACGCAGCACAAGGCTATGGTTTCACGCTTCACTCCAAAGGTTGCAGAGGTCCAGAAGACGTCTAGATCTTTCTTCGTTGTTGATTCAGCGGCGACCCACCACATGTGCAACGATAAGAGACTGTTTGTGTCTTTTACACCGCAGGAAGGTGCGATTCACCAGGCGGATGACCACACTATTCCCAGTAAAGGCTACGGAACTGTTGTTCTTCACAGTTTGGACTTATCGATACAGAATGTGCTTTACGTGCCAGACGCCAAACATAATCTGCTCAGCGTTGGACAGCTGAATGAGCGGAACATTGACGTTTCCTTCAAGAACAAGAAGTGCATCATCACAAAGAAAAATGATTATGTATTGCATGCAGAATATGTTGATCGTTTGTTTGTTTTGTATTATGATGATGTTGTGCAGGATGACACTTGTTGCATTGCAGGTTCTAACAAAAGTTTGCATGCAGAATGTATTCACGATTTTCATAGAAAATTTGGTCATTTGCATTTTGAGGCAGTATCTAAAATGCCTGCCTTGGTTGAAGGTATGACTATTAAACCCTGCAGGTACCACATGAAGTGCAAAGCATGCGCAGCAAACAAGGTGAAAATGGCTGCGAAAGGTAAGGTGTCTAGTAGGCAAGCTACGGAACCATACCAGGTTGTTCATGCAGATTTGGTTGGATCACTAGCGCCCTCTTTGGGTGGAAATAGGTACTTCATGGTTCTCATTGATGCATTTTCTAGATATATTTTTGTGTACAATCTCAAGCAGAAATCGGAGGCTTTTCCTAGGTTCAAGGAATTCTGTGCTTGGTTGGAAAATGTGCACGGTAAGAAGATAAAGACTCTTTTCAGTGATCGCGGGGGGGAATTCACTTCTCAGCAGTTTGAAGCTTTTCTGACTGAGAAAGGAATTCAACACGATTTGTCTAGTCCTCGCTCGCCATGGCAGAATGGACTTGCGGAACGGGCAAATCAGACATTGCTTCAAGGGTTAAAAACCTTGCTGCATGATGCCAATCTTCCAGAGAGTTATTGGGCCGAATCTCTCTCGTGTTTTGTTTACGGTTACAATCGCAGGTTATCTTCAGCGATTGGTTGTACCCCCTATGAGAAGATGTTTGGCAAGAAGCCATACATCAAACACATGAAAATTTTTGGTTCTGACATGTAGGTTCACTCACCACAAAACTCCAAGTTAGACAAGCGTGGATTGCATGGTATCTTTCTAGGTTATCAGAAAGGGTCTTACAGAATAATGATGACTGACTCCAAGACAATTAAGCTCACGAGAAGTGTTGAGTACAATGCAAAGTGGGGGGAGAATGTGGGAATTTTCCAATGTTATCCTGATGACGGTGATGAGACTGAGGATAGTCAAAAGCAACCACAACAACCCACACCCACTGATGAAGGTTCTGAATCTGAATCTGAAACTGAATCGGGTGATTCAGAGGATTTCAAGAGTGCGAAAGCCTCTATGTGACCCTCTGAAAGCTCTGATCAAGAATTGGAGGAACCATTGTTCACAATAGGTCGTTTTTCTCCTAAGAAGGAAGAGGAGAGTGTTGAAGACTTAAGGCTAATTCGTAGGTCACAGAGAGCCACAAAAGGCAGACCTCCAAAGAGATTTGCTGATGAGTTTGCTACGATAGCAGTAACAGCTGTTAAAAGCTCCAAGAAGGTATTTGAACCTTCACGTTTCCAAGACATCCAGGGTTTGGATTCAAAGGAAGCTGAGCCATGGTTAAATGCCATGAAGGCTGAGCTTGATTCCTTAGAAAGGAACAAAACATGGGAGCTAGTTCCAGTAGTTCCAGGAATGAAACTGCTTGGAAGCAAATGGGTCTTCAAAGCGAAGACAGATCAAAATGGCAAGATAGTCAGACACAAAGCCAGATTGGTAGCCAGAGGTTTTGCACAGGTACCAGGTGAAGACTATCACGAGACCTATTCACCCACAGTGAGATATGAAAGCATTAGGCTTATGCTCAAGCTAGCTGCAGAGGAAAATCTACACATTAGTCACCATGATATTAATACAGCTTTTCTGTACGGATCTCTAGATGAATCACTTTATATGCTTCCACCTGATGGCGTACAGGTAAAACAGGGATTTGTTTGTGCTCTGAAGAAATCCCTTTATGGTCTCAAACAAAGTGCACGGTGTTGGCACACAAAACTCACTGAAGTATTGTTTTCTCTAGGTTTTCAGCAAGGGAAAGCTGATCCATGTGTATTTGTCAAAGAGGAGGGGCAAAAGAAACTGTACTGTTTGTTTTATGTTGATGATTTATTATTCTTTTGGAAAGATGTCGCAATGTACAATAATGCCCTAGCTCAACTGAAAGAGCACTTTGACATGAAAGATCTTGGTGAGGTAAACAACTACCTATCTCTGGAAATAGAGAGAGATCAAGATGGTAACATTCTAGTACACCAGTCACGGAAAATTGCTGATGTGTTAAGCAAACTAAATCTGATGGATGCTAACCCTGTAGACACACCGATGACAACAGGTTATCAGGTAGATGACACTGAAGAAGCATTTTCTGACACTACACTGTACAGAAGTGTGCTAGGCAAGCTAAACTTCATTGCCAGATGTTCAAGACCAGACATTGCTGTTAGCTGTAATTTGCTAAGCAGACAAGTCAACAATCCTAGTGTCAAGGATTGGAAAGCTCTGAAACGCATAGCGCGGTATTTGAAAGGCACTATGCATTACAGACTGAGATTTAACAATCAGAAGTCTGGTGGTCTTGAGATATTTGCAGATGCAAGTTTTGGAAGTGACACTACAGACAGGAAAAGTACGTCTGGAGTTTGCTACATGTACAATCAAGGTCTGTTTGATTGGTCATGCAAGAAGCAAACAACAGTTAGTTTAAGTACTTGTGAAGCCGAACTGAATGCACTATCGTATTCACTTAAGGATTGTGAATGGTTAATACAATTGTGCAAAGATATGAAAATTCCTGTCAAATGTCCAATCCAGGTTTACCAGGACAACAAAGCATGTTTGGCTTTGCTGAAGTCTGAAGGTTGTAAGCAAAGCACGAAGCACTTGCAATTAAAGTTGCAGCATGCTAGGGAATGTATTCAGAAGGGACTCGTAACGGTGTCCTATATGCCAGGTAATGAAATTCCTGCTGATGTATTGTCCAAGATTGTATCAAGGGATCAACACTGTACCTATGTGCAGAAGTTGGGTTTGTACTGATATTGTACGAACACGCTGCCCAGTGATGTTCACAGAAAGGGGGAGGATGTTGGTTTCTGCTTTCCTTCACTGTGCAGCGAAAGGGCTTGTCACGAGACAGGTGTTTACATTCCACAGTCTGTACTGTTGGAGTTTCTCACGGGAAAGGGAGGCTGGATGTGACGTACACTGGTTTCCTGTTTTTCACTGTGTGATTCTCTCCGAGCTGTCGAGGAGAGAGGATGCATTTTCTGCTCCGGCAGAGGCAAGATGTCTTTCTGTAATATACCAGCTTTGAACTGTAAATAAAGCAACCAAGAGTATGCAGCACGTACTCCTCATCCTTCCGCTGGGCACGGGACTCTGCTTTAAACTAACAATTACGGCCTATGACAAATCAGAGTCATTTGAGCACAAAGAAAGGGTGTGGGGAAATGCATGGTCTCCAAAACCTGAGCCTGCTAAATATGAAAGCTTCTGTCTCTGGGTCACTTCAAACATGCATATTCATGACTTAATTTATTAACGAACACTTGATAGCTCACAGACAAATATGCTAAACAACATAGCATTTGAGGAGATGTGAAGTGATACATGAATTGGCATTTGATCTGTGATGGTTCATTAACACATACATGTGTGAAGCATCCTTTAGTTCCAGCATATGCCACAAAGCTATTGAGCATGTTCAAAACAATGGCAGGCATGGAACGTCTGCTACTCACCCAAATCCCGCTGTTTATGGAGAGATTTGGCTAGAGAGATGAAAGCAGGCAGCATAGCAGGGTAATATTTTTAAAAGGAAATATCAGAAGGTCGCAAAGTCAAGCGGAAGCTTTCCAGTTCTGCAGAAGGTCTTCAGGTGGAATGTTAAATAAAACATGGTGGGCAAAGAGGGTAGAGAGAAAGCACAACATGATGTCTACAATCTTAAACAGGGCCGGATTAAAATATGCTGAGGCCCTAAACTATGCCTAGTCTAACAACCCAGCAACATTACCAAGCCTATGTATTACACTGGTACCTCGGCTTACAGACGCTTCAGGTTACAGACACTTCAGGTTACAGACTCCGCTAACCCAGAAATAGTACCTCGGGTTAAGAACCTTGCTTCAGGATGAGAACAGAAATTGTGCGGTGGCAGCGGGAGGCCCCATTAGCTAAAGTGGTCCCTCAGGTTAAGAACAGTTTCAGGTTAAGAACGGACCTCCGGAATGAATTAAGTTCTTAACCCGAAGTACCACAGTATTCTAACAGAAAGGATCATGAAAATAGAAACAGTAAACTCTTGTATTTGCATATAGTGATACTGAGACAAGTGTGCAACTAAAAACTAAGTAAAATATATATCTTGTAATAAGCCTACAGAATTTACATGCAAAATCTGCATGTGAAATACCTTTCTATGAAAATGCATTATAATGCAACAACACAATAATGTCAAACTTAAAATTAAGTATTAAAAATCGTATTTAGAGACCACTCATAAACTGAGGCCTTCCTGTAGTTTAGCTTGTGCTAAGTAAACCCATTGCTGGTTTTTAAGATGGATTGCACAGACTTAAGTTGATGGTTGAATGGGGGGGGGGAATCTAATAATATACAAAATGGGAGCGCAATTAAGAATAGCCATTCGGTCTATGCCAAGTGTCTGACAACTTTGATTCATGTATCCAGGTTTTCTGGAGGAAATGGGCTTCTCTTCCCAAATTTCTCAAAAGTACAAATGTTCACTTTAAAAACAAAACAAAACACGTATTCAGTGTCATTTCTACTATATGCTGCTGCTATGTCATTTTCCCCCCAGGGTAGGGATACTTTCTCCCTCCTAGACTTATCCCAAACAATCAGGGATCATGTAATGAATGACAATGAATATCATCACACTGTGTAACCAATCAGCTTTGGCTATGTGCTTACAATCATTCAATGGAACAAAGCCCATTTAGAGTGAGGAAGTGCTTCCTATACTGGTCACATGAGTGATCCTATCTAATCATGGGGCTCTGAAACCTATTCTGCATAAGGCAACACTTTTGTCCTCCCTTTGCAGTTATACTTGAAAACAAATTGAAATGCTGATTAAAATGTTCATGAAAATCCTTGCCTTTGGTTCAGCCGAGCAACCTACTGTTTCTCCATATAGAAGGACAAAATGGAATAGCATTCTGACTCCCTCTGCTGGATTAGTTTTTCTTATCTGTGTAATAAGGCTATTAAAAATGCAAGGCTGCATTCTTATCAGTCAAGACTGAGGAGTTTTACTGTAAAAACTCTGCATTGCCATAATAAAATGTGGAATATGGAAACAACTTTTTATTAGTAAGCCATCCATTGGTTGCCTATTGTCAAAATGGAATGTTGAAGCTGAAGGAGACTATAAGCAGTAAAACCAGAGAGCTGAAAACTACTGAACACAAGACAATATCTAGGCAGGCCGTAAAGAGCATAGTGCAATTCTCTTTCGGATTATGCTAGTAATTGTCTGACAGCAGACAGTCCAGCATTTGCCAAGTTCTCCCTGCCAGGCGAGAGCAGTCCAGTTTTGCAAACTGCATTTCTCGCAGGAAGCTGTGCTTGAATGCAGTCCTCTACCGAATTTAGCGATGCTTACTTCTGTGTAGACATGCATTGGCTTGCACTATTAAGAAATCTTTAAATCAGCGGTAGCCAGCATGGTCCCTCAAGGTGTTACAGATTACAGTTTCCATCAGTCCCAGCCAGCATGGGCAATGGTAAGGGATGCTATGAATTGCAGTCGCAACACCTGGAAGCACCATGTTGGTTGCCCTTGTAAATGCTACATTCATGCCATGGAAGGTCCTTTTAGATGGATTCATCTCTCAGCTTTAGTATCGCTGTTCAAGCCCTATGACCACATTGGCAAGGTTGATCAGATGGGTCTTTTCCATAGAAGCTGCATGCTTCTTTCCCTAGAGTGCTGATTCTAATGGAAAGACCCATGCCATCAGGCTCATGCATGTGGGCTGGGCCTTTTAAATCTTGCATCATGGGACTGATGCACAGAACTCACAGAAAAGTGCTTCCCACGGTGCAGAATTTAAAGAACATGGGAATAAATCCCAAAGAATTCAGTGGGAAGTAAAGGTAAAGGGTAAAGGTAAAGGACCCCTGGATGGTTAAGTCCAGTCAAAGGCGATTATGGGGTTGCTGCACTCATCTCACTTTCAGGCCAATGGAGCTGGCGTTTGTTCACAGACAGCTTTCCAGGTCATGTGGCCAGCATGACTAAACCACTTCTGGTGCAACGGGACACCGTGACGGAAACCAGAGTGCACGGAAATGCCATTTACCTTCCCGCCACAGTGGTACCTCTTTATCTACTTGCACTGGCGTGCTTTCAAACTGCTAGGTAGGCGGGAGCTGGGATAGAGCACCCCGTTGTGTGGATTCAAACTGTCAACCTTCTGATTGGCAAGCCCAAGAGGCTCAGTGGTTTAGACCACAGCGCCACCTGCATCTCAGGATTGTTTTGTAGACTTGTACATCTTGAAATATTAGAACATGGTTTGTATGGAATAAGCTTTTGTAGGCTACAGCCCACTCCTTCCAATGCATGGAACCATCGAGAACAGTGGTTCCCAAACTGTGGTCACCAGTGGTCCATAAGCTTCAGCATGTCCAGATTACATATTCATATTTCTTCAGAACTGTATCTTATTGCTTCTTTTATTGCTCAGATTAAATTTTATTGTATTACAATTTGAATTCCATTGGAATGCAGATAGCAATACAATGAAATGAAATGTAAGGAATAAAAGAAGGAACAAAAAGACAATTTAAAGTCATACAGCATATAGCACAAAAATGTTGTGATTGCTACTACAAGCAGAAAACTTACTAAGTGTTCTTTTTTTAAAAAAATTAATATTTATTGCTTTTCCAATGATTTAAACACAACAAAAGCAATACAATACAATACAATACAATACAATACAATACAATACAATACAATACAATACATACAGTACAAACAATACAATACAAAAACACTACATAACATTGACACATTAAACACATTAAACTAACAAAACAAAACAAAAACAGTTTAAAGTAAATCAAACAATTTCAATATCTTATCTTTCATTCACTTATTTCCACGACCTCCTCACACCTCCCTTTTTGTATTCCACTTCTGTTAATTGTTTCAGCTATTCCTTTCCATCTTCCTCTGTTTTCTATCCTATAATTATCTTAATACATTCTAGCCTTATTTTTCCTTTAATACTCTATTAATCTATTTATACTTATTTCCTTATAACATTTCTACTAAAGCCATATAATTTCGTTCCAACATTTTTCTAACATTCATTAATTTTACAATCTTTCTGTAGATAATCTTTAAACTTTTTCCAGTCTTCTTCCACCAATTCTTCTCCCTGGTCTCGGATTCTGCCAGTCATTTCCGCCATTTCCATATAGTCCATCAACTTCATCTGCCGTTCTTCCCGGGTGGGTAAATCTTGTGTCTTCCAATACTTCGCGATGAGTATTCTTGCTGCTGTTGTTGCATGCATAAAAAGAGTTCTATCCTTCTTTGGCACCAATTGGCCGACCATGCCCAGGAGAAAGGCCTCTGGTTTCTTCAAGAAGGTATATTTAAATACCTTTTTCATTTCATTATAAATCATCTCCCAGTATGTCTTAATCCTTGGGCATGTCCACCAAAGGTGAAAGAATGTACCTTCAGTCTCATTACATTTCCAACATTTATTGTCGGGCAAACGGTAAATTTCTGCAAGCTTGACTGGTGTCATGTACCACCTATAAATCATTTTCATTAAATTTTCTCTTAAGGCATTACATGCCGTGAATTTCACACCTGTGGTCCATAACTGTTCCCAGTCAGCCATCATTATATTATGTCCAACATCTTGTGCCCATTTAATCATAGCTGATTTCACCGTTTCATCCTGAGTGTTCCATTTCAACAGCAAGTTATACATTCTTGACAAATTCTTGATTTTTGGATCTAACAGTTCTGTTTCCAATTTTGATTTTTCCACCTGGAAACCAACTTTTTTGTCCAAATTGTATGCCTCCATTATTTGGTAATAATGGAGCCAATCTCGCACTTTATTTTTCAATTTTTCAAAACTCTGCAATTTTAGTCTGTCTCCATCTTGTTCCAGAATTTCCCAATATTTCGGCCATTTGGCCTCCATATTGAGTTTTTTCTAAGCCTTCGCTTCCATTGGTGACAACCATCTTGGGGTTTTCTTTTCTAGCAAATCTTTATATCTTATCTAAACATTAAACAATGCTTTTCTAACAATATGATTTTTAAACGCTTTATGTACTTTTACCTTATCGTACCACAAATATGCATGCCAACCAAATGCATTATTGAAGCCTTCTAGGTCCAACACGTCAGTGTTTTCAAGAAGCAGCCATTCTCTCAGCCAACAAAAAGCAGCTGATTCATAATAAAGTTTAAGGTCTGGCAGGGCAAATCCACCTCTTTCTTTAGCATCAGTTAATATCTTAAATTTTATTCGAGGCTTCTTGCCCTGCCAAACAAATCTGGAAATATCTTTCTGCCACTTCTTGAAACAGTCCATCTTGTCCAGAATTTGCAATGTTTGAAACAGAAACAACATCCTTGGCAGCACATTCATTTTTATCACAGCAATTTGACCTAACAATGATAACTTCAAATTTGTCCATATTTCTAAGTCCTTTTTCACTTCAATCCAACATTTTTCATAATTATCCTTAAATAAATTTACATTTTTGGCAGTCATGTTAACCCCTAAATATGAAGTGTCCTTCAGCTCTCTATATTGGACAAACAGGCCAAACCTTACGCCAAAGAATAAACGGACATAAATCTGACATCAAGAATCACAAAACAGAGAAACCAGTAGGAGAACACTTCAATCTCCCAGGACATTCTATACAAGATCTCAAAGTAGCTGTTTTACTACAAAGGAATTTCAGAAATAGACTGGAAAGAGAAGCTGCTGAATTACAACTCATTACCAAACTTAAAACAATGGAGAAACCTGGTCTGAACAGAGACATCGGATTCTTATCTCATTATACATGACTAAGCCATTTCTCACCTTCTCACCCCTTGCCTTTTCCTGTAAGACCTATTACAGTCGTTAAGAGTCTTCAACAGGCTCATCTCAGCTATCTGCCAATCTCCGATTCCCACCACCCTTCTAAGTAATACCCCTCCCCACCTTCTCAATATATAGAAGGATCTGGTAACTTCTGTTTCAGTGTATCTGAAGAAGTGTGCATGCACACGAAAGCTTATACCAAGAACTAACTTAGTTGGTCTTTAAGGTGCTACAGGAAGGAATTTTTTTTCCCTAAATATTTCACTTTCTTAACCAGTGTTAGTCCTGTCTCCTCCTGAAACGTCTCTCTCTCATTCACAGTTAAATTTTTCTCTAAAACCTTAGTTTTCATTTTATTCAGCTTAAAACCTGCTACCTGTCCAAATTCTTGAATCAGTTCCAATACCCTTTTAGTACTGGATTCTGGCTCCTGTAAAGTCAATACTAAATCATCAGCAAATGCTTTCAGTTTGTACTGTTTAGCTCCCACTTGTATACCTTTAACCTCTTGGTCCTTTCTTATCATGTTTAACAAGACCTCAAGGACCGATATAAAAAGCAGTGGAGAAATTGGGCAGCCTTGCCGTGTCCCTTTCTCAATCTTAAACTCTTCTGTCACTACATTATTCACAATTGATTTTGCCTTTTGTTCTGAATAAATTGCACCTATACCATTTTCAAACCCTTGACCTACCCCCATCCCCTGTAGATTCTTCTTCATAAAACTCCAAGAAATATTGCCTTAGTGTTGATATTCACTTGTAGTTTTTCTAGAATATTAATTATATTCCTCATGTTATCAGACAAATGTCTGCCCAGGAGAAAGCCCGCTTGGTCTTTATGGATTTCTTCTACCAACACCTTTTTTAATCTTTTAGCCAAAATATCTGCAAAAATTTTGTAATCCACATTAAGCAGCGATATGGGGCGGTAGTTCTTGAGCTCTGTCTTTTCAGTCTCTGTTTTCGGTATAAGTGTTATGTAAGCTTCTTTCCACGACTCTGGTGCCTTTCTCCCTTCCAATATTTCATTACAGACTTCCTTCAATGGTTGTATTAACCATTCTTTCAAGGATCTGTAATATCTTGAAGTCAAACCATCTGGTCCTGGAGATTTACCTAATTGCATATTCTGGATGGCCCCTTCCACCTCCTGATTCGTTATTTTGTAATTCAACATTAGCTGTTTTTCCTGAGAAATTTTGTGTAATCCATTTATTTTCAAAAATCGATCAATGTCCATTTCTTTCTGCTTCTCCTGTGTATAAAGTTGTTTAAAATACCTCTGGAAACGCTTCCTGATCTCCACTGGGTTCTGTATATTCTTTCCTTCCACTTCCAAATTCGTAATAGTATTAAGTTTTTGTCTTTTTTTCATTTGCCAGGCCAACAATATTCCACACTTATTTGCCGATTCAAATGTCTTTTGCCTCATCTGTTTAATCTTCCATTCTATTTCCTGATTCATCAGCTTCGCATATTGTACTTGATATAACTTTATCTCTTTCAGAATCTCCTGTGACTTTGGTTTTGCTCTCAGTTTCTTCTCTCCTTCCTTTATCTTTCACAGGATTTTATCCTTTTTTTCATTCTGAGTTCTCTTCTTAATTGCATTCTGTTGTATTAGGAATCCTCTCATAACCGCTTTGCTTGCGTCCCAAATTCTAAGTGTTCTGCCAATGCCATCAACACATTTGCAAGTGGCCCATGGGAGGGAAATTTTTTTGATAACCCCCGAACTAAAATGTTGGCAAGTACATGTGTATTACAGATATAATAAAAAGCAGTTGTGTGATCTGCTCATTGCTTATCAGCTAAAATCTGCATCACTGCATTTTGAAATTCTCACATGTGCCAACTTTGATGGATCAAATTTGTGTAATTTATTGCATTTTAGACCAAAAACAGCTGAAGACACCGCATTGTCTCCCACTGCTCTAGCATAATGCCCAAGAGACTTCATCTCTGGTTGATTTTTGAGTCTAATACTCTTGCTAGTCATCTCCAGATCCTCTTACAGATTGATGTATGAACACCCTCTCAGTTATAACTTTCCAGTTCTTATGATATCCTCTAAGGAATACAGAGATTTCACAGATGTTTTTCATTTGCCGTCCCTTCATGACAACAATGCTTGTAACACACATACTGAGACTAAATGACTTTGGATTTTTTTCGTTTTCTCCTGATTTTCTTATCTTGCAACTAAAATGTAGTTTTTGTCCTCCGACAGATGGACTCCCAGCACTTTTTGCCAAAACTTTTAATCATAAGCATTCTTCTCCGAATGATGGGCTCTTAGCTTGTTTACGCTGGAAGGGCTGGTAGGGCATCTGGATTGGATTCAGAAGGTCCTGGGTTCAGTTCTCAGCATATCCAGGTTGGGCAGAGAAAGGACCCTAGAGAGTCACTCCCAGTCTGTGTAGACAACACTGATCTAGGTAGGCCATTGGCCTGACTCACTACAAGGCAGCTTCCTCTGTTCCTATGCAGAAAAACCAGCAAAGACTCTTATGGCGCCTTAATGACAGTGGATTGGAAGGAGACTACTCATGGGTGAAAGTTCACCCATAGGATGCTCCACTAGATGAAGGGAAGAGGTGAGTTTTACTGGTTTCCCCTTTCCCCTGTAGTGCTCTGTAGACCCTCAACTGCTCCAATGGGTCATGGGGACTATTTGGAACAGTGTCAGAGATGGCACTGGAGACTGCAGGAAAAACTGGCAAAAATTACCTACATACACACGTTTCCCAGAGCCTCTGCTGGTTCTCAGTTCTTTCCATGAATTGAAATCTGGATCCAGCCTAATCAAATATATTATGGCATCCACTTTCATGGTCTTGAGTATGACATATCTGATGAAATAGACTCTCGCCCACAAAAGCGCATGCCATAATAAACAGGGCTCTTTGTTGTTTTTTGCCAAAGGATTCAATTAATTCTCTTGGGGAAAGCACAGATCTAAAACAATCAGCTTGAGAAAGTCAAGTCCGTAACAGAGCCATTTATTATTTGCTAAGATTCATGTCTGCTGCTTTAAGCTAGATGGTGGCATCTGTACTTAACTCTCACAGCGCAGTGGACAAGGGCTTTAATGAAGGAAAATTGGGATGGCCTAAGTTTTGGAAATAACACAAATATCAGGACAAAGAACTATCCAAGATACCCTACTGTAGCCAAATTGCTTGCACTTTTTCCCACGAGTGGAGATCGCTATTGACTCTTGCTAGGTAAAGATAATGTTTTGGAAGTTTCATGGAGTTATAATGGTTGGAGTCAAATAAAGCATATTCTTTGTCAATTTGCAAGCTTGTAGCCAGGTGAATACAAAGACAGCATGACACATCTTTCTACAGAAGTGCTATACAAAGGAGACTTTTGTGATACTATACTAACACATCACGATTCAGAGTACACCTTTCAGCCCTAGGGCCAAAAGAGTTTTATTAGCAAATTTTCAACACAGTGGAAAACACAGTCAGGCAGCAAATGTTCAAGTAACTGCAGCTTCAGTTACAGAAAATATAAACACAGGTGTGACTATAATTAATCCACAAGTATTTCTTTTTCAGCCAGGTAAATATAACAGTCCCCTGCTGACAGAGCGTTCTGGAAAACTTTCACATTTGTTATATTTTATGGACAAAGGACAAAATGTGATGGTGATGGTTGTCATTGTCATTTTAAGCTCACCCTTAAAAAAAAAAGGAAAATGGGAGAATGATGGTGGAGACAGAGGCCAAAATACATTTAACAACAGATCAAACCAAGGTACCTGGAACTCCACCAAACAGCCATTATACAAGTGGCAAGTGGGAGAGTGTACTTAACCCTTTCATTGCCTGCCCTTTCTCTCTGAATTCCCTTTATTCCCCCACACACAGACATACTTTTCTTAAAAAAAAAAAAAACAACACACATATATGAAACTGGCTGGAAAAGGAGCATATGATCTAGTAGGAGGAGCACCAGACAGGGCAGAACTCACAACCATACCGACACTTCTCTGCTCTCTTACATTGATGATGGGTATAGAGTAATGGATAAATGAGCTTCACTTGATTACTGCAACTGCCTTAAGCAAACCATCACACATCAAGCATGCAGTCAAGTGTAATACCAGCTCATGGTATCTCAAACACTTGCATAAATGGGTGGAGAATGTAGGGAGGGTCTGCAGGCCTCCATCTATATATATTCCCATCCCCAATGACATGCAGTTTCTCCTGGACCCATCTCCACTACCCATGTGTTTTGGGTCTTGAGGAAGCCTGCCCTCATAGAGCTTTATGCAGGTAGACTTCCTCATGTGAACAGTGGGTATGGAAGAAGTCACTCATCATTAGGGATGGGCGCTGCAAGCTCAATGCTGCAGGGTCACTTCTACAAACAATCCAGAAGTCCACAGATAAAATGTCAGCATTAAAATCACATTAAAAGGCTTAGAATAGTTGTCATGTTATTTGCTGAGTTAAGGTCTGCAGGACCTTTAGCTAATCAGGGTTTGCCTATGTGTCATAATCTGCCCTCCCTAGAAAGGATTGGGAGGAAGGAACATATTGTTTCAGGGATGGGTTAACGAATTGGCAAGCCTAGGCCCTCACATCTGCCTAGGCCCTCACATCTTTAAGAGTCTCAAAATCAAGAAGGAAGGAAGGAAGGAAGGAAGGAAGGAAGGAAGGAAGGAAGGAAGGAAGGACGAGCAAGCTTCTGTGCAAAAAGTCAGCCAATGAATCTTCCTTAATCAATAAATGCTTTTTAGCAATATGCTTGCCAAGTGGTAGGAATCCATACAGAAATAAGGCAAAAATGGACTGTAGCTGAGTGGATAGGCGCTACCTCCTAAATGTCCTTCACCTCCGGGTTTTCATGGAGAAAACTCTGAAGCAAAAAAAAGGGTGATAGGACACAGAGCCTCAAATCATGGACGGTGCCAGGAAAGTGCAGAGGAAAGGTAAGGGCAGGGAAGTCCCCAGTGTTTGGCACATCTAGCCCAATTTGTCGCAGCAAATAAGAGTTTAGAATAGGAAATGCCAGTCTGGGGTTCATATGTAGGGCAGGATGAACCAGCCAACCAACCACTATTCCAGCACATTGTCACAAAACATGATGTTTATGCCAGTACAGTGGTACCTCAGGTTACATACGCTTCAGGTTACATACGCTTCAGGTTACACACTCTGCTAACCCAGATATAGTGCTTCAGGTTAAGAACTTTGCTTCAGGATGAGAACAGAAATCATGCTCCGGCGGCAGAAGGAGGCCCCATTAGCTAAAGTGGTGCTTCAGGTTAAGAACAGTTTCAGGTTAAGAACGGACCTCCGGAACGAATTAAGTACTTAACCCGAGGTACCACTGCAATGGCTGCAGAAATGTCAGCTCAAATGCTGAGTATTAGATGAAAAAATGATTAACACTGCCTGTGTACTTTATAAATACAGGGCAGGAAAAAAGTCACTATACAAGTACAAATTATTCTTATTTACTCACAACTTATATTTGTGTATAGAAAATTACAGTAGGAACCAAGATCACACCACCATGAATAAAACCGTAAGCCAAAGTTTGCCGTCGTTGATTAATACAAATATTTTCGTTATGCATATGTGAGCAGTTTTACAACATCAGTCCTCGTGTGCCACAGTGAGAATCCTTCAGCTTATTTTGATTATCCTCAGAAGGAAACACGATCCCATTACAAAATTACATTAGGCAATGTTTATCAACAAATATTTTGTTAGTGCCTTCATAAAATGGGTCAAAGCTTTATTTGGGCGGGGGACACACAAACGCACCTGAGATTAAACCATGTTCATTTTTATGGCATGACAAGGCTTAACTGACAAATGGGTCTCAGCCCCAGGATAGTCTATTGAACTGGATCGTAATGTATCTTATCATTCTTTAATATTCATCTAGTTTTAAGAATGAAAATGGGGTGGGGGGAAGGTACTGGTACTCACCCGCAGTTCCTGCACCCACCCCGCCAAGACCATCGCAAGCACCACCAGAGAGGTGACCAGGGCACATAGTCAGAGGCAGACTACAGTGCACGGTGAATGATTACTGTCAGGTTTTGGGGAATCAGACCCCTCCCACAGTGGCTGTCCAGAATCAGAGAAATGATAAACATTCTTACCAAGCAATTAATTCAATAATTCACAGAGCGCGACGAAGGAAAGCAGCCTTCCCTAATAAAGGCATTGCTCCAAGTAAAGTCCCACCCACCCCCTACGTCTCCCCTATTCGACGTCACTCCTGGATCAGTTAATCTGAGCTTTCTGCCTCTGAGCTCTCTGTTCTAATACCCTCAATGCCCACCTGGTCCTGGGAGAAGGGGGTTAAGAATGCTTTCCAAGGACACTGAGTCTGTCAGCTGTTTCTCCCCCAGTGCTGCTGCTTCTTCCTGCTGTTTCTCTTCCAATATTTTCCTGCTTCTGCCCTCTGCACCCTTCCGCAAACCACTATTCTAAATCTATACTGTCCTCCTGTTCTCGGGAAGGTTCAGGAGAAGGGGGGGAGGTGGTCCCCACCATTCCTCCACAGTCCAGCCCCTGACAGATACTGATTTTAGACTCCTGTATCACAGACTTTAGCTGATAGAGTGTTACTTTTAATGTAAATAAGTATATATGAATTTTTTTATTTTGTCTATTGCTTCTGCCCCTTGGTGCTGATGTAGAGATATGTGTCATTATTGTATGGTGCTCTCCAGTATGGTGCTGGACCACACTGATGGGTTGATGGGAATTATAAGTCCAGCAACACGTAGAGGGCACCACATTGACTAGCAGTGCACTCCAAATGACTGCTTGTATCATGTCCAGAATATTTATACCATGGTACAGAACATCTTAAGAACAACCTGTGCTGCATATATTGGATCTCTGCAAATTAATTAGTTTTTCAAATGATTATGTCACTTATTTCATATGCTACCAGTGTTCGGGACATCTTGACAGATCCCAAATTTAGAATTGTGACCTTTTTCAACTATCTCCTGGAGGTTAATAATTAACTGGAACACCTCTTAAACCATATTAAGTATTTTTGATGGGAACAGCATGAAACAATTTCTTTGATCAAAGGGATTAACTAGTTCTTTGCCATTGCAGAAATTTCTACAGAGCCAGAAACATTTATGTGTATTTCCAAGTTATTAGAACATGCCACCATCTAAGTACGAAGTACTTGGATTCAAGAGCTATTTATTTTTCCTGGTGACTTCAGCAGACCTAAAATATTTTTTACACATAGCCCATTGGTTGCTGTCTCTTCTGTAGTTGCTCCTACATCAGTCATGGTCAGCAGTTGCTTGTGTGATATGCAAAATACATTGTTAGAAATTCCACATGGTTGGTTACACCAGGGGTGAGAGACCTGTGGCGTTCCAAATGTTACTGGACTACAACTCCCAAGTTTGCATTCGTGTCTCAGCACCATCTACACTGGCTTGGTCATCTCCACAGAATGGAAGATGGCAGTATCTCCAACGATGTGCTCTATGGGGAGCTGGCTTCAGGCAACAGGCCCAATGGCAGACCAACTCTGTGTTACAAAGATGTATGCAAACATGACATCAAGACTGACAACATCAGCCCCACTGTGTGGGAATCCCTTGCAGATGACCACAGTGCCTAGAGACAGACAGTCAGGTCATGCATCCATAGCAGTGACCAGAGGAGGAATGACCTCTGTAAGGAACACAGAGAGAAGAAACACCATAGTGCATCTGCAGCAGTACAGCTGGACACCTTCATCTGACCCAGGTGCAATAAAACATGTCTCTCCCATGCCCATGTCTACAGCCACAGCAGGTGCTGTTACCTTCCAACAGCTTGACTTCACTCCCAAAGATGTGCTCCTCCATTGTCTCCCAAGACAGAAAGATGCCAACAACAACAACAACAACAACTTCCATCATCCTTGACCACACTGGCTGTCCAACAACATCTGAAGGACCACAGGTTTCCCACCTTTGTTTTACACAGACCCTGTTCACAAAAATGAACCACAGAGGTTGCACCCACATCATTTAGGATGCTTGAACAGCTGGAAAGCTCACTATCTTTTTACCAACTGCCTGTTTCATTCCCCCCCCCCCAAAAAAAAACAGCTCCATTTTACCACCTTTGTGGATGGATTTTTAAAACACTCCTACAGATAGAGTTCCACTGCCCTACATCAGATCTCTACAAAAGGCAGTCCCCAAAGAACCCTTTCATAACTCAAAGATTGCTCTCCCTTCGCTGTCTGAGGTTGCTTCCAAACAGGTGTTTATTGTAGGATCCTCATGCTTGTTTCCCCACCCCTACTCTCCGCAGCATCCACATGATGTCCTTGGCATCAGCCTGCATCCCACCTCCAATTCAATCTGGGTTTATCATTTCTAAGAAGTGAAAATACAATAAAAACCATTAGCAATGACTTGTTTATGGAATCTCAACAACCCATTTGCAAATTTAGCCCCAGACTAGAAGGAGGAGACTCTTAAGAGTCCCATGGACTGCAAGAAGATCAAACCTCTCCATTCTTAAGGAAATCAGCCCTGAGTGCTCACTAGAAGGACAGATCGTGAAGCTGAGGCTCCAATACTTTGGCCACCTCATGAGAAGAGAAGACTCCCTGGAAAAGACCCTGATGTTGGGAAAGATGGAGGGCACAAGGAGAAGGAGGTGACAGAGGACGAGATGGTTGGACAGTGTTCTCGAAGCTACCAGCATGAGTTTGACCAAACTGCGGGAAGCAGTGGAAGACAGGAGTGCCTGGCGTGCTCAGGTCCATGGGGTCATGAAGAGTCGGACACGACTGAACGACTAAACAACAGCAACAAGAAGAAGCCACAATCATAGGTACTCAAGAAGAGCCCTATGGGATCAGGCCAAAGGCCCATCTAGAACCTAATCTTGTTCTTACAGTGGCCAACCAGATGCCTAAGTGAAGTCAGATGCTGCAGCACTCTCCCTACTTGTGATTTCCAGTAATTCCATCTCTACCCCTTTGTTCCTGTATGGTCCTTTGTAGGAAAAAGGTTCCCCACCTGAACAGAGAGACCTTGATTTCACCAGCTGTAGGGGGAAATATGTCCCTGACTTCCATTCAGAACATATTCAGTAAAAAACAGGTATCTCTTAGTTACTGTAGGCAACTAGCCACAATTTCTCTAAGGAAAGGATGTGGCTAGCAAGTTTGACCAGTAAGATATTTAAGCCACCCTTCTGGTTCCATTAACCCTGTCCTCTCCAAACACAGACTTCATAACAGTTACTGTTAGTAGCAAACTCACAATGATAACTTTGTAACATGGGTTGGTCTTCTCCCTTAACTGGGAGGAAATCTTACCCTTTATCATTTATAAACTTTCTCTTCCCCAGCCTAAAATGTGTTGCCTAATTCAGCAAGGATTCCTTTTTTACAGCACAATCATAACAACAATCTTATAAGTCTCACTGAATTGAATTGGGATTACTCCCAGGTAGGTGGGGTTAGGATTGCAGCCGTAGTCAATTAAAAAGATGTCCACTGGTTAATCTAACTAGTCTATCAATTTAGTGCCACATCCCTGTATTTTACCTTCAACCATCCTATCATGCGAAGTTCAGCTCCTAATGAATCTAAGTTCAAACATGAATCCAGCCCAGAGTCGACATAGTCTACTGGTGGCAAGGACGGCAGCAAACTGTTTCATCACCTTGAGCAACCAGCAGCATTACATATTGCTGTGACATGCTCCCATGCACGCCTGCTTTTTTCATATTCAGATACTGTATATCTGCCATTTGAAAGGCATTATTCAATTCATCATCCCGCTCTACCTCTGCAGCAGTAAAGATACTTTAGGCAAAGGGTGTCCTTTTCTGTTGCTCTATTTGTTGTAAGAACATTGCTGCATTTTCAACGCACCATGCTTTGCTTTGAGCATAAGAAAAACCCAACAGTACAAATAAGAGGAGATCATGTGGAATGCAGCAAGATACTCAAATTCACCCAGGTGTATCGCAAGGCAGCCTTCGGGCTCCACTACCACACAAAAAAAGACTTTAAAATTCTATCATTTAAAAAGTTGTGTGGTGACGTTTAGCCTTTATATTGTTGTCCAACGTTAACTGGCAAATTACATGAGGTGAGTGGCAATGATGTCAGCGGACAGATTTACCACCAAGCTGACATCAGCCATTTTGTGTAGATGGTTGGCTTGCCCACAAACCTCTTGAATGGCAATATCATGTTTTTGACATAAGTCTCTACTGTAAATATTTGGGAATATATGGGAGCAGATGCCACACCCTCTGCTTCAAGCTTCCATTGCACAAGCCAAGTAGTATATTATACTTTGTCCTAACTAAACATTACAAAAAGCATGACTGCTATTTGCCCCAGAGCAATATAGTGGGTACTCAGCACATCAGATGTTAAAACAGAATTCTGTAGTACAGCGGTCACCAACATTTTTGGGTCCATGGGCACATCTGTAAACCAGAGAAAATCTCATGGGCACTACAAACACCCTGAAACCAAGCACGCACAGTCTGTTGGCTACAATAAAATGCTTCTTTCAAGTTTAATTTCAGTGTGGGTGAGGAAGGGACCCTGTGGCCACCAAGGAAAATCTATGTGGACACATGTGCACCTGCATGTGCACACTGGTGACCCCTGAGGCAATGGGCAGTTTTTACTCTGCAGCTTCCTCTCACTTTCCCATATGCAAAATATTGAGGCTCTGAACCGTGTAGGGCTTTGGGGGGATAATAATTTTTATTAGTTTTCAATTACAATAATCCAATAATAGCCTCATTATAACAATGCCAAATTATAACAGTTACTAATACCAATCATTCAGATGCCAAATTATATAATTTAGGTGCCCCCCACATGATAGAATTGATGGTTTGATGATTTACTTTATTTCTGTGTTCCAAAATCTTATTAATTCCAATTACACTCCAGTCAAAATAACAATCCCTTATACAACAACTGCAATATTAACGGCTTCCATTCATAATGACACATTAAATGATTTATAAAGCTACAAGTGAAGCATTCAAACTATATCCTTGTTCTTACCGTGTGTGGCAATGATTCTGTCCGTGATGATATATCTTGCACCCCCTGGAGATTTGGGTGGCATGCAACTAGAGTTTACCACTTAACCTACACCATCTGGCTGGTTCTCCTGCACTTTTGCATTTGCCCAGGGAGTGAGCAGCAGGGAGGAGAGGACAGGCCTCCTGCCCCCCCCCATGGAAAAAGAGCCCCCCATTGCAGTAATCCAACCTAGAGGTTACCAGAGCATAGGCCACAGAAGTTAGGGTATCCCAGTCCAGATAGGGGCATAGCTCAGCCACCAGCCCAAGCTGCCAGAAGGCACTCCAAGGCCACCAAGTAACAGTAATGGCTCCAGGAGCACCCCCAAGCTATGTACCTGCTCTTTAAGAGTATAACCCCCTCAAGAACAGGCAGTCTCCCATCCATCTGGTCTAGGGAACCATCCACTAACAGTGCCTGATCTGGATTGAGCTTCAGTTTATTGGCTCTCATCCAGTCCATTACCAAGGCAAGACACCAGTCCACTGCCTCGCCTGCAGATAAAAATGAGAAATAGAGCTGTGTGTCAGCAGCATATTGCTGACAACACACTCCCAAACTCCAGCTGATTCCACTCAGCAGCTTCCTGTAGATATTAAACAACACGGGGGATGGAATTGAACCCTGAGGGACCCCACATTGAAGACCACATTTTGCCAAAAAACATTCCCCAAGCATCAACCGCTGAAGACAACCATCCAAGGAGGACTGGAACCACTGCAAAGCAGTGCCGCAAAAACTCAACTCAGATAGCCTCTCTAGGAGGATACAGTGGTTGATTGCATTGAAAGCCACTGAGAGGTCAAGGAGGATTAACAGGAACACATTGCCCCTGTCTCTCTCCCAACAGAGATAATCATATAAGGCGACCAGGGCAGTTTCTGTGCCAAAGCCAGGCTAAAACCTTAATTGAAATGGATCTAGAAAAGTAGCCTCCTCCAAGAGTGCCAGGATCTGGACATTGACCAGCCACTCAGTGCCCCCCAAAAGGGAAGACAGCAACTGGCCAGTAGTTACTTCGGTTTTCAGAATCTAGGGGTGGTTTCTTAAGGAGCGGTCTTATCACTGCCTCCTCCAAACAGGCAGGAATCACCCCCTCTTGTAAAGAGATATGTTTGTAAGGATGCCAAATTTACGAAACATGTTTTAGAGGACAAGCTATGGCAAACATAATGCATCTTAATAGAATTGTGGTGAAATGGATGGCAGCTAGAGAAGGAGTTTCATATTGATAGTCATATTCTTACCATAAGGGGTATATAAAATATGGTACTCACATTTAGAGGCACTTAGATATGGGTTCTTGGATACAGGTGCTGGACTTTTTCTGCGGTCTTCATTGCCTTTAGGAGGAAATAATGGGTCAAAGTGTCAATGAGAATCATTTGTGCTTTTATTCAGTCTGGAAATGCAATGAAAGGGTAATAATAAAAAGACATTCAGAATTCTCCCTTTTAGAAATATGTAGGCTTGGATGAACAAAGTAACAAATCCCCTTCCTGGAGGTATAACATATTATGCTGAGGAATAAATATCCATGGATCTTACTCTTTCTTTCTCTGTTACTACGATGGATTCATATCCAACCATTTATCGATTTAAGGCTTTACTTAATTTTTATGGCTTCCCACATGAGGAATATCAGTTGACTGCTGAATGGTTTTGGCCGTATATCATGCAATAAGAATGGAACTTAAGTAAGAAAAGCTTACATAGAATCTTTCCCACTTTCTTGCCCGAGCAGCTGTTGATGTTATACTAGTGGGGGGAAATGCTGCAGGCAGGGCACAGAATTTGTGATCAGAAAGTCCTTCTCCTAGATTAGTTGCTGACGAGAGTTAATGAGCCGCTACTGATCATCACTGTCAGTAAAAGGGCAAAAAATCACACTCATCCAAGATGGAAACTCAAGACTGGTCCAGGGCATGATCATCTCACCTATCAGGTTTGTTCACTGTCTACCTATCCATAGGTAAGTGAATAGGAACTGAAGTTGAGTGCCAATGCCCCCTCAAAATTCTCTACCCTGTCTGTGGGCAGAGAAATTTGGGGAACCATTTCCTCAATTTTCTCCAAGGAATGAGAATTTCTCCAACAATGTCTTGGGAAGTGGGGATTACCATTTACAGGTGGAATAAGACGTCTTCTTTCTGCTCCCTTAAGTTTTTCTCCCCATGACTGCAGGTTGTTTTGCTGGCAGTTTGGCCACCATTTTGTATCTCCGCAATACTTCAGAATTTAAGTGTTGTTACAGAACATTGGGGGAGAGATGGTTGCCACCATAAAAAATGGATTGAGCCAAGGACCTTCTGCATGAAAAGCATGTTCTTGAACATTGAGCTATAGTCGTTCAACATCTGTCTCTTCTATACCAACATTGTTTAATGTTAATGTTTTATTCTTATCCCTCCTTGCTCACTCTCTACCTGCTTGCTGGTTACTGTTTTTGCCATCCCCTGATCTCACTGAGAAACAAAGCTCTTTGATGGCAAGCACCTCATAGAAGGAGGTTGTGCCATCTCAGGCTCATAGCTCTAGGAACTTTGCTTCCCAGATGGAGGAGGAGAAGAAAGGATGTTAGCCGCTCTGAGCCCAGCTTCGGCTGGGGAGGACAGGATATAAATAAAATTTATTATTATTATTATTATTATTATTATTATTATTATTATTAGAAACAGGGCAGCCAAGAGATCAGAGAGGGACAAGGGTTAAATATCAGTGTTCAATTGATTGATGATGTGCTACAGAGAGTTGTTTCTATAAAAATTAAAAATAGACAAAATAGCTTCCTCTCTGTATTGAATCTGTCTCTAGCCCCCTAAGAGAATAAGTGACACATGTAGACATAAGTAGAAAGCTCAAGGAAGCATATTGTAAAACTTCAATGGGGTGGTTTGAGTGGCAGCTGGAGGAAATAGCCGAGCTGTTGTTCTTGGTTTGCTGCTCAAAGACTACCTTGCATAAGAACTGCATTGCTAGATGAGATGAGACCACTTAGTTCAGTGTTCTGTTTTGGACACAGCAACTAAGCCTGATGTTTGAGGAAAGTATTCAAGCAATTTATCAGGGCATGGCATGGGGGAAGTGGGGATATTTCCTTACTCATTCTATAAAAGCAAACCCCGACTTCCACTCCAATGATTTTCCTAAACCCATACTGCTGCCACCATTTAATATCACTTATAACTTTTGCACCCTTAATTTACCAATAACCCTGGTAGCTGTGGGATAAAGCTAATCAGACTCAGTTACTATATTTAACAAAGATATTGGAGTTTACTAATTGCAAGATTATGTACTGCAGAAGCTTATGGTTCCTTTAATATAGTACTGTTTGTCTTTAAATGAGTGCACACTTTGTTAACTTGCTACTTTCACTTTAAATATCAACAGCTTGTTTTAAAACTACAGTGGTACCTCGGGTTAAGAACTTAATTCATTCTGAAGGTCCGTTCTTAACCTGAAACTGTTCTTAACCTGAGGTATCACTTTAGCTAATGGGGCCTCCCGCTGCCGCCGTGCTGCCACCGCACAATTTCTGTTCTCATCCTGAAGGAAAGTTCTTAACCCAAGGTACTATTTCTGGGTTAGCGGAGTCTGTAACCTGAAGCGTCTGTAACCTGAGGTACCATTGTACCACAGTATTACTAACTCAGACAGCTTTGAGGAAGCAGTTACCCTATTCAAACTTTTCTACCTTATTGCCCTTATATTTTCTCTGCCCCAGTTAAGCCTCACCAACACTATAACTGAGGCATAGCTGTCAACGTTTCCCTTTTCTTGAGAGGAATCCTATTCGGAATAAGGGAATTTCCCTTTAAAAAAGGGAAAAGTTGGTAGCTATGAACTGAGGATTCATGTTGAAACCCCATTCCAACCACTACTAACCTATTGAAGGTCTGTTTTTGCTGCACTGTTGTGGAATCTTCCTCTGACTCCTCTACCAGACACTAGAGACCAGCGTTCCAAACTGCCTCTCACATCTTAGCACTGGGGTCAGCTTCTCCCCTCAACTCTGCACTCTAAGCCACCATAAGAACATGAGAGCCTGCTGAATCAAGCCAGTAGCCCATCCAGACCATCATCATGCCCTCAAGTGGCCATCAACCCACTCTGCCTTTCTCTGGGGGTCTTCTTTCATCTTCCTTGACCATCTTCCTCTGCTGCCTTCTTCTTTTGGCTGTCCACCACAAACATCAGCCAACACAGACTGACCCTGACTGACTAGCACCCACTTCTTCCAACCCCTCTAGTCCAGCCCAAGCCAATCACACTCACTTACTGAAAATTCTAAACCTGCACCCACCAATCAGGATGTGCACATCTTCAATCCTTCATTTGCATACTGAGAGTTCTATGTCTAACCTCTTCCCAGTGACAGTTAAACCAACTTTTACCTGACCAGAAAGAAGACTTCCCCCATCAAACACATTACATAAGGTTCCAATGAGTTCTTTTTTTCTCCTTGCAGTTCTTTGTTGTATCCGCATGTCCCTTCTAGGACGCATGCTTGTCCTCATACTGAGAAAACCATTGTCCAAGTAAATCGTATTTGAGAGGTCTTTCAGGTATTGTATCTTCCTCCTCCCCTTTAAAAATAGATCCACGTTGGGATGGTTATTCAGAGCTGGTTCTGTCGTTTGGCAAAGCCTTGGGAGGAACTAGTTTATTGTAGCTGAGGATTCTGTCCCATTGCCTGTGTTGGAAGTTAGGTTCAGCTGACAGTGTGGTTGGCTTCAGTACTTGGAAGGAACAGAGCACCATCTTTTCCCTTGGTTCAGGCAGCAAAATGTACTGGGCTGGTGCTGTGCTTATCTGATATTTGCACTTGAACTGGATAATTATGCCCTGTATGAGAAAAACCAATTTTCATTCCAGTATCTCAATTGCAAAAACAGATCACACATCACACATATTTCTGCTCTTTCCTCTCTGCCCACACACTTTCAAAATGGGTGATTGCCGGGTGGGGGGGCATCATGCTGGTATCTCGGCTTTGAAAAGTAGATCTACCTCCTGAACATGCATCCGAATTTCATCCAGATAGCTTGATGTTAAAGGGAAACAAGTAAACAAACAGAGAATGTCAAGTAGGCGTGTTAAAAATGAAGGGCTCGCATTGCTTTAGCAATTATGCAGTGTGAGAATGGTCAGAAATAAAGAAGAGCTCAGGGAAGTTCAAAATCTCACTTGAGAGCTGCCCAAGACAGGACCTGCAATTTTGATTAATGCAAAGGCTTCACAGAGACCAAAAGTACTCCTTTAGCATCGAACTGTTATACTTTCTCTCCATTTTCTATCCCGGTCTTATCTCTTCCAAGCCCCCTGTGCTTAAGCAGCAAACGAGGCTGATACTTTCTTCTGCTCCTCCTCCTCTTCTCCTCCCCTCCTCATCCTGAATTATCTCAGTCCTACAGCAACACTAGGAGAAGTTTAAAACAATGATGCATTGTGAAGTGATATTAAGGCTCTTTAAAAAAAACTAACAGCTATTTGCCACACGCTTTTTCTGGACTGTTACACCTTCTCTATGTGCAAATGAAATTCTCTTCCTGGAGAAAGATAGATGAAGTACAGTTTTTAGTGTTCAATCTCAGGTTGCAGTCAGCCCACCTCTTATTGAAATCCACAGCAAAACACACGTGATTTTAATGAAGTAGTATTACACTCCAGGTAGAAACATTACCATCACTCAATTTGGCAAAGTCAGAATACAGGAAGGAAACGCAAATAATTCAGAGGCCCTCAAATTGAGCGTTTCGGATGATGGCGGGCAATCTGGCTTAGGTTCTGAATCGATCAATTCCACAAACTGGTTGGAACTTGTAATAGGGCGAAAGTATGTTTTTGTTAAGCACTAAGCTTTCTGAAGCAATGTTATGTGTGATTAGCTCTCCTAACCAGACACTGCTGTCAGTTTCTTGGTCATTGATGTGGCCCATGTAACTATATAACCATCATGATCATATTTATTTCCTATATAATTCAGTTGGTAGAATTGCTTCCTCCTATTGTGCTCTCTTGGAGACTTTCCTTTCTCCACTGTTGCTTGCTGCCTTTCAACTAAAAATAAGTCATTCAGACTGAAAGCGTATGGAAAAATGCAGCGTCTCACAGAGGTGCAGAATAGAGGCTGTCATTTGGACAGGATTGATTCCCACCTAGGATTCCTGAGACGTAGTTTTTTAGTCCGTTCTGAAGCTGACTTCATAGCTTGCAGAAGCATCTCTTTGGGATTCACTGTTAAATTAGAAATTGGGCTCATTATTCACACTCTTTGGCCCAGAGCGAAATAGCCGCTTTAGACATGTCCAAGTGATTAGATATCCTCAGGGGGAGATTGGACTCCTTCCCCCTTTTGAACCGCAGACTCTCATGCCACACCATAATCCTGCATTTGAAAGTTCTCTCCATTTCAAGAGGAGTTTGCAGTGTGCCATGGAGGAGGCTGCTGTTTGAAAAACTCAAAGCCCCCTTAATTAATTTTCCCTTAAACAAATACAGTGGTACCTCTGGTTACAGACACTTCAGGTTACAGACGCTTCAGGTTACAGACTCCGCTAACCCGGAAGTAGTACCTCGGGCTAAGAACTTTGCTTCAGGATGAGAACAGAAATCACGTAGCGGCGGTGCGGCAGCAGCAGGAGGCCCCATTAGCTAAAGTGGTACCTCAGGTTAAGAACAGTTTCAGGCTAAGAATGGACCTCCAGAACAAATTAAGTTCTTAACCAGAGGTACCACTGTAGAAGTTTCTTCATAGTGATCACCTGGCTGGATCAAACCAAAAGAACATCTAACACAGTATTTGGCCTCACTGGTGGCCAGCCATATCATGTGGAAAGTTCACTGGTTATTCGTGTTGGAATAACCATCCCCTGCCTCTCCCAGCAGTCGCTTCATCCATTTGTACTACAACAAAACATTACCTAACATAGAACTCTCTAGACCTGAGGAATGGAGACTAGGAAGACTTAACAGCTGACTGGATTCAATGCCCATTCATGCCACAACATGGCACAATACATTATTTTGGCTGAAAGTGGGAATGACAGGAGCCGCAAGGAAAGGCTGTAGATCAATGGTAGAGCAACTGCTTTGTATATACAAAAGGTCACAACTTCAATCCCAGGCTGCGTGAGATCCCTGCCTGGAACACAGAACAGCTACTGCCAGTCAATGTTAGCCGTACTGAGCTAGATGGGACAATGGTTGAATTCATTATAAGAAAGGTTCCTATATCTGCACACTTAGCCCAACTGAAACCAATCTATTTAACAACACAGTAGGCCTTACTGTCTTTAATGGAACTTACTCCCTAGCGACTGGAGACCCAGGTTTGAGAAACCCTTATCTATGGGGGTCCCTTCCAAGTCTATGATTCCACTATTCTATCATTCAAGTGTGTTTGGTATTGCAGTCTGTGTGTGCTTTACTCTACATTGGATTGCAACCATAGTCTTTCACTTATCTGGAGTACATCAAACTCACAAAGCAGGAATCAGCACTTGATAATCCCTTACAGTAGAGAGTGCACTGTAGTTATTCACATTCAAGGCCTTTACCATGGGTAATGTTTTCTTAGCAGCATGCAAAAAGAACTCTACATGGAATTAACATTTAAATGAAGCTATGCTGTGCTTTGGCCATCTATTATATGTAAACTATATGAAGAATAGAGTGACTCCTCTTAAAAGGACTAGGTAACTTGGAAAGAGAATTCTTTATAGAGGCAGTGTGTGTCCTGTATATCTACCGTATTTTTCACCCCATAGGACGCACTTTTTCCCCTCCAAAAATGAAGGGGAAATGCGTGTGCGTCCTATGGGGCGAATGCAGGCTTTCGCTGAAGCCTGGAGAGCGAGAGGGGTCGGTGCACACAGACCCCTCTCGCTCTCCAGGCTTCGCGCAGATCTCCGTAAGCCGTGGGAGCCCGCACTGGGCTCCCACGGCTTGCGGAGAGTTGCCTGCATGCCGAAGGCTGGGCGCGCTGAGCTCAGCACGCCCAGGCTTCGCGCAGCTCTCCGCAAGGCGCGGGAGCCCGGCACCGGGCTCCCACGGCTTGTGGAGAGCTGCCTGTTCTGGGGGCTGGGGTCGGGGGAAGCTCGGGCTTCCCCCGCCCCAGCCCCGCACCTGGGGGGGAAATAATTTTTTTCCCTTCATTTCCCCCCCCCCAAAAAACTAGATGAGCCTTATGGGACGGTGCGTCCTATAGGGCGAAAAATACGGTAGATGTAATTACCTCAACCAAATTGCTTAATCCCATAGCAACTCCAAAAATATTGCAGTGGAATTTCTGATTTCACTGTTCTTACTAATTGCATTTTATATACTGTTGTGTTTCATATTTTGAAAAATGATGTAGTACAGAGTACCCAACTGCAATCCTATGCCCGTGTACTCAGAAACAAGTTCATTTGTGGGGCTTACTCACAGAGGAATGTGTGTAGGACTATAGCCTATCAATTCTATGTGTATCTACTCAGAGGTAAGTCCCCATGAAGTTTGGTGGGATATGGTACTATTCAAATAACCATAGAATTGCAGGATAAGAGTGTGAGCTGGGAACAGGGAAATCTGATTCAAAAGATTTTGAGCCATGAATTCACTAGGTTGCATTAGACAACCATTCTGTCTCAGCATCATCCTTTCCCACATCTATAATACACACAAAATTCTGTCCTACCTTGCAAGATAGATGTACGTGTTGCAATTGTTACTGAGATAATGAATGTAAGGTGCTTTGAACCATGAATATGGGACTATCTGAAGGCTAAGTGATATTACATTCATTGATGCAGTGTCTAAAAAAACTAGACCAAATCTTCCTTAGTGTTTTTCTTCCTTCTTTCTGAGCTCTCAGAAGAGCAAAAGGAAGTTTGAAGTATGCACTGTATCTAAGACCTTATTGAAATACGCCGTTCTCCCCAGTGCCATCCATTTTTCATAAGTGTTGTCTAAAATGACCAAGAGCACAACAGCCTATAATTGTTTGTGAGGTCTGAATTGAAATATTAAAGTCTCTTTTTAAAAAAAAAAGATATAAGAAATTATTCTGTATCAATGCCCTAAAGAACAATTAGTGAGCTCTTAAAGAAATATAGACAGCTGACATGAATTTGCTCTGAGGTACTTGCACTGAACAAGAGTAGTGATTAGGTGTCACTTAAACACACCGTTTGTTAAACATGAGCTAATAAATGTACTCATGTGATTTATGCAAAAACTACAGTGAATACCAGTTTCTCTTACGCTTAAAGCCACAAGAGGCTGTTGCCTCCAGTTCTGATTTCAAAAGAAAAAAAATAGTATGATAAAGAGGTTATTGTGTGTTGTATTTTTTTTAACTGTTAACTTTTGTGCCATCTTCCCATTTACAGACCAGAATTATAGTCTCTGTATCTCTCTCTCTTGGGACAAGAGTAAATCTGAAGAGATTTTCGTGGGGGAAATTTCTGGGAATTCTGTTTTGCACCATCTCCATTTGGCGAATATTCTCTACCATTTTTGTAGTAGTCACTATCCCTTCCCCTCAATCCCAAAGAGCAATGCTGGGGGATATAAAATGGCAACTCAGTTGCTGCATTGGCAAAGAAAACCTTGTGATGTGGGGGGGTTAAGAACCTTACTAAAGGAAAATATCTCCTTCCCAAGAGTATTTAGTGACACTGTACTCCCAATCTCATGGTGTGCAAACAGGGTGAAGAATTTTTGGAGCCCATCTTCACTCAGCTATTATTACTATTTCAGTTTCTTAGCCGCCCTTCCCCATAAGGTCACAGGTTGGGTTCAAACAATTAAAAATACAATATTAATTCAGTTTAAATCAAGTTACCATCACAGCAATAGGCTTGGTCCCAAATATATACATATACACAGATTAGTCAAAGACTAGAGTGCAGCAGAGCATCTTCAGCATATGATATGACAGAAACTAAATGATGATGATGATGATGATGATGATGATGATTTATTTATACTCCGCCCATCTGGCTGGGTTTCCCCAGCCACTCTGGGCAGCTTCCAACAAAACACTAAAATACAATAACCTATTAAACATTAAAAGCTTCCCTAAACAGGGCAGCCTTCACATGTTTTTCTAAAAGTTTGGTAGTGTTAAATGCACTTCTCTGAAGCAGTGGCGAAGCTGCATGGCCCGGAACCAGGGGCAGATAGCAGGCAGGGGCGTGGCTGGCACACGTCCCAGGGGCGTGGCACGTTGCCCGCGGGGGCGTCGCGCACATCCCGGGGGTGTGGCACACCACCTGCGGGGGTGTGGTGCCCGGCGCGGTGGGGGGTGCGCAGCGCGTGTCCAGGGGGTGGCTGCAATGGTCGCCCCCTCCCCGATGGTGCTGGGGGCAGGGCGCTCCACCCGCCCCCTGCCCCTGTTCCTCTGCCAGCACTCTGAGGCAGAAATATTATAATTTAGAAGCTGCCATAGATAATGCCTTCTCCTGGACTGCCACCCACTAAACATCTGAGGTGGTGAAACTACCAAGAGGGTCCCCTCTGCTGATTTTAGCAATCAAAAGTTTATAGGGAAAGAGACAGTCTTTCAAATATTTGTGGCAAGAGTCATATAAGATTTTAAACACTAATTTTAACACCTTGAATTAGGCCCAGAAATGAACTAGCAAGCAGTGCAGCTGTTTTAAAACAGTGTTTATGTGAGTTATGATTTAAACCCCAGCCAGTAACCTGGCTACTGCATTTTAGATCAGTTGAAGTTTCTGAGTCATCGTCAAGGGCAGCTCCATGTAGAATGCATTACAATAATCCAGTCTGGAAGCTACCAGAGCACATAGGAGCCACTTATTGCAATAGCCAGTTAATGGCTTACACTTCCATGTGTGAAAGAGTTAACCTGAGCCCACAGCTCAGGTTGCCTTTCAGCAGCACCTGTTCCCATCCCTCATCTCACTCTCCTTTCTCTTCATGCTTCCTTAAAGAAGGAACCATGAGGCTCCCTGCAAGTGAAGTGAATCTCTCCAAAAGTGAGATTTTACAGCCTGCATCTTTGCTAAGCCAAAGATTGCATGATCCTTTTTGTAAGGAAATCAAGTACATTTGTTTTGAAGTTGTTTGAAGCCTTTGTTCATCTTTGTTTTACTGCCAACAGATGGGTACTTGTTTGCTGTAACAGATTTCTGGAAAATCTGTGAGCAAAACATTCACTTATTTGCAAAGCTAAGTGTCTGTGATTTATTTTAGCCTAAGTATTTTCATTGGGAACATTTATTTAAAGGTAAATGAGGATAAATGCAAAATCCAACCAAGTTTAAATGTGCCCGGAGCAATCGCCACTGTGTCTAACTCTGCTACAAGAAAGCAAGAAATCTCTCTTCCCAGCCTCTCTCTCCAATACCACTGACATTTAAAAATCACTTAGATCTGTTGTGTGGGGATGTTTTGGGCCTCCAGGTATTGCTGAACTACAACTCCCATCACCCCTGATAATTGGCCATGTTTGCTAGGGCCTATGAGAATCGTAGTCTACCAATGTCAGGGTTGGAACTTTTTTTTCTTGTTTTGTGGAACAGTCTGCCACAGCCAACTCCTAGCTTCTTGGATTTTGATCCAGCATTGATTGTCCTTGTAAAATACTGCAGTCTCTGCTTATTACTGCTTCCTAATATTCTCTGTAGGGACATGGGTGGAGCTGTGGGTTAAACCACAGAGCCTAGGACTTGCTGATCAGAAGAGAGGCGGTTCGAATCCCCGCGACGGGGTGAGCTCCCGTTGCTCGGTCCCTGCTCCTGCCAACCTAGCAGTTCGAAAGCACGTCAAAGTGCAAGTAGATAAATAGGTACCGCTCCGGCGGGAAGGTAAACGGTGTTTCCATGCGCTGCTCTGGTTCGCCAGAAGCGGCTTAGTCTGTACGCTGGCTCCCTCGGCCAATAAAGTGAGATGAGCGCTGCAACCCCAGAGTCGGCCACGACTGGACCTAATGGTCAGGGGTCCCTTTACCTTTAATATTCTCTGTAGGCAAACAGATTTCACAAAGATACCTTTCCATCTCTACTGTCTCTAAGAAAAAGGTATCCTGGGAAACCTGTCTGCAAATTCCATTGAAAGGGGAAAGGGAAGCAAAACTAAATTTGGGGAGGGAGAGGGAATTCTTTATTAAGGGTGATGACAAGCTCTTAAAGGGTTTCTATACTAAACCATTATTTAAACAAACTGAAACATTTCTTTAAAATCTAGCTAATTTCAGTGGCAGAGATTCAATAATTCAATTGCGTATCGAGGCCCCATGACTACCCTGTTCCCTAAGGTGCAAATAACTAGACAACACATGGCATATTGGTTTTGGGATCAAATAAGGCCACAACTTTATTGGTTACATATGTGAGGTTTGGCCATAGGCATTGTGGTAACTGGCACAGCGAGAGAGAAGCCAAAAGGCCCCACAGGCCAGGCACTAAAATTCCCCTGGGCTGCAAGGGCTGTAATTGGTCGGTTGGGCTTGTGCCCAGGGGAATGCCCCCTAACTCCTGCCGCCATTGGCCCATTTGGTGGCACAAAGACAATCCAGCCTGCAATAGGTTGGTTTACCAGGGTGGCCTGGGGCCCACCCACAAAGCCACCTGCCTGATAAGGGGGTGAATAGACTTAACTCTCAAATTAAAATGAATGGGATTTAAACATTCCTGAAACTTAATGAATTGTGCCCTATGGAGGCAGCCATGTTTTACCCTAAGGATGTTCCTGGGACTTATGCTACATCAGAGCTGCAGAACATTTCCTAAGTCCAAGGGCCACATTCATATCCGTGCAGGGCCGACCCATCCATGAGGCAAGGTGAGATAACTGCCTCAGGTGACAGAATCTTCAGGGGCAGCTGATCCCCATGTACATCTTTCTTTGTTTCCTCTTGTTCCTGATACAGTATACCATAGATTTCCCCTCACCCCTTCTTACCTGACAATGAAGGAGACACCACTTTGGGGTCTGCCTCAAGTGCCAAACTATATTGGGCTGACCCTGCTTCTGGGCAACCTTTTGTGGGCTGAATACCGATAGTGGAAGAGGTCAGAAAAGTGGACAGAGCAACAAATGTACGTGTTTTTCCCTCTATAAGACACACTTTTTCCCCTCCGAAAAAGTAAGGGGAAATGTTTGTGCGTCTTATGAAGCGAATGCAGGCTACACGGCTAAGCCAGAAGCCAGAACAGGGAGAGGGAGCACTGTGCAGTGCTCCGTCTCGCTGTTCTAGCTTCGGGCTTAGCTGCGCAAAGCCTCCACAGAGCAGTGGGGTACCTTCATCCTGCTGCCCTCTGGAGGCTTTGCGGACTGTCCCAGAAGCCAGAACAGTGAGATGGAGCACTCCGTCTTGCTGTTCTGGCTTCTGGGACAGCCCATGAAGCCTCCGCAGGACACGGGGATGAAGGCTGCCCGTGCCCTGCAGAGGCTTTGCAGGAAGCTAGAACAGCTAGAGTGAGTGCTGCGCAGCGCTCCCTCTAGCTATTCTGGCTTTGGGATAGCCCCCCGAAGCCTCCGCAGGGCAGCGGGATGAAGGCTCCCCGCTGCCCTGCGGAGGCTTCGCGCGGCTCTTGCGGGAGGTGGGGGGAAGGGACAGAGCGTGTGGCTCTGTCCCTTCCCCCACCTCCCAGAAAAGCCCCCAAGAGCCGCGCTCCCTTTAAAGAGCACGCGGCTCTTGCGGGAGATGGGGGAAGGGACAGAGGGCAGCTTACCCACATGCAGCCTCTTCCGGGCAGGGGGAGCCTTCATCCCGCTGCCCAGGAGAGGCTTCAGCGGCTATCCCAGAAGCCAGAACAGCAAGAGGCTATCCCAGAAGCCAGATCCCTCTTGCTGTTCTGGCTTCTGGGATTCAGAATATTTTTTTCCTTGTTTTCCTCCCCCCAAAACTAGGTGTTTCTTATCGTCTGGTGCGTCCTATAGAGCGAAAAATACGGTACATTTTACCTTTCTCCATAGGCTAGTTTCTACACACAGCCCTATGTACCCCTCTCCTCTATCCATACAAGCAAAAGGCTGTGCTGGAGTTCATTTCACCCAGGCAAACCCACTCAAGGACGATGCAAAACAGGGCCAGTAAACAGTGTGACCTGGAGAGAGGAGGCGTGGCATGAAGGGTTCCAAGGGCCAGAATAAAAGACCTGGAGGGCCGCATTCACACACACACCCCTCTCCCCACCACCTGAGGTTCCCCACCCCTGTGTGACACCATGGGACAATTTTGTTCCCATGGTGTGTTCTGTCCCAATGTAGAATGGGATGCCACTGGGATCCTGAAGCCAAGACCTGAAACAGCAACAAAACATTTCCCCCCCAGGAAAAACATCCATTACTTCCTCTTCTTTTAAGACACATCCACCCTCTGTCTGACAGTTCTGAGACACATATGCACACACAGATTAGTAATCCACATTTCGGCAGCATTTTCTACCCATTCTCCAAAATGCCCCCAAACACTGGGGAAAACAAAATGAGCGCAAAATCTTTCACAAAAATGTGTTGGGCTCAGGGGGGTGGGTAGTCATGTTAAAGACATCATTGCTCTATCAAGCAATGCATTTCCCATGTTCGTATATGTCAGGCTTTTTTAAAGTCTTTTGTGTGATTTATCTCTCTGTCACCTTTTTCTTATCGCTGTTCTTTCGCTATTCTTGAAACAAGAATGAAAGGATAAAGGAGAAGAGAGGCAGCCAAAGAAAAGGAAAGAGAAAGAGGCAGAAAGACGGCTGCGAAGAAAAGTTTTGTCCCATTAAAAAAAAATGAAATATCTCATTCAGCCATCGCTCTGTCACCATTATCCCTTGTATAATGACTGGCATGTTACCATCTTCATTCAGGAGTGTTTTTAAAAACCATGTTGCGCTGTCAGGAAATAGAGCCTTGTTAAGTCAGGCATGTTAACACTTGCATTGCTGGTGCGTTGCCGCCGCTTTATAAAATATAAATTGGCCATTTCCCGCTCCTCACAAGCTGTTCCCAGTTAAGAACAAAAAAAAGTATTATATCCTTGCTGGGTTTTGTCACTGTGACCAAATCAGACATCTCAGAGAACGGGTGCAGTTGGCACAAGAGTTTTAACTGTGCAAATGCACCCCTGGCCGCTGCAGAGACCAGGCCTAAAACCAGATTGAAATGGATCTAGATCAACCATCTCCTCCAGAAACCCCTGGAACTGACATTCCACCACATGCTCAAGTAACTTAGGCTGAGGGACAGTGCCTGACATGAGGTCACCTAGCAAGCTTCGTGACTGAATCGGGATTCGAACCCTGGTCTCCCAGGTCCTAGTCTAACCACTACACAACACTGGTAGCTGGAGATCTGGATTTGTGACTGAATCCCAACTCAAAATAGCAAGCCAGGGAGCGTCCTTTGAGAAGTGCTTGGCCCTTCTAGCATATCGCAACTACATTTCCGCCTCATATTCTGACCTTTCCATCAAACAAGATGGTGCCAATGGGACTATAGAATTGGAGGAAAGGATTAAACCCCCCTCGCCATCTGCTGCAGTCCCAGTCCTCAGAGGCAGGCACAGCAGCAGAAGACAGCACAACCGAACACCGGCCAGGGACCCAACACTGTCTCCTCACCATTGTCCCTTCCCCAGCCATGATGTCATTTCCTGTGTCTGTACTTTGGTGAGAGTCATTTTCCCTCTCTCCACTGACTATGAGGGGTCCTGCCCACCCACTTTTCTACCAACAGTGGACTTAAATAGGGTGAAGGGCAAGAGGACAAGAGAGAGAATCTGAAGCCACCCATTGCCTGTTGTGATGCGTTTCCTTTCGCAAAGGCTCCAATATATTGGTGCCACCATAGAACAGGTTCTGCTGGTCCCACCTCCTCATGAACTTCAGATGGGACTCATATGGAAGTACAACTGATGTTCAGCTATGTTTCTTGTACTATATGGGAAAATGTTCATTTAATATGTGCCAGCCTAATGTATAATTTCCATTTATATTTATGCTTTCTGAATGATAAGACCCAACACTTGGTAAGCAGAGGAAAACTAATACAGAGAAGTGTTCGTTTCGCACTTTGTTGAATTGGAATATTAATCATTGTTATCCAATTAGTGAAACTGTTTAACATATTATTCTGCTTTCTTAAAGCATATTTACAGTCACTACTGCTAAATATACTTTCTGAGGTAAGGAACAAACATTGCTGTTTTTAAAATTAGATTGTCAATTACTATGAATCAATATGAAAATTAGAAAGTCTCTTTCCTCGGCCAATCCAAAGGTTTTGGCCAGTGTTTCACTCGCCGACCAACCTTTCAAATTGGATTTTGCCTAAATTGGATCTATTAAATTGAATTCTAAGGCAATTCAAAAAGACTACGAGCTTAATTGGTTTAAGATTAGTCATTTTCACTTTAGTTACTTAAAGCAAAAGCATTTCTTAAAGGAAACTGTAAATGCCCAGCAGTCATTTTGCCTTATCAGTGTAGAATATCGTAACTAACTTTAATAAATAGTCTATGTAAGTTGGCAGTAACAACAAACTAAGCACTGTTGGTCATTGGAGGGGTTCTAGCTACTTAATAGTTGGTTGCTATGTTTTTGTTGGTTTGTTTTTACTGAATTCAATGGGATTTTCTCCCAAGTTAAGTATGCATATATTTCCATCAATTTGTCTGAAGTATCTTTTCCCATTGTGTTTTCTTCCACCTGTTTTGGACCACAGTCACCATGAGCCTCAACCTGCATGGCCATGTTGCATGGGGCTGATGGAAGTTGTAGTCTAAAAGAGCAGGAAGCCAGCAGGATGGAAAAGGCTGCTCTACTTGGAGATGAAATGCTAACACAAAGTCAATGCAATTCATCACATCATTTCCATCTGCTCCACATCCCTTCCTGAGGACCATCTATGCCGCCAAGAGGACACCAAGATAGCAAGGTGCTTTTCCTCACCTCCTTGGAAGTCTAAAAATCCTGCTGAATACATGAAGCAGCAAATGTTAAGAGGTAAGATCCCACGACCAGATTCTTTCCTCCTCTTCAATCCGCTGGTTGTAGGCTCCAGGAGGACGTCTTAAATTAGGGATGCCATCTGGACAACATGGGTCACAGTTCAGTAGCGGGAGGCAGGTGGCATTGCATCTGCTCCCAGTAATTATCCAAATTTATCTCCCAGCTGGGAAGCAGAATCCTAATAATTATAGTGTATTAATAGCCAGACTACTTAATGGGCTATGGTAGGACTCAACAGATGAAAGGCAAATTAGATATTAGTTCAGTAAATGTTGCTATGTATAGTTGTGGCTGCTTACGACAATGAAAATCATAATGTGGAATTAAACATGAATGTTTACAATCAACTCTAGTTGAGCATGCTTATGCATCACTGGTTGCACCAAAATTTGGCTGATGTTGCACATTCCACTGCCCATCTAGCTGAAGGTAATGCAGTACAGATAGACAATATTCACATATGATTTATGTCCACTGTTTCTGATACACCAAATGATACATATGTGGATGCTTTCTGATCCATCAAATGATATCATACAGTATGTGGTCCTTTGATTTATCAGTATTGGTGTAATCTTATGGAACTGACAATATTTAAACCCTTATACAATTTACCAGCAGTTGTATTGTGAAGCCAGAAACTAAAGGCATTCACAGGTAAGATCACTACCTGGCACAGTCGATGTCTAACTTGCAGGCACCAAGCAGGGCAGTGCGGTTGTGCTTGGCTTTAGGTGACTGTGTATATAGAAATGCAAGTCCTCAAAGGATCTGGACCAGAGGTGATTGAGCACAGGGACAAAAGGGTCAATACGGGGGATCCAAAAACTGCAAGGTATAGAGTCTAAATGGAGAAATCATTCCTAAATCAAATACATCTGGGAACAAGAGGATGTTAGGTATGGATGGGGGGACAAAAGTCACATGACGTCAAGATAATTTACCCATAGAGAAAATATTCATCAAAAAGGCTGATTGGTCAAGTGGTCTCCTCATGAAGTTAGCAGCAATCAACAAGCATTTCAGCAGGAGGAAGGATTTAGTGGTAAAGCTATTCTGTGCATGGGCAGGTGGCATCCGTAGTTCCTGCAGGTTCACAGCAATCCAGAGATTCAGTGAGATCAAGGAGCTTATTATTAAATAATGTTTGTATGTCCATCTACAGTGGTACCTCCTGTTAAGAACTTAATTCGTTCTGGAGGTCCGGTCTTAAGCTGAAACTTTAGCTAATGGGGCCTCCCGCTGCTGCCGCGCCACCACCGCGCAATTTCTGTTCTCATCCTGAAGCAAAGTTCTTAGCCCGAGGTACTATTTCTGGGTTAGCGGAGTCTGTAACCTGAAGCGTCTGTAACCTGAAGCATCTGTAACCCGAGGTACCACTGTACAAAGCAGCTAACTTTGGGAACTAACTGGCTGCACATGCACAGGATCTCATTTTCATAGTACTGCTGAGCTTTACAATCTGCATTCTAAACCAGATAATTACAAACTTCAGCGACTTCACTAATAAAAATGAAAAATGGCATCTTTATGGTCCTACCTCCGAAAGGATGGTGGCCTCCCATATTTTTGCCTTTTGTTTTATAACAAATGTTTGGATCTGTTTTTCCAATGTGAAATAGAAAAGCTCAGGTGCTTTAGTGCTTTCTCAGGTGTAACAGGGGTGCCAGGAAATTCAGTTGTTTGTGTAGCCCTCTAAGCCATTCATCTCCTGGAAGCAAGCAGATCTGGAGCTTGTAAGGAAATGCTTTATTGCTTTTGCCGCTGTAGCCTAAATGTGAAGACATCACTGCTCCCTCAAGCTTAAAGCAAATCCTTTAGCTACACACATGCTTTGTGAAAATTATGCCCAGAACATTACAGCAAGAAAGTAGTGGAGCTTGAATTCAACAATGTAAACATGTTTTATTCCATATGATTTATATACCAGTGAATTTTCTCTCATCTCTCTCTGTTTACATCAGAACAAAAATCTGAATTGCCGTACTACAAACTAATGCGTAAGGTCTCATTCTCATCACGTTGTCATGACAATATGAAAAAGCCAAAGGCATATGGAGGAGAAATACTGTCAACGCAAAACTCCACATAGCTGTGGCCATGGCATTTCAAAGATAAACATTTTTAAAAATAATATGACTGGCTGCAGATGTAACTGAAACACAACTGACTAGGCAAGCAGACAGTACTCTAATAAATAAAATATCATTAGAACATGTTTTAATTTAGAATTGCCCTAGTGAAAATAGGCCCCAATTTCACCTAAAATTAATTTTCAAAGTGAATTTGAGTCAGGATCACTACTTGGGGCAAAATAGAAAAGGATTTTCAAAGGAAATAAGCAGAGCTTCAATAAGACCAGCAAAAATTATTGTGGGATTCTGCATATCCCTATATGGAACTCCCCAACTCTTTTTAAACAAGTGCCTTGAATATCTTGTGGCTCTTGTGAGAACTGGATATTCTTTTGGGAATTTGGAGCTGAGTAAGAAATTCTCCATGCATTGGCAAACTTGAGAAGATTTGGAACTACGTTCAGTGCAGAATTTCCATCAAAGTAAACTTTTGAGGTAGATTTGAGGAAGTTCAGGGGAAGTTTTGATACGGTGAGCAACCTTCCTCAAGGGGTTCCATACACTCTTAACTCTATGGACTTCATTTCTAATCAGTGCTTTCTTCTTTGAGTAAAAATACTACCTGAGGCCTAAGCCATTACCCCAAGCCACATGCCATTAGAAATGTCTTTATAGACATTACCCTGCTTTGACCGATAGGCATAGCCACATAGAAAACACCAACTGCTATACTTTATGTTCTTCTTATATTGGGGTTTTGAGGCAGCTGTCAATGGAGGCACCATATCATTTCATTGATATGGTGCCTCCACTGATTGGTTGGTTGGTTGGTTGGTTGGTCAATCAATCAATCTCCTTTATTGGCATTGAAAAAGTGCATTGTATACATGGACACAACACAGTTAACAAAACATAGTGGAGATACTTTAGGATAAAACTGTCCAGGCATCATGAGGTACGAAAATAGCTCTTAGGACCTATGGTGACATAATTTCATGGCATCACTCAAAAATCTTGCCACAATCTTCACAATGTCATTCCTACAATTGTTCAGCAGATAAGGCAACCTGGAAGAGTCAGTGCGATAAATCTCCTCCTTCAATTAGGGGGCCAAATACTTGAAGTATTTGTAGTGTAGTGAGGCACCACATGACAAGCATTTGTGGATGTTAGACCACTCTGCTTCCAAGTTGTACTATAGGCAATCTGCACCAATGTAACTTCCAAATTTCTTTTTTTGTACTAGGCAAGTGCCTGCTAATTTTTACATATGTCTTATCTTCCATTGTATAACAGAATGTGCAATGCCTTATTTTCCACTACATCCCTGTCTTTTCTGGAAAAGAATCCCCCATGTCCAAGCTTACATGCCCTTTCTGCACTTTAGGATGCTGAATGTCTAAGTGCTGGAGAGGGGGAAGGAAATTTGAAAGGTCTATTTTGGCCAAAATGAGGCCCAGAGCAACAGGAAGTGCCTGTCAACATCACATTCAAAGTCACTCCGAGTCAGTGAGTTATGGTGACAGGATAACCGATTTGTGACAATGGGCCACAAGTTATTCATTAAGAATTGCAGGCATCCTTTCAATTGTCCACTCTGTCAAGTGGTGTTTTTTTCATTTGAGCAGATGGTGAGTCTTCAACAAGCTGCTCATTGTAAACTAAAAATAAACACTGCCCTGGGACTCCAGAAGCTCTCAACATAACCTTTAAGAATCTGACTGACTGAGCCGTTACAAAGACAATTAAATATTTACAATATTGCATTTGTGTAAACACACTTAAGGTGTAATAAACTGTACACTGAGCATGAAGAAACAAGCGGAGCATACAGAAAGATAGTTCACCTTGCCTTTCTGATCATCCCAGCTTAACGATCTCAATTTTTCACTGTGTCTATTGGGTCCAATGCTTCCAGCTAAAAACTGGGAGAAAAAGTAATTTATATATATAGTTTTACGATATACCTATATAGTCAGAGAAACGCATTTGGTTATTTTAGAAGCCCTATTTGGGCATTATTACCTCCATGTGAGTGGGATGTGGGTGGCGAATGGGATGCGGGTGGCGCTGTGGGTTAAACCACAGAGCCTAAGACTTGCCGATCAGAAGGTTGGCGGTTCGAATCCCCGCGACGGGGTGAGCGCCCGTTGCTCGGTCCCAGCTCCTGCCAACCTAGCAGTTTGAAAGCACAAAGTGCAAGTAGATAAATAGGTACCGCTCCGGCGGGAAGGTAAACGGCGTTTCCGTGTGCTGCTCTGGTTCGCCAGAAGCGGCTTAGTCATGCTGGCCTCATGACCAGAAGCTGTATGCCGGCTCCCTCGGCCTATAGAGCGAGATGAGCGCCGCAACCCCAGAGTCGGTCACGACTGGGCCCAATTCTCAGGGGTCCCTTTACCTTTACCTCCATGTGACTAAGATGATGTGGAGAAAGAGCTCCCCCTACCCTAGCCGCTGCATCCCCTACCAGTCCTGTTCACATACTGTCCATGCATTGGGACTTGTCTGCAAAAGGGAAGCCTGTTGAACAAGTGTAGACCCTCCATATAATTTGAACCCTGTGCATACTGCTAGCTATGGGGCTGTTGGGCAGCCAGCTTTCTTCCTCTTGGGATGCTCTGCCAGAGCAGCTCTATCATTTTCTACAGGGGCATGAAAATTAGTGAATTGCTCTCCCACAAATAGGAGAAAGGGTTGTAGCTCAGTGGTAGGGCATCTGCTTCCATACAGAAGGTCCCAGGCTCAATCTTTGGCATCTCCAGGGCTGGGAAAGATTCCTCCCTGGAACCCTGGAGAGCCACTGCCAGTAATGAGCTGGATGGATCAATGGTCTGACTCAGTTGAAAGCAGCCTCCTGTGTCCATAGTTTGTGCCCTGTGAGTGGAGTTGTGAATTGGAGGAATCCATTTTGTGACAGCTCTATGGATACATTAATACAATATCTAGTCCAAAGCAGTCAAATCTATTTCTCCTTCCCCACCAAAAAAAATAATTCCAAAGTAAATCCAAGTGAATTCACCTATATATAATCATGTTATTAACATGGTTTAATTAGGAGGTCCTTACAGTGGTACCTCGGGTTAAGTACTTAATTCGTTCCGAGGTCCGTTCTTAACCTGAAACTGTTCTTAACCTGAAGCACCACTTTAGCTAATGGGGCCTCCCGCTGCCGCCGTGCCGCCGGAGCACGATTTCTGTTCTCATCCTGAAGCAAAGTTCTTAACCCGAGGTACTATTTCTGGGTTAGCGGAGTCTGTAACCTGAAGCGTATGTAACCTGAAGCGTATGTAACACAAGGTACCACTGTATTACCATTAGAGCAAGCCTCATTTTTGAAATGCCATTCGTCACTTTCCATCGAACCTCAACCAAATTCAAATTTAACTAGGATTTAACTAGGAAAAGCACTGTTCATTTATCAGGTGTTTTTGGAGTGTGGGTGTTTTCCAACCAACTATAAGTGCATTGTCTCAAAACTAAGGATCTTCCGCAAGGACCAAGGTCCTTGTTCAACAGAGAAGTAGCATCCATGCACTTATGTGGCCTACTGCCCCCACCAAACTCTTAGTCCAGTACACTGTAAAACTGATGGTGCTCCCATGCCCCTCCCCTTTTATTTTCACCAGGAGCAAAACCACCCCAGTAGAGAACAAAATGTTTTTCTTTCCTTCTCTCCGACTGTCTCCAAGAGTGATGGAGACTGTCAGTGAGGAGCCAAGCATTAGCCTTTGGCAACAAACGGAGTAGATGAGATTGTCAAACAGAAGCAAGACGTGAACAAAATTGAAAACTGCTTTGTGTTTAATACCTGGAAATGCTACACCGTGCGCTTCTGGGAATTTCAACTTTGTTTATCATGGAAGGCCTAGTGCATCCCATTGAGCTCAAAATGTCTCCTAAATAAACTTTTATTCCGCTCAAAGGGTACGAGAGAGTATCCACTACAATCTACACAGTAATCAGTGTGGGCCATTTCATGTCTGTGGTTCGTACTGTGAATGCTAACGTAGGTCTGTGAGATTATGTGCCGGTTCCACTGCCCAGTTCTGTTGCCTTTATTCACACTGAGATCTATGTTGGTCTTACTTGCTGTTTATTTTCTGTGAGAAAGATATGTCTATACTAGGTCTGATTTATACATTACTACCATGTTGTCTGCTTTAAAAAAAAAAAAAGGCTTTTGTGTGGTAAGGTGTTCTTTTTCCCCTCCTTTTGCTGCATCTCCATGTGAGGTAAAGCTTTGCTGCTTGAATTTCTGCCCATGAGCCTTCTATTAGAGCCACAGCAGCTCTGGAGCCACAGCAGCTCTTATATATTAGAGCCACAGCAGCTCTTATATATATATATATAGGTACCTCGGGTTAAGTACTTAATTCGTTCTGGAGGTCCGTTCTTAACATGAAACTGTTCTTAACCTAAAGCACCATTTTAGCTAATGGGGCCTCCTGCTGCCGCCACGCCGCCAGAGCACGATTTCTGTTCTCATCCTGAAGCAAAGTTCTTAACCTGAAGCACTATTTCTGGGTTAGCGGAGTCTGTAACCTGAAGCGTATGTAACCTGAGGTACCACTGTATATATATATGTATGTATGTATGTATGTATGTATGTATTACAAATTTATAGCACTGTTGTTTAGGCCTGGGCGATATCTGGTTTTCAACATCGCGATATATTACTAGCTAAAAATTACGATATATCAATGTTGTAGCAGAGATGAGGACCTGATGAGTTCAAGACTCCCCTACACTAACTGTCATCAAAAAAGAGGAGGGTTCTTCGTGAGTTCTCAGCTAAAGTTGAGTATAGAAGAAAAGGAGCAAACTCAGGCACCAATAATTAAAGTTGCATACTAGTTCTTTCCAGAAGGGTAATGCTATTAGTCTCTTGCATCAAAAGCAAAAGCAGGCAACCTTATTCAAGGATAAAGTAACTCTTGTTTTCTCTTCCTTGGCTATTGCACCAGTTGAAATTTCAAATGAATATAACATAAAGCTCAGTCCCAAAGGCCGTACAAATTCATGTTACAAATCCAAGGGAACCAGGGGCCTTGTGTGACCATGCCCATTTACATATCTACATTTATCCATACTCAAATCTGAGTCATAGCAGAAATACCGCCCTTCCTGATGATGATAAAAAGGTAAAGGGACCCCTGACCATTAGGTCCAGTCGCGGACGACTCTGGGGTTGCGGAGCTCATCTCACTTTACTGGCCTAGGGAGCCGGCGTACAGCTTCCGGGTCATGTGGCCAGCATGACTAAGCCGCTTCTGGCGAACCAGAGCAGCACACAGAAATGCCGCTTACCTTCCCGCCGGAGCGGTACCTATTTATCTACTTGCACTTTGACGTGCTTTTGAACTTCTAGGTGGGCGGGAGCAGGGACCGAGCAACGGGAGCTCACCCCGTCGCGGGGATTCGAACCGCTGACCTTCTGATCGGCAAGCCCTAGGCTCTGTGGTTTAACCCACAGCGCCACCCGCATCCCTCCTAATGCTGATAATTCAAGGTAAATTAGGTCCCCAGCTAATCTTGAAGGTTGCCGTAGAATGAATGGGAGCTTTTTCTTTCCTTTTTGCCAGTATACAAATAGCTGGTTTTGCTGGTGATACCAGGGACCACATGCAAATTGGTCCCACATCCGGTTCTTACAGTGGCCAACCAGATGCCTATTGGAGGCTCACATGGAGAGCATGAGTACAACAGCACTCTCACCACTTACGCTCCTCATCACTATTCCAATCGTTTGTGTTTCCACTGCAGTATATCTCTGTTTACACTACTGGAGCTAAGGCAGGACTAAGGTATCCATTAGAATTTCAAATTAAGACAAGTAAGTATGCCAAGAGGGGCATACAAATCAAACTTATCCAAGCCATATTTACAATTGCCTCCCTCAAGGTTATGCGAAGGAAGCAGATCCATTCCGCACATTGTGTCTGTCGGCTATTGTCTTAAATATAAAGATAAACACTATTAATGAATCTGTTGATTAATGTTTGCTAAGCATTTTTGAACAGTGACAACGTACAAATCGTGATGGGTTATTTTGTGAAGCTTTTCACCCACGTCACCCAGCTGTATCCTATCAAAACCAGACGCACCTGGGAATTGTGAAAGAGCATTGATCTGAATAAACTAATCTCTTTTCTGGCCCTTTGAGCATAAAGGAGCTAATTTCAGTTTCATGACTTGAACCTATAAAACTTTATCAGCTATGATATTGTATGCTGCAACAGGTTAAAAAAAACACAACCCAATAATTATAGAAGGGGTATTAATCAACGTTTACTGGTAAATCACTTATTATTCACAAGAGTCTTGCCTCATTACATGCTGACTGGACTTCAGATAGCAAAAGTTCAGGCTAGAGTTGAGTTCTTCCTAGGAACAGAAACTTTGGGGGAGGGTGAGAAGAGGTTGTGGCTTTATATGACATACTATTAGAAGAAGTTGTTTCTCATCGTAATAGGTGTAGCGCTATCAAGGTCCTGGCTACTAGACCCACAGATGAATGGAAATTAATTCAAATTGTTTTCCGTTCAATTCAATTCCGCATTATTTCTTCACTGAAGTGAAGAAGGAAAAGCCTTCAAAGCTATTTGGCTGATGAGCCAGAGGGAATGTCTGGGATTACCTAGAAATCAAACAAAGGTTCTGGGAGGAAGTTCTGTTGTTTAGAACAGTTGCAGAAACAGGTATTTGTTTTTTGTTTTTAAATGATATTTATTGAAAGTTTAAAATTACAGAAAAAAGTGTTAAAAAAAGAGAAAAAGAGATTAAACAATACAAATCAATACATATAAAAAAGAAAAGAAAAGAAAAAGAAAAGAACAAAACACACAATACATCAAGACCAAAAACAAAAGCAAAAAAGTTAAAAATAGATCCAATATTTCTATATCTTTGTCTTTCATTAACTTGTTTCATCGACCTCCTCACACCTCCCTTTTTTGTATTCTAGTTATTCATTATTTCAGCAAATCCTTTCCATCTTTCACTATTTTCTGTCATTTAATTGTCTCAATTTATTTTAACTTTATCTTACCATAAAAAACTCTAAAACTTAAAACTTATTTGTACATAACTCCTTATAACATTTCTACTAAAGCCATATAGTTTCATTCCAACATTTTTCTAACACCCATACATTTTTCAATATTTCTCTAAATAAATTTTTTTAAACTTTCTTCCAATCTTCATCCACCATCTCTTCACCCTGGTCTCAGGTTCTGTCAGTCTTTTCTATCCATTCCATCTAGTCCATCAACCTGGTGATCTCCTGTCCGAGGCTCTTAACTCTTTTCCATGTCCCTTCTGCAGATCTTCTTCATATTTATACCTACACTTTACTTTGTCTTCTGCTGATCTTGTTCTTAATTTCCTTCCTTTGTCACTGAGGAGTAGGTCTCGGGAAGACTCCAACCTAACAATGTCTTTATCCCTTCTCGACAGGTCAGCCCATTCTCCATAGACAGGGCCAAAATCCAAAAAATAATTCAAAGCATGTTTCAAAGTCCCTCCAAAGTTAAAGGCCCTCGCCACTCCAATCTCCCCCTGGCCCAAAAACAGATCCCAAAGGCCAGAACATCCCTGCATGAAGGGATCTTTCCAACTTTCCTTCTCCAATCCAAGCGGGACTCCATCTCTCCAAATCTGGCTTTCTCCAGATTCGGTCTTCAAAAGCAACAGCCTATGCTCATACAAGGCCGAGGCTCTCTCCACTTGTATTACTTGAGGTTCAACAACAACCTCCTCCTTTGTCTTCTCCACAGCTTGCCATGTCAAAGCAGATTCCTGGGTCGGTTCCTGAGTAGTTTCTTTATAAGTATTCACTTTTTGTCCCAAATCAATCCTTTTTTGTCCAAAATTGTCAATGCTAGTAGTCATCGCATCCATCTTCTCATGAAGCTGTTCCAATAAAGCATTTGTTTTGCAAAAAGCAATCACTAAGGCTTCTTCTGTCCACATTCTTGTCCAAGGTCAATGTCTAATTCTCACGGCTTTAATCTCTACAGCTGGAGAATTCCCCAGATCCACTCCTGCAACAGTTTCAAGAGCTCCATCTAGGGGAAACAATTCCTATTTGTATCCGTCTTTTTAAAATCAGGTCCAGCAACAAAGTTAACAAAGTTAATTTCGATTTTCAGATATTTTGCTCCTTTCAAGTGCAAAAGGAAACATTGGAATCAATATGTTTCTCTTGTTTAACTATCTGTCAACATACGTTTTATTCACAGTCAATGAACTTTCCCAATACGTCGCTCCCTGGCAGCCCGTTCCCAGGTTCAAAACGGTGGTAATTTATCTTTCTTCACTCTCTCTCCTGCAGGCTTAAACAATCTAAACTTTCCCCCTCTTCTCCTGCTCCCAAGGGGAGTTTAGTAATTTTAGCCGATGGAGATTTAATCCTTTACAAAAAACTTTCCAGACTTTAGCTTGCAATGTCTTTGCTTCAATCTATTTACAAAAGCGGAAGGCGGACTTCCTGTTTGGAACCTTCCCACTTCGGTGCCAAATTAAAGATGTTTAGTAGTCCAATTTTCCGTTCGACTCACAGGTAGTTGTTTAAAGTCCAATTGTCCACAGGAAAAAGTCAGCGCTCTCCGGCAACAGCAATGCGGCTTCACTTCGTGAAAAAAGCAATCGATTCGAAGCACCGCGCCGCTCACCCCACGTCGCTCCGGATCCCCGAAACCAGGTTTCCCCGTGAGTAGGGGAGGCACAAAAGGTGCCAGCCGAATCCCACGTCCACAGGCTTCTCCCGCCTGTGGTTTTTAATGGGCCTCCGCCTCGCCGTGGCGGTCCAGACCCTGATTTCCACAAAGCGGATTCCTCCCGGTCAGAGGAAATCCGCCATTGCCGGAGGCGCTAACCCGGAAGTCTCCAGAAACAGGTATTTGTCACTGGAACTCAAAGTAGTCTAAGCTCACGACCTTGCTGTAATTCTATGTATTATTTATTTCTTTATTATACTAGGTGCTGATGCCAGCACTCCAGATGCTTGAAGCAGCTGGGGAAAACCAACAAAACAATCCAAATACACACACACACACACACACACACACACACCGGTCAAAAGCAAACCAACAATAAGACAGCTTCACGTTAGCTTCACATCTATTACTTTCGAATAGATTTTGCTTTAGGCTATTGTTTGTGCTGTCTGTGGCTTCCTTAACTCTTCTTCTTAAGTGTACATTTGCACAAAAATGCATTTTCATGAAACCATCATAAGAATGAGATGTTCAAAAGATACAGAAACCACAGATGCGCCTAGAAAAGGCAAGGCAGACTGTACATATCCAGGATCAGTAGATTCTACCCAAACTCCACAGAGATAGCTCTGAGATGACCAAGAAACCATAACAGAGTATGGCAAGGTCTCTGGGTTTAAACTCAACAGACTAAAAACAAAACTCATGGTAAAAAAATCTACAGAATCGGGGGGGGGGAGGAATTGGGGGATAGAACAGGATTGGAAGTAGTGAAAAAAGCTAAGTATTTGGGGGCTAGAGATTACCATGAAAAGTTTAAATTTGTTTGAAGATAATTATAAAAGAATTTCCACCAGTAAGCCCCTAAAACAATGTATTCCAGGGGAAGGATGGAAGAGGACCAATGATTGATCAACTGGGTCTAAAACCACCCTGTTTTCTGTGAAATTGTTTCAATTCAAATAACGCTTTAAGAGTGTTTCAAGTGAATCAAAGCAGTACCATGAGGCAGAGTGTGCTGGCCACCTCAAGCAGCCAATTTTTGGCATGGGACCTTTTTTTTAAAAAAAAAATGAATTTCCACTGGCACAGAGAGGAGGGGATGTCGTAAAAAGAGAACTTTTAAACTATGCCAACAAAGCCTTTTAATCTTTATTTAAAGGCACAAATGTCTATAATAGATCAATACTGTGATACATGTATTTTAATATTAAATGTCTTTATGCCTCCTAAGTGAGGGATTTGACACGTTCTATATTCTCTGCGTTCAATATCTTTTTCAGACTTTCTCTCACTGTGGCTCCATTTTTAGCAGCCTCAAACAATTCCAGTTCCATTTTATTATTGTTTAAAGATTCTTCACAGCACGGCTGCTCAGTGTGATGAAAATGAGAGCCCCTTTTCATCTGCGGAAGGTGTTTTGTTTTGTTTTGTTTCGTTTCTCCTTTTTGTGCAATGTGCTGATCCAGTTTTGGTATATCTTTCTAATAATTATTACTCCAAATAAATAAATAAATTATAATGACAATTCTCAGTGAAGCAGCAGCTCGTCACCATTTTGTTCAGATGTAAAGAGCTTTGTTTGATGCCTGCTCTCACTCTTGATTTTAAAAAAGGCTCGATCACTTAAAATATTTTGCAGCAGCTTCTTGAATGTTCCTCCTCAGCCGTCTTTCTTCTAAAGCCCCAAATGTAACTTTTCCCCAGTGGAGAGTTGCCCCTACCCCTTGAACCTTTCCCAACTGAATATCCCTTTTGAGTTGGGACAACCAGAAATTTATCCCTTTTTTGTGCTAAATTTATATTGAGCCATTCATCTCAAAGGAGCCCCACACATGAAATATAATTATACTGGCAGTTTTGTTTTCAGTCCCTTTCCCAGTAACTCCTAACACGGAATTCACTTTTCTTTTCTTTTTTACACCTTATGCCTTTCCTCCCTCCGTGGGCCTATTTCTTCACTCCAGCTTATTAAAGTGGCTCTCGCAGTGGGCAATCTGGGCCCTTGGCCCTTGATTTCTGGCCCTACACAAACACACACAGTTGAGATCTATATATATTCCTTTGTTTGACAGCTCAAAAGGCAGAAAATTGTCACAGTTATTTATTCTCCTTCGTAAAGAGGTACCCCTTGGATTTTCTGCCTCAGGTGCCAAAACATCTTACATCCGGCCTGACAATGATGAATCTACTTGGGATTCCCCGGGGGAACTGGGAATTTGTTAATATGGAGGAGTGGTTGGTGTCAGCTTGTTTTTAGGTGCACGTTAGTCGCTCTAACACGCACACACAAACCCTTTTAACTGAATACATTCCCCCTCCCCTTTGGGGATCTTTTGCACACTATATTTCAAAGCATGATAACCAGTACTCAGCTGACAAGAGAGCTGATTTGAAGAAATGGAGCCCCTCAGAGTTCGTGCAGAATGCTCTGCCGTTAATCCCGTAGTAGTACAGCTGTGCAAGCAATTTATACAACCCTTTATACTCCAGATGCTGACTGGAAGAAGCGCAGGGACATAAGTCTCACAAAAGATATCCACACGGCCGGCCCAATACATTTTGGCACCCGAGGCGAACCGCAAAATGCCACACATGCACACCAGTAAAGGAGTGAGGAATAAAGATCTACGTTGGGAACAAGGGTGGGAGGAGACTGGCAGCACCTCCTGTTCACCAAGATGCCACTGTTGAAGTGGCCATGGGGGACCGCCGAGGAGGGTAAAGGTAAAAAGGTAAAGGTAAAGGACCCCTGGACGCTTAAGTCCAGTCAAAGGCCACTATGCAGTAGCGGCGCTCATTTTGCTTTCAGGCCGAGGGAGCCGGCGTTTGTCCACAGACAGCTTTCTGGGTCATGTGGCCAGCATGACTAAACCACTTCTGGCACAATGGAACACTGTGACGGAAACCAGAGCACACGGAAACGCTGTTTACCTACCCACCACAGTGGTACCTATTTATCTACTTGCACTGGTTTGCTTTCGAACTGCTAGGTTGGCAGGAGCTGGCACAGAGCAATGGGAGCTCACCCTGTCACAGGGATTCAAAGCACCAACCTTCTGATTGGCAAGCCCAAGAGGCTCAGTGGTTTAGACCACAGCGCCACCCGCATCCCATACCACCAAGGAGGAGGCAGATCTAGCCCCTAAGGAGCACACTACAGCAGCAATGGGTGGTCCATTCTTCGGAGGCCACACCTGCTGTCTCTGTTGATCCTGCTGCCTGATGTGGTTGCCTCACCTTGCTCCAAGGGTGGGCCTGCCCTGGATATCTAGTTTTTTAATATTGCAGAACAGGAGGCCTTCACTGTATCTAACAATCTGCAGTTTTCAGGAAGGGGGAGGGGGCTGCAGCGTAGTGATTCCACCGAAAAACGAAGGCAAAAAAGTTTATAATCCTGCATTCCAGAAAGAAATAAGACTTCTGAAAGGTATAACTTTCATAGGAGAAAGTTGAAAGCAGAGTTGGAGTTTGTGACTCACCTCAAGGAGCTGAGTCAGACTTACAATTATAGAGAGCTGACAAGAGTATATGATTAGAGGCCAGATTGTAGTTGGTTGGTATCAGGGATGCTGTGCTTAAGAAAATATGGTTGAAATATCCTGAGCTCACCTTGGAGAGGGGGGAAATTTTCAGAAGCTTCTGGAGTAACAAACTGCCAAAAAGAAAACAAAATAAACCGGTGGCCATGGACAGAATTTCAGGAATACCAGAGAGAAAATGGGGGGGGGGGGGACGTCCCAAAATGAAACACGCCAGAAGGCAAAAAGTGTTAGAAGAAGAAAACATAGGAGGCTGGATAAGGCATGAAGTGTTGGAAGGAATGTTTGATTTTCACAGTGCTTATTAGCATGTGGGAAATGCAGCAACCAAGGTAACTTTGCAGCCAGGAAAATACATAAAATGTCTAAAATAATGCACTATCTATAACAAGAATCAGCCTGGCTCCAATAGAAAGGCAGATAAAGCATTCTTCATTGGAACGCTTCATGCAGCCAATGTATCACTAGATTATTTTTTTGTAGAAATACTGGAGGCATTGTAACTTTTAAAGGAGATTATGGGACACGAGTTAACACATAAGTAGAGCAGTGAGGGGGAAATGTGTGATTTCTTTTCCACCACCAGCAGCAGATACACAAGTCTACAGGCGAACTTGCTTGCTCAGAGAGTTTTTCAGTAGATGCACCAACCAAGATAAACACCTCTCCCACAACCTCAGCGCTACCATTATAGATGCTGGTGCGTTCTCTGTTATGGTTCACAAGAGAGAGCTAGATGCGCAGCTCATGACATATGCTTCTTGGCACATCAAAACCCCTCTTCTTTTCTGGGAATTGGAGCGAACATACCAAATGCAGCAGTCTAGAGAAGGTGTGAGAAAAAGCTCAGCTGGCCAGCTTTGTCAAGAAGAATAGCCAAAGATGTGTAGAAAAATTTGGTGATGTAATCATAGAGTCAGAAGGAACCCAAGGGTCATCTAGTCCAACCCCCTGCAATGCAGGAATCTCAGCTAAAGCGTCCATGACAGATGGCCATCCAACCTCTGCTTAAAAACCTCCAAGGAAGGAAAGTCTACAACCTCCTGAGGGAGTCTATTCCACTGTCGAACAGCTCTTACTGTCAGAAAGTTTTTTCGAATGTTTAGTCAGAATCTCCTTTCTTGTAACTTGAATTGTTTCGAGTCCTACCCTCCAGAGCAGGAGAAAACAAGCATGTATACAGTCCTTAAGATATTTGAAGATGGCTATCATATGTCCGCTCAGTTTCCTCTTTTCCAGGCTAAACACACCCAGCTCCTTCAAGCACTCCTCATAAGGCTGAGTTTCCAGACCCTTGATTATCTTGTTTGCCTTCCTCTGCACACATTCCAGCTTGTTGACATCCTTCTTAAATTGCGGTGCCGAGAATTGGACACAGTATTCCAGGTGTGTGACCAAGGCAGAATGGAGTGGTACTATTCCTATTCCTTTCCCTTTTCTATTATTGATTTGGGGATTAGTCCATCCTATCAGTAATGTAAAGTCTAACAGCAGCCCCCCAACATCTCAGGCAAGTCTCTCTCCCAGCCTTCCGCTTGAGATTTTGTTCCTAGACTGAGATATCCTTGCCAAAGTGATCCATGCCATTGTAACTTCAAGATTAGAATACGGCAATGAACTCTTTGTGGGGCTACCCTTGGTGTCCCAGTAGTTGCAGCTAATGCAAAATGTTGCTGCCAGAGCTTTGTCCTGTTTCTGTCTGGAATCCTATTACACCAATTCTGCATGTATGAGCAAAACTGCACACAATTTGGAGAAATTCGCACTAAAATCCTGGTGGATATTCGCAAGGACTTAAAAAAGGAACAATGGGGAAATGTTGAGAGCTGAACCTAAGCCAGGGGAAATGAGAAACTGAGAGAAACTGAAATTGAAAACCTAATTCACACAAACAGCAGATAATACTCTTCATGGACTAAGGCAACAGGTATATTGAGGTGGGTGCCATATCATCGGGTGCTTCTCAGTGGGGGAAATCCATTCATAAGCAAATCAGCACAACAGGAAGAAAGCTAGGGTGTACTTTTTCCATTACATCTAGTTGTCTATATGCACGGATTGTGGGGTTTTCTTTTTTACAAAGGAGTGTTCAGCCATGCAGCCTTCCACTTGCATTCTCAAGAGGCACAGTTAAGGAATACACACTTCATCAACTATTTCTATGAATTAAGCCTTAGAGCTAAGAGAGAGAGAGAGAGAGAGAGAGAGCATTCTTTATTGTTTTTCCCTTCCAAAAGGAATTAGAGCCTACAGTAAAAAAGTACCTCCATCTCTTCTTTGCCCGATCACATTCTTTACCAGATAACTTAAGTCAAACTGGAAGTAGATTTTTCTACAGCTAAGGTCAATCTAGTTATTACAAAGGCCAGCAATATTCCAAAATACTATTTTTTTAAATTAAAGAACCATGCTAGTATTGCATGCTGAGACAGCACCGACTAGTCGCAATTCATCTTCCAGGGAATTACCAGCCTACCTGACATTCCACAAATCCATTGTAAACATTAGCTGAGCCTCTGACCCTTTCTGAGAGTTCAGTGGCTATGGATATGTGGTGTTTGGCCCAGCAGTCCCATCCTTCAGCTGCCACCAAAGGAAAATTGGGTCCCCCCATGAATGTTGCAAAACAATTGCCTCCAGTCCTCTCTTTCCATTTATTTGAGCATCAGACTGAGACAGTACAAAATGTCTCACTTAGCATGGAAGGAGGTGGGACAGAAACTGAGAAAGCTCCGTTCATTCACACAGGAGAATAAGGTGACAGCTGAACTGCTGCTCAAATATAGGGCTCAGTCTAAGGTTCACTGTTGTTCAAGCTATATCAGAGCTCTGCTTTAGTATTCAGTCTTACCCCCTGCACAATGCAGCACCATTCTCTGCCATCGACTCCTATTTGTTTACCAATTCTGCTATGCAAAGGAATGCTCCAATTATATCCATTAGGATTATGACTTGTCTATGAGGCTTCCCTACATATACCCCTCCTGCCCTGCCCCCAAATTATTAGTATTATAATTATTAATTATTACTAGATTCCCCAATCCTTGAATTAAAGTCTGCCGTTTATTTATGTTTCACAGAATAATATAAAAATGGCAAACTGCTGTCAGCATTTAAAGAAGATGCATCTGACTCCTAATTATATAGAATTATAAAGAGGCCCTCTGTGAAAATTGTATATTGATCATTCAGCCTCTTTTATGACAGTGCACACTAACAGATGTCCTATAACCATACAATCCGGCATAATAGTTGCGTACAAACAAATGCTTGATTGGTATCAATGTTCTGTCATGCTCTTGCCCCTGTTAGACATAGAAATGGCACCCTCTTTGTAGATATGAGAAATAGAATCAAGTGCCATGCTCAGTTTTCACCTCTGAACGACAGTCCAAAGAATATTATATCTGGGGCACCCACCGGTTTCCTGACACTCCCTAGAAAAACCTAAGAGTTTGACAGGAGTGAGTGTCTATCATTCATCATTGCAAAGAAAAGCTTTTAAAGACTAAAGCTGCTCTGGGAGAGACTAGTGGTCAAAGACCACACTATTCACATTGTTTCTACATTCTGATACTTCATGTACAGAAGCCACTACACTTGATCCGAAGGAGGAATGTTTTCGAAGTCACATATTTTGTGCTTATAGACACTGATTTTCAGTTTGGGAGAGATGATGCTGCGATTTGAGGTCCTTCAATATATATTTAAAGATGACCAAGGAAGATTTGTTGCAATTGAAATTCAATCGCAAGGAGAGAAATTTTTGATAGTAGGTATTTACGCACCAAATGAGGGAAAATCGGAGTTCTACAAGAAGTTACACGAGACTCTGATGGACTATATGGATTACAATATGATTTTGATGGGGGACATGAATGGAGTGGTGTCTACAAATATGGACAAGGCATTGAGACAGGTAGTTACCAAGGATGCTAGACTACCAAAAACTTTTTTTGATATGACTGACAATATGGATTTAGTTGACATTTGGAGAATGAAGAACCCTTTGGGAAGAGAGAGAACTTTCTTCTCTGAGGCCCAAATGACATGGACAAGAATTGACCAAATTTGGGTAACTAGAGGGTTGTCTCCGAAGATTAGAAAAGTGGAAATTTGCCCTAAAACTTACTCCGATCATAATGCTGTGAAGATGGAAATGAAACTAATACCAACTGGTTCCTTTAGATGGAGGATGAATGACACTTTGTTTAGGAACGAAGAAGTGACTAAGAAGGCCCAAAAAACATTGAGAGATTATTTTGAGATTAATATGAATACCACTACCAAAAAAAGAATAATCTGGGACGCAAGTAAAGCGGTTATGAGAGGATTTTTGATACAACAGAATGCAATTAAGAAGAGAGTTCAAAATGAGAAAAAAGATAAGATTTTGGAGAAAATAAAGGAAGGAGAGAAAAAATTGAGAGTGAAACCAAAGTCGCAGGAGATCTTGAAAGAGATAAAGTTATATCAAGTACAATATATGAAAATGATGAACCAGGAAATAGAATGGAAAATTAAACAGATGAGACAAAAGACATTTGAATCGGCAAATAAATGTGGGAAACTGCTGGCTTGACAAATGAAAAAAAGACAAAAACTTAATACCATTACAAATTTGGAAGTGGAAAGGAAAGCATTGTTTAATGTTTGGATAAGATATAAGGACTTGTTTGAAAATAAAACCCCAAGGTGGCTGTCACCAATGGAAGCGAAGGCTTAGAAAAAGCTCAATATGGAGGCCAATTGGCCGAAATATTGGGAAATTTTGGAACAAGAGGGAGACAGATTAAAATTGCAGAGTTTTGAAAAACCAAAAAGTAGAGTGTGAGATTGGCTCCATTATTACCAAATAATGGAGGCGTACAATTTGGATAAAAAAATTGGTTTCCAGGTGGAAAAATCAAAACTGGAAACAGAACTGTTAGATCCCAAAACTAAGAACTTGTCAAGAATGTATAACTTGCTGTTGAAATGGAATACTCAGATGAAACAGTGAAATCAACTATGATTAAATGGGCACAAGATGTAGGACATAATATTATGATGGCTGACTGGGAACAGTTATGGACCACAGGTATGAAGTTTACGGCATGTAATACCCTGAGAGAGAATATAATGAAAATGATTTATAGGTGGTACATGACACCAGTCAAGCTTGCAAAAATATACCACTTGCCCGATAATAAATGTTGGAAATGTAAAGAGACTGAAGGCACATTTTTTCACCTTTGGTGGACATGCCCAAGGATTAAGACATTCTGGGAGATGATTTACAATGAAATGAAAAAGGTATTTAAATATACCTTTCTGAAGAAACCAGAGGCCTTTCTCCTGGGCATGGTCAGCCAATTGGTGCCAAAAAAGGATAGAACTTTTTTTATGTATGCCACAACAGCAGCAAGAATACTCATCATGAAGTATTGGAAGACACAAGATCTACCCACCCGGGAAGAATGGCAGATGAAGGTGATCGACTACATGGAACTGGCGGGAATGACTGGCAGAATCTGAGACCAGGGAGAAGAGTTGGTGGAAGAAGATTGGAAGAAATTTAAAGTTTATTTACAGAAACATTGTAAAATTAAGGAATGTTAGAAGGATGTTGGAATGAAATAATGCAGTTTTAGCAGAAATGCTATAAAGGATTAAGAAAAAATAGATTGCTAAATGGTGAGGGAGGGAAAGTAAAGTTACATTATAGTAAGATAAAATAGAGGACAAAAACTGGAAAAGATGGAAAGGATTTGCTGAAATAGCTAATTGAACTAGAATACAAAAAAGGGAGGTGTGAGGAGGTCAAGGAAATAAGCAAATGAAAGATAAGTTATGGGAAGATTCATTGTATATTTCTTTTTTCTTTTTCTTTTTTTCTTTTCTTTTTTTTTTTTATTATTGTGATGTGGTGTTTTGTATTTCTTTAATATGCTGTTCTTTATTTTTTTCTTTTTGTAACTCCTTAAAATTTAATAAACATTATTTTTTAAAAAAAAATGAGGTCCTTCGATAATACTTATTCAGAGTTATACACTTTTATTTTTGGATTTATTTCTTTATTTGTACTGTCAGCTACTGGCACTGTTTTATATTGTATTCTGTGCTGGGTGCTTTCAGATAGAAAAGGGAGCTATATATAAATGGCAATGCACCAGCATCTGTGGAGTTTCTGATGACTTTGCTCAGGACTTTGTGGCAGGCAAATAAGCCGTGTCTGTTTACATGTATGCCAATTTTTATAGCAAGTGCCAGGTACATCAAGATTTATGAACCCTCTGAATGGCCATAAATAATACACATCACCACCACCTTAATCTACCATTCTGCTAATGTTAAAGGGTTTTTAAAGCCTGATCACCTTCTCAGTCTTGAATAAATAGTATCTTTAATCTATAGAGAAACGAGTTGCTCACAAACTACATCGCAGGTCAGATGCATATAACAAGCCAAACCTAAACTGTGTAATGCCACAGTACTCTCTCAATGGATCACACCAAAGATTCATCAAGTAGGGATGGACAAATGAAACTCTTTCGGCTTCTCCCAGTTTCTCATTTTTCCACTCCTGAGTACAGTTCTCTCCATTTCCACATCAAGTTCTTTTTGTTTTAAAAAAACATGTCCAAATGAAAATTTGTACAAATCTTCAGGTGCATTTCACCTTATGCACACATTTTTTTTGTATGAAATTTTGTCTATACGTATTTTCACAAGCAACTTCCCCTAATACAATGCAGTTATATAATAAGATACTCTGAAACTGACTTTAAGGTGCCCATACTGGAAGAAAGGAACTACAAAGAAAAATTATAACATGAAACAGATGTATAATAATCGATCAAGATTATCACTAGTGGGCTGAATCAAGACAAAGGATTTTAATCACTCCAACCTTACAACTGTATCCTTTATACACCTGCCAACGATGCCGTCACTTTGAGCGTTGGATGAAGTGGGCCTGAGTCCACAAAAGCTTAGGCTGTAATAAATTTGTCAGTTTTTAAGGTGCCACAAGTCTCTGTTGCTTTTGCTGATTTACGTGGTACTGTTTGTCTATTGATCCTTCCACATCCATCAAGCCTCAGCCCTAAATGGAATTTCCGTTGGGCAAACAAACTGAATCCACACGCTGCTCCTGCAAAATTTAGTGGTGGGGAGTGAAGGGAATAAGAGATTCATTTTTAAAACATAGTGGCTTGCACAAAAATGAGATTATTATGTGTAATTGTAGAGAGGTTGGCTGGATTTGGTGCATTCATAATTTATGATCGTATCTTCTGTGTTTGTTGTAGATGGTCGTGCACAAACTAATCAAGCCCTCTTGCATAGTATTAGATTTTTAGGGAGTTTTTCATCTCAATGCTACCAAACAATTTTCCAGGCTAATGCAGTAGCAGGTCTCACATTTAAATGCAAGCAGCAGAGTCTGCTCTTAAAAGAAAACCATCTCATTAAAACTTAGGGAGGAAAGCTTGTTCTTAGGCTCATATAAAAGCTTTTCACTCTTTGTAGGACCCCAAGGAAATGATCGTCACCATCCCCACCCCCCTCCTTGCAGTCTAACTTCTAACTTCTAACTAATGTTTAGTTTCTCATCTGGTGCTGATGACGGTAGAATCACATGGCTATGCTTTTCATGCTTGCAACTATCGTATCACAGAATCCTCATTCACCACTTCTGTCACTGTAAGGTCACTTCCAACTTTTCATTCAAAGCCCTCTTATACCAGTCTTGGCTTCCTAAGAGGGCAGAGGACTAAGGGGATGTATTATTTATATTGTTTTTATGTAGATAATGTTCTCATACTGGAGGATAAACGTTAATGGTTACTAGAAGATATACAAGTGCCATCGCTAACGTGGACTTTGATATTTGATAAGCAGCAACATGTCCACTTTCAGAATTTGAAAGTTTGGTGAAACGCTATAGTAGCGATACTAAGGGTTTCATCTCAAGCTTATTGAAATCAGACATGAATGGTACAGGAGGTCTTAAAATAATATAAGAGCAAGAACTGAGTGTTTTTGTCTGGCTGGACCATGTCCTTGAACTCTGATAATAACTCTTACTCGTAGAAACTAGCCTAGGGAGCAATCCTATACATATGAGGCTGGCATAAAGCAAGCAATTGGAAAATTAAGCTGGCGTGAAGTTACATCAGGTCCAAACAGGTCTTTGAAATGCTTGTTTTTCTCCTTCTGGCCAGGTTGCTGGGTCATGCGACCAACCTGAATGGGCTTAGGATCCAGCCTGTGTCCCGCTCTCTGGTCCTGCCCTCAGAACTGTTGCAATGCATGGAAGCCCCACATGAAGCACTGAGGAGTCAACTGTATTTTAAGCAGGACTTTATTCCAGTTACAGCCTTGCATCATCATAAAGCAGTCTTCTTACATCTAGGAATCAGCATACACAACTGGGATTTGCATACAGAGGAGAAGCCAGTGTAGGGGAAGTGAGGCATACCTCTTTATACTAACTGGCTATAGACCAATCAGGCAACTCCCTATATCTCATGATGCTCACTCATCACTGAGTCAGCATTTCCACTTAGCACAGTGTTAACTCCTTGATACCCACAATGCTCCAACAAGAACACTCACGGGGGGGGGGGGATTTGCACCGGCTGGAATGAGCAAGTTACACCAGGGAATCTTTAGTTGAGCCAAGCTGGGGATGGAGCAGAGATCCATTGGATCCTAAGCAGCTCACCCCTGCAGATCTTGCCATAGGATTACCCCCTAGTGTACAAAGGCAACATCTACATCAGTTTTGCCTCTGGCACCATCTGCTACCAGCATGTGAGCCCATCACCTCAAAAAAGCTTATCCCAGACAGCCCACTAACTGAAATAGGTTCCCCCATCCTGGAGCCAGAAGAAAAATGTGATAGGACTGGCTTGACACGGTGGGTGTAAATTGTTAAAACACACACACACACCAACTTTCTGGAGGCACTCGTTGCTCATGAGTAGATCTAAAAATGAAATAGCTTTATTATTATTATTTTCCTCCTCTCTTTTACAGCTTCCGTAGTGGTAAAAATTACTTTAGATCTGTAAGGAATGTTAGCCCTTTCAGCAGAACTTTCCGTACATACTGCACAGTTAATGAGGGCTCTTTGCTTGAAGCGATCTCTTCAAAAGACAGGCACCAAAGAGAAGGGAAATCACTAGTGAATCTTTATGTACCTGGAATGAGACAGCTTATTTGAAGCTGGGCAATCAACTCCAGAGTTTAGAAAAGCTGGAAATGTGTGCATTGGTTTTTTTGTGGTGGTATTGGTGTTTTGCAACTTTCCTGATCAGTTCTATCAACAGCAACTATACATTTTCCAAGAATGACTTGTCTGCCATTGCCATCCATTTCCAGCGACGTGTTGTGGAAAAGGAGTGTTGTTGGACTTGTTCTAAACAACCTTCGAAGTTTGCACAGGCACCAGTGAGGGCCAGCAATCCTAAACCAGCAACCCATATAAGCAGAGAGAGCAAGAGAACCCCAAAATTCTCTGACAATAGCAGACACACAATATTTCCATGGTGGACAAGCTTAGGTGGAAAGTATTCCTTGAGGGTGAAAAGTCTGAAAGTCACTAGTCTAGGATAGCAGAAAAAGAAAAAAAGAAAACTTTGAATCAATCCTGGGAGGAGCTGCCAGGTAACCTCCAGCCATTAATACGGATATACTGGAGAAATACCAACTTAAGAACAATGGCAAGAGAAGTTGATGAACTATGCAGAACTGGCAAAAATGACAGACAGACTAAGAGAAAAAGACAACAGAGACTTTGAAAAAGATTGGGAACCATTCATATTATATTTGCAGAAACAAAGAAAGTCAATAGATTTGATGGTGGGATTTAAATAAACATTCACATTATTAGCATTAGAAAATGTTTAGAAGATAGTGAAATATGATGGTGTATTTACTGTTATTTTTATGACTTTAGGCTTGAAGTTATGTTATTAATAACTGTTTCTGTTAAGAGAGAGCAAACTGGGTGAAAATAGAAACAAACCAGAAGCTGAAGTTGGGGGAAGCCCTGGAGGGGAGGGAGGGAGGAATATATAGTAAATGTTAAGAATTTGAGATGTATGTAATGAATGAAAAAGAAAAAAAATGTGTGTGTGTATATATATATATACACACACACACACACACACACACAGTGGTACCTCAGGTTAAGTACTTAATTCATTCCGGAGGTCCGTACTTAACCTGAAACTGATCTTAACCTGAAGCACCACTTTAACTAATGGGGCCTCCCTCTGCTGCCACGCCGCTGGAGCATGATATCTGTTCTCATCCTGAAGCAAAGTTCTTAACCTGAAGCACTATTTCTGGGTTAGGGGAGTCTGTAACCTGAAGTGTGTGTAACCTGAAGCGTATGTAACCTGAGGTACCACTGTACACACACACACACACACACACACACACACTGATAGCTATCCATCCTCATCTACCGCCATGTTTTTCAGTCAATCACCTGCAAGCACAGAACATTCCAAAAGCTTCTGGCTCAAAGGTCAGGGCTACAAGAATAAGAATCAGGTAGAGGAACACCTATGAAACTCTGGGAAACACTAGCAGAAGAATCACTTACCAGGTTCAGCTAAAGATTCCTGACAAATGCAATGGCATCTAGAGTACATTAGCATGCTCCTGGGGGCACAGTCCAATAATCCCACTCCATTTGCAAAGTATCCGAGATCTTTAATTATCCAAAGCAGACAAACTTTAATTTTATTTACCTTTCATGGCTCCCTTGCACCAACATGTATTATTTATGGAGCGCTGATAAGGCATGCCATAGTCTTGCCCAGCTTCTGTCACCCTGCTAGCCCAAAGGAACAGTGAGTATTGAACCAAACTGTGCCCATATATTGAGTCACCCAAAGCCCATTGACTTGCAAAAGATTAATGAGCAAATGCAAGAGAGCTGGAGGCCATTAACTTCAATTGGCCATTCATTCTGCAAGTTAACACTGTGGGTGAAATCATTACTGGAATTATGAGTGACTTTAAATTAACTTTTTATATATTCTTCCCATTATAATTTGTTTTGCCTACAGTGTTATTATATTATTTGTCATCTGAATTATAGGTACAGTTTGTCCAACAGGAGCTCTGACACCGAGTACTTTAAGTACAATCGATACCATTTGGCTGCAATGCAAGTTGCGCTCATTGCAACTTTTTGTGTTATTTTGTTATATTTTAGACTTCGAAAAGGACAGGGAAGACTTTGTCACAATGCTACACATCAGTACATGGTTTGATCATAATAAGTAGCACTTAATGTATATAAATAGATGTCTACCATTTACAGCAGGAATGTAGAATACGTGGCCCTCTAGATGTTGTGAAAGTCCAAACACAAAAGTTGTTGAGCTTTTTTGCAAAATCTCAAAAACAAAAGTGAAGGTTTTGAGCTGTTGCAATACATCAAGATTTTCCAGGACATTTCTGTGATTTCTGCCTAGACACTGTTTACGCAGAGGCTTAGCAAGGTCAGGTGGTACCTAGTGCAGAAAATTTTTGTCACCCGCCCCTCACATTGATGGGATCGGGGTAGGCTTGGGAGTCGCGGGTGGGTGGCACGCCGAATGTCACCCCTGGAAACGCCGCCCACCAGCGACTCCCAAGCCTCCCCCAAGCTGTCAAAATGAAGGCAAAGCGGCGCAGCTCCCTTCCCCCAACAGCTCAGGGTAGGCTTGGGAGTCATGGGTGGGTGGCGCGCCAAATGTCACCCCCCTCAGCGATGACACCTGAGGCGGTCGGCACCCCCCGCACCCCCCTTCCTACGCTTCTGTGTTTACGACTGCCAAATACCGGCTATGTCCAGGAAATTCCAGACATATGGCAGCCCTACATTGGGCATGCTGCTCTATGGATGATGAACTCCCACAACATCTACAGAGCAAAAAGTTCCCCAGCCCTGATTTACAATCCATGCCTTTCAAAATCTCCCATCAAAATACAGTCATAGTAAAACAAGTAATATCTTAGAATTAAAGAGCTGCTTACGTTATCATAACTACAAACATACCTGATCACTAGCAGAAAAACACAAGGTTTTGGAGGAAGTTATAACGATCATACCTACCACAAAATTTAGTATGTCAGGAGTGTTCAAAGCTAGTAGGACATTTATTCAGGCAAAATTCTTTTGTCTTTATATTTATTTAGCCTAATTATTTTCATTTAGCCTGTTCCCTACTTTGCAAAATCAATCTTCTCCATAACTCCCATTTTTGAGCAAAACCATCCTTTTATCCAGCTTAAGAAACCACACTGTGTAGGGATGGCCAAAATAATACCAATGGATGGTATCTGAAATATACTCAGAGTCGCAAAGTGATTTCATGCTCTTTATTCAGCTCATAGTGGTGAGGAGGAATGAATAAATGTCCCCTCACAGTATCTGCTTTATATACATTATTTACACAATGGGCTGCTGCATTCTGAATCCTATTGTTCTAGGACCAATCAGACTGCTGCCTTTTGGATCCTATTGTTCTAGGACCAATCAGACTGCTACAGTTTGGATCCTATTCAACTCAGTACATAACAGTATCAGACCTACGCCAAGCCAAACCTTGCCTTGGCTTAGCACAGGGTGGCAGTGAAAATTATTTGAGAGCAGCAAAGCAGTTGTGAGCTTCTCTCTTGGAGCTCTCATATTTGCATGGTCTTACTAAGCTAAGATCTGTCTTACAACTGCAGGCATTGCATAGTGCCAGGGGACTGCCATCGGAACAGGGAAGGAAAGCTGAGGGGCAGTTGGGTTACAGGGAACCTCCGAAAATCTTGTGAAGCAGTTCCTCTTCCTGTGGTGGGGAAAGCCACACCCCCAGTGGGGAAGAGGAGAAGGGACCAGAGGATGCTGCTGGGAGCCTCAGCACCACTCCTGGTCAAGCTGGCCAGGAGGGAAGCACGCCTCTTCCATTGCCCACCCTGCACAGAGGTGTAAAACACAAAGAAGGAAGGAAAAGGCTGGGGGTGACTAAGCTCTTATGTTGGGGAAGGACCCAGAAACGACCACTCCCAGATTCTGGTAGCGATTGAGGCAGACATGAACTTGTGGTTCTGCACTGTAAATAGTTTTGCACCAAAATAAAAACCTGTGAAAGACAGGTCGGAGCCCTGACTGGTTACTCACGAGCAACCACCACTGCCATCTGACACATAGAATTCAGAGTTCCTTAGAATTCAAGTTCCTGATAGCTGGGAGGGGAACCGAGAGGTAGGCTAATACAATGAAGAAAGGTGCAATTGGAAGCCCATAGCTAGTAAAATCAGTTCAGTAACACTACTAAACAACTAACAAAACAAAAAAATCAGCAGCAGCTGGACTAGAACCATAGATCTCCTCAGACACCATCAAAGATATGGCACGTGAGTATTAACTCACCCGAGCTTCAGCAAAGATTGCTCTAGGCACCTGTCACAGAGTATATTTCATAACTTGTGTCAGGTGCACACAGGTTTTCAGACAGTTTATTGTACTGGATGTGATCCAAGCAATGTCACCATATCCTCCACTCTGATTGTACTTTTCTTTACATTGCTCCTTTCCATGGAGGTCACGTCCCATGCTTAGGGCTTCACCTGAACTGTCATGGCCATCACTAGAAAAACAGAATTGTTTATGGGGCTGCAGCTACTGCGGTAAGTTTTCCTTTCACATCTACTTTGTGTAAAGGCCAGGGTCCAGTCCTACCATTAAGTAAAGTGAGGAAATTGCCTCAGGCAGCAAATGACAGTGGCCAGAGGCAGCAGATTCCAGCCATTTGCCTCTTGGAGGACAGAGTTTCATGTGCCATGTAGTCTCTCCTGAAGCCTATAAACTACCTGCTGCCTTCAGATGCTATCTTGTCACCAGTGCTGAAGTAAAACCTGCCTACCCAGTCAGCTTCTGAATGTGGAATAGGAGCAGGGCACCATCTTGTCCTTTGCCTCAGGAAGAAGGTGTCTTAGACCAGCCCTGGATAGGCTAAATATCCTATTTTATGACATTTAAATTAGAGGAAGCAGCCGGCACATTCTATATCCTCCTCCTGACCTGCTTCCATCTGCCATGAACTCTCTTGCAAAGTTGGAAATATTTCTGGCTTAGAATTTGAGCTGACCTAAGAGATTATTTTACAACAACAATAATAATAATAAACATTTGTGAAGCCTTTCGGCACTCTCGTCTGACTCATCCTCAAATCACTGTTGATCTCTGTGGTTATCCCATGGTACTCTGTCAAATTCCTGGAACAGAATTCTTCTGCAATTCCCTGCAGCTCTCTGAGCTTCAGCTAAAGTGAATTGCTATAAATGACAACATTTTGCCCTTGAATGAGTTTGTGATGAATACTGCTTATCACATGCAGATACTCCCGACGTGAAAATTGCACAGCTCAGGTTAAACTCCAAGGGGATGCTGTAAAGTAGTACCTACTTTTTATCATTATTTTTATAGAAATGTCAGATCCAGCCCTACAAGGCTGAGGCCATGATCCAAAGGACGTTTGGCGTTCAAATGCCAATAATTTCAAGGAAAGACTGAGAACTTAACTCTGGATGTAGTATGGTGGCTCAAATATTGTACTTAGGTTTGGGGAAATCCTCTTTTGATTCCTTTGGCATCTTTGAAGCCCAACAAGCAGCCCTGGGCAACTCAATCTCTCTCAGCCTAACCTACTTAACAGAACGGTTGGGGGGAAAGCAACTAATCAAATGGAAAGGGAATACAATTTACCATTATAAGAAATTAATAATGATCATGTAGGGTTTCCCTGCTCACCCACATATATAAAGAGTATAAATTTAAGGAGAACATAGCAAGACATGGAGCGATTTCTTCCATTAGAACCCAGTGCAAAACTTAGCTGATATTTACCACTGCCTAACAGGGAGGGGCGACGGGGTGAGCTCCCATTGCTCGGTCCCTACTCCTGCCAACCTAGTGGTTCGAAAGCACGTCAAATTGCAAGTAGATAAATAGGTACCACTCCAGCGGGAAGGTAAACGGCGTTTCTGTGTGCTGCTCTGGTTCGCCCGAAGCGGCTTAGTCATGCTGGCCACATGACCCGGAAGCTGTACACCGGCTCCCTCGGCCAATAAAGCGAGATGAGCGCCGCAACCCCAGAGTTGGTCACGACTGGACCTAATGTTCAGGTGTCCCTTTACCTTTAACAGGGAGGGAAGGGAGAGAATTAGGTGAAGTAGGCATTTCAGTGTGAACCTAACTAATCCCAGACAATACATGAAATCAAAACACAGCTATCCTTCAAAATCTGGACTTCTCCAAATTTCCCTATGCATTTCTCCCAAGAAACAATGTGTACAAAATTGTGTATATTAGGAGGAAGCGTGCATTTAATAGGCAAATGAAGTATTTACATACCACCCTCTCTTAAAATATCAGGGCAGTATACAGCAATAAAAAGAGTTAAAAACCATTCAAAGCAGTATAGTTCAATCATTAGAGGGATTAGCTATTCAAGAAGATTGTATGTAACTGCATAGGCCTCTTGGCATAAGAAAAGCTCTTCAAGAGACACCTGGAAAGAGTGTCCCACGACATATGACTGCCAACATATATTGCATATATGAATTCACATTTTAATGAAAATAACATACAAAGGTGCATTACATTAGGGGAAATTGCTTCAAAAATACGTATATTGGCAAAACCGCATTAAATATGTGTACATTAGGATAATAAATGCTCACTAAAATCCTGGCAGTTTTCCCCAATGACTTTTTAATTTTTATTATTGCAAACTGATGTAGAAATGTAGCTAATTGAAGATAGAGGGAATGAAAAATCGAGAGAAACCAAAAAGAACAAATCTCTGCATCCCTTCTCCCAACCTCCCAAAACTGGTTACACACCACTGTGACAAATTCTGAATTGAATTGCAATTTCAGTGTACAGTTTTCGCTGTGTGACAGATTCCGCAGGAGTGCCTGAACCAATGCTCTCATCACACTTTTACTCAGTAGTAAATTGGCCCTTACTAATCATTTTACATGCCACTGATTTAAAGCAGAATTTAAAAGTAAAAGGTAAAGGACCCCTGGATGCTTAAGTCCAGTCAAAGGCGACTATGGGGTTGCGGCGCTCATCTCACTTTTCAGACTGAGGGAGCCAGCGTTTGTCCACAGACAGCTTTCCGGGTCATGTGGCCAGCATGACTAAACCGTTTCTGGCACAACAGAACACCATGACAAGTGCCAGAGTGCACGGAAACGCCGTTTACCTTCCCGTCACAGCAGTACCTATTTATCTACTTGCACTGGTATGCTTTTGAACTGCTAGGTTGGCAGAAGCTGGGACAGAGCAACAGGAGCTCATCTCATCATGGTGATACAAACCACTGACCTTTTGATTGCAAGCCCAAGAGGCTTGGTGGTTTAGGCCACAGCGCCACACACATCCTTTAGTAGAATTTAAGCACATCCTTAACTCTGCAATGGAAATCAATGGGACTTTAAAAAATATATATATTGACATGGCTGAGTCATGCCCATAGTTGTATGCACACATGCTATGTATAGTCTCACTTGAGCCACAAACTGAAATGACCCCATTCAAGTATGGTCTTCAGCCAGGAGCAATGAGATGGTTTACTTCAACTCTTCTAACCTTATTTTGCTGATCTGCTTGAGGTTGACCATCATCTTCTGGCTGGAACAAAACCAGATCCAACCTGTTCTGCGATGTCCCTTAAATTATTCACTGGTCCCACAAATTATCCATGAGTTCTTGGCTGTTTTTTTTTAAGCTGTAAGGCACGATAGCACCTGCCAGCTGCTATCAGAATCCCAGCCTGAGTTACTTGAACACCTTCTCCTTCTAGGAGGTCATTGTGTGACTGCCATGGAAACCATTGTTCAGCGATTAGTTCTGGAGGCGTCCTTGACTTCCTGCTTCAAACTTACCCCCCAGTGGTTGTTCTCGGCCTTATCGCCATTCCCCACAGCTATAACAACAGAATTTTGCCTATTTCCCACAATAAATCTACTTTCCAAATAGTATATGTCTGGATAGAGAAGTTGATTCAGGTACTGACATTTCTACTCGGCCTCAGTAATGTCTGGGCCAATCAGCTCTGGAGGAAAGCTACAGCTCAATGTGGGACACCTGCCTTGCATGCAGAAGGTCTGGGGTTCAATAATAAACATAAATTAATAATAATAATAGTAGTAGTAGTAGTAGTAGTAGTAGTAATTATCCCTGACATCTGGAAATGTCCCTTGCCTGAAACTTTGGAGAGCCACTATGCCACATGAACTAACGATCTGACTCAATATAAATCAAGATAGCTCAGTCGGTAGAGCATGATACACTGAATCTCAGGGTCTGAGATGGCCTGGGACTCGGGCTTGGACTTGGAACCAAAGGGGTCTCAGTCTGCACCGGATCCTTTGCCTCAGGCGGCATCTGAACCAAGTCTAGGGTCTGATTCTGAAGAGCCCCAGTCTGCACAGTCGGCTCAGCTGGGCCAAGTCAGCGGCCTGAGCCTGCCCTGGCTCCAGATGCGGGGATTACCTCGTTGCCTTCAGCTGGGCCATCACTTACAGCTGCTCCACTACCGGTTGGGTTGGGTCAGGTGAGGCTGAGGCGGCCTCTGGGTCTAGTAACCCACTGACATCTCCCGAGTTGCAGAGACTAAGGTCTGAGAGGAGGAGATACCTGAGTACTCTCAGGAGGAGTGCTCACCTTCGGGCGACACAGGGAGGTGAGTCATCGGGGGATCAGGACTGGCCGTTGCCCCAACAAAGATAAAAGGCTGTCGGACCCTGCCCCAGGTTGTGGGAGCAACATTGCTGTTTGCCAGAACCTGCCTGTGATCCTGTGCCTGACCTTGCCTGGTTTTCTGCCTCGTGTCCTGCCTTGGCCCTGCCAGACTGACTCCTCGCGGAATCCCTGGATTCGGGACCAGACCTGGACTGTGCTATCTGGGTTACCCCCGGGCCCAGCACAGGGTTGTGGGTTCAAGCCCCATGTTGGGCAAAAGATTGTTGCATTAGATGACCCTCGTGGTCCCTTCCAACTTTGCATTTCTATGATTCTGTGATTTAAAACCGCTTCCAATGTCCCAGAGTATAATGTTTGTGTGTTGTGCGAATCGGCTCTCCATGGAGACATTCCTGCTGCAATTTTCATGAGCCTAACAGTTCTAAAAAGAGAGGAAGGGTAGAGTCACGGCACTGATCAGTGACATAAACAATGCACTGCCCCCTTGGGTCCCTGTGCTTGGAACTGAATAAGGTATCGCATGAGGGTTATTTTACTGTTTGAACTGGAACTATTCAAAATCAACCAGTGCTGTCGGTACTATAGGTGGAACAAGAGGCAGATGAATCCAGCCCTGACTGTAAGTATCTAACCCCAAATTGTTGCTTCCTTCCGTATTCCTTTTCAAGACAACTAGTATAAAGAGGAGACTTGTGAAGGGAGGGGAGACTCGACACAGAGCACTTCACTGAATTAACTATGTCACAAAGTGAGCGGCGCTGAAAGGAGATAGCTGATTAAGCCTTTGGAGCAGGCTGACATTTTGTGGGGAGAGTGCAGCGTTCCGCGCTTTTTATTATTATTATTATTATTAATGCACACGTAAGTATTCAAAGGAGCCAGAAGAAAAGGGACTAAGCAGTTCTCGTTGATCAACAGATGCCTGTCTTCTTTCTGTCAACAGCTCGCATTCAAGTCAAAAGCAGGCATGATCTAGCCCCCTTTGAAACAGGGGTTTTAGGAGCAGGATTTATAGGAGTGCAGAGTTTCATGAGGAAAAAATACGACTTGAAAGTGCTTTGGGGAGAAATGAAAACCGCTCACCAAATGCAGAGCAAGGCTTCCCCCTAATGGAGAAAGTAGATTTTGCACAAATCTGCTGAGGCTGGATAGCATCTGTTAGATATAAACATATAAAATCTAGGGTTCTCTGTGTTGTCAGAGTTTTGCTGAAGGAATTCATAGGCCTGCTGGGAGATTTAGGTTTGTGCAGTTAGAGTGGATTAAAAATGCTTTGTTGCCCTAATGCAACAAATCCATTTTTGGAAGGAAACATTGGCTGACTGCAGATAGGAAAACGACAAAGAAATGCATGGGAAAGTATGGGGTGGTTATTAAAGGGAAGACATATAAACGTATAAACTCATTGGCATACAATTCATCAGAATGAATATTCAATAATGAACTAATATAATCTAACCTCCATTTAAGCTTTGTACAAGCAAATCAGGATGAATGCTCAATAAATGGATCATCTACGGGAGCCCAAAATTAGATGGACATTTATGTAATGTTAAAGTGTGGCAACAGAAGGGAAATAGATAAATACCAATATCGGCTCAGCAACAGTTCTCTGACAAGTGTGTGAAAAAAAATGTAAGTGAGCCGAGCTTATTTTCAGTAGAGCCAGATAAAATCAAATGCAGAAGTGGGTTTTGAGACACAGAAGAACGGAATTTAGAAAGTTGGTGTTATCTGGTAGAATGAAATTATTACTCAAAATTATACAGGAGATTCCAGAATGCTCAAAGGCATGAAGAAATGGTGTACATTTTTAAAAAACGGAACAAATAAGAGCTATGGAACTTTCTGGTTTTTGGTAGCAATGAACTTTAAGGAGAATTGTTTTAAGATGGTCACTCATTGGCAATTAACTGGTTGGGAAAAGTTAAAGGTTTATGGGGAAGGAGATGGAAAGTTCTAGACATGCAAACCCAGGGAGCCATTTGCAATGCTCCACTGGCATGAGAAATTTCTGTGCACGCAACAGAGCTTTCTCTTCCTGTCGTGTCCCCTTCAGCGCCCCCCCCCCTCAAAATCAGCTCCAAAAGGCTGGGGGAACCCCTGGAGCAGATTTAGGGGGCACACAGGGAGGAGGACAGGAAAAGGAAGTCCCGCTGCACCAGGGGAACTGCATGCCCAGAGCACTGGATACAGCTGAAGGAGTTCTATTCCATATGCAGCAAGAGTTTGGGAAAGTGGTAAAGAACTGGAAAATGATAGTGCAGATTATTAAAGACATTTTGATTTTTGCAATGGATCCAAATTAAAAAGAATTATCAAAATTTCAGTACCTGCAATGCTCATTGTTTTGTGTAGATCTATAATCATTGATCTATTTTTAATTCTCTGTGTGATCTGGGTAGGAAGGTGGGAGGATGTCAAATTTGTATTTTGTAACCATGGCATATCTGTGCTGTTTATTTTTACTTTGTTTTTGATGGGTATTGTTTCCATGCAGGCAAATTTACCATTTACACTAAAAAACAACCACAAATAAAAACAGGAGGGGTTTTTATATTTTTTTTAAATCAAACCTGTAGAGAGATAGGTACTCATTTTATACATTCATGCACTCTCTAGAATTGACTACCCAGAAACCTATAAAAGCAACTGAAAACCATGCAAGACTCAGCAGTTGAAGACACTTGGTATAAGCAGAAATGGTTAAGGTGACAGCATTCTTTATAAAAACCAGCAAAAGTATAACCAGATTTTGAAAAATTGAGATCTTGTCATTAAATATTTGATGGTTATATCAGATTTTGATAGACAGGAAGCGTTTCTGGTGTGGTCAGCTGTAATGTGCAAGAGGTTGGAAGAGACTATTATTATTGGGGTTTTGTTTGAGTCAGGGCTTCCTAGGAGACATTGGCATCAGAGAGAGAAAAGGCTGACATTGGATGTCCTTCTCTGACATCAGAGCTCTGCCTCTGATGTCAGTGGAATATATCCAATCTATCATATAATCCCATAGAACTACACCCTTAGTGTAGCAAATGATGTGTGAAACAGAGAGGAAGATACAATTTATGTTGCGTAACTTTTCTAGAAAACGTTAAATCAAAAGTTACTCTGGTTATTTTCCCAAGCTTACTTTCTGGGGAGCTAGAAGGAGGAAATGGCTTAGACTGGCAGGGAGAGTGCGAGAAAATCAATGGGTTCTTCTCTGTCTCATATTTTTATCAAAGCCAGAGAAGAATTTGGGGGTTCATAAATCACATCTATTCTGTATGAGCCCCACTAGCACCTTCATCCAAGCCTGATAGCCATTCCATGTGAGAGAGATGTGAGTCAGGGACTGAGGAGATTTCACCCCTCCCATTCCAAGAATCTGCTGATGTTCTCTGCTGATTCTCCAGAGAGGAGGGGGGCGGTTTCTGCTCACTACTTATTCCACTCCAGCCTCACATCAAAGAGATAGACAGAAAGAGTGAGTGTTATCTCTGTATAGATAAGGTTGCTGCTAAGAGCAGCTGCAGACACTCAGTGCAGTCCAGCTTCTCCATTTAGCTCTGGATATAGTTTGCATGATAGTTGTAGATAGAATAAAAGTAGTTATTCTACAGAGCTGTTCTCCAAGTGGTTTATGCTCTGCTGTACTCTGCTGTGCAACGACTGTCTTCGGGAGTGAATCTGATGCTCACAACTCTGAGTTGTGAGTCTACAGCACTTTGACCTGTTCCTGTGCAGAAGATGGTCTCTGGAAGTGCTACCCCAGCTCGCCTGGCCCAGTCGGGGCTGAAGTGGATGAGTCCAGTCGGTGGCACTGGCTCAAGGGCGATGCTGACAGGGACCACCTTCCTTTGTTATTTGCTTCTTGTTTTTTTGCTGTGCTGCTGCTAGAAGAGGGGGAAGCAATGCTTAAAGCAGTTCCCCCCACCCTTAAAAGGGTTGAAGCTATTGTTTCTGTAATTACAGTTTTATTGTTTCCATTAGTATTCCTTGATTCTGTTTTGCTTTGGGTTCCAACCTACTTTCCTTCTGTCAAGAAAGGAGAATGCTGGGGCGGGGGGGTTTCTTCTTGGAGATTCATACATATTTTTAAAAATTCCCCATGAGGCAATATGGTCCTCAGGCTGAAAAGTGTATTATTATTATTATTATTATTATTATTATTATTATTATTATTATTTTGCAGGAATGTTGAAGTATCCCTGCATGTTGTTGGTGATGAGGAATCTTCAAAAATAGCTTCTGGTAGCAAAAGAGTCTAGCAGGGATTGTCTGAGGAGTCCTTGATCCCGATTTCCCTCTAATTCCATCTTCATCTACCACAACAGCATCTCTTGGTGCTCTGGAGAGAAGGGACACTGTTGCTGTTTTTACTGGGGCCATTTCTAAAGAGGGATCTTCCCTCTGTTGAGGCCCTAGGTAACCCACTTCAAGATCAATAAGCAATTACCAGGAGCAGGATGTCACCAGTGGGGTACCAACAGCCTGCCTTTCAGCAAGTCGTTTTCAGCAAGAGCAAGGCCAGGACTGGATATTATACGTAACCCGATTTTATAACAACCATCTCTGGGGGAAAGGATTGCTTGGATCCACCTCATTAACTGACTAATGCAGCAGTGGATGTTTTCTTTGTCCTAGATGACAAAAGGTACCACTTTCTAAGGCATGACTTATTGGAATTGTGAGTTACTTCCTTTTGGAATCATTTATTCTGTAGCTGGTTGAGCCGTTTGTTGACTTAGCTAAGGAAGTTTCTTTTGATTACCAAAATAGAACCTAACCATGAACTAAACTGACTCACCGCATCTTGATTTAATTAAAAAAACAACCTATCTAACAGACCTGCTTGCCAGTATAGAAGCTCACCTCTACATTATATTAATGGGGGAAGACTATTTAGTTAGTTGCTATATGTTCAGCTTTCCATTCCTCCATTTGGATCACAAAGCAGCTTACAACACACATATACTTACAATACTTTCCTAACACAGTGTGTTCATAGGAAATCTCTCATTAGGCAAGCATTTGCACAATGGTTTCCATTATGTCTTTTGGGAATATTTCTAATCTGTAATCTCTCTCCCTCCTCCCGCAATGGTGCCTTCCTAAAATGGCTGCAGCCAACCAGCGAAAGAAAGACAAAAGAAAAACTGGTTTGTCCAGTCTCTCTTCCCCTTCCCTCACTCCATGGTTTCTCCTAAAAAGTGGCTGCTGTAGACCAATAAAGCACAAACAAGTAAGGAAGTGGGGAAACACCCGCTATTTGGGTACAGTGGTGCCTCGCAAGACGAAAAGAATCCGTTCCGCGAGTCTCTTCGTCTTGCGGGTTTTTTCGTCTTGCGAAGCAAGCCCATTAGCAGTTTAGCGGATTAGCGCTACAGTATTAGCGGCATAGCGGGCTTAGCGGATCAGCTGATAAGCGGCTTAACGATCAGCTGTTAAGCGACTTAGCGATCAGCTGTTAAGCGGCTTAGCCGATCAGCTGATAAGCGGTTTAGCGGCTTGGGAAAAAGGGGGGGGAGGAAAAAAACCCCGCAGGAACTCGCAAGACATTTTCATCTTGCGAAGCAAGCACATAGGAAATTCGTTTTGCGAAGCACCTCCAAAACGGAAAACCCTTTCGTCTAGCGGGTTTTCTGTCTTGCAAGGCATTCGTCTTGCGGGGCACCACTGTATCTGAATCAGCCATGTGTGTAGCAAGATTTTGGTATAATTATTTGTGTTCGGATAAGTGAATTTTTGCATAGCGAGCAAGTAGATAGCAGGACCTGTGTGTATTCACATTAAAACAGCCATATAAACAACAAAAAAGTAATAGTTAAGCCAGCTACTACAAGCAAATAGGTAAAACATCAACTACAACAACTATACTTCTGTAGCACAGAGAGCATTGCAATTTCATGTGGTTTCATCAAACAACATCCCCCTTCAACAAGGGCACCCCAAGAAGGTGTTAGGGCTTGGACAGGTTGGTATAGGGTGAGGTGCTCCTTCAAGGATTGGGGTACTGTGTAATTTATGGCTTTATGGGGAAGAAGAAGAAGAAGAGGAAGAAGAAGAGGAAGAAGAGGAGGAAGAAGAAGAGGAAGAAGAATAGTAGTAGTTTGGACTAGATATCCCGCCTTTCACTCCCCTTAAGGACTCTCAAAGCGGCTAACAATCTCCTTTCCTTTCCTCCCCCACAACAAACACTCTGTGAAGTGAGTGAGGCTGAGAGACTTCAGAGAAGTATGACTAACCCAAGGTCACCCAGCAGCTACATGCGGAGAAGCGGGGAAGCGAACTCAGTTCACCAGATTACGAGTCCACCACTCTTAACCACTACACCATGCTAGCTCCCCGGTAACATCAACACCTTAAATTGGTCCTCCTCCCTTATGCCTTTGTCTCTTCCCACCAGTGCTTTCTCATGGGTAGTGGCAGCTGAGGGAGCCAAGTTGCTGCTCTGAACTCTCTCACCACAATCCCCATTTTTTTATTTAAAAAAAACATTAGTGTCCTGAACCCCTGACCTACCTGGCAGCAAGTCAACATGTCAAGTCCAAAGGTCAGGAAATGTAGTCCAGGGTCAATCCAAGTAGTCAAGTCTGAAGTCCAACAGTCAGGATACAGTCCAGAGTCAAATCCAAAGCACAGTCTGTAGAGCTCCAGTCTGTAGAGCTCCAGTCAAAATCCCTCAACATGGGCAGTCGAGCAGACTCAGCTCAGCTTCACCTTTGTACTTTGCATGCTGATAGCAGCATCTGGGTTTGATGAGGCATGGGACCCTCAACTGTTCCCAGTTATAAAAGATCTAGAGAGAATTGTCAGAAATGGTACTATTTATTGATAATTCAATATCATTACTGGATTCTGTAGACGTAATTTATCACTGCCAAGCACTACACTTTTGGATCAATAAACAGAAATTGAAAGAGAAGATCATAATTATAAGCTTTATGTATATTGCAGTTTTGGTATGTGTTTGTATAAATAGATGTGATTCCTAGGCACCCTTAATTTAAACTGCTTATTTTAAGATTTTTATAATGAATCATAGAATGTGATACAGATTTGTTCTTATAACTATTTGTCTATAAATCATTGCATTGATGTTGTTCTTGGCTTCCTCCTGCTTTGAATAAAATAAAATAAACCAGAATCCCAGAAAGCAATTGAAAAGGGCAACTTATTGATATTTTGGAAGACAATTTGTGTCTTACATACGCTTAGATAATGCACTGTGGAGGTTGTGACACCACAGAGAATAAACTCAACAGATGATTATATATTACTGAAATTGATCAGCATACCGGTTAAAAATTCTATTTTAAAATGTTATTGAAATGGAGAGTAAATCGTAATTTGAAATTCCCTTACTGGCGATACATTTACAACCAGACTCATAATCCAGAAGAAATAAGTTCAAGTTCTTCCAAGCTAAATTAAAAGATAAAATATAGGCGAAGAGTTCCTGTTAAACTGTAAGCTCTATTAAAGGAGACTGAGTAAAATGGTCAGTTAAAATGGACCAGTTAAAATGGTTAAGGACACACAAGAAATGGAGAAATCACTGACTAAAATCCCTCCTTCATGAACAACGGAATTCCCCAAACAGATATGAACTATTGTATTCCTTAACTTTTTGGACATAAAGAAGAATGAGTGGAATAAGGCTTTTTATTCCAAGCACTAATGGATTAAATCAGTCAGTCAGAAGAAGAAGAAGAAGAGTTTGGATTTGATATCCCGCCTTTCACTCCCTTTAAGGAGTCTCAAAGCGGCTAACATTCTCCTTTCCCTTCCTCCCCCACAACAAACACTCTGTGAGGTGAGTGGGGCTGAGAGACTTCAAAGAAGTGTGACTGGCCCAAGGTCACCCAGCAGCTGCATGTGGAGGAGCGGAGACGCGAACCCGGTTCGCCAGATTAGGAGACTACCGCTCTTAACCACTACACCACACTGGCTCTCAAAAGAGAGAAGAAATTGTACCCTTTCATAAGCAAGCCAAACCAGACTTTGTATAGTTATACTTGTTCGACAATGCAGGAAAGGCAGACCACACAAGTTAAGTTTTCCCCTGATCCTCAGTATAGCTCTACAACTCACTGATCTCAATATCTCAGCCAAAATGTGTAAGAAATAAAATAACCTTAAATAAATAAATTAAAACTTACCTATATAACATGATTTCAATAAATGATCGTGAGACGTTCATAATAAAAACATTCCTTAATCCAGATAATGTAGATCAACAACCAGATCTAGAGAGGTGTTAACTGACCAGTCAGCTAGTGAACTCTGGCCAAGCAGGCTCTCCTGGTTGGTTAAAAACCCTTGATGATGTCATCAACATAAGGTTTGTAACAACAATACAGTGAGGTAGGTAAGCATCATTATGTCACAACTGCTGTTAACTGAGATCTGTAAGGACTCTAGCTGGGCAGAAAAAACATTTCCAGGACTCAGCAAGAGAAAGAGTTGAATGGACTGGTTTATGCTGATAACATAGCCAAGATATATAGATATAGACTTTAGCTGTCTAGCTATTTATAGAACAAGGAATCTCCACAGCTTACAGTAAAATCCTATGCGTGTCTACTCAGCAGTAAGCCCCATTAAGTTCAATGAGATGAACTTAAGCAAAACAATCAAAATATTTAAATTGTAGTTGAGATCAGTGCAGAACCTGCAGCATTCAGGAAGATCAAAGTCATGAAGCAGTATCTTTAAATAGCCTGCTTAAAATAAAATAAAAAATATGATTAGTAATGGGACCAAAGAATCTTCTTTAGGCAGGGTGATCAAGTGGTGCCACCTCTGAAACGGCCCTGCCCTTCATGAACACTTTCTGTACTTCAGATGGCAGGGGCACACAGTTGTTGTTGTTTAGTCGTTTAGTCATGTCCGACTCTTCATGACCCCATGGAACAGAGCACGCCAGGCACTCCTGTCTTTCACTGCCTCCTGCAGTTTGATCAAACTCATGCTGGTAGCTTCAAGAACACTGTCCAGCCATCTTGTCCTCTGTCGTCCCCTTCTCCTTGTGCCCTCAATCTTTCCCAACATCAGGGTCTTTTCCAGGGAGTCTTCTCTTCTCAGGATGTGGCCAAAGTATTGTAGCCTCAGCTTCAGGATCTGTCCTTCCAGTGAACACTCAGGGCTGATTTCCTTAAGAATGGATCGGTTTGATCTTCTTGCAGTCCATGGGACTCTCAAGAGTCTCCTCCAGCACCATAATTCAAAAGCATCAATTCTTCGGTGATCAGCCTTCTTAGGGTCTCAATGGAAGATCTAAAGGCCAAGCAGAGCCACAAGTATGGAAGTTACTGTATTCTAAATATTCCCTCAGGACAGTTAGGGTTTTAAAGAATAAAAATAGTGCTTTACTTGAACCCAGAAATGTATCTGAAGCCACAGCAGATGATACAGTATCAGAGTTAAATGCCCTGAATGGTGAACATGAGAAAGCATTATAAAAATTTATTATCTTCAAAGGCAGCCCCACATAAGATTATACTATAGTACAGTGGTACCCCAGGTTAAGAACTTAATTTGTTCTGAAGGTCAGTTCTTAACCTGAAACTGTTCTTAACCTGAAGCACCACTTTAGCTAATGGGGCCTCCTGCTGCCACTGTGCTGCCACTGCACGATTTCTGTTCTCACCCTGAAGCAAAGTTCTTAACCTGAGGTAATATTTCTGGGTTAGCGGAGTCTGTAACATGAAGTGCCTGTAACCTGAAGTGTATGTAACCCGAGGTACCACTGTAATTCATTCTTTACCACCTTATGCCTTCTAATTTTTTGGACTACAGCTCCCATCAGTCCCAGCCAGTACAACCAAATGGTCAGGGGTTGCGGGAGATGTACAGTGGTACCTCAGGTTAAGAACTTAATTCGTCCTGGAGGTCCATTCTTAACCTGAAACTGTTCTTAACCTGAAGCACCACTTTAGCTAATGGGGCCTCCCGGTGCCGCCGCATGATTTCTGTTCTCATCCTGAAGTAAAGTTCTTAACCCAAGGTACTATTTCTGGGTTAGCGGAGTCTGTAACCTGAAGCGTGTGTAACCTGAGGTACCACTGTAGTCTAAAACATCCGGAGGGCATGACGTTGAGGAAGGTTACTGTAATCCAATCTAGAAATGACCAAGACCTGTGGCCTGATCTAGCTTCTCAAGAAAAGAACACTGCTGGTGCACTGGCCCAAACTACTGAAAGACAATCCCAGCCACTGCTGCTAGCTGACTGTCCAGGATGAGGGTTGGGCCTACAAGTACTCTCAAACGTTGAGCTTCATATGCGAAATAGGCGGAATACTGAAACCTAGCTTACCAGAATCTCCAACCAACAGTAGTTCTGTCTGGTCTGAATTAACCTTTGGTGAGTTCACCCTCATCAGAATTCTGGTCTTGGACTTCCAATGCCTCCCTGGCACTTGAAGACAGAAATAGTTAGACACTAACCCAAATACACGGCTTTCTCAGTGCACTCATGTGGATGTCAAGAAGCAAAATGGATCCTTGTGGAACTCCATAATCCAAAAGTCCTGGAGTGGAACAGCAGCCTCCTCACACCACATTCTAAGATCAACATATCAGGAAAGACCAAACCACTGTAAACATCATTTCCCCCTGCTATTCCTATTCCAGGCAGGTGATCCAGAAGAATACCAGGATCAATGGTATCAAAAGCCACTGAGAGATCTCAAGGATCAACAGTATCACAGGCTGGCCAAGGCAGGTTTGCTTCCAAAAAATGTTTGGAAGCCAGACTGGATTGGATCTAACTAATCAGTTTCATCAAAGAATACCTAGAGTTGGATCTCTAGCATATACTCAAAGAGCTTGCCTATATAGGCAGTTTTAATAACCACCACTCTGTTTAAAATATGTTATGTAGGCAAGCTTTTTGAGTGGAGTCAATTTATGTAGGAAAAAATCAGGTTACGTAGTTTCTAGATGTGGGTTTTGGAGTCGTTTAGCTATTCTGGCATTATATACTATTTTTCCAATGGGTGATATTTTATGGGAGGGGCACAGGAATCAGAATATAAAGTCTTTGGTGTAAGCTTTGGATTGATTTAGCAAAGATGGTATTACATACTATTTGTTTATTGTTTCGTTTCGCCCTCTAGTTAGGAGATTTAAAGGCTGGTGGCTTAGAAATAATAATAATAATAATAATAATAATAATAATAATAATAATTTATTATTTATACCCCGCCCATCTGGCTGGGCTTCCCCAGCCACTCTGGGCGGCTTCCAAAAGAATATTAAAATACTATAATACATTAAACATTAAAAGCTTCCCGAAACAGGGCTGCCTTCAGATGTCTTCTAAAAGCCTGGTAGTTGTTGTTCTCTTTGACATCTGGTGGGAGGGTGTTCCACAGGGAAGGCGCCACTACCGAGAAGGCCCTCTGCCTGGTTCCCTGTAATTTGGCTTCTCGCAGTGAGGGAACCGCCAGAAGGCCCTCGGTGCTGGACCTCAGTGTCCGGGTAGAACGATGGGGGTGGAGACGCTCCTTCAGATAGAAACCATCTTTCCAACCTTATGGAAAACCCATGTCAGCACAATCACCAGTCATGCTTCATTGCAACATGAGGACATCACACATGTACATTTGGCATCAACTGCCAATTCATGATCATTTACTATAATTTCTTTCATTGTTTGTATGCCGTGTCTCCATGTAAATTTGCTCAAAGCAGCTCGCAACACAACAACAACAAATGTAAATATATCCATGCAATATAACAGTAACAATCAAATCATTTCAAAACATAATGGGGCAAACCAACAAATAGCAATTCAACATGATAAGGCAATATTATGAGCCAAGACTGGATAGCTGGCTAGTTCCCAGTTACAGAATTGTCTTTGAGAATATTGTGTAGATGATTCAGTACGAAAGAACGTTTTCACTTACCCAATGAATTGTTTTATATGTAATCTAATGGGTACAGAACATTTGTTAGGAAAGCAAGCCAGAGTAATATATGTTAGTCCTTTCCTTATCTCTGTCCCTGGACAACCTCATGTTCTGAAAATATTGTAAATGGAAAAGAAAAGAAAAACTTCCTGCCCGTTATGGGAAAGATAGTCACTTATGTTAAGCACACATTTCCAGGTCTTTTTGATACCTTGCGTAGAATTTTATTTAATGTGCCGGTCCACATTTTAGTCAGTAGGGGGAACTGCCTCCTCATTGTGAAAACATTTCACTTCCCACTTTATTTAGCTTAAAATTTGGTGTTTGACTTCTGCTGTGACTCGGCTCAAAGGTCAAGGCCGAGGAGATATCAGGAGAAATGTTCTCTCGCTTGCAGGATCTCAAAATTCCCTTGTCACCGAAGAGTGAATGTTTTGTCCCAGGGAGAAGAAAAATGTTAATCCTCTCCCCTTATCTCTCCCCCATCTCCACATTGGTTTGCAAAAGCTTTTGAATGTTTTCAACAAGAGGGAGAAAAAGATTTGGCTGAAGAAAACAGGATTCTCTCTGCCGCCAACCCCCGGCACAGGACATTAAATGGCCTGTCTTGCAATAATAGACTATTCCCCCTTCTTCATCCCTAGGCTTGCATTGTTGCATATGTCTGCGGATCGCCACTGCAGGTCTTGAGGGAGCTATTGTTCATTGTAAAGAAATATAAAAGAATGTCATTATAAGTTCGAATTTCTACAGTGCCTTTTGCTAGGTTATATATATATATATATATATATATATATATATATATAGTCGCATAAGGGCCCTGTGGGAAAAGAAACATCGATAGTTTGTCTGTACTGCAGACAGAAGAAATGGCTTGACACTGAAAAGGTCTGTGGTGGGAGGGGGCAGAAATACCTTGACCTACCAGAAGGCAAAACAAAAGCATCAGTTGAGGCCTTTTCTTTCAAAGCCCTGATAAATGTGAGGTCCTATTACCTGCTATAATCATTGTTTTGTTGTGAGTGAAGCCTTCCCTACATTCCTAATTTGTCTCAGGGACAGAAAAAAAACAGGCAAGAAAAGGAAAATCCGCTGGAGCCAGTTCAAAAGAACAAGGAGGCGCACCCTGACAGACAAAGGCTACCTGGGCAAAAAGTAGCCTCCAAAACTTTCTTCCCTTTGCTGATGATGATGATAATGTGGTACCTTCAGTGTGTGTCCTTAAGAAGTTACTCTGGCAACCGCACATTATTTCCATCTGGTGACTTCACAACACATGTGTGTGTGTGTGTGTGTGAGAGAGAGAGAGAGAGAGAGAGAGAGAGAGAGAGAGAGAGGTATATACATGCATTGACTCACTCATATCCCTGTAAAAGATTCAAGGTAGTAGTTTATTCTTCCATGAACATCAAATGACCTCATAGCCCTCAACTGCCCTGATTAAATCGGTACATCCCATTTGTGGGTGCTGTGCTCTTAAGCATGGTGCCCAAAAACTTGCAAGGTTGTGCCATTGTGCAAGATCACAGAGCCCCAAAGCGCACCTTAATCAATTCAGAATTCATACAGTAATCATGTCCTTAAAAGATGCTTGTTAACTGGAGAAACTATGTACTGAATTCTTGGAGAAACCTGGGACTCAGCTATGTAGCTGCAAATAAAATGTTTTAAATGTGTTGTAAAGTACAATATACAAATGCAACACTAGATGGCAACAGTGAGCTATGTCAAATTCAATGCATTTTTCAAAACTTTTTTTTTTAAAAAACAAACATTTTCACAGCCTTTTTTTATATGTATATAGATTCCACCCTGGTGTTTGTTCTGTGGTACAAGGCCAATGAGATGCCCAGTGAGTGTTTGGAAGCATTCTTCAAACTCAAAATCCCCTTGGGGATCATACTAGCAAGAATATTGGCACTGAAGGTGTCATTCTGATTGACTGACAGTGCTTTCAGTAACGGATTGGTGGTGGTTTTGGCCTGTGAACTATGGAGCGAAGAAATTACCTTACGCGGAGAGATCCATCTGAACAATTTACTACTCTACCAAGTGAGTGATTCTTTCCAGAGGATGGAAAGAGTGATTTAAAGACACTCAGAAATTTATTGGGTGTGATAGAAGTGAAGAACAGCTGCAAGGAGGGATGACTTCTTTGAGTAACTAAAATCTTTTGGTGGGAAGATGCACTCCATCACTCTGCTCTACAAAAAAGTCATGCTGCACTTCTCTTGTAGGGATATAATAGATGATCGTTATAAAGTACTAATATACTGGGTAATGATACATACAGTTATTATTTTCTTCATTATCAATAATCTCCTGCAGTGGATCTGAATAAGACAGTATCATTCTTCAATTAATAAATTGGACTCTTACGTTTGCATGTGGTGTGAGAAGTATGTTTCTGAATCCTGCACAACCCCTGGGTACAGTGTGCCATCGGCTATAATGACATACAATAGTCCCACACTGTAATGTTAATGCCAGAATCAACCCCTCAGTTTGGACAGGTAGCTGACTGTGGTGTCTTTATTCTTTTAGGAGGGATTCAAGGGGTCTTACCAGGAAAATATTAGAACACATTTCAATCTGGACAAGCCAGATTGAATTGCGTATTGTCTTAAGAAACTCACACGAGTTTGCAACTAGTTTTCTGCTGTGTAAAGGGGAATGCACTCTGCTAAGTAAAGGAAGTTGCTAGCGCAAGTTAGGTAGGATATTAATAAACAATATATCCTCTCCTGCCACCTTGAACATTCCCACAAGAAGAAGTCCCAGCAAAGAAAGAATGAATACAAAAACTTGTGGAATGTGCAGAAATGGCAAAACTTACCGGAAGAATAAGAAATCAAGATAACAAACTTTTCATAAAAGAATGGAAATGGTTTGTTGAATATTTACAGATAAATAGTAAACAGATAAAAACATCGGCAGGATTATTGTAAAAACATGCAGTTTCATAAGAGTATATATTTAAAGAAGACGAATAAATAAGCAAATTAAGTTAATTTGGATATGCAGAAGATATTAAAAATAAATTTAAGGAACCTCAGAAAGAGGGGGAAGTGAGTCACGTTTTGAAATGTCAAAATGATTGTAAAATCAGTGAAATGTATAAATCTGAAAAATATAAACATTTTTTTAAAAAACCAATAATTTGCAATCAGAAGAATAGGGTGGGTCCTGAAATATCTCTCACAGGTGTTAATAAAACAGGGTAGAGAGACGTGTCTTCAGCATATGATGAAAGCTATATAATGATGGACCTCTGTGGGCATAGGTGCCTTCTCACGCCAAAGATTGTGGGTGCCTGCAACAAAGAGTTTCAAAATTGACTTTGTAGGGGCCCAGCCCCACAAATATATTATTGTGGGTGCCAAAGCACCCCCTGGCCCCTGGAATTTGCTCCAGTGTCTGTGGGGAGGGGATTCCCCAGCATAGGGGCTGCCACAGAGAACACCTTCTTCTGGGTCCATCTCCATCCCCCAAACCTCCCAAGGCAGCAGAACCTCTAAGAGGAGCCTCTAGTGGACCCAAGTCATTTCTACAAAGGTAAGGAGCCCTTCCGTTCATGGAAGAGGAAAGCTGGATCCCAGCCAAAGGTTTTTACGCGTGACCAGTTTTTTTAGATGGGTTTTCTGTGTGAGCTAACGCAAGCAAATACCAATACTAGAGTGTATATGAAGTAGAGTTTTAATGCTAACTTTTTGGCCAGGTATCCTGGAGGTTGTGAAGAAGTTCCTGGTTTTGAAGAGGAACATGCCTATCAACAAGGCTTGCTGTGGTAGCCAAATAATAATAACAACAACAATACAGATAGATCTATCTACAATCCTTTTTCTAAAATGCCATTTTCCCCCCTTCCCTTTCATTTTCACTGAAGCTTTGAAGTAAATATGAAGGGAGCCAGACCTAAGCAAATTACGTGAAGACTGAAACATTTTTGACATCTCGAGGCAGAGGTTTCTTTTTACCCCTTTTCGGTGCTCGGGCTTTGTTTCATCTCAAGTACATGAGTGACAAAAGTGATGAAGGAAGATTGGACAGCTGGCCTGAGCTTCCTTGTGGAAGATGTAGACAGAAGCATCATGCTGCTTGCCTCCTTTTCGGAGCCCCACACAGCCTGTTTGAAGAATACCTTTAACTGCTTTCTTGCTGGAGAAGAAAGCAGAGGAGGATCAAGGAGGATACAGTGTCACCTCCATTCTTTTCATAGGCTCCTACTGTTGAGCAATAGGCTCAATGGAATGGGTGAAATTTCAAACCCATTTGCAACTGGGCTTCAGCAGGGCTCCAGGGGACTGCAGGAGATTTTTGCAGACACCGCCCTTCAATATGGGCTTCCTTTATATGTCTGCTAAAGGGTGGGGGAGGAAGAAAACAAGTGAAAAGGACCCTGCAAGAGAAAAATGAAGTGGTTTCCTTTCAATTCAGGAAAGTTATTTGCCATGCTAATTTACATGATGAACTTACTAGAAGTTAGAACACCTGAACACACAAAATCCTTGTTGTTGTTTGGTTGTTTGGTCATGTCCGACTCTTCGTGACCCCATGGACCAGAGCACGCCAGGCACTCCTGTCTTCCACTGCCTCCCGCAGTTTGGTCAAACTCATGCTGGTAGCTTTGAGAACACTGTCCAACCATCTCGTCCTCTGTCGTCCCCTTCTCCTTGTGCCCTCAATCTTTCCAAGCATCAGGGTTTTTTCCAGGGAGTCTTCTCTTCTCATAAGGTGGCCAAAGTATTGGAGCCTCAGCTTCAGGATCTGTCCTTCCAGTGAGCACTCAGGGCTGATTTCCTTAAGAATAGATTGGTTTGATCTTCTTGCAGTCCATGGGACTCTCAAGAGTCTCCTCCAGCACCAAAATCCTACATTTAACCAAATATATTACACACGGGGTATGCCCTCTGTTGTGTACACAGCCCTAAACAAGACCATAACCCTGTGTATATATGTTCTCAAACCCAGTGCAATCAATATGGTGGGATAAGTGGAATAGCCCCTATTGATTTTGTCCCTAGCGCCTTCATACACTGATTGATCATTGTAAACTCAGTTTGCATGTGCCCAAAGTGTTTGTGTTTTGGCTCTCTCCAAGCAGTCTAAGCTTTGCATTGCACTGCAGTGTACAGACTGTGCAGGCAGAACCTTTGTTCCTACAGTTCACATGCACACTGCTCCTTGTGCACAGAAGTGAAGAATAAGTAGAACTTGAGAGGCGGTGCTACCATCATGATTAACATCCAACCCCGGACCAAAGCCGCTATTTGTTCCTGGGGGCAAACTGCAAACTACATGTTTCGCCCTGTGGGACAAACAGCAGCTTGGGGTCATTTCAATCAGGAAAATAGCACTGAATAGAAAGCTAAACCATCTCTTGCAATGCCATGGTCCTGATCCAACTCCTGTGTACAAGCACCAACCAATTTATGAGCATCCAATTGACACACAACTGCACACACAAGCATCACAGCAACACTGAAGTGGCTTGAAAAGGGGGCGGAACGGGGCGGAGTGAACTTATGTGTGCTCCACTATTGTGTGGCCCAGTCAGTACACAACCCCCCACGCAAAGTGGGGGTTGCCAGTACAATGTTTAATACAATGGGAGAGTCCATTCATTCAAGGATGGACTCTATGGGTTTGCTGGCCAATCAAGCACAGTAATCCCATGGGCATTGAACCAGGTTTTGGTACTTTTGGCACTGTGGGCAGATGACAAAGTCCTATTGGAAAATGAAATCAGCATCCCCATAAAGCTCGTCTGCGGAAGGAAGCATGAAGTGCTCCAAAATCTCTTGGTAGATGGCTGCGTTGACCCTGGACTTAATGAAGCACAGTGGACCAACACCAGCTGATGACATGGCTCCCCAAATCAACACAGACTGTGGAAACTTCACATTGGACTTCAAGCATCTGGCATTGTGTGCCTCCCCATTCTTCCTCCAGACTTTGGTCCTTCATTTCCAAGTGAGATGCAAAAGCTGCTCTCATCAGAAAAGAGATTTGGAGAGCCATGTCACCTGCCTACACTGCCAAAATTATCAAAACCTGGTTCAATGCCCATGGGATTACTGTGCTTGATTGGCCAGCAAACCCACCTGACCTGAACCCCATAGAGAATCTATGGGGCATTGCCAAGAGAAAGGTGAGAGACATGAGACCGAGCAATGTAGAAGAGCTGAAGGCTGCTATTGAAGCTTCTTGGTCTTCCATAACACCTCAGCAGTGCCACAAGCTGATAGCATCCATGCCACGCCACACTGAGGCAGTAATTGATGCAAAAGGGGCGCAAACCAAGTACTGAGTACATGTGCATGCTTCTACTTCTCAGAGGTCCAATATTGCTCTATTTGCAGTCCTTGTTTTGCTGATTTCATTTAATATTCTAATTTTCTGAGATTGTTAATTTGGGGTTTTCATCAGCTGTACACCATAAACATCACAAATAAAGGCTTGACATATCTCGCTTTGCATGTCATGAGTCTATCTCATATATTAGTTTCACCTTTTAAGTTGAATTACTGAAATAAATGAACTTTTCCACAATATTCTAATTTTTTGAGTTTCACCTGTATATAAGCAGGCTGGCTGAAGCCTTCAGTTCAGTTCTGTTCTGGCCTGTGAATAAACAAGAGCTGTTTGAAGAATCGCTGTGTCGTCTGATATGTTCACCCACAACTTAACAAATAGCACGTGTTGCCTTGGTGCCATCACCCACGTGGACCAGATGATCAAATCCAATAACTTGTCCCACCTTTCAAATGCCATAAATAGAGCCAGCTGCATCAATCCTTCTATTTGTTTACTTTTCTTGGCAAAAACATGCTATTTGGGCTGCTTACTAGCATGGCTCCTTATATGGAGTTATCTTGACAAAGGGCATGGGGAAGTCCATGCAGACAGGAATTAAAGCAGATTGACTAATTGCTGCTTGACAACAGAAAGAAGCTGCACACACACAGACACACAAATCCAGCAGCCAAGTAGACCCCGAGGGAGCACAGTTTGTTTTTCTGTTAAGTGTCTCTCTACTTTCCAGCCATGCCACAGAGCAGTCCTTTTCCGATCAGTCAGGAAGCCCATTAAACCCCCAAATGCTGGAGATATTTTTTTGCAGGTACTTGAAAGATGACCACAGTAAGATAGATTTGCTTTCAATAAGTGATCTATCTAAAAGAATGCCCCATGGAACACATGGATCTTCCCAGCACAGCATTAACCATGTTCCAATGGAGTGTATAGAAAACATTTGAACACAAGCATCTCATGCTGGTTAGTTTGCTTAACAGGAATCCTCTTGGAACTTTACAATTAATATGCCACAATATAAGTCTCCAAGATGACCAATGGGATTTTATTTGTATTTGTATCGCCTGGCTAAATTCTAAGGTCCAAAGTTGCTATCAGCAGCCTTGTCAATAAAGTAGCAAAGGATCTGAAATTAAAAGGCAATGATTAAGTCAGACCTCTAGGGCTGAGGCTGGTCAGCTTGCTGACTGAAGACCATATTCTGCCCTTCAAGCCAGTTTAAATGACCAGACGAAATTTTAATCAAGGATGGGGAGAAATGAAGGGTTGCCCACAGTTTCACTTGCTAAGGAAAAGAAATTCTGTTACTGCATTCTTGAAGTCCACAGTGTTACATCACAAGTCTCTTGAGATTGTATATGTAATACCTTGGCTATGCTTGGTTATGTTCATGAAGAACACGTGTTCTTCATGATGGCAGTGCCCATACTGTTAGATAATGCCCATAATGTTTATAATTTTCCAACCACTGACAAGGAAACACACGGGGTCCAACTACACAGACTCTGAGGACCCCTTGGCATTCACCTGAGTAAGAGAGTCGGGGAGCGCATCTTGAATGGGGATGATGTCAGCCTCTTCACCTTGCTGCCCCTGGAGTCAGAAAAAGGGAAAGGGACACCAGAAAACCAGACAGTGCAAAAAGGAGCAAAAGGACACTAGCAGAATCCTGCTTGAAATCCTGGAAAACTGCTGCCAATCAGTATTGATTGAGCTAAATGGCCCAATGGTATCCATCCACTTCCCATGTTCCTAACAGCTACACCATGCTGTTGACCCTTAACTGTCTTGCACTGTCTTGTAGGTATTTCGGTCTTAAAACTGACATTGCAACATTAACATGCTCATGCATTTTAGAGAAATGAAAGCCTGGATTCCACCCAGGTGGCTCTCTATCCATGCCAAAAGTAAGTTTCTGCTGCCACAGAAAGGATTTGTCTGTCTTTTCCTCCCCTGAGGTACTTTCCCGTAATTCCTGATCGAAAGAAACATCTCCTCCTTTAATCTGTCAATTTATTAATTCTGCTCCAAGGAAAGAGAAGGTATGAGACATGTCAGTGGATGAATGAATCTCCGTGGTTCCTATTTCTTAATAACTCTTATTTGTGAACTATGACAACAGCGCTGCAGCTCCCGATTTGCTGGACATTGTTCCTTGCATTCACCTGTTCTTTCACTGACTTTAAATAAAGCAGATCTTCCCATAATTAATGTGCTTTGGTCTCAAACACTCAATAATAATTATTATGGGTGTTTGTAAGCTGTTGTTGTTTTTGTCATTTGTCTCAAGAGAAAATGGAAAAGTGCATCTTCAGGGATAAAGTCATACTGTTGGAAAGTTACAGTCCTGCTGTAGCTGTAGAGACCGATATGAGAGAAAAGTTTTATTGTAGGTGGGGCAGATAAAGGCACCATGGCATTTCTTCTCCTCATTCCTCTTCTGGTCACTGCTGTGGATACATGAGTTGACTGTCTGTCTCTAGGCACTATGATCATCTGCAAGGGATTCCCATATGGCAGGGTTAATGTTGCCAGTCTTCATGTCACGTTTGCATACATCTTTGTAAGGCAGAGTTAGTCTGCCAATGGACCAGGTGCCTGAAGCCAGCTCCCCATAGAGCACATCCTTGGAGATCCTGCCATCTTCCATTCTGTGGACATGATGAAGCCAGTGTAGACATCACTGAGACAGGAGTACAAACATGCTGGGAATGTGGGCTTGGGAGAGCACATCTTTGTTTGAGACTCTGTCCTGCCATGTGATTTTTATAAACGCATCTGATGATACAAGGAATTCCTTATCAAGCCGTTTCAGTGATAGAGGAACTGAGTTGAATTTAAACAGAAAATGATGACACAGATGGCAAACCTATTAGATTCAAGTGAAGATTAGTAGATTTAGCTTTATTTTATGTCTGCTCTAAGATAACAATTAGGTTGTTGGAAAATCTGATCACAGATTTCTGTGTCAAAGGTAGATTTTTACTGAAATCCTCATCCCTGCATTATGTTGTATAGTTTACTGTATCTAGGAATGTAGTACAATTTACAGTTGTTTAGCCCTTACATTCCAGATTGTAAAGTCCACAAGGAAAAGTACCATATTTTACCATGTATACGACAACCCCTATTTATTTGAACCCAAAATTAAGAAATCAGTATTTCTTGAGTTGCTGAGCTTTTTAGAGAAGTTAGTCAAAGTTGCTGAACCCAAATTTTCACCTAGAATTTTTTTAGCAAAAAACATCAACTTATACACACACAAAAAGAAGTAAACAGAATGATAACTAAGCAACCAAGGATGATAACTAAGCAACCTTAGGCCACCATTGATAAACTGACACAGCACTGCCATTGTCTTTTGCTTATGGTGGCTGAATATCATCACTACACCACTGTGACTTCAATATGCTGTGTGGGAAATTCAGTTGCACTCCCAAACTCACCCAGCTAGCATAACTCAAGAATAGGATTGTACCATTAGCCTCTAATAACCCCCTCCTGACAAGGAATCTGTGTGCAACACAATATATTGTCCAGGGCTTTGGTCACACAAGGCTGTATGTTCATGTGTGCTCTTAAGCTTTGCTACAATAAATTCTGCTTCCTTTCATTCAAGTGTTCAGTTACACCAACGGCAGAATAGCCTCCAAGCCCACCACTGACCTTTGACTCCAGGTGTGCTGTTGACTTTCTTTCTGAAAACATTTAAAATAGGAGATGGGGTGGGCAGTTCGGTGTGTGGTTTATTCAGAAACTAAACTAACATTAGAGAAATGTAGGACTTTGCCATTACTTTTTACTGACAGATTCACGGAATGCTCAAAGATAAAGGCTCTGTTTAGCCCTTCGGAAACCTTGGGTGATTATGTTTAAGCTCGGCTGGCAGCTGTTTTAGATGCAGAAAATTCACCTGTTGGTGGAAGCAAATTACCAAACTGATGAAATTACAAAGTCATTACCTGTGAAAATCTCTATTGACAGTTGTAAGTCTTCTGCAAATCCGTATCTATTACTTTGCACAGATCAAGCCAGCTTACAAGGTGGTCCAAAAGTGAAAAGTAATTCTGCAGCTTACTCTTTGGGGAATTTCCTTTGTACTCAGAAAAGGACATTTGTTGTTAACAGAAGAAACACTGAAAGTCCACATCAATGGCTGTTAAACTTCCTTGCCTTTGGGAACCGTTTCCACGTTAAATGGTCTACCCAAGAACACCCATGTTTTGGGCCTCACTTCCAGAATGTTCTGCATTATTTCAGTCAGCCTAAGGGTGAAGGCAAGCAGACATTCTACATGTGGTTGAAGTGGCTTTGACATATATTTTCTGCCCTGAAAACAAATATTAATAAATAATAATACTGGGGGTGGGTGTTATTGTTTCATTTATTATGTTACATATTTTTGTGTTTTTATACTGTGATCCTCAGTTGAAGGGTGGTATATAAATTTATTAAATCAATAATAATAAAAAATAATACCTCTGATTACAGCAAGTGTAGCCCCATAGGAACTATACAGTGGTACCTCGGGTTAAGTACTTAATTCGGTCCGTTCTTAACCTGAAATCGTTCTTAACCTGAAGCACCACTTTAGCTAATGGGGCCTCCCGCTGCTGCCACGCCACCGGAGCACGATTTCTGTTCTCATCCTGAAGCAAAGTTCTTAACCCGAGGTAATATTTCTGGGTTAGCGGAGTCTGTAACCTGAAGCGTATGTAACCTGAAGCGTATGTAACCCGAGGTACCACTGTATATTTAATGACATATCATACAACTTTATACAGTCATGGCTTCTGCCAAAGAATCCTGGAAGTTGTAGTTTATTCGGGGTGCTGAAAGGTGTTAGGAGATTCCTAGTCTCCTGACAGAACTACAGTTTTCAAAGTGGTTTAGCCGCTAATTCCTTTTCCCAGGGAACTCTGGGAAATGTCGCTCTGTGAGGGGCATAGAGGTCTCCAAGCAACTCTCAGCACCCTTACCTACAGTACCCTGGATTTCGGCTTATCTATTCCTTGTGGTATGTCCCCTCAGAATTTTGTGTCTGGGGCCATATCCCCCTTCCTCCCCATGCTTTGCCACTGCCTGTAACACAATTGTGCAACACATCAACATCCCTTAAGAGTAATGCTTCTGCTCAGGAAATTTCAGTTCGACAGATCACTCTCCTTCCTAGGCTGAGAGGGGAAATGGCAAAAACAGGTTATTTATTGGGACAGTGTGATTTTTGCAGCTGCTGTTAAAGTTGCAAAACAATGAAGCACGGGACGAAGCAACGGAGAATTTCTGGAACAGCAGTGGGATATTAACTCCGCCCAAGGCATGATGGAGAACAGCAACAACCAGGAAAAGAGAGACGAAACATTTTACAAGGACGGGAAGAAACATCACGGACAGTTTAACTGCCTCACACAGGAAGAACAAGGATATAGATGGAGTGCCTCACTTGTAGTTTCATAAATCATTTAATGTATCAATACGAATGGAAGTTGCTAATACTGTAGTTGGTGTACAAGGGATTGTAATCTTGACTGGAGTGCAATTGAAATTAATAAGATTTTGGAACACAGTAATAAAGAAAATCATCAAACCATCAATTCTAGCACAGAGGGGAGACACCTAAATTATATAATTTGTTATCTAAATGATTGGTATTAGTAACTGTATTATAATTTGGCATTGTTATAATGAGGCTATTATTGGACTATAATTGAAAACTAATAAAAAAAAAATTTTGAAAAAAAAATCCCTTAAGGGTTATGCTTCTTCTCAGGGATCAAGCCAGACTGGAACAACAGCCTTGTGCTGATTTAGTCCTTTCAGGAAAGGAAAGCTTCAAGAGTGGAGATGGGATAACACACATTTTTCTCTTCCTGGCTCCAGGGATTGACTTCCTATGATATGTCGCACCAAACCTGATTATTCTATATCTATACAAATGCTTTAGACCCCTTTTTTCTCCTCTGTCTCTCTTAAGCTCGACTGTCATCAACAATCTAAATGGCCTCGGTCCAGTATATCTGAAGGAGCGTCTCCACCTCCATCGTTCTACCTGGACACTGAGGTCCAGCGCCGAGGGCCTTCTGGCGGTTCCCTCACTGAGAGAAGCTAAGTTACAGGGAATCAGGCAGAGGGCCTTCACGGTAGAGTCGCCTGCCCTGTGGAACACCCTTCCACCAGATGTCAAAGTGAACAACAACTACCAGACTTTTAGAAGACATCTGAAGGCAGCCCTGTTTAGGGAAGCTTTTAATGTTTGATATATTGCAGTATTTTAATATTTTTTGGAAGCCGCCCAGAGTGGCTGGGGAAGCCCAGCCAGATGGGCGGGGTATAAATAATAAATTAGTAGTAGTAGTAGTAGTAGTAGTAGTAATCTGCAAACTCGTAGGTTCTTGTCAGGGAGTTTTGTTTTAAATTCTCTTTTAGTTTACCTACAACAGACATGTCCAATGTCCGTTTCAGGGGCCTATTCCGGCCCCTGTGGCAGTTTATTTGCTGGGGTAAAATCCTTAAAAAGTTCAACAACTTCAATCCTAAAAAAAGGTCAACAACCTTGGTTGGTCCTTTGGTCAGCCCTCACAGCCCTTCGCTTCATCAAATCTGGCCCTCTTTGAACAAAGTTTGGACACCACAGATCTACAACTATACTTCTACACAACCAGGGAGTATGCGGAAACCATTGCATTTGGGTGGCCCCATTTCACTTCCAAACTGAGAGACCCTCCACCCGCTGATTCTTCTTTTTCTATTCTTTTTCTTAGATGGAAAGAGGTAAAGAGAGACAAACTAGACTAGAACAAAATATCTCAAGCTAAGCAATATTTTCTTTTAAAAAAATAAAAAAGAAAGAAAGAAAGAAAGAAAGAAAGAAAGAAAGAAAGAAAGAAAGAAAGAAAGACTGGAGAGACGCTCATTGTATGCCTCTTATACATTTTGTTCTGGGCACCTGAGTAGTGAACAATGTGCTGCTTATCAGTAGAACAAAAGCTGCCTTCATTGGCCAAAGGCTGGGATAAATGACAGCTGCAAAGTCAGAATCTATGTGGAAAAGTGGCTTGCTGGAGACCTAGTAGGAAATGGGCTATTCAGGCTGAAGTTAATATCTAATTATCTAATTCAAACTGAGGTAAGATTAACCTCCTCTGGAAACATGCACAAGTTTAATGGAAATCCTAGATGATTATGCTTGTGAGAGATCTGGTTCAAAGATACAGAACACTGCCTGAGCTATGTTGGTACGGATGCAGGACATCTACTTTTAATTAACGCCGACATTTTCTCTAATCCCTGCTGAATTTGAACTCGAGGAAAAGGAAACAATTTAAACGATATGTGATGGGCTTCCATTAAAATTTGTGTCATGCAAAGTAACAAGTGAGCATTACCTGTACTTCAAAGTTAAACAATGTGCTCTGAAGCAGCAATAGGGGAGAATTTTTTATTCAATTCACATTTACAGGTGAACCTATGGAATTTGCACTTTCCAAGACAATCTGATTTCAGAAATACAGCCATCCTTTGAAATCTGCAGTTATCCAAATTACGCAGTGCACTTTGCAAACCAATACAGGTATGCAAAAGTGCACATACTGGGATGAAGCGTGCATAAAAGTGCATATATTAGTGAAAACAAACATGCAAAAATGAATTATGTTAGGGGAAATTGCTTTGCAGAAATGTGTATATTAGACAAAATTGCACATAAACATGTCTATTAAAAGAAATTCACATTAAAATGCCTGTGAATTAAACTTAATTGGAAAAATGAGAAACTGAGAAAAAACAAAATGGGCAGGTTCACCCATCCCTTATTTTACGATGAGAAGGGCCAGATCATGCTTTTTAAATATTTGGGGCAGCAAAGACCCACATTTTATTCTCACATGAGCAGCTCTCCAATTGGAATAGTAATTTTGCAGCATATTTCTGCAATGATATGCCCTTTACATATGAATGAATTCTTAGTCAGAATATGACCTTTAATTTCAGAAGAAAAAGCGGGAAGATAGCTATCTTCTCATACTTATTAAGGAATCGGCAATAAAAAATGTAGAAGTACTGAAGCAGAGAACTAGTAAATTGCACAATAAATAAAGTAATGGATCTTGAGATCGTTGACCCACGTGAATTCTCATTATTCTGAACCTGCTGATGTTTACACACCGATTCAGCACAAGTCCTGAATCAAAGTCCTTATTTTATTAGACAGTAGAAATTCCCAACAAAGGTCCTTTCACAGAAGGAAATGAGCATAGTTCTTAAAACCACAGGTTTCCTGCTTTATTCTTCTTACGACATTCTTCCATTAATTCAGTGAACAAATGATATTTTATCATAGCCTTTTAGCCACCTGTTTTCTGTAACTGAAAGCAAAAAATGACATGATGGATGATTAATTCCAGTGCTTGGAAAGTTCGTTTTTAAAAGGAACTAGTTCTAATTTAAGTTTGTCTTGTCCAAAAAGGAACTAATTGTAGTTGAAGCTTGCCCTTTTTCCAAAACTGAGCTAGTCCGGTTCAAGTTCATGTAAATGATTTTATTATTATTATTATTATTTCATTAAGAGGTCATCCTTGCAGGATGGGGGCGGATGGGATTCAGCATTCAGAATGTTAAAAGCTGTGGTGCTGAAGGACAGTTTCAAAATAAAGTAATAAGATCTCTGGCGGACAAAATATCCGCACCTAAAGCTTTTCCCCATAATTGTATTTCCATCCTGGAAAAGACTTACCCTGTTTCATTTTTTGTGCCAGCCAAAGAGCTATTGAAGGCACAATTCATCACTCAGTTTGTTCCTGAACCTGAACTTCTTGCCGCAAGTTGCTCCTTTTGCCCTTTCCTGAACTGAAACTGCTGGGGAAGCAGGACCCATGACAGCCCCAGCCCACCCATGAGGCAGACTGAGGCAGCTGCCTCAGGCGGCAGAATCCCAAGGGGTGGCACACCCAGGGCACCACTACCCTCCCCGTACTGCCACTGGAGATGTGAGAAGTGGTGGCTTCCAGAAAGTTCTCGTGGAGCTTCTGCGAGAGCTTGCCGCTGCCACTGCTTCTCACTTCTCCCATTGCCGAGGTACCCTACCCACCTGTCCCCTGCTGCCATTGCTTCTACCAGAGAAGCAAGGAGAAGTCTGCTTACCTTCAATGGTGGGCAGTGTTGCAAATGGACCACAGGCCACAGCAATGATCATCTGTTGAATGGCTGGTCGGATGGCTGCCAGCCTGTTTGAGCGGGTGTTCCCTGGGAGTGGGCCTGGCCAGCCAATGAGCTCTGCCTGGGCCCGATCCCAGGGGGATAAATTGCAGCCTGCCCTAGCATAGGTCATAGCCCCCCTCCCAAGGGGTGGTTTACCCTTAGATGCATTCCCAGCAGATGGGCTGGAGTGAAATAACTTGGCTTCACCCAATGCCTATGCCAAACTCTCCACATCTGTAACCAATAAAAATTGTGGCCTATTTGAACCCATAACCCTATATGCTGTTGTTTTGTCTGGTTATTCACTCCTTAGGAGACTGTGGGGTCGTGGAGTCTTGGCACGCAAGCAGCTGCAGCTTCTAGCAAGATCTCATGAACCTCTCACAAGATCTCACCCAGAACCCAGAAGCCATGTAACCCCAGCAAGTGAGGCTGTGGTGGGAGCGGGGAGTACCTTTCCATATGGGATGCAGGTGGCACTATGGTCTAAACCACTGAGCCTCTTGGACTTGCCGATCAGAAGGTTGATGGTTCGAATCTCTGCATCGGGGTGAACTCCCGTTGCTCTGTCCCAGCTCCTGCCAACCTAGCAGTTTAAAAGCATACCAGTGCAAGTAGATAAATGGGTACCGCTGTGACGGGAAGGTAAGCGGTGTTTCCGTACGCTCTGGTTTCCATCACGGTGTTCCATTGTGCCAGAAGCAGTTTACTCATGCTGGCCACATGACCCGAAAAGCTGTCTGTGGACAAATGCAGGCTCCCTTGGCCTGAAAGTGAGATGAGCCTTTGACTGGACTTAATCATCCAGGGGTCCTTTACCTTTACCATTTACCTTTCCATGTTGCCTTAGGCGGCAAAACCATATGGGCCACCCCTGCCCCAGGAGGATTAAAAAGTGGGTGGCCAAGACTACAAAGGTTCTGAGGTGGGAAGAGGACACCTAACCCAGTGGCGTAGCGTGGGGGGTGCAAGGGGGGCTGGCCGCACCAGGCGCAACATCTGGGGGGGGGCGCTCACCGCCTCCGGAGTCGCCGAAGAGCCTCGGGCGCAGGCTGTAGCAGAGCCCCATGTCTCGCGGAACCGACGAGCTGGCAGCGGCTCTCAGCGCTCGCGGCGGTCCCCGCGCGTCAGGGCCGTGGAGGGCGCGCCAGGCAGCCCCTCCTCACAGCCCCGTCGCCGCCGCTGCTGCTGCAGCTGCTGGGCCATGTTGCATTTTCCTCGCCTCTCTGCCCTCCTCCTCCGGGCAAGCGGCGTCGTTTGGGCGGCAGCGCCAGCGGCAACTCGCCTCAGATCACCTGACATGGACCCGCCGCCGCCGCCGTGGCTACCTTACCGTAAATACCCCAGCCCAGGCAGCAGCAAGAAGAAGCTGGCAGCGGCGGCAGGTTAGGGGTTAGGGGGCGCAAATTACTTGCCTTGCCCCGGGTGCTGACAACCCACGCTACGCCGCTGACCTAACCTAAAGATATTGCTAATCCAGTGACCATGCTTTCTGGGGCTGCTGAGAATTTTAGTTCAGAAACATCTGAAGGACCAAAGGTTACCCACTACTGTTGTAAGGGAAAGTGCTTCTGTTCCTGAAAGTCAGGATATCATATTTTCATCTGTCCTACCTGTCACCCTACTGCAGCTCCCTGTACCAGAGAGACCCCCAGCCATAAGAAGCAGCTTTTTAGGGTTGTGGAGGGAGGAGTGGGATTTGAAAACCAGGAGCTTTTATCTGCGCAATAGGAAGTGCTTTCTTCAAGGCAAAGCCACCACTGGGTACAACCCACTGAACTGAATTGCACAGTGTCAACTTTGCTGCGAATTCATGGTATCTCATGATAATGGGAGAGGATTCACCCCAGCAAATTATTTGTCAAAATTACAAATACCCAAATACAGATGGTCATTTACCCTTGCTAGATTCAACGTGGTGCCATCTGCCTTATTGCAGGGCAGATTCAAGGGTAAACCATACGTGGAACGAGTCTGCCCCTGCAGCTTGATGGAGGTAGAAACTGTCGCTCATGTCTTGTTACGCTCCCATTTCTACAGGGATATACGCTCGGTATTTATCACTCCTGTTATACAAAAATCTCCAAATGGGTTCGAACTTCAATGTCTAAAACTCCTGGTAGAGGACAAGGATCTAGAGATCACGCTAAGGGTGGCCAGATTCTGTGCGACTGCCATAAAACTTAGGGAACAAGTTGTACTATCAAAATTATTAAGGTTTTAAATGACAATTTTAGGTTATATTTTAGTGATCAAGATTTAATATATATTTTTAACTGCTGCTATATCTGAATTGTCTCTGTTATACCCAATTGCAATTCAATGTATTCCTGTTGTGTTTTATGAGTTTCCTGATATTGTAAGTGAGCCGGAACTGGTCTGTGACCGTAATAATAACATTCTATTCTATTCATGGTGCTGAGAGGAGGTTCACAACATAAGGTGATATATACCAGACAATCTCAAGACTCTCTTGCATTGCCACAAGCAAAGGGTGCCAAAGGAGAGAGGCAGGGAGACAGAACACCCACTTTGGAAGCACAGCAAAAATTTCAGCCAAACTCTGGGAAATTATTAAAATTGGGAAAGAAAAAGAATCCCCATAAGGAAAACAAAGCCATATGGATGACTCAGCTACTTGTAAAGACTTGTCACTGTTACATGAGACGGTTGTCGGCTTAAATCCCATTGGTGCATACCGTAATTGTGTTTCTGTTCTACTAACGCTACCTGACAAGTTAAATTAAGACATATTTTACTACCCAGCCAGAGACATTGAAAGGAGGGAAATGATCTTCATTACTATAAGCCCTCGCTGGCTGCCCACCCAGTTGTCATTGGTACTCTATTATTCACTGTGGTAATGTTAACCAGGTGTCAATTTAATGTTTGCATTACTGGTGCCCATATAAAGATCCACCTTCTCCCAGAGGAACTGTAGGACTTAATTTTTATTCTGCACGCTTCACAGCAAGATTGTGAATACCCTGTTGAGAATAGAGAATGGAGGGATAGGGGAAATCAGTCTGCTTTGGTCTGCATCCCTTCAGCATATTTGAACCCATAAGTTGCCTTTGTCCCATTTCCACATTATTGTGTTTTTTTAAAAATTTGCATTTCAATGCACATTTCTAAAAACATATCATCTGAAAATAGACAGTTATAAAATTGTGTCTTGATACCTTTTAAAGTCATGATCTTACCGTACTTTTCCTTGATTAAGACGAGGTTTCTTTATTTAAAAAGTGTGCTAAAAATGTCTTACACATGGATAGTGCATGGGATTGGTTGCTGCCGCGTGCCAGAGATTGTCAGTGGCTATTAGGTGTGTTATTGGTGGTTGCGACAAGGGCTGGTGTTGATTGGCTGTTGCTGCGGGGCGGGCAATTTGCTTCTTCTGCAAGCGCGGGGTTAGACTACGCATGGTAGTGACAGCATAGGTCAGACAGGTGAGCGATTTTCTGCAGCTCCTCCTAAAAAAAAATCTCAACAACTCTGAGCACCCCTCCCCCCAAAAAAACTGAACAACTATGGACAATCCTCCCCCAAAAAAGCTCAAACAATTCTGGGCAATTTCCCCCCATTTTCCTAATTTAGAGTCCCCAAAAATAAGGGGGCATCTTATACACGGGGGGGGGTGTTATACATGGAAAAATACAATAGTCAGAATATTTGGGCAGTACAAAATCTAAGTTTAATAATAATAATAATAATAATAATAATAATAATAATAATAATTTATTTGTACCCCACTCATCTGGCTGGGTTTCCCCAGCCACTCTGAGCGGCTTCCAACAAAGATTAAAAATACATTAAAATGTCACACATTAAAAACTTCCCTAAACAGGGCTGCCTTCAGATGTCTTCTAAATGTCAGGTAGTTGTTTATTTCTTTGACATCTGAAGGGAAGGCGTTCCACAGGGCAGGTACCACTACAGAGAAGGCCGTCTGCCTGGTTCCCTGTAGCTTTGCTTCTTGCAGTGAGGGAACCACCAGAAGGCCCTGCACCTTAAGCCCCCACTTCAATCACAATGTTATCCAGAAGTGCATCATCTGAACAGCAGTGTACTCAGAAACACCATTAGACTGGGAGATTAAACCTGCTATTGTGCCTAGTGGGTACATCAACATGAGGGGTAGGTTTTCTCCATTGCGTCCTCAACTGCAGTCCATTTTCTTTTGTCCCATGGAACTCAGCAAATACAACTGAGAATTGGGCCAGCCCCTATTTGCAGAGCACCATCTTGGATTCAGTTTCTTAGTGATGCTAAAATAGGAATAGCCAACATGGTGCCCTCCAGCTCTTCTTGAACCACAACTTCCATCACCCCTCACCATTGGTCATGCTCGCTGGGGCTGATGGGAGTTTGAGTCCAACAACCTCTGGATAACACTATGTTGGCTGACCGTGTGCTAGGATGTGATGACAGGTTGTGACAGATGCCGGCTGTTACATAGTTCAATATTAAACTAAAAGTGTGTATTATGAAAGGTAGAAATTACATTACCTTGAAAGGAGAAAAAATATCACACATGTAGTATTTGCAAAACAAACAAACGTTCATCATTATGATTTATTGTCTTTTAGGCATCACCAGAAATTCACAGGGAATCTTCAAAACATGCAGGGGTGCTAAAGAGGGAGTGGGGAGGGAGGGAGATAATAGATCCTTAACGAAACACAGAACTTCGGCACTGTGGGAAAATGCAACGTTTGGGGGCAGAAATCAAAGAGAAGCTCAATGGAATTCAGAAGTCCTTTTATGGTCTAGGATCAAGGAGGTTTCATTTCTTGAGAGCAAAGAGGCCAAAGGATGACCTGCTAATCTACGTGGAGCATTTATGTGGTTTTCTTTGTCATTTCTAGAAATCCAATAAAGCTTACACGTAAAAGGATTTCATCCTGGAGCTCAGATGTACCGGTAACTGCCCTTGCCAACGCACAACCCCACAGCACTCTTAGGTGTGGAGGGAATGTAAGATGCTTTTAGGGCCATTAAAAGGTTAAGGACTTTAAATAATGCTTCTCGCTCAACTCATTTTCTGGAAGCAAGATGGTGGGTAAAAGCCAGATCAGACTCACCAGTTAATACATTTTCTTAACACCAAGAGATGAAGATACATATTTTGTTATTTGCTCCTCGGTATATAACCCTCCTTCTCTCAAACAAAGTGGCAGCAAGCATACAGGCAGAGTGTGCTTCTGAAGGTTCATTTAGACATTGTGTTTAGGGTGTTGCAGCTGCTACAGCCTTGAAATCTCCTGTGCCATGCACCAGAAAATCCATTCTCTGTGGAAATCGGTTGCATTTTGACTTCTCGGCTCAGCAGCATCACCTCTCTCAGAAACAACAGCAGTGCCAGTGTGGGGACAACCTGGGCCATGAGTTCCTTCCTCCCCATCCCAGATCTTCCATGCCACTTCAGTAGCATCAAGAAGTGCACTTCCTACCCCCTGAAATGCTGTTAGGCTGCAGTTGGCATTGACAATGACCAATGGTGAGGGCCACAGGTTCTGCATCCCTCCCCTAAGGCAAACATCAGAAGCAGGCCTAAAGCTTCTGCCTCAGTGAGGGAGATGAGAAGCAGGACTCGTTCTATAGCTCCAGTGCGAGGCCAGCTCCATTGGGCCTCCTGTTCCTCAAGCATCACTGGGTAGCAACCATTCCAGGAGTGATGCTTCAGTAGGAGAGATGAGAAGCAGGGCTCATTCCATCTGCTGAAAGACCAGCTCCATCGGATGTCTCCTGCTCCAGACTGTTTCCATTCCAGCTGGACATTATAAGAACTATTTTTTAAGAATTGGCTTGTGAGGTTTTCCCCGCTCATCTTTCCTTGTCCCTTTTTCCTTGCATGCTGTGTCTTTTAGGTTGTAAGCCTGCAGGCAGGGACTGTCTTGATTGTATGTAAGCCACTCTGGGAGCATTTTGGGTTGAAGACCAGGGTACAAATGCTCTAAAGAAAGAAATAAAGCAATCCCTTATTAATTAAAGGCAGATCTCACCCAGTAGTGCTGAAAGATGTGCCTTGAAATCCATTCTGCCCTGGTCTTCTCCTTAACCTGCTAGTCTGTTGGAACTGTGCAGACTTCAGGGTAAAGGAATGGGATGATGAACTCACAAGTGTACAGAACTCACCTTTGTACAGAATACTTCCTTATTCGATACGTGCAATCCTGATAATTGTGTAACCCTGAATGTGAATGGCTTCATAGATGAACTTGTCCTTGATCTCGAGTTCCCCACTTGCAGTGGTGCATTTAACCAGCAGCAATAGCTGATCCAACAGGAGCAGATGTTTTATGTCCTTAGGTGAAAGTGTTTGAGATGCAAAATTAGAATGATGGATGCATTTGCGGTCTTGGTGTTCAAAAGGAGCAATGAAACAATTTTTCAGTCTCACACAAAATTATTTGACACAAGCCAATTTCATTGGTTATTCCTTCTCAGAATGCCCTGACTTGCTGTCTACTAGTTTCAGTCATTCATAGAGCTTCTCTATGAACAGCTGGATCCAACTAATGAGATTTGATTTAATTTAATTTGATTTGATTTAATTCTTGGTTTGCTCTTCCATTCCGTTGAAAAAGCTGCACCAAGGCTGAAATCCTTACCTGAGAGTACCATCCTACCCTCAAGTTCAATGAGACTTATTCTGGAGCATGGGTAGATAAACTAAGGCCCGGGGGCCGGATCCGGCCCAATCGCCTTCTAAATCCGGCCTGCGGATGGTCTGGGAATCAGTATGTTTTTACATGAGTAGAATGCATCCTTTTATTTAAAATGCATCTCTGGGTTATTTGTGGAGCATAGGAATTCATTCATTATTTTTTTTCAAAATATAGTCCGGCCCCCCACAAGGACAGTGGACTGGCCCCCTGCTGAAAAAGTTTGCTGACCTCTGCTCCAGAGTATACATATATTGGGCTGTGCCACAGGGCTGCAATCCTACCAACTTTAGTTCGGAGAATACATTCGGCCGAAACCAATAGGCTATTTCTGCATAAAGATGAATAGCATCAGACTATTGGAGTAATTATAAGTTCTACGGAACTCATGCAGCCCCTTTAGCCCCTTGGACACATCTATATGGCAATCATTGATATAGCTCTACTTTAAGGCATTACTGTGCATCAGGCTTATGTTCTGCTTTGGTACAAAAGATTACAAACCATTGCCTTGAATAGGTGATGATGCTTACCCAGGAACTTTCTTTTATCCAGAAACTTCACTTCCTTGCATGGCAGCTGTGCTGCAAAGAGCCTCAAAACAGGAGTCCCCTTCCTGTTTTGCCTCAGGCGGCAAAATTGGATGTGCACTGGCCCTGGTCACCAGAGTACTCTTAAAGCCCCATTGTGTTTGACAAGGTTTATTCCCTTGTGAGTGTGTTCTGGCCTGCTGCCTTTGTTCCTTTGTTTTGTTTTCTGCATCCCTTAATGAGGAAGGAATTGTACATAAGGCCAAGTTAAAACAAGACTCAGATTCGCTGAGCTCAGGCTGCCCGAGCCTTTTCAACTTTCCAGCTGATCAGGAATCGGCTCTGTTTTATCCTGCTCAACCTGAACAACAAAGCCAAGAGTGGGGGGGGGGGGAGTGTTGCTACACACACTGAGTGGGAAGGGGGAGAAAGTTCCCCAGCTGACAGACACAAGAGCCCAGATATCAAACAGGATGGAAATGCTGGTGAGGAACACCTGCAGTGAACAAGTGGCCAAAAAGGAAGCCCGATAGTTTGCTAACCAACACACCTGCTTGAGAGAGAGTACGCTTTAACCCATTCTCTTCTGCTTTTGATTGCTCCTCTTCTCAGTGGGGGGAACCCAATGACCAAATTAAAGGGCACCAAAAAGAAAATACAGTGGTATGTTGGGTCCCTTCAGTGGTACCTCTGGTTAAGAACTTAATTCGTTCTGGAGGTCTTTTCTTAACCTGAAACTGTTCTTAACCTGAAGCACCACTTTAGCTAATGGGGCCTCCTGCTGCCACTGCACCGCCGCTGCACGATTTCTGTTCTCATCCTGAAGCAAAGTTCTTAACCTGAGGTAATATTTCTGGGTTAGCGGAGTCTGTAACCTGAAACGTATGTAACCCGAGGTACCACTGTACTGTATTCTGCTCAGGGTGGAAGAGCAGGTTGATATGGGAGGTCTTTTCCTGTCTGGCTAGATTATTTTTTAATCCCCATACACTGCAACTCTATTGTACTATCGTTTCTCAAACTGCTAGGGGTGGGCGAGGAAGCTGATTTGGTGAGGATTTCAATGCAAACCTACCCAATTCAAACTTTCTGAAACAGTATGCAAAATGAAACACAGCTATTCTCTGTAAATAGCTACAGTTCCCTCAAGTTCGACATGCAGTTCCCCAACCAAATAATGTGTACATTAGGGTAAAGTGTGTGTAGAAATGCATATAAACCTGGGTAAATAACACATTAAATGCATATTAAGTGAAATTGCTCGATAAAAGGTGCATATTGAGGGCAAAATTGCATACAAAAGATGTATAGTTTTTTACTACATTTGAGAAATTTGCACTAAAATGCTGAGGAAGGATGAAAAATTCATGAGGATTTTTTAAATTAAAAAATTGCAAACTGGGCAGAAATGTGGAGAACTGGACTTAAGACTGGAAAAATGGCAAACCAAGAGAAACAAAATTGAGAAATTTGTCTATTAGCGATAGGAAGCTGCCTATTACAGTGTCAGGCTATGAGTCCATCTAGCTGAATATTTATCTGCACTGGCTGGCAGTGGTTGTGGGTGTGCATGGCCTGCAAAGTTGGTTAGAATTTTTGAACTCCCTTCGCCACTCGCCTAACCTCGACTTGAACTTTTGCAGCCGTAAAAATTCCCATTGGCCCCTATAAACAGAACTAAAAAGTGCTGACAAGTGCGAGGATCAAGGCTTGAACATGTTAATAGGTTTTAGTGTCTGATACTTTCGTTAATCTGGCCCTAAGTGTGATGGGTCTTCCAGGGTAGATTCCATCTGTCCCATAAAGTTATGAACAGCGACATAATGCATCCCTTTGATCCCCTTTGCCTGTGAAGATACTGATGCACCCAAAACTCAACAGCATGTTCTCATCTGTTGAGGGGGGAAACAACCATCTAGATGATTGTCTTCATTGGCAAGACACTTGCAAGATACACACACAAAAATGCCTTACGTCAAGAGTTCATGCAACCATCAATATGGTGTACTGTGCAACTAGACTCTGTATTATTGGGAAGAAACCGTAATTGTAAGGTGTTGTGCTAGGCTGACTTTTTCTTAATAAGAGGTGCTAAGTTTTTCTTTAAATCAGCCTAGAGTACGTACAAGTGATGGCACAAGCCTTGTATATTTGGTGTCTCTTCTTTGTTTCTTTGTTTTTTGATCGTATATGGAAATTGTCCAGGGGATTTATATTGTAAGGGTTTAAAAACAGAAAATAAACTAAATAAATAAAAAGACAGCTACCCCCCAACTTATTCTTTTTTTAACTATAAAACAGCCACTCTTGAAAGTTCAAAAGTGGTATCTACAATGCAATGAACATTCAATTTAACATTGTTTTGGTTTAAAATATTCCTTTCCTAAGTGTGCCCCCCCCCAAAAAAAATCATAGAAATAGGAGAAGAGGGGCAAGGGGAAACTATCCTTTTATTCTTCTTCTTCACAGTGCAATCTACGCAGAAGCAAGTCCTATTGAGTTCAATGAAACCCAACTCCCAGTTTCATGTGGATAAAATTGCACCTCTACTCCGCATTCCTGAAAATGAGATCTCACATGCTCTTGATCTCACCTGCTGAGATGGAGACTGGGTAGAAATTTGGTTCAGTTCATGGCCGAACCAAGTTCACACTTCCGGGAGCCATATGTGAGCTGAAATGTGGTTACACTTTCAAATCTGAATTTTGCAATGCAGTTCCCCAAGCAAAATAAAATGAGTGAAGAAATGTGAATATTAAGGGGAGGTGTGCATAACACTTTTAAACACCATGTTATTTTGATTGCTAGATTGCTTCACTGATAGTTCTGTAAACTGCTTTGTGACCGTCTATGGTGAAAAGCAGTCGCTAAATTAAATGTTAGAAATAAGTGAATAGGAATAAAAAGTCTGACTTTCAAATTCTGTGATGCCAGAGACAATCCGCTGAGCATCTTCTTACCGAACCCTTCCAAAGAGAATTTGCCCCACTTGATTGGTAAACCTTGTCTAGGCACCAGAATGGGGGGAAGCAGTTTTGAGGAAGCAGCTGTAGAGGAAATGTGGAGGGCAGGGTAAAGGTTAAGCGCCCACCCATCCCTTTGTCCCCTACTTTGAAACTGGATACTAAGGTCTGCCCTCAAGAGTGTTTCACACACACATACACACACACAATTTAATCTTAATTTTCCTTGAGCAAGCTCAGAGTAACATACTGGGGTCCATTTCATCCTCAAAGCAACCTTGTGAGATGGGTTAGCGCTGAGGGGTAACAACTTGCCCACTCAGCGAGTTTCCCCATCCAAACCCAGTACTCTAGCCACTGCACTGCACTGCCTCTTTATTTTTGCTTACATTTCTGGGCTGTGTTCCAAGAGCAGCAGAACAAAAATAAGAAGGGAAATGTTTTCATCCAATTCATGTAATTTATTGTTACATCATTAGATGGCAGTGTAACCTTCAAAGCAAAAGTCCATGAATGGGGACTGTGTGTAATTTTTGAAAAGATTTATGTCAGCTGGTGCGCTTCTCCCTTTCTGTCCCATATCTTATATATACTAGAGCCTTTGGGAAAAGCCACTTTGCGTTCAGTTCATATGACAAAGTTAGGATTGATCTGAAATGTGCGCGTTTGCTAGAAATCTTTGTTGACATCAAACAGGGTGATTGTGAGGTGGCTGCTAACTTATTCAATACTCAAAGTAATCCCTGATTGGCTAGGATCATCATCCTACAATGACAGAAAGAATGGCCCTTACTTCAAGCACACTTGGATTGCCTTGAGGGACATCAGTACCAGTGGCATAAGGTGGGAGAACACAGGGACAGTTGCCCTGGAAGCAAAATTGTTAGGGGTGCAAAATTTCATCACCTGGTGCTGCCTCAATACAGCTGAGCACTTCCGTTGCTGGGCTCCATTGAAAATGGCTTCTCCATCCGAACCAGGAAGTAACAATACAACAACTCTTCTTTCCTTATCTCTGCAGCTGCAGTCTCCTGGGTGACGCAGATGCTATTAGGCAAGTGAATGTGCAAGTGCCTCCCTCCCTCCCCAACTCTGCTGGCCCCGGAGCACTGGCAACTCATGCTACACCACTGATCAATCCATAGCCAAATCTTTATGATGACTACCACGTCACTGATTGGCTGGAACCTGTCGATCAACAACTTAAAGCTCTCTTGCAGTCAATGCGCACTATGTTTTTAAAAAAAGGTATGGAAAATTAACTTTTAATTTGAACAACTGGGGGGGGGGGTTAAAAAAAAACATACTTCTATCCCATTTTGTGAATTGCTTTTTTAAAAAAATGCCTGTCAGCAATAGGGAATGTGGACAAGATCACAAGATGAAGCCAAGGTCAAGTGCCGCTGTCAGGTTCTCAAGCAACAGCCAAGAAGCAATGCAGAGATTAATCCAGGGCCGGGCTGTGGACTTAGCCAATAACAGGTCTGGGGCAAAGCAGGTCACATCTGGGAAGACTAAATCCAAATGAAACTGAGGATAGAACTCAAAGCTAGATTCTTGAGCTGCGCAAAGGAAAGGAAGAATGTAATTGCTGGCCCTGGCAGATGTTTAATCTGGCACAGGACTGATGCCACCTGCAGCTGAACCAGCATAACCAGTCCTAGAAAAGAAGACACTGCTGGCTCAGTGCCACAAGTCTGGTGTGTCACTGGCATAGTAGATTCCTTGGTGGCAGCCCTGTACCCTGTTAGGGTATTTGTGGGCCCAGGAAAACACACTCAATACAAGTTTCCTACTATACACAATATTGCCACCACCGTGTCCTATCCAACACGTGCACCTGCAGGTATATTACGTCACACAAACTGAACACATTGCTGACATGTTGGCTCTAACAATCAAATCTTAAGTCAAATATGTTAAGTCTGCTGAATTAGTATTATTGTAAATTATGTCTCTGCTTTGGGCCAGCGATATTAAGTGTCCGTTATTACAGAAGAAGACATGCACCCTCAGCAAAGATCCCACTTTAATTTCTTTCTTAGGAACAAATGTTTAATGTGCCTTTGCATTTAGGGTGCAAGTTTTGGAGTTGTTGTTTTTAAAAAATTACAGGTAGCAGCTGCTTGAGGTTCTGACAAGTATCAGAATTGCAACAAATGGACAAAAATCTGAATGGGTCCTTTAATCCAAAGAAAAAGAGTATGTTTTGTCAGGACCAGGGCAGGAGGGGAAAGGGTTAAATTCTCTTTCCTCTCAACATGGCCTGGGGGTCAGATAGAGAAGCCTGGAGGGGTGAGTTTCTGCACCACTGGTGTAGGCAGTAACTGCAACAGCACAACCCTATGTGTATGAGAAGTTAAGCCCCACTAATGTCATAGGATTTGCTCCCAGATAAGGGACGCGGGTGGCGCTGTGGGTTAAACCACAGAGCCTAGGACTTGCCAATCAATAGGTCGGCGGTTTGAATCCCCGCGACGGGGTGAGCTCCCGTTGCTCGGTCCCTGCTCCTGCCAACCTAGCAGTTCGAAAGCACGTCAAAGTACAAGTAGATAAATAGGTACCACTCCGGCGGGAAGGTAAACGGCGTTTCCGTGCGCTGCTCTGGTTTGCCGGAAGTGGCTTAGTCATGCTGGCCACATGACCTGGAAGCTGTACACCGGCTCCCTTGGCTAATAAAGCAAGATGAGCATAATAAATATCATTTAAAAATAAATAAATAAATAAATAAAGCGAGATGAGCGCCACAACCCCAGAGTCGGTCACGACTGGACCTAATGGTCAGGGGTCCCTTTACCTTTAAGTAGATATAGGCTTGGAGCCTTACAGCACAATTGTATACTTGTCTACTCAGAACAAGAGTCTCACTGAGTTTGATGGTGCTTACTCCCAGGTAAGAAGCTATAGGATTGCAAGCTTCATAGAATAGTCTCTGTCAATGACACATTTGGTGGCAAAGGTTTCACAGATGGATATTATGAGCTCAAACTTTAGAATGGGACCTCACGTATTAGGGTCACAGACAGCAACGGCTGTACACTAGAAACCACCCTTTCAGGAACGGAACAGTGCTCTCCATCTCATGCGGCTGGATTTCTCCCTCTTAACTGCCACCAGAACAGCTGGGTGTGCAAATCATGGCTTTTTTGTCAAAGGCATGAGTCTGAGAGGATGTCACACAACTTGCTCCAGCTGTTGCTTGTTTTGGTGCCTCAGTTTTCTAGCTACTCCTCATCTCAGTTGGAGAGGATTGTTTCAGCTGAAGGAATACCTTTCCCAAGGAAACCTTTGGAAGCAGACACATGTGTGTCTGCACTTGGACCCTCCAAGTGTCTCTATTTTCCAGGGACAATTCCAGATTTACAGAAGCTGTCCTGGTTTCTGATTTGATCCCAGAATGTCCCACTTTTCCTTAGGATGTCCCTGTTTTCATTGGAGAAATGTTGGAGGGCATGCAGTTACGCAACCCCCAAGCCGAGGAGGTAAGTAACTATACGGCCTTGAGAAGACATCTGAAGGCAGCCCTGTATAGGGAAGTTTTTTAATGTTTAATGTTTTATTATGTTTTTACATATGTTAGAAGCCTCTCAGAGTGGCTGGGGCAACCCAGTAAGATGGGTGGGGTAGAAATCATCACTACCACCACCATCATCATCATCACCGTCACCATCATCTTCCCTTCCTGCTGAAGATCCAAAACATTTTTCTTTATGTTGCGAAAGTGGGAAATAGAGCCCTGTTTAAAGCTAAAGGGTAAAGGGACCCCTGACCATTAGGTCCAGTCATGACCGACTCTGGGGTTGCGGCGCTCATCTCGCTTTACTGGCCGAGGGAGCTGGCGTACAGCTTCCGGGTCATGCGGGCAGCATGTCTAAGCCACTTCCGGTGAACCAGAGCAGCACACGGAAACGCCATTTACCTTCCCGCCAGAGCGGTACCTATTTATCTACTTGCACTTTGACATGCTTTCAAACTGCTAGGTTAGCAGGAGCAAGGACCGAGCAACGGGAGCTCACCCCGTCACGGGGATTCGAACCGCCGACCTTCTGATCGGCAAGTCCTAGGCTCTGCAGTTTAACCCACAGCGCCACCCGCGTTCCAGAGCCCTGTTTAGTCGGGATCAAACAGCATGAAACAAATTGGGCCTGTCCCTTGAGTTTGAGCATTCTTTTCCCTGTCTGACTTCTTTTCATGTTTTCATATTCATTCCATCACGGATAATACAGTTTTAGCTGTTTGTTTTAATTTGTGCAGTGCTGTTGGGGATCATGGCATGGAAAAAGAGATCGCCATATGCCGATTCCGTATCAGTTTCACCTGCACCCAATCATAGCAGTCACGTGAAAGAGGGAGCATGCTTGTTTTCTCCTGCTCTGTGGGGTAGAACTTGAACCAATGGCTTTAAGTTACAAGAAAAGAGATTCCAACTAAACATTCAGGGAGGGGGGAACTTTCTGACAGTAAGAGCTGTTTGACAGTGGAACAGACTCCCACGAGAGGTGGTAGGCTCTCCTTCCTTGGAGGTTTTTAATCAGAGGTTGGATGACCATCTGTCATGGATGCTTTAGCTGAGATTCCTGCATTGCAGGGGGTTGGACTAGATGTCCCTTGGGGTACCTTCCACCTCTATGATTCTATGATTCTATAGGCCTGCTCCATTGTATGCATTCTTCCCCTAAAATATGCACATTTTTGAACCTGGACTGCAGAGGCAGCCCATCCATCTTTGCCACCTGAGGAAGAAGCCGCCACTGGCCTGCAGCGCTGGTGGTAGCGGGGGGGGGGGGTTGCACTGAAAAAACGAACTTCACGATTCATTTCTTAACTGTGTTCCAATCTGCATATGAATCCTGAACCAACAAATAAAGCAAGTTTTTCTTCCCCCATCCCTAGTTTGTGGCACTTGGCAGAATTTCATAAGCAAATAATAAATAAAATAAAATAAAATAAAATAAAATAAATAGACAGGGCTCCTTCATTCAAAGAGCTTTCCGCCTAAAACCATTGTTTATATTACTCTATTTATTGTCCTCCTCCCATACAAAGTTGCAAACCGGTAATAGACAATGGTGTAATTGCAGCGAGAGACTTGATGCAGCGTTTTATGAGGCCATTAATATATGTCTTCAATTGCTTGCATCCCCAAAGTGCCTGGAGCACCAGCAAATGGCCTTCTGCAACATGCCGGCGCATGCCGTTGCGCTGAAACATCACCTGTACAGATTTAGCAACCCACTGGTATCAACATAAAGGCAAGGTGCAGCATGAGCTAACCATACAGATGTTAAGAATTTCCTAATTTTGAAAACCTATAAATTATTATGGGGTGTGGGGGGTGTTAGGGGAGGGGTAGTAACTCTGGTGGGGAACATGTCGTGCTCCTTCTGAGGTAGTTTGTCCACCTTTGGTCCCCACACTCAGCTCTCATCTGGGCCTCCCACAAGCTGTCAACATACCACAGGGGCCACACCCTGGAAAACGGCTTTGAGTGGCCAGCTAAGCCAAGTGTGAATAGCCAATGAGTCAGTGACTTAAGGACTTCCCCTGCATGTGAAGAAAGTCTCTGGTGGATTGAGTGGACGAAACCAATTGTGGGTCCAACGGTCAAGAAGGCAGTTTCTGCACATGCTGTAGAGCAGTGTTTCTCAACCTGTGGGTCCCCAGATGTTGTTGGACTACAACGCCCATCATTCCTAGCCAGCATGACCAGTGGTCAGGGATGATGGTAGTTGTAGTCCAACAACATCTGGGGACCCACAGGTTGAGGACCGCTGCTGTAGAGGGAAGGGAAGAGTAGGTGGGGCTCATCAACCTGGAAAGGTAGCCCATCTGGGAAGAGGAAAACTGATCCTTTTTTAATAAAAACATTTATTTAGTTTTTCAAATTAAAGTTTTTCAATCACATATCCAACATATAACATAAAGATTTGAAAGAATCTCTTGGACTTCCCTCCTCCCCTTTGTGGGTCCTATTGTCAGTCATTTCCTCCTGCATCTTCTATAATCATCCAAACCTTTTACATCTCCATTCTATCTAAAATTCACCATTAAACAACTTGTAGGGGGAAAACTGACCCTAAACCTTCACTCCTTTGCGGGATATCTTTAGGAGAAGAAAAGGTTAAAGAGTTAACCCCATACCGGAGGTTCCCAAACTTTTCATGTTGGTGACACACGTTTTAGACATGCGTCATTTCGCGGCATAGTAATTTGCCATACTTTTTCATCTATAAGACGCCCCCATGTATAAGACACCCCTATTTTGGAGGACTCCGGTTTAAGAAAATGGAGGGAGATAGAAGAGAAGACTCCCTGGAAAAGACCCTGATGTTGGGAAAGATGGAGTGCACAAGGAGAAGGGGACGACAGAGGATGAGATGGTTGGACAGTGTTCTTGAAGCTACCAGCATGAGTTTGATCAAACTGCGGGAGGCAGTGGAAGACAGGAGTGCCTGGCATGCTCTGGTCCATGGGGTCACAAAGAGTCGGACACGACTAAACGACTAAACAACAACAACCATTCGTATATAAGACTTATGTATAAGTCTTATACATGGAAAAGTACAGTAGTTTTACTAGCAAACCAGAGGTTAAACAAACCCCTTTCCAGCCCCAGGAAGAGCATGGAGAGCGTTCACACAACACACTTACACACCGCAGCCAGCACACTAACCGTGTCATGACACACAGTTTGGAAAGTTCTGGCCTACACAAATCCAGAGTGGAGTCCCTAAGATGGTTGGACTTCTGCAGCCAAGCTGGTGCCAGACGTCTTGTTCTGCTTTCCTTTGGACCACATCAGCAAGGCCAAGAGGGGTGTCCTGTCATCTGGGCAAGCCCCGGGACCTCCATGCACACTGACCAGGCTTGTATCCTGCACTTTGGTGCTGCTAATGTAGTGTTTTGACTTCACCCCAGAGGCACATTCCATTGTCTCTCGAGCCAAATGGATGCAAACGACGACAATCAATTTTCATCCTCAACAACAGCAACTGCATTTCCAATAGTTTGTTTCAGTTTGAAATTATGGGCAGAAAATTCAAAGCAAGTGTCGGGGTTTCCTCCCACCTCAATTCCTCTTGCCAGTCTGGGAAAGGCAGATGCCAAACTACCCTTCTCTGTGAAGAGCCTTGGGAACTGTTCGAGTTGTTAAAATATTATTTCAATCTAAATGGCTTCCACAGCCAGGTTTATAAGATAGAGCCAAAGTGGTGATTGGGCATGAACTGGTGGGTTTTAAGTAGAGCTTTGGAGATTTTACTGGCTTTTCAAACTTCAGTGTATTTATTTATCAATTTGATTTGTTGATATCCGCAATAAAACACATTTTATTGGTGTCATTGCTGGAGGAGTAACACAAAGAAGGGCCTCATATTATGATTGCAGGGTCCGGGTAGGTGCACATGGAGAGAGGCAGTCCTTGAAATATTGCAGTCCTGAGCTGCAATTTCCCTACCTTCCAAGGTTGTTGTAAGAATTCTAAAGTGCTAAATAAAAATGTTAATAATTTTAAAATAATGGTACCTTCATTTATAAGGGACGTGGGTGGTGCTGTGGTCTAAACCACAGAGCCTAGGGCTTGCCGATCAGAAGGTTGGTGGTTCGAATCCCCGCAACAGGGTGAGCTCCTGTTGCTTGGTCCCTGCTCCTGCCCACCTAGAAGTTTGAAAGCACGTCAAGTGCAAGTAGATAAATAGGTGCCACTCTGGCGGGAAGGTAAACGGCGTTTCCATGCGCTGCTCTGGTTCACCAGAAGTGGCTTAGTCATGCTGGCCACATGACCTGGAAGCTGTCTGCGGACAAACACCGGCTCCCTCGGCCTATAGAGTGAAATGAGTGCCACAACCCCAGAGTCGTCCGTGACTGGACCTAATGGTCAGGGGTACCTTTACCTTTACGTTACCTTCATTTATATGTCCTGATTTCTTAAAAAATATAAAATGTGACAATCTAAATAAATGTAAATCAGTGAACTGAATTAAATCAATATCTTCCTTGTACATTTCCCTTTGCTTTCTTTACCGGCAGATCTTTTCTTCTGATTTTTATAGGTTACCTAGGATAAAATAATGTTTAAGCCCACATATCTTCAGATCTCTGATAGGAAATCCCCATTGCACTCATAAATATTGTGTCTGTGGCAGGGAATTGGCAAGCTACCTTGATCATGATAGTCCCTGGCTGACAATCACACAAAACTCAGAGCAGAAAGCGTATCTTAAAACGTTTCAGCGCTTGGATTTTCCTGATGGCTCCTTTCAAGTTCTTTATGAACAACTTGTGTAGGGATCAAAACATGCTAATTTCATCACTGCTGGCCAACATCATAAAAGAATCCTGTTTAAGCATCTGCGTACCCTCGGTAATGTTTGAGCAACCAAATCTTTCAGAGAAATGTTGAGGCAGTTCCACGAGATAAAAGGGATTTGCTGCTTGGAACAATAGTGTCCTTTTCACATGGATTCACGTTTGTTGCTATGTTGACTTCATAGCTAGCAGAGAGGGGGACATTTGCCCAGGGCACCTGAGCTCCATGGGGCATCATGTGAGTAGCTTCCAGGTGTTCCCACAGCTGCCCCTGAGAAACAGCTGGGATAAGAGAAATGGGGGGGGTGTCCCCCTAATGAAAGCTCCAGCGTTTGTAGTGGAAAGTACTAATGTAAGTCAGAATTTCACTGCAATCAAGAGGGTTAGAAATCTGTTCTTTCTAACACGAGGGTGCAGATTCCAAATGGATGCGAGAGTCTAGGGCTGAACAATATCAACATTGTGATATATATCACCAGCTAATCATCGCGATATACTGATATATCATGATGTCTGAAATAAGGATGGAGCTATGTAGAGGCATTGGCTGGCTTCATGGCTTTTCCTACATCATGATTTTTGCATAGCATGCACACACACACACACACACACACCATGATTTGTGATATATTGCCAGGTCAAAAATTACAAAACTGAAATCATGATATGGACTTCAAACTGTTTTTGGACAATGTATCAATGTATTGCCCAGTACTACTAGAGTCATACTTGACTGCATGAAATATTTTATCTCAAGTATTATTGTGTGCTTGACCAGAAATATATACCATTGCATCTTGTTGAGGTTGAGATGACAAACCATACCATTTTCAAACTTTATTTTTAATTTTTTTACATTTACAAAATGGCAGTATAAACCCTTTATAATATATTTTATCACTTGCTGTCTAATCCAAAAGTAAATTAATATCCCTGCAAAGTTTGGGGGGACATCAGTTTATCCATGAGTGGATTCCAAATGGCTCATTTGCAAGTGGTTCTTTTTGGGTTCCATGCTCTTGCTATGGAATAACAACCAATTCACTTGCAGTTCAGAATTCTAGAAGTTCTGGATGTTCAAACTATGCTAATTGGGACACACACCTGGCTCGGTGGTATAAGCACACATCTTGTATGCCGAGGCCCCTGTTGCAATCCATGACACCTCCAGCCCTACGAACCTCAGACAGCAGAGCTGGGAAAGATTTCACCAGTAGGGAGAGAGAGCAGTGATCTAGATGGAAAAGTCTGACTCAATATAAAGTGGGTTCATATGCATTGTGTCGCTTACCAAGAGCATGAGGGGCAGGGGGTGGGTCTCATATGACCCAATCCAATGCTCCTGCCACCCCACATTTCCCAAACCTCAACCTCCATACCTCCTTTACTGTAAGCAGCAGCAACAATGGGGAGCTGGGGAAGCGACAGAGCCCCACCTGCAATGTCTCCCTGGCCACTGTTTGCTGGTATATTACATGGGAGAGTATTAATGAAAAGAAAATGCACACACCCCACCTTCAGTCTGTGTAGACACTCTAAATTTAAAGCACATTTGATTTATGGGTCCCGTAGTTTGTTAAGGGTTTCTGGGAATTGTAACTCTGAGGGGTAGATTGCAGGGCCTATAATTGTTTGAGGGAAAGCATGTGTTTCAAATGTGCTTTTAAGGTACGGTGTGTACTCCTGAAGTGGCACAAAATTCAGAGTTGTATCATCACAGTCTAGCTCCCGTCCCCATTTGGCATAATGTGTAGAACAGCTCTTAGCTTTACATAAGCATGAGTGGGAGCAGGCTGCACATCTAACAACTTCTGGCTAAATGAAGAAAAGAGACTTTGGCTGATGTTCCTATCTCCGATAGTGCTGACTTACGGACATGTTGTTGCCAACTTAGCATGCCGTCTGAGGCTTGGCAGGCTCTCCTGACTGCTTCCCTGCTGCCCATTAAGCATCACCTCTAACTCATCTGTGCTGAGATAAAGCCAACTGGCCTGCCTCCAGCACCCAGTCTTTGTCAGACAAGCAAATGACACTGTCTGGCTCCAGTATAAAGAAGGCCAGTGTTGAGCATGCTCACGTTATCGATGACACTGTATGCCACACATGACACCCTGATTTCTCTCAAAAGTGCGGGGCCTATGTGAAAACATGACTGAGCTCCTTAGAAGCCCATCATTCACAGATGTTAGCGCAGCCAGTGGCACCATCAGTGCAGGACTTTGGAGCAGATGTCTAGGGCAGAATAAGCAGAAGAGAGGCCAAATGCAAGAGGGCTGGCTTGCCACATTGGAGTGGGGGACCTGAAGTAATATACAGTGGTACCTCGGGTTACATACGCTTCAGGTTACAGAGTCCGCTAACCCAGAAATAGTACCTTGGGTTAATAACTTTGCTTCAGGATGAGAACAGAAATCGTGCTCCGGTGGCGTGACAGCAGCGGGAGGCCCCATTAGCTAAAGTGGTGCTTCAGGTTAAGAACAGTTTCAGGTTAAGAACGGACCTCTGGAATGAATTAAGTACTTAAACCGAGGTACCACTGTAATACACATTGCCCTCTAAAGACAGAGTGTGCCCATGAGTCCAGATTTCCAAACTGCATCCCTAACCACAGCTTCATCTTCCGGCTTTTCTAAATATTTTTTCTTTTCTAAATATTCAGAACCATTTTAAGTGAGTTTCTTCCACACTGATTGGAGAGGAGGACCCGTACCAATGGATTCAAGTTTCAAGAAAGGAGATTCCGACTAAACATCAGGAAGAACTTTCTGACAGTAAGAGCTTTCTGACGGACTCCCTCGGAAGGTGGTGGACTCTGTTTCATTGGAGGTTTTTAAAGCAGAGGTTGGGGCGCGGGTGGCGCTGTGGTCTAAACCGCAGAGCCTAGGGCTTGCTGATCAGAAGGACGGTGGTTCGAATCCCCACCACGGGGTGAGCTCCCGTTGCTCGGTCCCTGCTCCTGCCAACCTAGCAGTTCGAAAGCACGTCAAAGTGCAAGTAGATAATTAGGTACCGCTCTGGCAGGAAGGTAAACGGCGTTTCCATGTGCTGCTCTGGTTCGCCAGAAGCGGCTTAGTCATGCTGGCCACATGACCCGGAAGCTGTACGCCGGCTCCCTTGGCCAATAAAGCGAGATGAGCGCTGCAACCCCAAAGTCGTCCACGATTGGACCTAATGGTCAGGGGTCCCTTTACCTTTACCTTTAAGCAGAGGTTGGATAGCCATCTGTCATAGAGCTTTTAGTTGAGATTCCTGCATTGCAGGGGGTTGGAGAAGATGGCCCCAGGGTTGCTTCCAAGTCTACAATTCTATGACCGTGCATAACTTGGAGAAAGGCACGGTCCATTCACACAATACTTTTTTTGTTTGTTTGTTTCAACCTTCCCAAGGTATATGCCACTACAGGGGAGCTATGCAATGAGTCAACTGTGGATTGCAGATGACAGACATCAGGAATTGCTATGAACATTATTTCTAGGGGGGAACGCTACCTCCATCATGGGAAATGCTGCTGGCTATAGCTGTTATCCACCAGTTCGCAGGTTACATTTTTCCCCCATGAGCACAATGCAGGAGGAAGTTGGAGTGCTTGCAACATAGAAAAGGGCCTTGTGTGAATGTGGACCTATGCTCAGGCATGCCTAAATCCTATTGAGAGAGCCAGTGTGGTGTAGTGATTAAGAGCGGTAGACTCGTAATCTGGTGAACCGGGTTCGCGTCTCCGCTCCTCCACATGCAGCTGCTGGGTGACCTTGGGCCAGTCACACTTCTTTGAAGTCTCTCAGCCTCACTCACCTCACAGAGTGTTTGCTGTGGGGAAGGAAGGGAGAGGAGAATGTTAACCGCTTTGAGACTCCTTCGGGTAGTGATAAAGCGGGATATCAAATCCAAACTCTTCTTCTTCTTCTTCTATTGATATACAGGAGTCTGAAGTTTTCCCCGTGTGCTCTCACTGATTTCAATAAAATTTAGGTAGAGAGTTGCATATCACTAGATTATACCCAAAGTGATTTCAACAGGACCTCACACAAGTAATATACGATAGGCACACAGCCATTTGGGGGGATTTTTATCTTTGTGCAGGACCCTGCCAGTTTTACAATTTATCTAAAGTTTACCCCAAAAGCACAGGTCAAGAATCGTCCATGTCCTTAAAAGCCAAAGAACCACCATATGGCTTCAGCTAACCAGGATTTTATGTGATGATTGCAATTCTCTCTTAAAAATCTTTGTCCTCGATCCATCTACTGAAGCTTTACAGTATAGTAATACTGGAAATAGTGTTGCATTCTATTTACTCTTATAGCTAATGTATCAACCATAGTAGCCTGAAGACTGCCAAGTCTTTATCAGGCACCAAACTGCTTTGGATAAAATGTCTCTACTTTGGTTCATATTTTTTTCAGAAGTCGTGGAGCATTTTGGTGTCTAGCTTCAGTGTAATATTATCCACCATTTCCCCTTTGTATGTGTAATTTGTACGTGCACTGCAAGCACGCAATGGCCTATTCATGCTTCTTTCCAGAAACTCCAGCATGTTGCTCCTGTAATTCAAGCCATCCATGCGAGCATTTGTACATAGGGAAACTGGAGTGCAGAAGGAATAAATTCACTTGTTCACATGAAATTAAAGAGCATGTCTAGATGGGATGTATGTCTGTGGTGAACAGTGAAATGCCATCTACTGTACTGCCTTTTCTGAACTTCACTTGCAAACCGTATGTCAGAAACTCTTCCAGGCTGAAGTCTCTGAAGCCTCTGATGTCAAAGCAACTGGGAATAGCATGGAGTGTACCAATTCTGCCACGCAAAACCTTTGAAAGGAAGCAATTGAGCGACTGTAATTCTCTAGCACTACTTCCATGGTTCCTTTCATGGGTTGTGCCTAAAGTGAGGGAAGGGCACATGATGCCTTCCAGAGTCCGAGTATTATTGACAATGCCACTTAAATTCCAGCATGAGACTTACTTAGGATCCTGAAAAGTGTGGCATTTTCAGGCTCTCGGTTCCAAATCTATAGCCATTCTTTAAGCATGTATAATGGTACGGAACACTGTATTTTGATATCTGTGAGCCTTCGAGCAACTTCAGGCATTAAAGTGGACCAGGAGGAAACAGGAAGTGCAGGTAACTCAAGTTTTATCTGTTTCCTGTCTCAGAACCCTCCATGACAAGAGCTTTCAAAGCCATCCTAACCACAGTGGAGGGTGTAGACAATGCTGGTGGGGCTGATGGAAGTTGGAGTCTAACAACTTATGGAGGACACCAGACGCCCCATCTCATGACATAACAGTTACTATCAAGGACCAGAGTCATCATGAAGAACCAGAGAGTTGAAAACAGAGATGCCTCTGTATAATAATCATGTGCAATCTGAGACATAGAAGTGGGTGAGGACTACCCTTGCCTCTGCTACCACTGATTGACAATTCCATTAAGTAACAACAGTGAAACAAACAGATGGAAGTTTATCTTTAATTCCCTTTTAAATGTGCATTTTTTAAAAATCCAGTACAAATATAGGGGGCAGTCACAAGGCAGCCAACAACTTTTCCTATGTAAGGCAACGGAGCGTGCATAGAAATATAACCCCAGTTTATTATTTCCCAACAATGATATTTCCAGAGATGTTGCTCCATTTGAACTCTTTGGGGGATACAACACCCCTTTTCTTGACACTACCTTGGAGTAAATATTGGCACCATAATTGATTTTTCATTGGGGTAAAGGGTTGTACTCTCTTCATAGCCCAGTAAAAAATAAACTCTGTAATAAATAAATATTTAAAATAAATATATGCACTCTGAAAGTATATAAATTAGGTCCATCCTGAAGGGAAAAACAAATCCAGATTTCACTTCCCGAGTTAGCACTGTCCCCATAGATTGACACTCCCAATCCACACAGCTTGCCATTCATTCTTTTCCTGCCATTTCTTCCATTTTCCTCCAATCTGCCTCCACATGCTTTAGGTAGCTATTTGTGTTCTAGGTGAAGGGAGAAAGCAATCCAGAACAGTCTGGTTTGAAGTCCAGTTCCAACTTCTCCTTGTCTACTTGACCGGCGCACAAGTGAGCAAACCAAAAAGAGGTTGACCCACTTGACCTCAAGGCCCACTCTCCTAAATCCAGACGTTGGGCAATGAAGGGCTTGTCTACCACTAACAGCTTCTCAGACAACCAGCACCCTAGATATCTCAGAACTCCACAGCATTCGGAAGTTCTTCGTGCTTTTGTTACCATTGAGGCTAAGAGACTCCATTCTCCTCCAGTGTTCCAACTTCAGCTGAATACTAACACATCCTTGTAGAGCTCTGGTACTCGTTCTGGATCCACTGGCCTGGGCAAGAAATGGGTGAATTTCTGGTGTCTTTTGGACCTCGCCCCGTCTCGGGGACTGCCGTCTTTGTTTAGCGCCACAAAGTACCGCCGGCCAGAGTCCCCATGCTTGTACACATTGGAGGAGTATGTGTTGTACCAGTTCTCTTCAAACTGTTCTCTGAAGACACATTCGGGAGTCAGCTTCTCCTGTGGAAATTTTAGGAATAAACACAGAGGTGAGAAATCTGATTAAGTAAATGCCTCAAAGGTGGCATCTCTCAAAAGCAGCTTTCCTTTAACTTGCCCAGATAAGAGCTAACTAATCCTTTAGGCAACGACTGTTCTTAGGCCACCCCAAAAAAAATTGTTTTTGGAATAAAAGCTTTTAAAAATGAATTTTGCTTACAAGGCAGCTTTCCCTCTAAAAGTCAGTCTAAATGTGCATCGATACATCTAAATCAGCAGGTACATTTTTATGCAGATTTGTACCATGGGCCTATTTGTGCCGTTTTAAGGATCTAGCAATACCCCTAACCCTCCCCACCTTGGATTACTATATTGGCCTGAATATAAGCCACACTTTTTTTCCAAATTCTGACCGTGAAAAGTTAAAGTGTGGCTTAAATTCATGACCTTACAAAATTTGGCTTTTATGATGTCGCTGCTGAAACAGACTTAGGGTAAAACGGAATGGGTGTGAGTGCCTGTGGAATTTTAAGGGAGCTACTAATATTAGGGTATTGTCTTGTTTTCTTTTCCCCCCTTGAATTTTAAAGGTGTGGCTTATTTGCAGGGGAGGCTTATATTTGGGCCAATACAGTATATCCCCTATGCTTCCAGAAGAGAAGTGATAGATCCATTGCTTTAATAAAAGAGTCAAAGGGAAGCATTGGGGATATACAGTGATACCTCTGATTATGAACTTAATTCGTTCAGATGTCCATTCTTAACCTGAAACCGTTCTTAATCTGAGGTACCACTTTAGCTAATGGGGCCTCCCGCTGCCGCCACGTGATTTCTGTTCTCATCCTGAGGTAAAGTTCTTAACCCGAGGTACTACTTCCGGGTTAGCGGAGTTTGTAACCCAAGGTGTCTGTAACCCGAGGTACCACTGTACTTAATTGGCCTGAATATAAGATGATTATTTTATTAACAAGGAAAGAAAGAAAGAAAGAAAGAGAGAAAGAAAGGAAGAAAGAAAGAACACCCCAGAGTTCCACCGGCTGAATCACAATGGAGCAGCAAATTTCACTGCCGGCAGTCTATGCTCTGGTATTTATGTGTACAACTCCTTCATTCTCTCTCTCTCTTTATTTTGGTGAACAGAGAGTGAACTCGGAGCATGACTTGCTTCGCAAGATTGAAATTTGAAGGAAAATATTAGCTACTGAACCCCTTTACAAAACTGTCTGGACTCCTAGACCAGTTCTGCCAACCTGGTTGCCCTTTCGGACTACAACTCCCATCAGCCCTGGCTGCAGCTAGTAGGTGTTGTAAGTCCAAAACCTTTGGAAGGCACCTGGGTTGGCTAAGGCTGTTGTAGATTAACAATACTAAGACTCCCTTGTCCCCTCACTCCTTGCAAATTGGACTTCTTTCTTCCCTCAGAACTAAATGTCATTCACATGAGCACCTGGGCCAGGCTGGCTGGAACCAGATTGCCACTGCATAGGAATGAAAAGTGCACCCAATGACTCCTTTAACTCTGCTGGTAGCAGCCAGGGAAGCTGGCCTGACATCTGGGGAAGGGGCATAGCTCAGAGACAGAGCATATCTTTGCATGCAGAATGGTCCGGCACTAGGTGATAGGAAAGGATAATAATAAATGGGTATGAGCCAACTTTCTCTGACACCAGCAGCAAAATTGCCAGTGGCTATAACAGATCAAGTCGACAGGAAATCTGAGCTTATAGCACAAGCTGATACAATGGTAATACTTACAGAGCCATAAAGTTCTCCTTTTTCATTCATTCCAAGGTAAAGGCCGCTGTCCACCCCTCGAATACTGACTAATCCCACGGCCACACTGATGAATTCAAGGATACCTGCATTGAGGAGGGAGAAAAACAAACGTTTGTTTTCGACTTCCATGCACGTTGCGGTGAAGACACAGTTATAAAATATTGCCAAAGGCAGACAGAGACTTAGCTATGCAAAATCTAACTGTAATATTTTGTTATAGCACAGAACACCCTCAAAAGGTGTATCCCTGAGTTATAATGGTTCAAAGACTAGGCACGATCCGGCCTAAACTAAGCCCTTTGACACTTCATTGATTTCAACAAGAGTGTTAAGCATGTGCCCAAGTCTCTGCAGCTGAAATCAGTGGAACTTATAAGTGCAACTTTGGCTAGGCTATCCCATTCTCTGTTAAATAATAACAGTAATCAAATATTTGGATTGTTGGAAAGGAAGTTTTTGATAAATGCTTTTAAAAACCATGGCTCCCCCCCCCCCCTTTGAAATATTGCCATCTGATTTTAGGCATAGCTTTGAATCTTTCTTCTGTATTTATCAATGCTGTTTTATTTTCCGAACTCCCAAAGCAAGATAATGAATGTTCTATCATTTGCAGCCTTGGGAGTTTTAATTGAAAGTTGCCAGGGTCTTGGTTTGTGTAATGCTGAGTGGCAGCCCAGCCAAATCTTCTACAAAGATCAGATATTAAATCTTCCGACTGCAAATAAATCATCAGAGATTTCAGAGTTTCCAATATTCAAAGTTCCATTGAAAGACATGGGAGGTATTCTGCCTTTCTGATATCATTTTCAAAGAAAAACTCCCCTCCCCCGCTCCAATTCATAATAAGCAGGTGATTCAATCCACAAAGACACCACATCAGACAAACCTATTGAGAATGGCGATAGAATAAAGAAGCACCAAGAATGTTTGATCTCGATCTCAAACTCTCTCTCTCTCTCTTTGGAGGTAATTATTCTGTGTTTATATGCTGTAAGAAATTTCCCTTCTGTGCAGAACTCTGCTGAACTGACGTTCTGTTCAGTCTGGAAACCTTGATGTTTCCAGTGTGTGTTGCAAAATCAGTTAAGAACCTTTTGCAATGGGTTGTTTTGACTATGGGAAACCTGATAGAAAACCTCTCCATTGGCCTTTTGTGTCTGTTCAAACCCCTCCATGGTTGTCAACAGTAGCAGGTTTCCTCAGATAAGGCTGTGCTTCCTACAATCTGCCCCTTTTTGTTTGCTCTTACAAATTAAGCAACCTTTCCCAATCTTGCATTAAGTCTCCTGTTGTCATTAAGGCACAGTGTCAAAGCAATGATTCTTCAACATCTACTTCGTTGGGCTGGTCATGTTGTTTGGATGCCTGATTATCGACTTCCAAAGCAGCTACACTATTCCCAACTTAAAAATGGAAAGCATAATGCTGGCGGTCAACAAAAGAGGTTTAAAGACTCTCTCAAGGCAAATCTATAAAAAAAGTAGTATAAACACAGATAATTGGGAAACACTGGCCTGCAAGCACACCAGTTGGAGAACAGCCTTTACCAAAGGTGTCATGGACTTTGAAGACACTCGAACTCAGCGCAAAAGGGAGAAACGAGCTAAGAGGAAGGCACATTTGGCAAACCCTCACCATGTGGAAGGATGCACAGATCCAGAACTGGCCTCCACAGTTACCTATGGACACACTGCTAAGACCGTGTTCATGGAAGACAATCTTACTCGGCTCCGAGTGATCACCAGAGAAGAAGGAGGAGGAAACTTGAATCCTAAACAGAGCAAGGGCCTTCTCGGTAGTCGTGCCCACCCTGTGGAACGCCCTCCCATCAGATGTCAAAGAAATAAACAACTACCTCACATTTAGAAGACATCTGAAGGCAGCCCTTCAAACCTTCAAACTAGGGAAGTTTTTAATGACTGATGTTTTAATGTATTTTTAATGTTTTGTTGGAAGCCGCCCAGAGTGGCTGGGGAAACCCAACCAGATGGGCGGGGTATAAATAATAAATTATTATTATTATTATTATTACTACTACTACTAATACAGGTCAGAGATGTAGCAAGTTATCAGACTACTGGCTAGTGTGCCAGGTCATGTGTGGACCTGGGAGACACCTGCTATGCCATAAACTCAATGGTTGGCCTTCCTCTAGTCACCCTGCCTTCTTTTTCCAATCTGCGAAATGGGCATAGTAAAAAATCTATAGGGCTGTTGGGAAGAGAATCAAACTATCTTCGCAGGAATACAGCCATAGACTCACAGTCTCCTCACTGCTCTTAAGGCAGGCAGGCGGCCTGTTCTGTTGGATACAGTGCCTGGCACAGCAGAGCTAAATAGACATGAAACAACATTAGCTGTTGTTGTTTATGCAGGACCAGCACAGTTCAGTTCCACTTTGCACAGCAGCGTCTTGTTAAAGTGCAGTCTTGCACACATTTGCGTATGCCTAACTCCCACTGGAACGCATGGGGCTTAATACACAGGTAGCAAAGGGCAGGGCTGCATTGCAAACAATTAAAGAAGGCAAGACCTACATTCATTTGTTAGAAGAAAAATCAAAGCGCTGGCAAAGATCAGAGTGAAAGGCTGGAATTGACACGCCCTCTTCCTCCCCTCAGCCAGAGCAGTGTGTCCAGGTATGCCGCTGTGATATGTCTCTGTATTTCCGCATATGCACATACACATGCTGCCTACATACAAGCGGTGCAGATGACTGAGCAAATACATATGGCGTTTCCTTTCTAAAGGGAGAGGTCCTGAGGCTCTCTAGGGCAGCACACTCTGACCTGGAAGCCCTCTCTTCTCATCCACACCAACTAATTACCTACTTCCTGCAGGAAAGCACACCTGTGTCCAAAATAGCATGCAACCACCATGAGAATAACTATTGACATGGAAACTGTGGCCCATTGCAGTTTTCAGGTGCAACGCTATTTCTTGCAAGGATTCCACCCACAACGTTCATCTGCTGCACAGTATGGGATGCAACTGTCAGTGGTGCCGGAATGGCACTCTGCACATGCTCAAGGAAATCTATTGTTACTTCATGCCTACAAAGCCCTTCTTTTTCCCCAAAAAAAGGTTGTTGCTCCAAACAAAGCCTTGCAAACAGATGCTGGAGTATGAGACTCTTAATTTCAGGGCCACGGGTTGGGGCAAAAGATTCCTGCATTGCAAGGGGTTAGACTAGATAATCCTCGAGATCCCTTCCAATTCTACGATTCTAATGATGCCCCTTTCCCCCCCTAATTCCCTCAAGCTCTTGTCTCCAGCATCACCTGGAGCTAAGCTGGCTCCCTTTGCCGCGGTCCTAGCCCGGATTTAAAGCGGTTTATGCCTTTAAGCCAGAGGTCCGTTGCTATACCATCTGTTGCTATAGGATGCTTCCGTCGCAAGGGGAGAAGGTGGGGGAAGAAGCCGCGGAAGGGAGCGAAGCCTGCTTGGAAAGAGAGGGAAGAAAAGAAGGAAGGAAGGAAGGAAGGGGAAAGAGTGAGGAGCCTTACCGAAGAGGCTGTGGTCTTGCCGAGTGCCTTGCACGCTGCCGTCGGGCAGGATCTGCAGGTGGAAGCCCGTCCTGCAGTAGAGCTGCCTCCGGCGCAGGATGCCTTGCAAGTGCGCCAGCTCGGTGGCCCCCGACGCCGCCGCGCCCCCTCGGGAGCCCCTCTCCACCTGCGCCAGGCGGTCGCCCAGCAGAGGCGGCCTCTCCCCGGACGGAGGCAGGAGGAAGTGGGAGCCCACCTGCTGGCCCAAGCCCTCCAGGCCACCTAGGAAGCCCCCGACGTCGGCTAAGGGAGCCATGGAGGAGTCCCAGCGAGGAAGGGATGGAGAAGGACGGCGGGGAGATATATACAGTATATATATATATATATTATGGACAGGTAGATGTATGCAGAGAGTCACGTCTCAAGGCTCACAGCTGGGGCTTCTCCCGGAGGCCGGACTCCGCATCCAGATAGCAGTTGCCTGTCTGGGGAGGCTCTCCTCTCTCCCTAGGCATGGGGCTGGCGGGACTGGGCTGAGCTTGGCATAAACATCCACAGCCGGTGCTGGTGCTGCTGCTGCCGCTTCTGGCTCGATGCAAGCGAGGCCTCTCCAAAATTGCGCGTGGGGGAATCTCTCCAGCTCGCGCTCTATATATAGCCACGTCGGGCGGGTTTCCCCCCGACATATGCTAATGCGGATGCGCGCCCCGGCGTTTGAAACCCTAGACGGAGCTTTTTCTCTCTCTCCTTGCCGCCCCTCCTCTCACACCTTTCTTCCCCTCCGCCTCCACCCTCGCTCTGCAGGGACGGAGGGGAGTTCCTAATGTTCCCCAGCCATTCTCTCGCGCCTTGGCGCACGCCCCTTCGAAGTAAGCAGCCTAGGAAACACCCCTCCCTTCCCCTCTCCTCCGCCACCACCAGCACCAGCCCCTCCCTCCCCACACACACACATACAGAGAGAGAGAGAGAGAGAGAGAGAGAGAGAGAGAGAGAGAGAGAGAGAGAGACCAGGTTGTTGTCGGTGGGGCGAAGGATGCCGTCGGTTCCCTGCCTGCTTTTGATGTTCAGGCTTTTCTTCACACAGCAGTAAATCGAGAAGGCGCAAAAGCCCAGATTGGCAAGAGGCGCAGGAGAAAGCAGGGTTGGACTTGGGGAGCTTGCAGTGCATTACGTGGACAGGTGCAAGGAAAGGTAAGCGAGAAGCAGGAGAGAAAGGGCGTTACCTGAGGGTTAGACCTGCCCAGACACACATGAAAGAGCAGCGGGCGGGGGAGAGAAAGCAAAAGATCTAACAGTTCCACTCTGAGATTTTTCAGAGCACTCATAAAAGTGTTGCGTTTATTACCCTTTCCTTTTATCACCTTAGGTTTCCCCCCCGAAAGAGGGGGGATTTTGTTTCCAAATGAATTGGCATCGTCAACTGGGGTTTCCCCCTTCCTTGAAGGCTGCTATACTTCATTTATCACAGACAATGTGACACAGGACTATTGTTCTGGTGTGTCTTAATATAAGTGCTTAACAATCTATCTGAATACAGCAGAACAGATGAGTGTAGGGGATCTGGGAGGCTGTTGGTGAATATCGACATTTACTGGTCAGTCTCCAGATTAGAAGTGGCCCAGCGGGAAATATCAGATGTTTACCTGTAAATGATGAAGCCAAGTGAATGCTTTCTCTGTGGGCATAGACAAGGGGCGGGCGGGGGGCAAATGCCCCCCCAGATCAAGTGGAACAATAGAAATATTTAACTGACCAATCTCATCAGTTGTGCCCCCCCTAAAAAAAGGCCTGCCCCCGTAACAAAAATCCTGGCTACGTCTATGGCCTTCTGTAAATGACCAAATGTCATTTGCCTAATTTGCCTTCCTCAACCTGGTGCCCTCTAGGTGGTTTGGGCTACAGTGCCCATAAACCCTGACCATTGAGCATACAGGGGAGCTGTAGTCCAAACTATTTGGAGGGTACCAAATTGGAGAAGGTTGGCATACAGGGAGAAGAGATGCCACAAGTGTGAACGCCTTTCCAGCTGGGTCTTGCAACAGTTTACCAGTCAACATCAGCAATGTCAAGTTTCTGACATTTGCCTTAATACACGTACACATGTGGCCTTACAGCAGGTGTGACGAACCTCTGGCCACCCAGATGTTCTTGGACTCCATCTCCCATCATTCCTGTCCACTACCTTTGCTGGCTAGGGCTGAGAGGAGTTGGAGGCCAACAACATCTGCCGGGCCTTAGATAAATTGTTAGAGCTCACATTATGAACCCATAATACACCAACCAGATTGCCACCAACCATCGTTGGCAGGGCTGCTTTTTTAGACTGGGGAGGGAATGAGGTTCAGCAACTCTGTGCATAGAATTGCAGTGCCTGCCTGTGCTGTGATCTGAAAAGCTAATCCAATCCTAGGCATGCTCCTAGATCTCCCCATACTGCGCGTACCCTGTAGGGAAGGGGAAGGCAGAACCCAACAATGTTTTCTGCTTTTTCCATCAGGTCTCAGGAGGCTAGAACTGATTGCATACATGCCACTTAAAGTGATTCGATAGCACAATCTGAAACATGTTTACTCAAAGCCTCGTTGAGCTCGATAGGGCTTGCTCCCAAGTAGGTAAGTTTAGAATTGTTGCAGCCTGAGAGTGCAACGCCAAGCATGTCTACTCCAAAGTAAGCCTCACTGAGTTCAATAGGCCTGATTCTCAGGAAGCCTAAACCTCTCTCCCCCTTTCCCTTCTCTCTCCTTCTCCTTGGTGTGCATATGTGAGAGTTCTCAGTCTTCTTGTGTAGTGTTTTTAAGTGATTGATGGTAATGCAAGAAGGCAGATTTGTAATCTCATGTTAGCCTTCCTGCAATTTTTTTGGATCACCCATGAATAGAGGGGTTCTATCTGAAACATATTTTTGGTACCACACTCACCGCTCTCCATAGGTGACTAACCTATGGCCATCTAGATATTGCTGGACTCCGGCTCCCATCAGCCTCAGCCAGTATGGCCAATGGTTAGGGATGATGAGAGGCATAGTTGAACAACATCTGGAGGATCAAAGCGTCTTCATCTCTGGATGGAGAAACTACCGTATTTTTCACTCTATAAGACTCACTTTTTCCCTCCTAAAAAGTAAGGGGAAATGTGTGTGCGTCTTATGGAGCGAATGCAGGCTGCGCAGCTATCCCAGAAGCCAGAACAGCAAGAGGGATCCCTCTTGCTGTTCTGGCTTCTGGGATTCAGAATATTTTTTTTCTTGTTTTCCTCCTCCAAAAACTAGGTGCGTCTTATGGTCTGGTGCATCTTATAGAGTGAAAAATAAGGTAGTTCCTGGTGCATGGTAGACGCTCTGGTCAAGTAGATATGGAAAGAGTAGGTGTCACATTGAAAGCATGTCTCTGTCTCCTTGAAGAGATGGCAGTCAGACACAAGTATACATTATATAAGAATTGCCATGCAAAAATCATAGAATTATAGAATTGGAAGGGACCACAAGGATCATCTAGTCCAACCCTCTGCAGTGCAATGCAGGAATCCTTTACCCAATGTGGGCTTCAAACCCACAACTATGAGATTAAATGTCTTTATTCTCGATACTTACATGTTGGCTTTCAGGGTAAAGCCCTCCCCCAAAAGAACTAATTTCATAGGTAGATGGATATTATTATACATAACAGTTTAGCTTCTCATTCAGGGCAGGGGCTGTCACCAAGAGCTGTATCCAGACCTGATAGAAGGATGTCAAGTGCTGCTGCTGCTTCCCTCCCTCTCTCTGATGGACTCAACAATCCCTTTTAGAACAAGTATGAGGAACCTTTGGCCCTCCAGGTGTTGCTGAACTACATTTCCCATCAATCCCAGCAGCATGGCCTACAATGAAGGCTTGTGGGAGTTGTAGTCCCACAAGATCTAGAGAGCCAAAGGTTCCCTGTCCCTGCCTTCAGGTGTTTAGGAATGTATCAAGATGCTGATGGTCATACCTGGTTCCTGACACATGGCAGTCGGAACTATAGTGTTTCTGTTGGAAATGCAGAGGCAGAGAAATATATTAGTTATGCACCTGGATTCATTTAAAGTGAAAGAAGCTATCAAAAAGTCCATGTTTTGTAATGAAAGCATTAGGGAAGTAGTCAGTGGGTTTTATTTCTGCATGACTGCCAGGAGGTCCTCCTGCTAATCTTTCAAGACCTCTCTGTATTTGGGTTGTTAAAGAGACAAAAGCGATCAAAATGTTTTATGGGAGAACTTTGATAGCTGGGGAAAGATACATTTGCAACTTCCTACTCTGCTTCTGCAAGCATGGATGTGTTCCTGGCTGGCAAGGGGAAACTTCACAGTTCCCTACCAGAGGGTTGCTCAAGCTTATGAAGGGGAAAGTCCCATCTGTGTGTGGCTTGTTGTTCAATTTTCAGACTCGCATTCCTGACTGCCACTATAATAAACCCCACCTTTTCTTAATAAGGTTAGATAAAAGGTGTGATAGTGGAATCCTCACACAACCTAACCGTCTGTTTCATCTGCTTGGGTTCATCTTTATGCAGGAGAGTTACTACACATGCCTAGGCATGTTTACTCAGAAGTAAGCCCCATTAAGTTCAATTGGGCTTACTCCCAGGTAAGTGTGCATAAGACTGCAGTTTATGTTATGGGTCAGAGGCAGATTGTCCCAAATTTCAAGTGAGAGGTAATAATTATCCCAATTTCCAGATATTTCCATTAAGCAGAGTGTGTGCCTGTATATTGATTGTCCATCAGTTGTGGGGGTGCTTTAATAATGTTGATACCACCACAAGTGGATTAGTGAGTAGAGTAACCAGATGCAGAAGAGGAAAGGGATCCTCTTGTATGAAGAACTAACTTTTGAAAGAGTTCAGCAAAGGATTGTCTAGTTCCAGAGTCTCAAGAACATGTACTGTACCACAAGCGAGAGCTATCACTCTTCCAGTAGCGATCAATTCCCAGTGCAAATGTTGACACTCAGGACCAGCTTCAGATTGTTTCAGAGGCAACTTCTTTTAATATAATTTCAGGTACATCCATATTTTAAATTACGGGTTGGAGTCAGTGTAAGTCCTATTCAGAGTAGACCCTTTGAAATTAATAGGCATGGCTAACTTAAGGGCATTAATTCCAGTGGGTCTGCCCTGCATAAGACTTGGTTGAATACCACCTGATGTGTTTCTCTAGCTGGTGTAGTAGCTAGAATTTGGGGACTGGGTAAACCCGGGATCAAATCTCTGCTCATTGAGGTTGTCTTGATGCAAGAGAACCGGACTGGAGCACCTTTAATAGTTTCCGTAGAAGAGGGAATGTCATCTGTGCCTGTTTAAATTCCTTTCTCTACACATTCATTGAAGAAGCCCTGTCTTCTTTTGCATCTGACTATCCTAACCCTGAGCCACAAAGCTTTCTGGGTGACCTTGTCCAGTTTGATTTCTCAGCCTAATTTGCTTCACAGGTGTTTTGGTGAGTATAAAAGAGCAGGGACCATAGAGTCCACTCTGAGGGTTGTAGCCATTGTTAGTTATACTCCAGAGTAGACCCATTTCAATTAATGCACATGACTAACTTCGGTTCATTCATGTCAATGGCTTTACTCCAACTGGAACTTAACTGGATACATCCATGACATTTTAGGAGGAACGGTAGGATATAAATAAAAAGTGTATCATTGTTAATCACTTTCATGTGCAAAATTGTTTACAATATTTTTTATAAAAATTCCTTACCACCCTGTAAGAGAGAAAGAGCTTATTACTTGCATATTAAAGTTGGAGAAAGTAACTTGTCTATTTCCCAGATCCATAAAATCTGAATCTCTTCCACTGACTGGCCCAGTACAAAACACACTGGTTCACGTGTGTTTTGGGAACATTAATGTAACCCTAGTATTGCAAAGTGTATTATTGCCCGCCTTAATACACTGTATATTCTCATCTAGATAAATGTTATTTCCCTATCGAGGACCTTTCAGAACCAAATCTTGAAAGGACTGTGGGGGCGGGAAATTGCTTAGTGGGTTTACACTTTTGTTTAACTAACAAAACAAAACAAAAGTAGTAGAGCGATGGGAAAGAATAGGGTGGTGTTTTTCTTAGGTGGCTCTTTTTTTCAAAGTCTCTTTCCATGTGTCTTTTCAGTCACCAACCATGTAAATCTGGGAGATCAAATGGATTTGGCTGCTTTGCTTTATTTGTTGGAGAGAGGTTTGGGGCTAATTAATTGGCAGGTGGCTTAAAGCAGGTAACGCAACACCTTTTCATCACAGTAGTCCTAAGTACTGCCCTGTGTGCACCTGAGTGATAAAAAAAAGGAGAAGATTGTTGAAAGCAAGTGATTTATTGTGGAAGGATTTAAAACCTCAAAACGAAAATAATGTTAAATACAATGATCAGATAAATCACTTCCAAAGGAGGGAGCGAAAGGGAGAGCTGGCAGACTTGTTGGGAAAGCTGTTGCAGATAGATGTTATATAAGTTTACCTTTCAAATAACAGGAGCCTGTCATGTGGCTGGACCCAAAAAATCCTTCATAATCGAGCTTTCAAAGCACATCTGTGTAAACATTATCACATCAGTGTAAAACATCAACCAATGGGCTTTTGCTTTGAACCAAATCTTCTTAATTGCAGGGCTAAATCAAAGAACGAGATCAAAGTTGCAGAATCTGAAGAAAACCAATTGTGCAGGGAGCCTGTACACTTATGTCTTAAAGATAGCATTACCCCCCAAACAAGAAAACCCCACCCCAACAATTGAAGCACACACCATGTCATTCAGATATATAGATATATACTGTATCTTAAAACATGTGTACATATGGACAGAAGAATTGAACTATCAATGCAACTCAGTACAAAACATTGGGGACATGAGAACGAGCAAAATAGTTATAATTAAGAAACAGGTTATCAGACCCTGAGCCTACAGATATTATTTCAAGTCACAGAAATGCTTCCTGCGTTGGTCCCAAGTAGAGTAGCGAGATGCAAAAGGGAAGAGGGCTCCTCCATCCTTAGAAAAGGGTGTAGAAAAGAAATCTCAGCAGGTGCAGCTTGTCATGCAGAGCACATCTGCTGAAATTCCCCCTTTGACACAACTATTAAAGGTTCAGGAGGAGCCCTGCCCTCTTTTGCACCTTATCTCCAAGGAAAAGCAAGTAGTAATAATAATAATAATAATTTATTATTTATAGCCTGCCCATCTGGCTGGGTTTCCCCAGCCAACGTGATCCAGTTATCGTGTTGTGTCAGGGAGCTTAGTCAGCTAGTTCTCAGATGTACAGGGAAAAGCCTGAAACTAAGAAGGCTGATCGCCGAAGAATTGATGCTTTTGAAATATGGTGCTGGAGGAGACTCTTGAGAGTCCCATGGGCTGCAAGAAGATCAAACCTATCCATTCTTAAGGAAATCAGCCCTGGGTGCTCACTGGAAGGACATATCCTGAAGGTGAGGCTCCAATACTTTGGCCACCTCATGAGAAGAGAAGACTCCCTGGAAAAGACTCTGATGTTGGGAAAGATGGAGGGCACAAGGAGAAGGGGACGAAAGAGGACGAGATGGCTGGACAGTGTTCTCGAAGCTACGAACATGAGTTTGACCAAGCTGCGGGAGGCAGTGGAAGGCAGGAGTGCCTGGCGTGCTCTGGTCCATGGGGTCACGAAGAGTCAGACACGACTAAATGACTGAACAACAACGAAAGAAGTTTTTTATTTATTTTATTTCTTTATTAATTTTATTATTACTAGATTTTTATACCACCCTATTTCCATAGATCTCAGGGCAGTTCACAACTTAATGGAAGACATGATTTCAGTTTCAAAGCAGTCTTCTATCCATGCACTGACCAGACATGCATTGGCTTAGCTTTTAGCAAGGTAACTGTGACATATCATAGAATCATTGTCATCTTATATCATACCATAGAATCATAGCTGGAAAGGACCTCAAGGGTCATCTAGTCCAACCCCCTGCAATGCAGGAACCCTGCCCACAGCCACCCCTGGGTGTCATATGTGCCTTAAGATCATATATTTAGACTAGAAGCTTCCTGGCACAGGGGCTGTCTTCCTTGTCTGCTACAGACATACATGGATGGCACTGTGGTGGTGATGATCATCCTAATCTAAGATTTGGTTTAATCATTTCATTTATTCATTTATTCATTCATACTTCTAGCCCAGCCCATATCTAGACAGAGAACATACACACTGTCCAGTTAGAAAACAGATTCCATAAAACATATCCTTGAGTTTCACACCACTTCAAAGAGAATGATCTTAAGATTTCCAAGAGAAACTCAGGCTGAGTTCTTGGTAAGACTTGAGGAGTGGTGATTCTATAGTGGTGAGAAGGAACCATTCCTCTGATGCTCAAATTGATGAGATGCAGAAGAGTACATTTTTGCTAGTTTATAAGAGATTATGCTGGGATATACGTAAGGAGACAGTCTTTTACAGATACTGGGGCAAATAGAGCATTAAGTCAAAACTAGAAATTTCAGTTGAGCCTGGAACACGAATGGAAAACCAACCAGTTTGCAGGATTATGTGTGTAATAGATGATATAGCATCAGGAGGCAGGCCCCCTGATCTGCTCCACCTCAGCAGTCTTTAAAATAAGACCGACATGTGTATAATCTGAGCTAATCTGAACCTTGCCTATGCCTTAGTAAGAAATTTGGCCAGAATCACAAGGTTGGAAGAAGCTGAGGGATTAGCAAATCTAACCTTCCCATTGGATAGCAAACTATAGAAATATCACAGCGACGCAATTAACCCACACCAATAATTTTTCTAAAGGTATCATTTGTTAGTCAGATTTATTGACAGCACAATATAATGCTCTTAAAACAAAGATGAAGAGGGTTAGAATAGCAGTGAAAGTGAAATACTAAACAAACTGACCTCTTTCAAGCGTAGCCTTTCATGTCTTGAGTTTGGAAGCAGTTATGCCATTTTATCAAGTACTGAGGAAAACACGATAAGGGCCTTATTTTCACCTTGCCGTTTGCACTAGTCATGTGACGGGAAGCGATAACTCCAATATGTATGTATATTTTTGCTCATTCTGTCTTGCTATCTTGGGAAGTTAAATATATTTGAAGAGTGTTTTTGCAAGAACTCCTTACTCTACTTTAAGTATACTCTACAATCTAATCGTTTCCCCTTTACTTCCTAGAGCAGCACTTTCAATGCTATTGAACAAATATATAGGTGATCCAGGTTTGGTTTTTTAAACTCCCGAAGCAAGTAAGTATTATGGTTTGCAATAGACAATGTAGTACGTGGACACTTGCTAAAAACAGCATATTGTTTCAAAGACGTTTTGCTGCCTTTTTCAGTGCAGAAAGAAAATAGTTTTAATGGACTTCCTTGGGAAAGAAGCTCCTTAAATATGGAGTGATAGCTGAGATGCTTAGGGCTGTGACAGTGTCACACCCCATCAAAATTATGTCCATGATCTCAATGGGATAAAGAAGTGGTGACAGTTTCTTCGGATAAGATAAAGGTAAAGGGACCCCTGACCATTAGGTCCAGTCGTGACCGACTCTGGGGTTGCGGTGCTCATCTCGCTTTATTGGCTGAGGGAGCTGGCGTACAGCTTCCGGGTCATGTGGCCAGCATGACTAAGCCGTTTCTGGCGAACCAGAGCAGCGCATGAAAACACCGTTTACCTTCCTGCCGGAGCAGTACCTATTTATCTACTTGCACTTTGACATGCTTTCGAACTGCTAGGTTGGCAAGAGAAGGACAGAGCAACTGGAGCTCACCCCGTCGTGGGGATTCGAACTGCCAACCTTCTGATCGGCAAGTCCTAGGCTCTGTGGTTTAACCCACAGCGCCACTCACGTCCCTCATATAACCAGCCTCATATAACCAACATGATTAAAGTCTAATTAATCATGCAGGGGTTAATACAATAGAGCAGTGTTTCTCAAACTTGGGTCCCCAGCCGTTGTTGGACTACAACTCCCATCATCTCTAGCTAGCAGGGATGATGGGAGTTGTAGTCCAACAACAGCTAGGGACCCAAGTTTGAGAAACACTGTCATAGAATAAGCTGTCCTGAAAGGCTTAGCTCACCTTGGGAGGGATTCGGTAATCAAGCCTTTGCTCCCAGCTCAGACCACATGATTCTTACAAGCCACTCTTGAGTCCTATAGCAATAATTTAGGGACTGTGCAACTTTTTTTCTGAATGCTGTACGGAAAAGCACATGAGATCACAGCAATACCAGGAAGGTCAAGTGAGCATGGGTGTGTAGGCAAACAGCTTGAGGACCCAAGGATAAGAGGATCATCATGTGCTGTGGGCTGAAGATACAGCAGGAGGCAGCTCACTGTTTCTACAGCAGTGTCGCCACTAAAATCATACACATCTACACCCAGGCTAAGCCATTTTTTAGTAAGAAAATGCAGTGTCCAGTAGTGGCAGTTGTGGATCTGTTTGTCTCTCTATATGTTTGTTCATCTAGCTACATTGACTTCTTCAGTCAACCCATGCTGGCTATAGCAAGGATATGCCATCATCCCAGTGGCTTATGGAGAGAAAGTTCAAAGCAAATCAAGTGAGAATTTCTTCTCTATTTTTATTTACATTAGTTTGGTTTTTATTGTATTGTATGTTGAAAACTTTCAATAAAAATTCAGATTTAAAGAAAACACAAATCCAACACTTACTTGAGGTCCTGACTGAAAGCTCATAGATTCATCAGTGAAACACTGCAATATGCACATGAAGCAATCCAGCCCCAAGCCAAAAACAGCCTTCTAGACAGACAACCTTTTTCAGGCTTGCTAAATTCTAGGGTCCGTTCCCCCCCCCCCCAACTTTCCCTTTTATCATCTACTTCTCTTCCCAGTGGCTATATATTTATTGTTATATATGCTTTTTTATCTCATTGTTTACTTAGTCTGAATAATTTTTTGTTTATATAAGATGCATGAGAAAGCCTGTTCAGTAGTTGTCCAATGACGTTTCCAACAATGGCACTTGAACTTTTGCTTTATTCATTTATGAGATATGCGTTAGGCACGTAATAGTATAAAATTCCAACTTGATTGAAAATATTATGTGATTAAAATGAACTTATGTTCTTAAACAAACATCTCAGTGGGAGGGTCTGAGGAGCATATTCAGACATAAGTAGATACAGATGTGCATTTTTCCCCAATTGAAAAGATTAGCCTGCAGGTGCTACTGAATTCATTAACTTCTCGACTGAAGACTCAAACTTCAAGGAAACAGAAGCAGCACAGCTATCTGTTGATTCATACATGTTTGGAAGTGATAAATGTAAATCTCATACTCCAAGTCAGTTTTTAAATTTTAACATTAGGCAACAAGGGGAAAACTGCTAATAAGAAACCTTCCCAATATTGCAAGGTGACGGATTTATGAGCAGTTTTTCCTAACAGCTCCTAGCTATCATAGGCAGATGGAGCCTCCATGTTTGGGGGAGTGTACTTCTGATGACTAGATGATAGAGTGAGCAGCAGAAGGTGAATATCACCATTAAATCCTAAATGATCTTTCCAGAGACATCTGGTAGCAGCACTGCACGGAATGGATCACCTTGGCCGGAACAAATCAGCCAATCCTGTAGTTCTTAATTGGGTCTGAAAATTTAACACACACTCTATAGGAAGAGAATAGGTAGGACATATATGGCTGGTGATTGAACATGACCTGAAGAATTTATAATCTGCATTGTTTCCAATATTACTTCTTCTAAAACAATGTTGCCTAAACTTGGGTTGTCAGCTGGTTTTGGACTACAACTCCCATCATCCCCAGCTAGCAAGACTAGTGGTCAGGGATGATGGGAATTGTAGTCTGAGGGGGAAACAACTGAAGACCGAGGTTTGGGAACACACCACAGTTCTGCTAGGATGACCAAGTGAAAAAGAGAACAGGGCTTCTGTGCCCTTAACAATTGTTCAGAATAAGAAATCTCAGCGGGTGTGCCGTTGCACCTGCTGACATTCCCTCTTCTGCCCAGCTATTAAAGGAGCAGAAGCCCCGCTTCCTCCGTTTGTACCCTAAATTCCACAGCCGTCCCTTTAATTCAAAGTCAGTGCGGGTTACTTCTGAGTAGACACGTCTAGGGCTGCCTGCACCTGCCGGTCCCTTCAAGACCAGCAATTGTTGAGGGAAAAGGGACTGATCACTGTACGTATTGTGGCCTGAGGCGAGTAATTAGTCTGAAGGAAGGGCAGTGAGACCTGAGGGAGGGGAGTGAGAGGGGCGGAGCAATAACGGGGATTCGGGGGGGAAAAACACTCGCGCACGCGAGAGCCTCTCGCGAGGCTTCCCCGGCGGCGGCGGCGCCGCAGCAACGACGGCGGCGGCTTCGCTCTTTTCTGTCAAGTCCGCCGGGCCGGCAGTTATGGCAGCGCTGCGGGGTCTCCTGAGGTGGCGTCGCTGCCGCCTCCCCAACGGCAACGACTCGGAGCTGCCTCACCGAAGGCGGTTGTGGGGTGTCAGGGCCCGGTCGCCGGGCAGCGGCGCGGCGCCGCTGAGCAGCTTGGGCGCCGCGGCGGCGGCGGGCGCTACCGGCGGGGCGCTCGCCTGGTTCGTCTGCCAGCGCTTCTACGAGCGTCGGCCGTCACCTCAGCAGAAGGGACGGAGCGGCGAGGCAGGCCAGGCCCGCGCGCTGCTGCCCATCCCTGTCGCGGCCGCTGCCAGGGATACGACGGTAGGTGTCTCCTCAGGAGGAGGGGCGCTCGGCAGAGCAGCTGCCCTCAGGGGATGCTCTGTGCCCAAGCTCAGCTCCCGCTTCCCAGGCTGAGGCCGCGGCTGAGGCGGGCGCTTTACCTGTTGCACGGCTGCCTGCGCCTCAGCCGCCGGCCTGCAAGAGGGCGGGAGCGTAGTCGGCAGCAGGCAGCGCGCCCTTCCCCACCTGCCGCTGCCGCCGCAGCAGCAGCCGAGACTTCGCTTGGGTCAGCGTCTCCTGGCGCAGCTGCTGTTTTGCAAAAGGGTAAGCGAGACGAGCTGCTCCGGGGGAAATGGGAGCCGCCTTGCCAAGGATGCTGCGGCCTTGGCGGAGCTCTTCTTCCCCTTTCTGTTCTTGACGCCGTCCTTCCTTGTCACTGCTTGTCAAGCGGAGCTGCTTCGTCGTGCAGTTTGCTACGTATTTCGCCTCCCCCCCCCCCCAAGTGGAGCCTGTGTGTGTGGTTTGTTTTGTTCATCCCACCTCTTTAGGTTCCCAGAGTGGCTTATGCAGCAGCTCCGTTGATTTTAAAGGAAAATACAATAGACAGCCTCTTTGGATGATCTCTTTGATGTTCCCACCAGCTGGCTCCATTACACCTGCACATGGCGGGATGCTTTGATTGACCTACAGCATTTGTACCTACAGCAAAATAGACACCATGAGTGTTTTTTTGTGTGCTTCTCCTTATGGGAAATGTGGAGGTTCATTGTTTTGAAATGGTCCTCCATACTCTCCACCACACTCTGACAATCAACAATTTTTACTTTAAGAAGGAATTTGACAATCAGCAAATATGTTTGCCTGGAAGATTATTTTTGTTACACTTCTTCCCCACTGTTAGAAAGTAAAGAAAGGTTATCAAGTTGCCAGCTGATCTGTGTTACTCATTTTAAAAGCTTAGCAGCTAGTGACAGCATGTCCAGATTCTTGTCTATGTAGTAAATATGAATATGAGTACCCAGGGCAGTTTAGGAGTAGCCCTGTTGACATCACAATGTACTTGGTGATTCTTACAACAATAATGGAACTATTAATATTTAATTCAATACAGGTGTAACAGTGGCTATTGTACAGGTGTTAACATGATGTTTGTCAAAAGCCAGTTTTTTAATGTTTATTGATTTTACAAGAGAAGCAGTCACAATTTTGTGCATGCTAAATAAGGTGCAATCCATGTAATTGTAAACCCCAAGTTGGGCAGTTCAGACTTAGCATTTGTTATGTGGGCTTGTCTAGTATGTGGAGTATCAACACAGATAATCTAGGAAGGAGATTGTATTCTGCAATTGACATTAAGTTTTCTGCAACTGGCATATTATTCATCTATTTCATAAAATTTATACATGGCTTGGTTGTTAAAAATAAAACCCTCAAAATGGTATACAGATTATCATTAATGATCATTAAGACTAAGATATAGTAAAAAAAAAGCAACTTATAACTGTTACATCAAAACTAAGTGATGCTACTATAAAGAGCTACAAATCTACATTGAATCATTACTATCCCATTCTGACAGGAAACAATAATTTGAACTTGATGCTAACATACTTAACAAGAAATTATGGTCAAATGCTCACATCAAAGATCAAATCAAAGCAGAGCAGGATTACTGGAGGCACGTACTTCAGTGAGTTATCCCAGTGACTTCTCTTTTGAAAGAATGTGGTTTGGCATTTAGGGGAGATGATGAAACATTTGATTCATCAAAAAATGGTAACTTCTTGGATTGCTTGAGTTGTCAAATTCAGTCCTTTTCCATGTGCTCACATAAAGGTTCTAGTCAGCCATTATACTTATCCAAAACCGTATGTGAAGAGGTTATCCAGTTGATGGCTAATACAGTTGGAGAAGTAATACTGAGCAACATCAAACAAGCAGGTTATTTTAGTTTATCAGTCAGTTCAACTCCTGGTGCTTCCCGTGTTGATCAACTGTCATTGTTGGGTACGTTTTTCTAGAGGTGGGTTTTCTAGAAATGATTTTTTTTGAGCTGAAAGTTCACACTGGTGAGTTGATGCTTAACTACATCAGTGAACTTGAAAATAGATTTCAGTAAATGTAGAGGACAACCATATGTCAATGCAGCCAATATAGCTGGAAAAGTATAACGGCATTCAACAAAAAGTTCTAGAAAGGAACAAGTTTACAGAGTTTATTGCATGCACTGGACATTCCCTAAATCTAATTGGACAAACCATAGTTGACTCCTGCCTAGATGCAGTGACTTTTTTGCCACAATAAAGGAGCTTTACCCCAACCCAGCTTCTACAAAAAGATGGACAATGCTAATTCTTGTCTCTTGAGTCAAAAGTTACTCAACATTTATCAGACACAAGATGGGAGGCTCACCAAAGCTACTGCAACTATTAGTGAAAGTTATGCTTACAATCATATTTAACTATGATCTTCTGCAGAAAATGGAAGAATTTGAATTCATTTTAATGCTTCACCTTTGGACACATTTGCTAGACCAATTTCATAAAGTTAGCAAGGTATTCCAAAGTTCACAAATTTCATTCAGCACATGTGTAAATATTTACAGCTCACTATTGCAGTTCATATCAAACACTCAGTCTAATTTTTATGAAAGTGAACAGCAAGTAAAATTTACTCTACTGGATATAAAGCAATAACTTATCAAAAGAAATGTCAGAAACAGACAGAGTACAAAAAAAATACAGTGGTACCTCAGTTTAAGAACAGTCCTGTTTACGAACGATTTGATTTACGAACTCTGCAAACTGGAAGTAGTGTCCCAGTTTGCAAACTTTACCTTGGTCTAAGAACGGAATCCGAACAGTGGAAGGGCATTGGCAGCAGGAGGCCTCATTAGGGAAAGCGTGCCTCGGTTTAAGAATGGTTTCGGTTTAAGAACGCACTTCTGGAACAGATTAAGTTCGTAAACCGAGGTACCACTGTACCAGTGATGGGACATAGCAACAGCGTACAGGAGTGCAGCTAATGAATTTTCATTTTTTGTGAACCCGCAAGTTTTCAAGGAACAGATTCACAATGGTGTTGATGCAATAGAATCCAAAAGATGCTGACCTTAGTCTCATCATTGAATTATTTCACCTGTCCATCAAACAAAGTCACCCTGAAAAAGAAAATTTCAGCCACCAAGATATGTGTCATATTATATTCCAGGAAAAAAATTGGACAGCTTTTCTGAATATGGAAGCAGTTTTCAGATTGTTCATGTATTAATGTTTACAAGTTGTACTCGCAAAAGATCATGTTCTAGACTAAAAAGGATAAAGGATTATCTAAGGTCAATCATGTCCGGAGATTGGTTATCTGATCTAAGACTGCTCTGCATAGAAAATGATAAACTGTGACTTACCAGTTTTAAATATATAATCGATAAGTGTGCATCCAAAAGAGCTTGAAAGACACTGTTCTGACTTTGTATATAGTGCAATGTTGAATGGCTTCATTAACTTCCTAATTTTGTAAACTTATTAAAGGTTAAAAATTTATAAACAACCTTTTTATCAATGTTAAAATTTCACCAGTGTTCTACTTTCATGGAGTAGATAAAAGAGAGAGCGAGATTTGGTTTCTCATGATCAGATGCTATTAAGTTTGGGCCTCCCAAGGTTATATCTGGGTACAGCCTCATCTTGTTTTGTGGGTTATCACCAAACACATATGCATCAAGGCAGCATCATTGAGGGAGAAATGTCTTCAGCGCTATAGAAAAAGTGGTAGTGAAGAAAAAAATAGTGGCAATAGCAATCATTCGAATTACAGTTGGTAAGACACTCTTGGCAGTTCTAAGTTTCTCTATTTGCTGCTTATCTTACTGTTTTTATTTTGGCAGCATTCCTAATGTGCAGGTCTAAGTATGCTTATGAATTCCTGCATATTTAAGTTTGTTTACATTTCTGAAACATAACTTGCCAAAAGACTTCTCAGTTTTGTCACTGCAACAGACTGACATGGCTATGTTTCTGTTTCTCGTGGGGTCTGCATGTTGGAGAGTACAACAGGGATGCATCCATCAGTCTACTTTGTTACATTACATCCCTGCTTAGAAAAAAAAAACATTCTGGGAGACAAGCATTTTTATAAGTAAAATCAAAGTGGTCTCAGATGGGAGCTAGGGAGTAGTATAATAAATATGTAAGAAGTACAGCCATTAGAAGCAATACTTGGATTCTTTGCTTTGTACACTTTAGGGTAAATTCAATGAAACTCTGGGAACAGAGAAACTGGAGAAATAAGAGTACCCAACCAGTAATGTCAGGAAGGCTATGAAGGGTTTCAGGAATGCTACTGAAGTAGCATAGTTAGAACACTTCTAGATTTCACATTGATACACCCAAAGGTATTGGAAAATCTGGGATGAAAGCACCTCTTCTTCTCCTAATCTGATATTCTGCCATGTTTATTCATTTTATAGAAATCCTAAAACATTTACCAGGTGCTTTATATAACCTATATAGATAATGAAAGAAAAAAGTTTAAGAGGGTGTTCTGAGTGAGGGCGAGGTAGCCTGATAAAATGTTAGTGAAGATACAGAACAGAGCTAGGGTGACTTCTCTGTGATTTGTAATAATCGTGGCAATTTTCAGCTGCGCTGGCTGAGGCTAATGGGAGTTGAAGTCCAAAACATCTGGCGGACATGTTGGTGGAGGCTGCAGTAAACCATGGTTTAGCATTATGAGAATAAGTTTTCCTTCCGTTTAGGTTTACACGTTCCCCTCTTCTTCTCCAGCACAGCCCCATGGAAAAGATTGGAATCTTTCACTTCCATTTTGATTAACCACAGCCTACCATGCCATTCAGACCTAAATAAGCAATAGTTAGTGCAAACAATCCAGCTTCATAAACTATAAAGTTGGCTTGTTTTCACTAGGTATAAGATTAACCATAGGTTGTTTGGCCCTGGTCAGTCAAGGAAGTTGTGGTTAATCAAAAGCAAAAGCTTCTTCCTCACATCCATGCCGGAGAGGAGAAAGGGAAGTAAAATGATGGTTAGCATTATGTCCAAATCAACCCCTTGTCTTTTTATGTACATACAGGATTCGATAATAATATATAAGTACTATGGTGAAATCCTGATCTGCTGATCTGAAAATTAAGGTCAGCTTTTTCCCTTGGATTTTTCACATTCACATGTGAATATGTAGGCAAGAAGTACTGCATTATAAGAATTGTAGTACAGTAGCCATACAAGGGACGCGGGTGGCGCTGTGGGTTAAATCACAGAGCCTAGGACTTGCCAATCAGAAGGTCGGCGGTTCAAATCCCCGCGACGGGGTGAGCTCCCGTAGCTCGGTCCCTGTTCCTGCCAACCTAGCAGTTCAAAAGCACGTCAAAGTGCAAGTAGATAAATAGGTACCACTCCAGTGGGAATGTAAATGGTGTTTCCGTGCGCTGCTCTGGTTTGCCAGAAGCGGCTTAGTCATGCTGGCCACATGACCTGGAAGCTATATGCCAGCTCCCTCGGCCAGTAAAGTGAGATGAGCGCCGCAACCCCAGAGTCGGTCACGACTGGACCTAATGGTCAGGGGTACCTTTACCTTTACCTTTAGCCATACTGTAGAAAGCTGTCTGTGGACAAACACCAGCTCCCTCAGCCTAAAAGCAAGATAAGCGCTGCAACCCCATAGTCTCCTTTGACTGGACTTAACCATCCAGGGGCCCTTTACCTTTTTTTACATGAAAGTGAATATATTGCAATACCACATAATACTGATTGGTAGAAGTGTGACAGCAATGACTGCTCCCCGCATAAAAACGGGGGGGCCCCTTTGCGTGGACGCGCGCAGCCCCTGGATCTGGAGCGGCTCCATCAGCATAGGCTTGGCTTCGCCTTCCCTTAGGTGGGATACCTGGAGGTCTCCGCCTACCTCAGTCAGCTGTCCAATCCTACCTGGGGGAAGCGTTGCCAAGGAGACCAGGCCAGGTAGGGGAGGGACTACCTGCCCACACAATAGAGGGAGGATCTTACCTGGGAATCCTCACTTGGCTCCAGAGCTTCTCCCACCCTACCCACCCTCAGTTAATGTCTTGTTTTGCAGGTTAACTTTTCTTCACAGGTTTGCAGGTTAACTTTTCTTCACAGGTATGTGGGTGCTGCTACATCAAGGTCGCTGTTAAAGGGCTGGAAAGGAATTTCCCTGCATTGGCAGGTTTCGCCTTTCCCGTAGCAAAACGTCACAACTTTGGCGGTATCAGGCCTTGGGCGGAATCCTTTAGTCTATCTTCCTCTTTGCAGCGGTGATACCAGAGTTCCCTGTTAAAGGGGTTTCTGAAGGGAGGCTTTGACCGTACGCCGAAAGGTCGTCATTGCTCTCCCCTGCGGCGGCGGTGTAAGGGGGCGGCTATCTCTGCTTGAACATATGTTCTCCAGAGCCGGCCCATCCCCCCCACACACACTGGATAACCCTGATGCTCCCTAGGTCCCCGGCTGGGGACTGGGGAGGGATAACGCCCAATGCCTGAGCCAAGGTCTACCCACATTTGAAATTTAATAAAGTTGTGGCCAATTTAATCCCATAGCACGTTGTCTTGAGTCGTTATTCCACATGACGGGGGGGGGCCGCTCGGGATCTGGGGGACTCCGCCTGTCCGCGCAATAAGAATTTTGGGTGCAGGATGTGTTTTACCATAAAGTTATTGAAAGTTTGGCAACTTTGTATGGTCAAATGTTTTTGGGAAAGGATTCTGAACTACCAGAACTGTGACGTTCCCCTTTTAAATTATGACAGAAAATGTAATATTATATATACCTACACTTTTGTGTTTTTAGAATATTTATATAAAATTCTGTAGTTAGAAATCACATAGCTGGACAACTAGTACATTCTGCTCCAGAGTTTGCTAAGTACCAAAACAGTTTTGTCTGCTTTGGGATTTTCCCACACTAAGAATTTGATGTTTAACCTTTTGGCCACCCAGCACGCAAACAAAATTATACCACTTTTATCTACTTGGGAGCATAGTATGTTAGCCTGAGGCCAAGTAAAGCACAGCTTTTTAAAAACTGTTTTCTTTTCCTTCATTTCCTTCATTTGTACAGAATCACACTAATTTCAAACAAACTGACTTTGCATCAAGGAATGTGAAAATTGCTCATTTAAAATAAAAAGAAACACTTTATAGTAAACTTTGATAAAAGTTGTAAGAACTTGGCTTGAAAATGGGAAGTGATAATTTCATAAGGATTTTTGTTTTATAGTCACAAAGTGTTTACATTTTTTATATTAAGTGTAAAATTCAGCAGAATAATAATCATTGCACTGTAATTTTGTGTCCCCTGCACTTTCTAAAGGCTGAGTGCAAAAATACAGCTACTACCTTTTTGGTCAGAATGTGTTTGTTTCATAGTACAGTGATTTCAGTCAGAATCTCAAATGGATTATCTGTCCCACTGTGGAAATAAAGTACTGTATCATATACTAATTCATGGCACAATCCTATACTTGTGCAGGCTGTGAGTCTTTAGAATTTTGTAGAATCCCCACTTAGCCTGTGCAGCACCAGATACACCACAGTCATGACAGATAAACCAGTGTAATTCCCTTTATGCACTGGTATAGTTGTTCCATCAGCAAATATATGCCAGCAGAACATCTATACGCCATGTCCTATGCTCTGCCATCAATACAAAGCCACACCCTGTCAATGGCACAACTGTACATCAACACTGGGCAGAGCAGAAAGGATTTTGATTTCCCTCTGATTGACTTCAGTGGGAGCTGATTTTGGGAGCTCAGTGGGAGCTGTCACCACAACAGAGCCTAGGACAGGGGTAGGCAACCTAAGGCCCGTGGGCCAGATGTGGCCCAGTTGCCTTCTCAATCTGGCCCGCGGGCAGAACGGGAATCAGTGTGTTTTTACATGAGTAGAATGTGTGCTTTTGTTTCAAATGCATATCTGTGTTATTTGTGGGGCATAGTAATTCGTTCATTATTTTTTTTCAAAATATAGTCTGGCCCACCACATGGTCTGAGGGACGGTGGACTGGCCCACGGCTGAAAAAGGTTGCTGACCCCTGGCCTTGGATATGTTGTAACTCAGCACACAGCTGCCAGTATAGATAGGTAGCCGTGTTGGTCTGCCATAGTCAAAATAAAAAAATCCTTCCAGTAGCACCTTTAAGACCAACTAAGTTAGTTCTTGGTATGAGCTTTCGTGTGCAAGCACACTTCTTCAGATACACTGAAACAGAAGTTGCCAGATCCTTCTATATAGTGAGAAGGTGGGGAGGGGTATTACTCAGAAGGGTGGTGGGAATGGGAGATTGGCTGCCAGTATGTAAGCCCCACGGGGGACACCACAACTCAGATAGTAGGGCATCTGGCTATACCTCTCTGATTCCATGTGATATACAGTGGTACCTTGGGTTAAGAACTTAATTCGATCTGGAGGTCCGTTCTTAACCTGAAACTGTTCTTAACCTGAGGGACCACTTTAGCTAATGGGGCCTCCCACTGCTGCCATGCCGCCGGAGCACGATTTCTGTTCTCATCCTGAAGCAAAGTTCTTAACCCGAGGTACTATTTCTGGGTTAGCGGAGTCTGTACCTGAAGCATATGTAACCTGAAGCGTCTGTAACCCGAGGTACCACTGTACACAGGGGTAACTCTGGTGATGAGAAACAATGGAGAAAGGGCACTTTGCACACAAACAGCTTGGCCTCACAAAACAGATAGAAACTTGAGCACATTGCTAACTCTTCTCTGCATCAAACTCTCACAAGTAACCCTGCCTTAGGACTGCAGGTGCTCAACAACTCAAATTCCACCTCAAAAAACGGGCTACCAGAACAGACCGCCCCACACAGGTACACAAGGAAAGGTGAAAATGCATGCTAAAAAGTAGAACTTGTGTGACGTCTTTTTGCTTCTGCCTTCCCTTTGCCATATGTAAATACAGTGCCTTGTCTGAACTATGTATGTAACAAGTAAATATAAATATTGTGAATAAAAAAAACTGAGAGAATAAAAAAAATGAACTGGATCTTCAACATCCTGCCATGCTGCAACAACTGAGGTGTCCAGGGAGACAACCCACACATTTAAGCATGGGACACAATAGTTGTTCCATAGCAGTGAAAGAGCTCCAGTCTTCTGGAGTTTCCGTGTATAAGACTAGGGTTTTTTTCCTAAAAAATAATGTCAACAATTAGGGAGTGTCTTATACACAGATACACCTCCCCTCATTTTCTTAAATCTGAGTCCCCCAAAATTGGGAGTGTCTTATACATGGGGGCATCTTATAGACGGAAAAATACGGCACTATGTACTTGGTATAAGATTGTTCTCTCTGACTTGTAAATGTTTTTATATGATCCATTGTGCATTAAATAAACTGCATGTTTTAATGATAAATAGAATGCATGGTTTATTGATAATGGATATATTTGTTGAGATGCTTTTCTTAGCCATTGTTGGCATTGGTTTCCATACAGCAGGTCTTTTTATCTTGTGTGCAGCCTTTTCTCAGTTGGAAAATGACAGTTTGGGGCTAATAATGGTCAGCACTGGATAAGAAGTGTTCTACTCTAGGCTCTGAACCTAGGACTTTCTGTGTGTGAAACCTAGGCTGTTTCATGGAACTAGGGTTCCTCCTCTATAAGTGAGTCAGAAGATAGGAAATGTCCAGTTATGTGTCCTTCCCCTATCTGTTGCTGTGGCTATGTAGCTCAAGAGCTGGTTTACGGTGTATCCGCTATGGGTTGCATTTCTGCTTGCTTAATTTCTTTTACCTCTATCTAACATGGACATGCTGGTGGGACATGCAAAAGCTATGCTGGGTCTAGGTTCTGCTACTCCTCCTGGTGGTCCTTGAACCTGTTGTCTGTATCCCATCCCATTGCTCTATCCAGTGAGCTGATAGCATGTGCTCATGTCAGAAAGAATGCAGTTATAGCTTCTCTCATTGCTTGTCATAGGGCCTCCCTGGCAAAATTATGGCTATTGCCAGTGCTTTTTTCTGGGGGGACACAGGGGGACACATACCCCAAAACATTTTGTGAATCTAAGTTTGGCCTCATTGAGGGGCAGTATTTCAGTATGAGTAGGAAAATGAGAGTACCCCAAATATTTTTTTAGAAAAAAAGCACTGCCTATTGCTATGCATCAGTTTGCTTCTTCAGTGCCTGACTAATACAGGGATGGGCTCTGTCATTGGTGGGACATTGAACACTGGAGGAGGAGCTGCTACATTGTCTGGTGGGGTGCTGTCATTTCATTCACAGTTTTTCTCTTAGGAGTCCATAGGAGCCTAACTTCTCTAGGCAGAACAGCAGAAGCCAGCTGTCAACATGGCAGGCCCATTGGATTGCCCTGCCTGAGGCAAGATTAGGATGCAGCAGAATGCAGACAAGTGTATTTGAATATTTACATTTTTTGGAAACATTTTTTATTGGAATTCCAACAAATTACTGTAAATCACACAGGCTCTTCCAGCCTGGTGGTTTCTACAGCAGGTGTTCTGCAATGTGTTCTTCACACAATAATAGTGCATTGTTGGTGGATCTGTTTTGGACTTCCTTCCTCTTTATTACTTGCTCTGAAATGCTTCTCCAATGCCACTGTTGGACAAAAACCACCCCAGATCACCTGGGCTTTAAAAAGTTATGGGATTCCAACACAAGTTGCAGGTTATATAAATAGAGCAGTATTGCTGCCTCACAACTTCTGTAAACGTAAATAGTGTTGAAAGTGGGATCATGGATGACTGCCCTGATGGCTGTATGAACACAAATAATCATAAATGCACTATCAAAAGGACATTAAAAGAAAGCTACAGCTGAGTTGATGAAATATATAAGTTGACAAAATGGTTTTTGAGCTTCATTTATATACCTTGAAAAAGTTAATAATATTGATATGCTTGGGCTGTTGTCCTGGAAGAAAGCAGGATAAAATTCAGCAGGACTTGCTTCCGATTAAGAAAGCATCAAATTGCTTTGTTCTGGGAAAAGTGACTTGATTTGGCGTCTGAAGTTGTTATCTGTTTTCTGTCTATTGCTACAATGCTGAATACATAGGGTAATTCTTCTGGAAGGCAGGTTAAAATATTTCCAACATAAGTGTTTCCTATTCTGAGTGTGTATGTTTTAAGATGTAAATTTCAAAATAATTCATTGTAGTTAGCTTCCAGATTTCACATAGAAATACACATTCTCTCTAAAACCCACTTTTCATAATGGTAAGAAAATGCCTTTAATTAGAGATTTGTGATGGTTTGCTTGAAAGAAATGGCTGTGTCCAGTTTTGTAAAGGTGCTGAGCTATAACATGATACAACATCACTGTAAGATTGCCAAGAAGATTAGTAAACAAAAGTCTTAACATCTTTTGATAGGGATATGCTTTCATGAAAGTTTTTGAGGTTTGCCGCTAATTACTAGGAGATTTGGATCAGATAATCTCCAAAAGTAAGAATAGAAACTGGACCCTTATTGACTCTTACCTATTACCTCACCAGTGCTTTTGTCCTTTCCTGGATCTCATTGCATGGTGTGTCAGGTGTGATTTCCATTATGTTTTGTGAAAACGTTTGAATCTGCATGACTTGGGCACACTTCTGCCATCTTTGTTCCAGAACACCACACATTCATGGCAGCCCTAATACTTATACATGGTGGGAGGCAAGTTCTTTCTCTGCCCTGCTTTACAAGTTGCTTTATGGAGGGAAAGAGATTAGTTCCATTTAAACCGTTAAGCCTGGCCAAAACAAGGCAGCATGATTTGTTGGCAAGTTTCCTGACTACCCCTTAAAATATAACACAGTACAGACCTTTTAAGGCACAGGGAGGGTGAAAACAGCACTGAAATTATTTTTCTTATTTACGCGAGTTGGGAGAAAGTTCTCAATAATTTTCCAGGGATGGAATGGCTTACCATGCTAGATGTTAGCAGGTTGCAGTCTTGACACTGCTTCAAGCAGTGGTGGAGCTGCAATAAGCAACAGGGAAGTGGAAACAGCCTTTAAAATATATACTTATTTATTGCTGACAATCCTTCTGGAAAGAATGCTATGGCATGGCATGGTTCCCGGACTATACTCAATGAGGGATCCCACCAGCTGATGCTGGCCATTTAACTCTGCCACCACTTGAACTAACAAAACAATTTTATTATGAAAGAAAGGCTGCAACCCTACTGCCTACTCATACCTATATCATAGATAAGCCCCACTAAAAGTAGGATACATTTCTCTTCCTGCCCCCTGCACACACCTACTCACCAAAAAAAAGACCAAAAAATAATAATTTCCCCACTTTTGCTGGAGATAAATTGCACCTTGAAAAGGAAGGAGGCATTTTTAGCTCAGTACTAAACCAAACCAAACCAAACCAAACCACAAACCCATTATGATAGGGCATAATAGTTGATATGTCCTCTGTAATAGATGCTGCTTTTATAGTAAAGTAATACAAGCATATGACTCACATTTCTTTCAGCTGTAGGTTTAAACTATAAGTGGGAGTTAAGAAAAGGAAATATATAGTCTATGATTTTAAAAAAAAACAACTGTGTTGTGGGATTGAAGGTGAGAGGGAGGTCAGTCAGTTAAAACTGTGAGGGAGAGCATTAGGATCTCTGTCAACAAAACAGCTAACACTCTCTTGGTTTCTTTTGTCTTTTTAAAAGGGTGCAGAAAGCAGACCAGATCTTCAAGAGTTGGATCTTTATGCAACTTCCCGGGAGCAGCGATTTCGCATGTTTGCCAGTTTAGAATTTGAAGGGCAGCTCTTTATGACACCATATGACTTCATTCAGTCTGTTTCAAATGACGAACCAAAGAGTAAGTATAGTTTGTTGTTGTTTTCTGAGTGTGGTTTCTGAGTCATTACAAATATCTCCAGAATTTTATTGAGCTAGACTAGCATTTTAGTAAGAAGCCAACCCTCACCGCCTGAGCACTCAATCTAGGTATGTGTGAATAAATACATAAATTTATCTGTGTGTACTGCTTCTATAACTGCCTTTGTTTGATGTTTTGATCAATTTCCTCTGCATCCACCACCAATGTGTTTGCTACACTGGATGTTCATATGCAGTCTTCCAGTTTTTTGATTAAAGCATAGCTTCCCTTTTGTGTGGGCTCACTTAGGTATCCCAAGTATTTACAATTGTATATTGGTACTGATATTTTCAAACTTTAAACCATTGAGCTTTGTGAAATCAAGGGTAAAAATTTAAAATAGAAATAATATTGGTTTCATGGTCCCTTTTAGGCACACTAAAATTTACTATGCAAAATACTTTTAAGCTGATGTTATTGTTTGTATGATGCATTTTCCATGGGAAAACTAGTCAGAACACTCTCCCTAGGGTTCTTGAAATCTAAAATAAGCAATAGGGAAAGCAACCAAAAGTAGGAGAGAAGAGACAAGAGTAGGGAGGGAGGAATATGATTAAAGAAGGGAATGAGGATTAAAGGGATAAGTCAAAGGCTGTGTGGAAAAGGTGGACTTTGAGAAGCAATTTGAAAGAAGAGTAAGGTCGCAAAAGTCATTTAAACAGTAATAACTCTTTTTTACTTTTTTGTATAGAAAAACTATTAACACTAAAGAATTGACTGGTAACTTATCTGCTTCTGGGCTCAATTTAAAGTGCTGATTTTAATCCTTTAAAGCCTTTACATGGCCTGGGATCCACAAACCTGAAAGGCTGCTTTTCCCTATATTAGCTCATGCTCCAATTGAGCGTAGGTCAGCAAGCATTGCTTGGTGTTCCATCATAGTGAAAGAGAAAAGTGGCAGTATGGGCCTTTGTAGTTATAATTCCTAAGATCTGGAAGCCTAAAACCATTTGCTTTTGAATATTTGGAAACCCACTTTTTCTTTTTTGCATTCTGGATAGGAAGTAAAATGTCTCTTTTCAGCAATTGGGGTTTGAATTTTGTTGCTTTTTGTTTTGTACATTTGGTTGATTTCTGTTCTGCTGTTCAGCCTGTTGAAACTCAAACTTATGAATTACTACTACTACTACTACTACTAATACTAATAATAATAATAATAAAGTAAGCATAATATAAAAGCAACACATTGCAATAAAAGACAAGAGACAGTTCCAGGCTAACTTTCCTGGTCAAGGCATTTCAAAGGGGAGTGCTACCAATGGTGCAGTTGCGGCCAGACTTTGGGGTCTCAGTCTGGGGTCATGCAGTCAGGCATCACAACAGCAAGGGTGATTATGTCACCTGCCACCTCACCATTGAAGGCATGAGGACGCAAACAAGGGCTTCCAAATAGGTTTTCAGGTCTTGGGATGGTCATATTGGAGAAGGCAGTTCTTAAGGTGCCCGGATGAGTTACATTTTTTTTTGCTTATTTAATAACCTGGTTTCGTTTCCTTGATTGTTGCTTTGATCTAACTGGTGTTTCTAAATTAATTGTTAGTTGTTTTGAGTTGCAGTCTAAAAATGGTTTATATAAACAAAAATGATAGGGTGGTATAAAATCTCCTGCGATTTTGAAACCTTCTCTAGTAGAGATGGGGAACTTGTGGGCCTCCATGTTGCTGTTGGACTTTAACTGCCATCTGCCCCACACAGCATGACCAATGATCAGAGATGATTGGAGTTGTAGTTCAGCAACACCAGGAGCGTCACAAGTTAGCAACCCCTGACCTAGCACCAGCTTAAAAAAATGACCAATATTTTGCTTTGCAGTAATAATCTGTGCAGCCAGTGCAGTCCCGGATTCTATCCCTGATGTCTTCAGGTAGGACTGAGGAAAACTCTTGCCTGAAACCTTGGAGAGCCAACGCCAGTCAGTGTAGACAGTGCAGAACTAGATGGAACAGCCATCTGCTCAGTCGATAGGACAGCTTCTGTGTTCTTGTGCTGTAGAAAATTTTGTGTGAGTAATTATTTCTGTATTCATTTTAGGGACAAGAAAATGGAAGTCTCTTTCAAAACAGGTGAGCTTCAATTCTGCACAACAAAGAATTAGGATTTGCCTCAGTGTGTGTAATTGTTGTATGTGTACTATCTACAGTTACTTTATATTTTGAGAGGAATGTCTGAAGCACTTCCCTTTGCTTGAATTGTATAAATAGCTCATAGGTGTGAAGAGATTGACATTAAAGTATTCAGTATTGGGTGAACTGGTGTGGTGTAGTGATGAAGAGTCAAAAGCTGAGGGCCCTTCTTTCAATTCCCAGCTCAGATGTAACTCAGATTGGTGACTTTAGGCAAGCTGCTCCCTCATTTTCATTTTATGTAGATTATAATGCTAGCCAATTCATATTGTTGATGTGAATGATGTGAATGCATATTTTTATTACAGTCGTACCTCGGAAGTTGAACAGAATCCGTTCCGGAAGTCCGTTTGACTTCCGAAACGTTCAACTTCTGCTCCTGCAGCCAATCAGAAGCCGCAGAAGCCCCATCGGACGTTCGGCTTCCAAAAGAATGTTTCAAAACCGGAACACTCACTTACGGTTTTTGATCGTTCAGAAGCCAAAACATACGAGTTCTGGGGCGTTCGAGAACCGAGATACAACTGTATATGTAATCTGCATTCCATCATTCTACTTTATTAAACGTTTGCATGCTGTTATAACCTAGACTTTCCAGTATCTTGTACCATGGGATTTAATCCAGTTCTTTCCTCTCTGTAGTGTAATATGGCATATATCTACTAAGAAGTAAGTTCCATTGAGTTCAAGGGTACTTGCTTTCAGGTAGGTTTGTAGAGGATTGCAGCCTTATTGAGCCTTTTTATCACATAGATAGTCGACTTTCTTTTAATTACTGTTTTACAGGAATTGAATCAAATACTTGTAGAAACTCCACCAGTTTGGAAAGGGTCGTCAAAACTCTTTCGTAACCTCCAAGAGAAAGGTACAGAGGAATATATGTCTTCTAGAATGTGAGATTCCAGGAGTTCCAGGTTCTTACCCAGGCTTTGTGTTTCCTTTGAAAATGAGGCACAGTGGAATCTGCAGTGTCTTTAGGATATGTGGTTTATTTACACATATATGCAACCTGAGCCTACGATGGAGGGGATCACAGCATCAATACCCCAAAATGGGTCTTGTTTCTCCCATAGCTGAAGCCTTTGATTCAAGCAGAAATCAGGCATGGCTTTTTCTGTTGTTTTACAGCCTCTATGTCACATCATAGCAAACTCTGCCCTCAAATTCCCACTTTGTGCTACAACTGATTCTTGAATTAAGAGAGGGGCCCCTCTCATTTGCTGTCTGGCACAGAGCCCCTTCTCTTTCACTTCCCTAATGGCTCATCACCTTCCTTTTGTTTTCCTAATGGCCCATCACTCCAGGTGATTTCCTCATCAGGAAACTGGCCTGCCTTATATTTTACCATGGGCTGAATTCCGTGTCTGGCACCCAGAAACTCATAACACAGGGGAATCTGGCACCCACAAACTCACAACAGTATTTACCTTAAGCCTTAGATTGCCCTTTACCTTTTTAGAATCTTCCCTCACACTAGCTATTACTGTTTTGTGCTGATTATATTGCCACCTCAATAACTTGTACCTAAACGAATAGTACTGCCTTCAGCAGACTGAGCTGTAATTTGCCCACAGGATTTTTCTCTGTTGCCTGCAACTTTTCCAGAATCTCTCTCCCAGAACAGCAAGAGCAGTCATCCAGAACTATCTGTCTATAGGATTCAATATACTAGTACTGACAAAAAGCAGAAATGTGTTCAAGATTTCCTAGATAGCTGTGTTCTTGTCTGCCTGACCTACTTCACAAGAGCCGCTTTCATTCATTGGTCTCCAGTAAAGTGACTTAAATAGAACATTTTAAAGTCAGGGGGCCTTTGTGTGTGCAGGCCTATCTAGCCAGGGTAAGCCCTGCCCTTTGGAGGCAAATGGTCTGAAGGAGAGTGAACAACATTGTTTGTGGTGCAATGAATAAATAGGATGAATAAGCATGATGTGGAAAGATCATTAATCGTTAGGTGACTGAGACTTTCAGTGAAAAAAATTAAATGCCATAAGTGTGATGGCTTAAATGAGCAGGCTAGATTAGTTGTGCAACTTGACTTTTTTATTTTTGTGGCAGTGAGCATATGGGAGGTAAAAGAAAAAGACTTTCTAACAGTTGTCAGATTTTGCAATCCACTTTTGAGGGTTTGGAGTGTTGAGCAATAAGTTCATGTGGTTCATGCTCTTTTAAGCTGAAATGTATGTTAAGTTTCAGTACACTTGAATCTGGGCAAGCATGTTGCTTTCTTTCCAAGTAATTTATATAAAAGGTATTTGTAATAAGGTGTTGAAATTAGTTATGACAGAGGCATTAATAAAGAAGAAAAATGTGATTAGGCAGAAGTCAAATCGATGTAACCCATTTTGAGTACTTACTTGCCAAAATAGTGTACTTTAAAATTTGATTTGTATGTTTCTCTAAAGAAGCAAAATTCTGTGGCGGGAGAGGTACATCAGAGAAACAGAGGGGGAAGGTTCTTATGTTCTTAAATAAATGGTTATATATCTAGCATAACTCATTAGCCAAGAGAGGCTTCTTGCAGATGAAGGAGTTCTAGTGTGTTTGTAGAGTTGCCATAGAAAGGGACTATGATATGGGCAATCCCCCATTATTTACTCTATGGCTATTAATCTATGACTGCAGGAATAATTTCAGTGATTTGTTGCCTTGCTCTTTTCAGGTGTGATTTCTTACACAGAATATCTGTTTCTATTATGTATCTTAACAAGTAAGTGTTCAAAGTAAAATTTATATCCTATATTTGTACATTTCATTCCATTTGATGCTCATTAAAATAAGTCAATATTTTTGTGGAAGGGGAAAACTCATAATTTGCAATTTGTTCTTATCTGCCCATGATGAAACATTACTGGAATAATTCAGTACAAAAGTACAAAAGACAACTTAAATCACTGTCCTGGAAGCAGTACTGAACATGTTCTTTTCCATATTCATTCTTCTGATAAATAAGTCTGTTACTATTTCAATCGGTTACCACAGTAGAAGTGGTAGGAGGCAATACCAAAATAAGTTTCAACGTCTTCCTTTCAATCCCAGTTGAAGGGCTGGTTCCAGTACATACGTGATACAATCTTCCATGTGACTATCCCATTTCAACTTAGAATACATGTGTGGCATTTTTTGTTTGAAAGATTCCCACTCCTCAAACTGATGCAATACACCCCCTATCTAAATGAATGGGGTGCTGCTGTCAAAAACTCATTAGTGAACTGCTTTCAAAAATTGCATGTTACCGTGGAGGTTCCTAGGAATTATGTGAAGACCTAAGATTCCACCTCCTCTGCACAACAGCCGAGGGTCCTGTCATGAAATAGTGCTGCAAGAACTGATAAAAAACACCAAGTTGGTACGTGGTCTTTATGATTTGAGCAAGGGTTTCCAGAATGTGACCCATAGACCACAAGTGGTCCATGAACTTCATTTAGCTGATCTGCAGTGGCAAATCTACAAAGTGACATAGCTTACATGTGTGTGAAGACTCTCAATACTTTTCAAGTGGTTGGGATGGGGTGTTGGTTTCAGATTATAGTGGTACCTTGGGTTACATACGCTTCAGGTAACATACACTTCAGGTTACAGACTCCGCTAACCCAGAAATAGTACCTCGGGTTAAGAACTTTGCTTCAGGAACAGAAATTGTGCTCCGGCAGCGGGAGGCCCCATTAGCTAAAGTGGTGCTTCAGGTTAAGAACAGTTTCAGGTTAAAAACGGACCTCCGGAACGAATTAAGTACTCAACCAGAAGTACCACTGTACATGGCCTTGTTGCCATGCTGACTGGAACTGGCCCACAGCTATGGGTCAAAGTAGAAACCAAACATTATGTATGTTTAAACACAAAATTGTCACAGTCATGTAGTATATGTCTGATTTTAGGCAGTCTGATTTTAACAGCAGAAGTGAGGTGAACTGAACCCTGTCTGCAGCCCATCACCCCAGGTGTATCCTTTTAAATTGCTTTACTCTGTTACACCTTTCCCCTCTTTTTTTTCCTTTGGCAGAGCCACATGCTGGTTTTCGAATAGCTTTCAACATGTTTGATACAGATGGAAATGAGATGGTGGACAAAAAAGAGTTTTTGGTGGTGCGTATGTTATACATTGCCCTTTTACCAGCTTCTTAAGGGTGTGTTTGTTGTATTTATGTATGTCGTAGCAAAAAACTTTTAAGTAAAAGTTGTGAAATTGTAAATCGGAGGGAAATCCCTCTGATTCAAGAGTCAGCAACTAGATTGTCCGAACAAGCCTTTGTATCCCACCCTCAAAGCATGTACACTCTACAACAATTTGTTTCCCAGTTACTCATTGTGACTTTTCCCAGGTGGATACTCCAGCTACAGTATGTGGCCCCACTATGAAAAGGGGGCACTAAGGAACCATGTGGGTGGTTACCTAGCAACCATGTGCATGGTACACTCTTGTGGTTGTGGTGATAAAGCAAACAGCACATGCTTCACAGAGGAGGTGAAGTGTGTGGCGGAGGGGGGAGAGAGTTGGGAAATGTGGGTGAAAAGAGAAACACTTGAGACTGAAAAACAAGAAGGTAAAAAGAGAGAAATGAAAATGAGAAATTTCTCCTGTTTTTCACAGATTGGATAACTACATGGTGGGTACCACCTAGTTAAGCTACAATCCATGGTAACAGTTTGGAGATGTGGCAGTTTGGAGATGGAAAGAAGGGGTTGTTGATCATTACATGCATGGGTATTATAATATCAGTCATTAAGGGAGAAATGACACTGTGCTGTTGTTTCATGAGTTGGTTATGCAGTAGCAATATGATGACAACAAATGAAAACTTTTTTAAAAAATCTCCATGGCAGGTTTGGGTAATCTTTGACCCTCCAGATGTTGTTAGAACTCTCATCCTGTCCATTGCCCATGCTTGCTGAGGCTGGTGGGAGGTTGTAGTTCAGCAACATATGGCGCACTACAGATTCCCTACACCTGTTCTATGGTATAAGCCTTGTGAATTGTGACCAACCTTTCAGAGCAAGAACCACACTACCATCTGTGTTAGAAAAGACTTTACTAAAAAAAATAAAATAGTAAAGTATGAATGGGCAAAAATCCTTAATATCTATTCTAAAGAAAAACTGAGTGTTTAATATGCCCTCAAGCTGCTATTTTAACATTCATCTGTAATACTAAGAGTTACTGAAAGGCCAAGCAGACTCTTAAGTGAGTTCTCATGTAAATAAAACCAGTCTAATTAAGGCAATGGTGCTGCCCTTTATTAGGTCCCATTGCATAAAGAACATGAAACGTGACAAGGAAGAGCTTACAACACCCAGTTTTTCCTGTATACAACACCACACCAAAAATTATCCAAACCAAGTCATCAAATGCTTTACAGACTTTTTTTTATTTAAAAAATCCTGTTTGCTTATGTCATAGGTTTGAGGTCAGAGAACAGAGGGATTTTGTTCCCTTGATACAAGAGATGTTGTTTTGTCCTTTCTGCTTTCAACAGTCAATCCCATTATTTTGTTTCAGACAATGTTCCTATGAAAAGTGCTCTCAGATTAATTCATGTTCACTGTCGTACTCTTTGGTATCCTGTAGCACTTCTTCTGCACAAAAGGTTCATTTCCAGAAGATCAAATGAGCCTTATTGATGAGTGCAACAAGATCTTCCTCCCCGTATCTGGTGTAGAGGAAATCAAAGCATGAATTGGAGGTTTTAAAAAAGATCTTTCTGCTTTTTCAATTACCAACACTCTCCTTACCATTTCATGATGGATTGACCTTACTTTTTAGTTTACGCCAATCTGAGGTATTTCAAATGTTCAAGAAGAATATATTGTATAGTCTCCTGGGACTGTGCTACTTCAGAATGCAGATGGGGTTTTGCATGTTTGAAGGCTTCCCACATTCTCTGTGCTTGGAAAACTAATATGCCAGGAAGAAGTCTAGGCTAGATCCTTCTCCCTAAGGTAATAGCTTTCTATATGTGGGAAATTTTTGATGAAGGGAACAATCAAACATGAAACCTCATCCTGCATTCTAAAGTTGTAAAATTCCAAGGGGAGCAATATTCTTTTTCTGAGCATTTGAATTGGCTCTATGGCTCATTATCTCTTCATGGAGTCACAATTTGCAATGAAGGCTTGGATTGGATTGGATTGGACCAGTGAACCATGCTTTGGTGGGCACATTCAGGTAGCTTTATTATTGGAGATAGGTGCCTATCAGTCCAAGTATGTAAGGAGCTATAGATCATGTTAGTCTAGTTGCCTGCTGATAACAAAATCCACTGCAGAACTTTCAGCTCTGTTTCTGACTACTTAAATTGTATCTGTTGCTCAATCTCTCCATTGGTTTTTATAGTGTCTTTCCTACATTCACAGTTGCACAGATAGCACACAGCGAGAGTAGGATAAGTTTGTGTCAATTGGGACATACATCACAGCATTGCACTTGCTTCTATCTAGAGATGAAGGTGGGACTCAGGAGGAGAAAATGTGTATTAAAAACTCCATTATGTTTGTTAAAAATAAGTTTAAATATTAAGGGTACAATCCAACAAAAGTCAGTTGCAGATAAGCCTCACTGCATATAACTTTTGTTAGATAGTGCCTTGAGGCATTAGTGTGTGATGTCTGTAAATATCCTAAGACAGAGGAACGACTGTAGGGAACACAATTGGCTTTTTTTGCAGCTGCAAGACATATTCAGAAAGAAAAATGAAAAGAAAGAAAGAAGAGGAGATGAAGAGAAACGTGCTATGTTGGTAAGTATTGATGAAAGAAACCTGTGGACTTTCTGGTTTTCTTCACATGATTATTGGAGCTCTATTATCTCAGATACTGCACAGAGAATGTTAAGTTTACAGTAATAATCAGAAGTACATATTTTCTATTATGATGAACATATAGCTTCATTCTCTGAAACTTTAACTGAAAGTGAGACATTTAGAGAGAGGTGGGAGTACTGGTATCCCAATCAAAGAAATGTAAAGTCATTCATAAGAATGGGCAGAACCACTGGGTTCCACTCTGCTAGCTGTGGCAGTGATCAGAATTATTTTAATTCCATTCCACCCCAACTTTTGAATGTTTAATGAAAATCGTTCAGGCTTGCTACACTCAGATCCAGCAAGGGGAAGAGGAAAAAAAAACCAGTCTTTGGATCAGAGACTGCTGGGTGCAGAGGATTCTGATCTAGCAAGTCTTACTGTTCCTACTTTCTCTGCATCTGAGGACACATCTCCTAGGATGTGGGTGGCACTCTGCATCCCTTGACCAAAACCTTCAGATTAGTGAGGGAAAGGTAAAAACACACACCACATCACTAGGTCAGAGTCATTCACATGGGAGGGGAGGGATCTTGCACAGCCCAGGGGCTGTGGTAGACCTTCCTATCTCATAAGCCCACCCCTGAAAAGGCCTACACCAGATTGTGATTACTACTGCCCTGTTTGGAGAAGGCAATTGAGGACGTTGTAGTACAACAATTACAAGTACCCTTTGAATGAGACAGATTGCCTTAACCCATTCCAATCCATTTGCAGAGCCAGTTGTGGGACTTAATCAACCTTGATTGCCCTGATGGATGACTTTTATTGACAGAAGGAAAGGAGGAGGTCAACCCTGTAATCATTACTTGATATCACAGGGGATTTGATACAATTAACCATAGTATCCTCGTGAACTGACTTTGTGAGGTGGGCATTGTGAACACTGTTTTACGGTGGTTCTGGGCCAATCTCCAAGGTCAGTTTCAGAGAATAGCATTGAGAATATATTTTAGACACCTGTCAGTTGTGCTTGTCCACAATGATATTCAACATCTATATGGAGCCATTAGGAGATTGGGGGCAAGGTTTCAACAGTATACTGATGATACCCAGCTGTATATCTCTGTAACATCTGTATCAGGAGAGGCTGTTCAAGCCCTAGGCCTGGGGGTGGGCTGATGGTGGACCAACTGACCCTGAATCCTGGCAAAGCGTAGGTGCTGTGGCAAGCAGCTCTTGAGTCTGGGTAATTGGTCAGTTTCCTGCTTTGAATGGGGCCCTGCTTTCCCTGAAGGAGCAGGTTCATAGTCTGGGGGTGCTCCTGGATCCATCTTTGTCACTAGAGGCCCAGGTGACCCCAGTAGCTAGGAGTGCCTTTTTCCAGCTTCAGCTGCTAAGACAGCTACAGCTGTTTCTGGACCAGGATTGCCTGACAGCTGTTGTTTATATGCTATAGGGATGTGGGTGGCGCTGTGGTCTAAACCACTGAGTCTCTTGGGCTTGCCGATCGGAAGGTCAGCGGTTCAAATCCACGTGACGGGGTGAGCTCCCGTTGCTCTGTCCCAGTCATGCTGGCCACATGACCCAGAAAGCTGTACAAAGGTGTGCTGGTAACCTGTAGATTGGACCTCTACAATGCACTTTATGTGGCCTGTCCTTGAGGTGCAAAATGTGGCTAGTGCAAAATGTGGCTGCTCAGCTGCTCCTGGGGCAGGCTATCACCTGCTCCTGAAATAATTGTACAGATTGGCAATTAGCGATGGAGCTGTTTTCAAGGTGCTGGTACCTTGAAAAGCTCTATACAGCTTGTGACCAGGATACTTAAAATATCATCTCATCCCTTACACACCCAACTGATCACTGTACCCTGCAGAAAAGGACAGCCTGCAGATACCATCTTATCAGGAGGTCCATTCCACATCATGTCAGAAGCAGGCCTTTAGTGTAGCGGTACCCATCTTTGGAACTCCGTTCCATTACATTTCAGACAAGTGCCACTGTTGTTTTCTTTTCGGCACCTGTTGAAGACTTTTAACAAGTAGAGTTTTTTTAAATCCCCATCAGTCTGTGAATTTATTTGAAATTGTTATTATATATGTAATTGTTTTGTATATGGTTTTCATTTTATTGTGAAATTGCTTCAAGATACTTCATAGGCAGCAATTCATAAGGGGGGGGGATAAGGTGCTTGAAGAGGAGGCAAAAATGATGTCTTCCCTTGTTCTGGTTTGTTATTTCTAGAGCAGCTGCAGAACCAGCCAAAAAGTGGTTCCTACAGAAAACTGGGCTTACTACAGCAATGCTTCTGCCCTGTTGGAATCCTGGTTTCTGTTGGAATTCTGTTGTGGGTGGAACTCTTTTCAGTCGTTCATTTTTGATAATCCTATTGCTGTGGTGACAATAGTTTGTTTTGATGACCTGCTTTTTAAAAATCTTAAGAACATTTTAATTTTAAAAATACTGTTGAACTTGTTTAATTTTAAACAAAGACTTATCTTTAAGTAAAACCGTATTTCATAACAAGTACAATGGAAGTTGTTATGCCCTAACCTACTGTTATCTTTTCTTTTTATCCTGGCTTCATTTTGAAATGCAACTCTTCATTTCACTCTTCTTTACTATATCAGCATCTCCAGCTTTATGGATACCACAGTTCTACTAATGCTGTATGTACTCTAAATGTATTATACTTCTGAAGTATTAAATCTATGTGAAAGCAGCATTCACTACAAGAAATGATGCACAGCGTTAAATTAAAACCAAAATGTTCAGAGTTGATAAGAAACTGTTTTAAGGTTGCCTGGGGGGAAGCCTTAGGTAAGAGGAGAGGATGCAGCTGTGACTTATTACCAGCACCCTCACCAAGAGGACTCCAGTTTTACTCTATAGCTGATTTGGAAGGAGGATCAATGAAGGGGTTGGTGGAGGAAGCTGGTAGAAGGTGTAACAGTTATTTGTTATTTCACTGCTGCAGAACTTTTAGAGGGGTGGGCAGGATCTTTCATTTGTAAGCTGAGTCAGTTTTATACTGAAGAAATACTTGGCCATTTTTTTTAATATAGCATATAGGCAAAGTAGAAGCACGAGGGATCACTGCCTCAATAGGTTCTTCATTTTTCAAATCCCCGGTAGATCAGACTCTCTGACTGTTCACCAAATGCAAGCTTTAATCCTCACACTAGATAATAGATTTTCCCGTTTTTGTTGAGCTCACCATACCATTTAGGGTAGATGAGGTTATTTTGATAGGATTTTAGTACTAGGGGCAGGAGTCAACTAATGGAAGCCCTGTGCAAGGGCTTCTGCAACAGGGATTTTCCCTTTCCTCCCTTTTACATTCCCTGAAATTGGTTCTGGAGGGGTTGGGAGCCCTTTAGCAGCAGCATGCAGGGAAAAAGGAGGAACCGTTCTGCCTGACAAGTTTGATTAAGTTACAAGAAAAAATACAGGAACTTGCTTCTGTCCTCCCCCCGCCCCCCTTTTCTTTCATATTGTGAGTTACTTCTCTGGTGCATGGCCTGGTGTATGTATTTCGCATGCACTGCATGTGCCTCATGACTGGCTGAACTGAAAATGTCACAGCTGATGACTTTAGTATAATCTTTTATGGAGATGAAGCATGTATAATGTAAAAATACTAACATCCTTGGTATTGAATACAGCAGATAACATCAAGTATCAAGCTAGTTAGCTAGTATTTTTACAGTATATTCACACATGCACACACATACATTTCCTCTCACAGAATTATTCCTGGATTGGGCTTTTCAAGCAAATACATTTTAGGAATGGTACCCCAGAATTGGATACCGTTTTCCTTGTTTCACTGTTCAGACAATATAATATATTTGCCTGAGAATCCCATGATAAGGATTATGGCAATGAGTATTTGTCTCGCAATTACCTCCATTGGTCCATGAGTTCTAGGCACTGGCCTGAGAAGTTTTTCTTTTGTCCAGTCACTTACTCAGCCCCAAGTTGAAATGGAAAGATACTGTACTACCATTTTGTTGTGAAGCCTTCCTTGACTCTGCTAAACAGATTTTATTTGAAAAAAGTGCATTGATCACAACTATAGGTCACAACTATAGAACTATTTATGTCATGGATAAGACTTATTGTGAAGGTTCTCATCTGTAGAATTTTAGGTTTAACATGTAAATGATGCAAAATTAAATATGTGCATGCTTATGAAGCAATCCACATACCATTGAAGCTAATGAGAAAGGTAATTGCATGTACTATATAAATTAAGATTGGCAATCACAGCTACATGAAAATATATATTAATTTTGTTTCTAATGTATTGATACAGACTTCAAAACTCTTTTCTCTACTGCTGGAATTAGCCATGAAGTTAAATGCAGTGTAACTTGGTAAAGCTAAAGCTAAAGAATACTATTTTAAAAAAACAAAAACAAAAATTCTTGTGACACTTTAAAGGCTAACAGATTTATTCACAAAAGTTCCCAAAGTTTTTAACCATAATAAATTTGTTACTCTCTAAAGTGCCACAACAATCTTGGTTGTTTTTGCTGCAATAGACTAACATGGCTGCTCCTCTAGAAACCTTTTCCCCCCTAGTCTTTCTTCACACTTGTTTATTTCCTGAAATCTAAGTTTAAAAATTATTAATATCTAGGTTTAGCTGCCAGCACATGGCTGCATAGATGTATGTCCAGGGTCCTGTCACTCCTGGGTTCACAAGATTCTCCACTTTTGAGATTCATTCAATATCTTCTCCTCACCCCTTAAAAGAAGAATCTTGGTTCCGCCACCTCTGCTGCAGCACCTGAAAGATTTGGAAGAGAAGAAGAGAGCTCAAGATATTTTTGTGGAAAATGCTTACACCTTCATTTGCCACTTTGGCATTACCCAAAAGTTGTATGAGTGCAGTGACAAATGGTTTTTCCTGCCTCAGTATATGAATGATGCCTCTGAGGATTGAGTCAGCATTAAGAGCACTTCCCCTTGTACCCAACTCTATGATATCAGTCAACGTGGAAGGAATGAGACTTTAGAGGATCTGATATTCGCCCCCACATATTAAATGCATTGACAGCCTGCTACATGCATCTGCTTATCCCTTGAACCAAAGGCCATCAGGGAACTGCTCATCATCCTTTTGTAGTTGAGGGACACATAACCCCCTTCCTCTGTAGTCAACATAACTCTTCCTCAGGACACCCTCCGTCAGGAATAGCACAACTGCTACTATCTGCCAAGGACGTTCATTATTAGGTGTGGGATGGATGCAACAATTTGGACGTGGCTTCCCAACCATTTCTGCATTCTGCTGCTTACATATATACTACACTACAGGGTGATTCATAATAAAGTATACAGTTTCAATGCACTATAAAAAAAAGAATGTAATATATCTTATGTTACCTGTAACAGAATTGTAGGGGAATGTTTCAAGTTTTTTTTTTTTTATATAAACTGTCACAGATGTTCTATGTGTGCACCCTTTGTCACATGACACACATCGAACTGGTAATCCGTTGCTGCCCAAACGCGACTCACCCTACATTTTGATTTTCCCAGGCTTCGTTGAATGGCGGTGCAAACACTATCAACGACTTCTTCCGATATACACAGTCATCCAGGACTTCTAAGTTTGCACAAACAGACCGTAGTTTCAAAAAAAAATATGCCAATCATAGATACATTTTCTGCTTGGAGGTTTTTTTCTGAATCTCAGAAAATGCCATCGCACAACAGTTACAGATTCTGTTTTGCTCAAATCAAGAACACAAAAAGGCCTTCTCCACTGTACACACAGCCATTTTGCCTGACTAGTCACATGACACGTGCGTTATCGCCTATGTCACTTCCCTCAGTAGCAGAACACAAACTTTATGAGTACATCTACCTCACGGTTCACAGTTGTGGTCCGTGTTGTCACCTGTTACTGTCTTACAGCATCTAGAAACTCTATACTTCATTATGAATCACCCTGTATATTTAATGTAAATGGTCTTAGGTACAAACATCAGCAGCATAATCACAAGTCACCTTGAACCGCTTCACTGTTTCTACTTCTGAATTTTGCTATGGAATCTGACAGAACCACTACAAGAAAACAGAATATTACGCTAAATAGATTGTATGACCAAGCAGCTCTTGGGTTCTGGTGAGCCCCTACTTCCCAAGAGAGGATAGCTTTTACTGGCAAGTTCAGATTGCACCACTGTAATGTGTCCTGTAGTTCCATTCCATCAGTCTCGCTGATGTCACAGGAACCTGTTGCCCATTGAGCAACCATAGGCACCAGGAAATCAGGCTTAAGTAGATGTCAACACCTGGTGCTGTGTGCTTCTAAGAGCTGCCTCCATGGACTCGCAGGACAGTCTCCAGTGAGACCTATCTTCACCGTCACCTGAGCAATCCTACTCAAGACAGGAAATCCCAGAAAAAGGTGTATTTTACAGTAATGTCATCCATCAGTATCTCCCACTGACAGCTGTCTCCATGGAGGTGATACACACCTGCTGTTGAAGTAACCCAGCTAAAGTGAGGGATTTCCCACCTTGAAATATTCGTATTGCAGCAGCTGCTGAGAACTATCTCCATGGAGACAGCTCTCAAAGGGACCCAACAGCAAACACAGAGACATGCAAGGAATGTGAGTACAGGCAAAGTGTAGGATGGAAAATCTTCCCTTCTGCCCTGATCCTTCTGCCTACTGTGAATTATTTCACTTCCTTGTTTATAGTATGTGTTTCTCACCTTTCTAGATATGCTACCCCATCTTGTCACTATAACATTTAAGGATGCTGCATTTATGGGTATAAGACACATCCATTCACATCAGGGGAAGACTGAGGTGTGATTTATAGTGTTTTCAAATGACAGCTATGATGGCCCTTGGGGGGGGGAAAAAAGATACCAAATCTTTAATGGCGTGGTTTCCTACTGCATGTCCTCTGCATTTTGAACCATAGGAAAGGAGGAAGAAAGAGATGCTGTAGTACAGCACAATGGCCAATACCCTCACCTTAATATAACGAGAAACATTTTTTAGAAACCAACCAAACCACAAGCACAAAATCGTTTTGTATAGAGAAAGACCCCTTCATTAACTACTTAAAGATGATCAGGACTGGCAGCTGTGATAGCAGCAAACATGGACTCCCACCCACCCACCCCACACACCTCTTGTTGTTATCTCATGAAGGATCTATGAGCTGAGTACTGGACTTGTCTTGGAAATACCTGGTTTTTTGTTTCAGTTCTCTGTCTACCACACTCCATCCTCTTCAGCCTCTCAAAACATAACTGTGTCCAGGATTTCAGCACAAATCTTCATGCAATATTGCTGGCAAGTTTGGAGTCCCAGCACTACTTTTCTAAAGTACACGTGTTTGGAATTTTAGTTCAAATTGATGGTACTTATTTCTGACTATACTTATGGATCAGAATGTCAGCTGAATAATTTTGGTACTTTTCAGAAGGATGACATAGTATACAAACATGCACGTTGTAAGCTTCACTCTGTGTCATCTGACATGTCACTACAGAAAACCCAACATGAGAACATTATTTCTTCACATATAATTAAAGATAGCTTTCTTGCCTGAAGAAAAATATCTAAAGTAGCTAGAAATATTTATATAATATATAGAGAGGGTGTTCTTTTTATCTTTTCATATATGTTGGCTACTGATCAAAACTCCGAGCATAATCCAGCCAAATTAAATGTCACTAAATTCTTCTGATTTCAGTAGGAGATAGTTAAGCGTGTGCTTAAGTATTTCCCATTGAAATAAATAGAACTTAAAATTCTTAATTGGGTGGGATCTTCCCCATACTTCTTTTTAATCTAGTAAGAGTAATACTTCACAAACTTGCTCCAATTAAGAGAGAGTTCATAGGCTCCAATTAGGAAAGAGTTCAGTGAGACAAATTAGTCGTGACTGAAATCCCATTTACTTCAATGGAGAACCATGACTAACTTTTTAAATAGAATGGGAAAAAAGTCTAAGATTCTAGTGGCACATGAAGAAGAAAACTTATCACATGAGAATCATTCTTTTTTAAAATGTGTACAAAACTATGTTTAGGTCCCATGTGCAAAGCTATATCGTAATATTTTTTAAAGGTGGCAATATCAACCTAATAAGATTACATCATCATGAATAAGAAAGTGATTATCAGGGACTTTGCTGCTTTGAAAAGGGCAATGTATTATGTGTTATACAGCATTTTTATTTGTGTAGAAAAAATGGAGAAGGTGATCACATAGAGCTTTCTCTTTTTGAAGATTAGTTAGCAAAGATGTAAAAGTGTATAAGCTGCTCTTGGTTTTTATTACTTTATTACCCCTTCCCACCAAACCTATGCATCTTGAAAATTTTGCAGGTGCTAAAAACAGAAGGAGAGGACCTGGTTCCAAGAAGCTATTGGGATACTCTGAGACGTAGCACAAGCCAGGCACTCTTTTCGGACCTTGCAGAGGTATAACAAAACCTCTGTATGGTCCATGAGCTGTTCTTCAGTTTTCGTTTTCTTTTTCATATTCCATTTTATTGTGTATATTGTAAATATTTTAAACTTTTTAATTACCCCTCCTCCTTGCGTTGTTTTTATTTTTCCCCATGGTTTTTGTTTGGTATTTACATTTGTTATATTTGTTGCATAAGAAAAATATGCATTTGACACATACTTTAAACTGCCATATTTCTTGTTTACTAACAGTGAAATAATTGGTTTTATTTCATTCTTGGAATATTGGATATCTTTTTATTTTATTGTATTATATTGTATTTTGAAAAGATACTTCACAGTTATAAGTATGCCTATCTTAAGAACTAGTCTTTTACATTTGAAAGGTAAAGATAGGTTCAGTGCTTTCCATTTAATGGACCATCTGATGATAAACATTTATGTTTCATAAAAGCATAAGTGGGCAACCTTTCTCTATTGAAGGGTACATTCCCTTGGGGTAAATCTGTCAGAGACACATGCTGGTTGTATATGGAGCCAGAAACAAAAGTGTTATAAATTAGCTAACTTAGAATGCTGCTCCTTACATAGCAAAAGTGGGATGAAATTATAAAAACCCAGGAAAAATACAGAGGAAACCAACTGGAAGCAGAAAACACTGTAAGGATGGAATGGGACAGCATCATAAAAAATTGAGGGACAACATAAAATGCAACTGGGAGCTGCTTGTTGCCTACCTGTGGATTAAAGGAACAGCTCTGCCTGGTAACAACCATTGTACATTGGAATAGCTTCCATTTATGATTATTTGGGCACAGCTAATTTTAGTAGACATGAAGTTGGGATTAGGCATGGGCAATTGTTCATACTGTTGCATGAGGGGTTGTGCCTGCCAAGATTCCATTTTCTACATTATCTATTGAAGGCACAGAATCCCCACTGCAAGTTGAAAATTCATCTGACATTAGCTCTGTGTCTTACTTGCTGATGGGTTTAAGCCCCGTTTGGTGCATCAACAGACCTCCCAGCTAGACGAAAGGCAATTTTCATATTTATGTGAGACTGACAAGGAAGACATTTGAGGAAGAGGAGACATTTAGACTTCTTTCAATGAAAGGAATGAATGCATTAATAAACACTGACTTGAGGCTATGGGAATTGAAGAGGGAAAGCATTTTATTTGGGAAGTCAGAATTAAAGGGTTTCATTCAGTATGTGCATAGATCCTGATAGAGTACTGCTGCCTAGAATAAAGAATTTTCTGGTCTTTGTATATCCACCCTAGGATATAGTTCATACACAACAAATTATTCTCCATGTTAAGCCCTTTTATAACCATTTTTTCTTTCTCATCCACTAATTCGTATAATTATTTTCATGTAGATATAGGTGGTTTACTTGTAGAGTATTGAGTATAATGATGAATATATAAAATTCATAGAAATTGTAATTGTTTTACCATGTAAGCAATTCCCTTGGTCACCTGGGATGACCTAGAGAATACAAGTCCTGGGGTGCATCTGTCATGTGCTTGTAAATTGAATTTGCACCATTTCAGGATCAACTGTACTCAGAGGGTTTGGAAGCTATTGATATAATGGTCACCTGTCAGTGTCATTTGTATGAATCAAGTGTAGCCTTGCTGCAAGGTCTTTGGGAGCCAATTATTTGAGCTGGTACTGTAGGTCAAGCTTGCATTTTCAGAAGGGCAGTATTTTGATAAATAAGCAATAAAAAATAGATGCAACAGTTAATAATGCTGTCCAGATATAGAAAAGAAAATACACAATCCTTCATACTGCTTAAATATATCTGGTTTGTGTACCATATGAATCTGAAAGTCGGCTAGTCAGGTCTCATATTGAGGACCTGCTACTCCTATTAGATTACAATTTCAGAAGCTGTAGGTTTAAAATATCTCAATGTGTGAATATATATTCTTAACTATAGAACAGTTTCTTATAATTCCACTCTTCCTCTGTTCACACTTGAGGTTTTTCCTCATAGGAAGTAGAATTGTTGACATTTTTTGCATGGACAGATTTTTGCAGAGAAATGACATCACTGTCAAACAAACAAAACAAACAAAAAAGCACAGGCTCCTGAGGTAGGCCTGCCTTATTATTTTCTCCAACAAAATATTCCCTTCACTTTTTTGACATTAACAAAGCTATGGATGAGAAATACGTCTGCAATGATGGTTGCCTTTCCATCATCATAATCATTTTTAAAAGGTGCCAACTTATTTTCACTATATTATTTCACTATTCTGATTAATTTCACCCCGGTCCCTGGTTTTATTTAACACGTTTGATCATAACATGTCACTTTTTAAGTTTGGTAGGCTAAAATGTAATGTAAAATATTGTGTGGGGAAGTATGACCTGACTAACGTTACTAACTGATCTTGCAAATAGTTTTAATATGTATTTGATGCATGGATGCATTTAATCTTGAAGCAATCTTTTTAAAACAAAGTGCATTGATAAAATTCTGTGGATTTTATTTTTGTTACTAAAGCTTTTGCAACACTAAGCAATTAATATACTCAATATGTTTTTCAGCGTGCAGATGACATCACTGGTTTACTATCCGATACTACACTGCTGGTACACTTTTTTGGTAAGAAAGGAAAGGCTGAGCTTAACTTTGAAGATTTTTATAGGTGAGCCTTACTTTTAATACTTTTCATATGTACAAATCCTTTTGTATATGTCATATTAGAAATCATACATGCCAATAATATTGTCTGTATCCTTAAATATTTTTAGAAGGTAGTTTCTGTTTTTTTAAAAAAAACTTTGGAGTCTATGGCTTCCATAGCCTAGAACCTGAGAAGAGCCACCATCTTATCCAGCATCTTATTTTCAAAGTGACTAACCAGATGCCTATAGGGAGCACTTGTGATTCCCAGCAACTAAAAACAACTTTTTGTTACCTTTAGTTTTCTGCATAGTATTCTGGAGTACTTAGAAATACATTAGTACCCCATTTAGAAGATCAAAATATGAAAATACTATGTGTCTTATTTTCTGTAGTGAATATGAATCAGTTCTGCAGCCACTGGTAAATCCTGATTTTGGGGTTTATATCTATTTTGTATTTTTTGGTCTGAATGATCCAGTAGTTCCATTGCATTAGAGCCTTTGTTTATGCACTGAATTCCATGTTGAGAATTATCTTTACTGGATCTCTATAGAGCTTTGCAATTGATCACAAAGTTTATACATAGATGACAGGTGAGAAGCCACCTTCACAGATAATCAGCCTCTGTCTGTAGCTAAACATGTACTTCTGTGCCTTTTAGAAATAATGTAACTTTCTAAACTTAAAAGGAACAACATCTCTTTGCCTCTCTGACATTGAAATCTGTGGTACAGTAGTGAGAACCTGTCCCACACCCACCCACAGGTGTTGTTGGGCTCCGACTCCCATCAGCCCCAGCCAGTAAGACCATTAGTCAGGAATTACATGAGTTGTAGTCTAGAGCTTCTTCTACTTTCCCCATAATTACTCCAATGTGCTCTAAGGTCTGATAGGGAAAATTCTTCTTGTAAAGGCTTCACTATTGGCTCTAGTAACAGGGACAGCTCTGTAAATGCTGCTTTGTTGTCCTCCACATGAAGCTGTCCTGCCTGTTCACACAGCAGCTCCATGTGCACTTGCAGAGCTGTGGATTGGCTCTGATGAGAGTTGCATTGTGTTTATTTTCCTTGGCTTAAACCCTTTCCACATTTAGGTAGCTTAAAACACACTGAAACCAATGTGAGTTAAGCTGCAATCCTATGTATTTACCTAATAGTAAGACCTTTTTAAAATAATGGGACTGCATTTTAAATGGACATGTATAGAGTGCAATACTAAACCGTGTAACTTTGGAAGCTTGCAGCCCTTGGCATTAAAATATATTTCTATTGTCATTGCTTCACATTTTAGCCCCACAACTCACCTCTATATATTTCACAATATTTTTGTATGTGCAGAAATGATCTGCCAATGATAAATTTCCTTTACTAGGTCAAACCAAGAAGTCCATCAGCTGTTACTGAAATTGCAAGTTTATTAATTTTGCATGAATTGAAATGTTTGAAATATTAGGGGGCGGGGTTCTACATATGGAGTTATAAGATTATTAAATCAATACCTCTTATAATTCAGGTTTATGGATAATCTCCAAACTGAAGTTCTTGAAATAGAATTTCTTTCATACTCTAATGGGATGACTACCATCAGTGAGGAAGACTTTGCTCATATACTTTTAAGATATACAAATGTGGAAAATACATCAAGTTATCTGGAAAACGTACGCTGCAGCATGCCAGAAGAGCAAGTAAGCTTTCAGCAAAGACCCAAACATCTGCACGCACACACATACACAAAATCATAGCCTGATTGAAAGCACAGTTACCTGAAAATGTCAATCACTTCCAGTTACATGTGCTGAAATGTGATACCTTCTGTTGAGCAGGTGGGATTTGTGGGAAGGAGGGGTGGGTTGGAATAGCCCAAATAGTTTTGGAGAACGAAAAATGGGCAGGTCCTGTTAACCACTTAGGTTTCATTCATTTTCATTGAGTTTTTGGACATGGACATTCTGGGTTCATTTTGCATCTGAATGGTGCCTGGGCACATAGGCAGGAAGGAGTAATACTTTACACAACACCTTTCACTGGCTTTTGATATTATCTCAGAATGGCTAATTATAGCAGAATTCTTCTTTATTCTATTTGTAGTCCAGTTATTTGAGTGCCATTGCTCATGTAGACCATACATCAACAGTTACACACAAGAGGGAGGTATTGGCAGCCTCAGGGGAACCCTAAGGAGGAAACCTTTAAAACAGCCCAATGAGGATTAAGCATGCACAGTGCCCAGGGAATGCTGACTGACTGACTGAGAGGGAAAGAAACTGAAAACCAGATGGGAAGGAGAATGGAAATGAGTAACTGAAAGATAAATACAAAGCAAGATGCACAGAGATATAAAAATGGTAGGAAGACCCATTTCCTTGTCTAGACAGGTCATTTCCTGGTTCATATAGATACAGATCCTCCAACTGTCCCTATTTCCCAGGGACAGTCCCAGATTTACAGAAGCTATCCTAGTTTCTGATTTGATCCCAGAATGTCCTATTTTTCCTTGGAACAGCCCTATTTTCATTGGAGAAATGTTGGAGAGTATGCAGTTATGCAACCCCCAAGTCAATGAGATAAGAAACTATACAACCTAGAGAAGACATCTGAAGGCAGCCCTGTATAGGGAAGTTTTTAATCTTTAATGTTTTATTATTTTTTATTATATATAAAATGTTGGAAGCCATCCAGAATGACTGGGTCAACATCTCTATTTTCATTGGACTAAAGTTTGAGGGTATGTAGATGAGTCACCAAATGATGAAAGTTACAGCTTCTGATAGAATTCAGTGGAGAAATCAAAGATTTTAAAGTAGTTGGGACTGTAGACCACTGTGTCCCAATATGAGAAAAAAGCACACACACCCAATGAGAACTGATCATGGTAATAGGCACAGAATGCTGACTGTTTGGGACAGAAAACCAGGGGGAATGGGATGGAGTGGCTGAACCATGAAAAGAAAAACAACATTTTTTGAAGTGCCCCACTCGTTTCTACCAATAGTAAACTATTGAGTGTGAGTCTTTATGTAGCCAGAACAGCCCCATCTACAAAGTACAAAGGGGTGGTTGAAGCGGGTTACAGATGTACTAGGTTAGATTGTGGCAATGCAGTGTGCATTGTGTTGCCTTTGCTAGTGCAAAATTCAGTAGCCAGATAGCTGTCTTTGGTAAAACAATTTTAGCATGGGGCTTCTCAGTAGTGACTCCCCATTTCTGGAATGCTCTCCCTAGGATATACACCTGGGGACATCATTGTTTGCTTTTAGGCACCAAGCTAAAACATTTCTGTTTAACCAGGACTTTGACTGTTACTTGTAAGGGTCACGAGTTAGGGCTTTGGCGTTTGTAGTGCTCACCTTTTAGTGGGATGGGTAGAATTTGTCATAAATATTATTGAATGAGTGTGTTTAGGTTGTTGGTTTTTTGAACCTACAAAAGATGATGTTCAACATCATCTATCCTAAATGACATATTATTTAATTGTGATAGAATGCCACAAAGTCCCATGTGCAATTTTGCCATCTTTAGGGTATACGCTCTTTTAACACGTTTAATCTAGTTCTTCAGTCTCCTTAACACAGGATCATTTGTAGAAGGCCAGTGTGGAGTGAGTGGTTCTTAGAAGTGACTAAACAGAGCGTTTCAAAGAACTTGGGCGGTTGCAAAAGCAAATAACCTTGCTAGCTAAACTGTTTGTTAGGAAACAAAGGTGTTGTCTGGAGTAAATTTAAGCAACAAAGAGACATAGTGGCAGCTAAATGCATCAGTGCAAACCAATAGGGTTGATGTTGCAGGGACTCTTTCAAGCATGGAGTGCTTTGGATATCATTCGCTTTTATTTGTTTACAAAAAGATCAGGTTTAACTGTTTTAGAACTATTTGTAAACAGTTCAGCTTATTTTCAAATGATCACACTTTTCAACTCTTGACATTTTAGTTTGAGGGGCTTAAAAAAGAGGCAGTAAGCATCATTTAGCAGTTAGTGGTAGTTAAAAGGAGGAGAAAAACACCCAAAGTGCTTCGGTATCATGACACAGATAAGGCACTCAACAAATATACTTAAAGCACAGTACTAAAAAGAAACATGAATGTGCTACAATAATAGTGGTGTAAACAAGCATTAAAAATATAAATACTTGTTAAAGAATAAAATGGGTCATGTACCCCCACCCCCACCTAAAAAAAAGACCAAATATTCAGAGTTAGGGAAATGGGAGAAAGAATTAGAGAGCAAAGAAACCTAACTGCATGTTTTGGATTCTGGACATATCTGTATCATATGCACATAAAACAAAGTCATGGATTGCTTATCAAACTAAAATTTAACCATCAGTTATCCAGAGATCAAACAAACTATGACCTGTTTCTCCAAAATTTGGTTTAGTTTCAAGCTGCTGTTTCCATGTCCCTTTGTAGCTTAGTGAGTTTCCGGGATGGAGTGGGCAAACAAACCATGGTTTTTATTTTATTTATTTCCATACAAACAAATTGTGTATACCACATGATAGTAACAAAACTTATAAATAGTTTGGTTAAGGAAGGATACTAGGTTCATACATAATGCCAAGCCATAGGCAAAATAAACCAGAGTGAGTAAGCCAACAATAAGTGACGGCTTCAGATCATGGCTTGTTGACAGTAAAACAACACTCAACTCCCAACTTCCCACTTGACTAGAAAACACACAAAGCACTTCCCAGCCATGCAGGAAGCTCCCACAGCCAATTGCTCCCTCCTCCCATCACCATGCCATGCCACAAATGGTGTTCCCCAGTAAGTGGGGAACAGGTATTACCAATAAAGCTTCTGTCCGTTTGGCCACATGGGAGAGGCCTGACTCCTTCTGAGAGAGGCATTCTTTCTCTACTAGTACAATTTGGTTTGTGGAAGCAGGATTGCAACTTTGTCAGGGAAGGGGGCTATGAGAGGTATAGAACTGTCTCCATTGTATGCTGACTCCATTATCAGCTGCAAAACTGCTGCCAAACAATTAAAGAATGTTGCTGCTGCTTCTATAGTACTAATGTCAGTATTCTTTTATTCATAGGGCATTACATTTGATGAATTCAGATCATTTTTCCAGTTTTTGAATAATCTAGAAGACTTCGCAATTGCAATGCAGATGTATAATTTTGCAAACCGTTCCATAGGAAAAGGTAAAAATATTTAATGTCAATAGTTAATACTTTTTTAATATTAAAAGAAAAGAAATCTGTTTTGTTTAATATTTGTGTGAGCATCAAGTATTGTGCTTTTTCTGCCTGTTCGACCTCTCCCAAATCCTTTAAATATGTATGTACTGCATGGCAGTTATCCATGTTTGAATCCTATGAGACATAAAATGCCTCTTTGTATCTCAGGGTTTTCTTGCCATTTAATAAATATATGCAAGTGTGGTAGGGAAGACTCATCTATGAACCATTTATATACTTTTTTTTTTATATATGTATATGCTTGTAAAGCCACAGTAGCAGTAAATCAGCAGCTCCACAGAAGTTAAGCTGCATGCTTCCACCTATGGTCAAACTGTATATTTGTGAATAAATTCAAATAATACAAGACACTATAAGCCTCCAGCAAACCACCTCAAACCACATGAATGAAAATATACATGTATATTAGATGTATTCTGTACTCCACAATTATCATTTGCATTAGCAGTTGCTTTTTTTCAAGAGATCAGCTGTGCAACTAAGCTATAATAAGGGGCCACTTAGAACACAGTGCTCTTGACAAATATATATATGTGATGGAGAATGAGTTTTTTTCAATAATAAGTAGTGGTAATCACTGTGTTGCATGATGAGTTTGGCTAGCTGCTAAATTTCCTTGTTTCCGTAGATGAATTCAAGCGTGCAGTATATGTAGCTACAGGTTTGAAGCTTTCAATGCATTTAGTGAGCACTGTCTTCAAGATCTTTGATGTAGACAAAGATGATCAGCTAAGCTACAAAGAATTTATTGGTATTATGAAAGACCGATTGCAACGAGGGTTCAAGGTAAGAACATGGATTATCTCTTAATCACGAAAACTTATGAATGAGATATAAGCAGTCCATAAACTATTAAATTTTTGCTGTTTCCAAAACTATTTGAAATATAGCCATTTTTTTCATAGATATCTGTTCTACTCTTCAACTTGAAAGGGTTTCAAGAACTGCATCACATAGATGTGTATTTTATTATTATTTAAGGATGTGCCAAAATTCATAGTGTATGTTGTGATAAACAGTAACATTAGTCTGACTTTGAAATGAAACTCATGATAAATCTAAGGTTATTATTGAAATTAAAACTACCTTCATATATGTTTGGTTTAGTTTAGTTTAGTTTAGTTTAGTTTAGTTTAGTTTAGTTTACTAACCCTTAATTTACAGAACTGGGATTTGTTTGTTTTTTCTATAGCCAAGTCTACAGACACATTCTGATCCAGCTTGCTGTTGATCAAGTAGGTCCCCAGTTAATCATCTAGAAGGTTCAGTCTCATCATTCCAATTTATAGACTGGGAAATTGATGTCTAAAAGCTGTTGATAGCCTGTAGTTTTAGAAGTTTAATCTGTACTCCTGACTGCCCCCTAGAGACAATAAATTAACTAAATAGTAGTCAGCAGAAATGAATTTTGTCACAATGTATTTTTAAGTAATTCTGTAAATACTGTTGTGTAATTATGCATTTAATTTCACATTTTAAATTAGGCTTAGTCTTCTATCAAAAATACAGTAATCAGATTGCATTTATTTATAAGCCTGAAATACATGTACAATATAAATATTTTAGGTTAATGATTATAAGTAGGAATGAGCCGCTACCTACTTGCTCAGCCCATAAACGATTGGGCTGGACTATTCAAACAGTTGAAAAAACTCCCTTCTCTAACAAAAAAAATGTCTTGAAGAGGGAATACCAGGTGGCGGAGGGCATGGAACACAGCAGGGCTTCGCCTCAGTGGCAGATATCATGATCCTCAGCCAACTAGAATGCCCTTCTCCAATGTATGGGTGTGTGTTTTCCCCATTAGGACATGGGAACTGCCAGGGAAGCGTGGGGAACTTATGAGGTGGGGTGCTAGCTATTTTGTGCTCTGCCAAGCTCAAAAGGCGACTCAAAATCAGGATTAAAGCAAGTGGGCTGAAATACTCATACAACCCCAGTTTTGATTTCTTACATCATATCTGATCTATGAGGCCTTTAAAGAAGGAAGAATGAATTTATACACCTTCTCTAGTAATTTGAATTGGCAAGCCAACTATGCAATACCTTGCCTTCAAAATGTGGTGACAAAATTTATTTCATTGCTTGTGCTATGAATGTTGTTTTTTAAAAGTACCACAGTAGTGTGAGACTTCCGGGTTGGCGCCATCGCCGAATGGCGGACTCCCTCCGAGCTCCGGAGGGAGTCTGCTCGGCAGGGGCTGGGTCCTACCGCACCGGCGATGCGGGGACCCTTAAAAACCACGGCCACGAGGGTCGTGGACATGGAGACTCGGCTGGCACCGCTAGCGCCCTCCCGACTCGTGAAGGAGCCTTTTTAAAGGCTAAGGATCGGGTGCCGGGGAGAAGCGTGGTGCTTTGAGTCCTCTGCTATCCCTGCCGAGCGCAGCCGCATGCCATCCGGCGGAGAGCGCTGACTTCTTCTATTGAAAATTCGGACTTTTAGACAACAACCCGTGAGTAATTTGGAAACTGGGTTTAAAAGGAGGAAAAAAAGAATTTCTTTTTGAATTGGATACGAGCGGGGGGGGATCCAAAAAGGAAGTCAGTCCCCCCCCCTATTGTAAACCTTTCAAGACAAGGACGGGGCAACCAAGGTCCAAAAAGATTTGTATTGCTGATAAAAACTAAGAATTTCACGATGGGGAATTATAAGAACTGTGCTGGAGGATGAACGGAGGGAGAAGAAACGTAACCCCCCCCCCCCCTGGGAACCGGGGTGATTGAAGAGAGAGCCTGGTGAAAAGAGTCGGAGATTTTGACAGCTGTCAAAGTAGCTGTCAAAGTCGGAAAGTAGAGAGGATTTTATTATGAGAACTTTGCTGGCTAAATTTGTTACAATTTGCTACAATTTGTTAAAACTTGGATACAAAATGGCGAAAATATGGATAACAATCGGACTTTTGGACTAGAGAAGACAAAGTTATAACAATCCCCCTAGAGGAGTTTCGGGACATTACAAAGATGGTCGTAAGTGAAAAAAACACCATTGGAATTTTACAGGACTGGTTATCTTCTGGGAAAGCTGCGAAACGGAAACAATATTTTGTCTACAGGGTGTTCAGCTAAAGGAGACAATAGAATTTTCTATTGAAGAAAGGAAGGGACTGAACGCAAGTTTTTGTTCCTGAATAATAATAATCCCTGCAGACTTACTAAGCTTCTGAATTAGAACGTTTCAGCAGCGGAACAAGAGGAAACTGGACTACAATTTGGAAAGAACAATGGGGGGAGTTTTATTACAGATCTGAAGTTAAGTGTTCTAAAAATGTTTATGAAAGGGAAAAAAAAAAAAAAAGAAAAGAAAAAACCAGCAAGGAGTTGGGGGAAATAGGTGATTTATGGATTGTAAGAATCCCAGGCGGATAACATGGTTTGGTGGTCAGGGGGAAATTAAACCGGGGACAGGGGGGGAGAACTATAATCCAAAGGCTTGTTAACTTCTTTTTTTGAACTAGCTTTGTCTTATCTATTATACTCTTTATTTCTTATTTCTGATACTTTTATTATGTGGGGAGTTTTTATTATTAAAAAAAAGGGAAATTGTGGAATGAAAATGGGGTGGGCCTTGGGAAAGACATTTTTTGTGTTTTATTAAGGGTATTGATGTGGAGTGCAGAAATTTTAAATTCGAATAATGGTTTAACAAATTAAGTTTTCAATTAGAACTGAGAGCTTGTGGAGCCAACAATATGAAAAAGGAATATGGTAGGGGTGGGGGAAGGGGGGAGTCCCAGAAAGCGGATATATGAAAATAAGGATATATGAAAATATGTAAATTCTTGCTTTCTGTATTTTCTTTTTTTTGAAAATTTTAATAAATATTATTTAAAAAAAAAAAAAAGTACCACAGTAGTGTGGAGTTGCTGATTGTCCTTGTTATTAGTGTTGGGTTAAAATGTGTTGTTAGCCAATCTTCTTTTAGCATTCCCTATATACACTGTTCATAATTCTGAATATTATGTCTCCTTTGCAAATGTATTAAGGGATTTTATAATTGTTTTCTAACCTGAACTTTACAAATTTCTGCTCTGAGATCTGGTATGTTTAACTGCCACCCTGTGGACAGTGACTGTATTGCCAAAATATGTAGTGATGTTTGTACGTAATTTCACACAAGCTGTATGAAAGTAGAGTATGGAGGCTGTTTCCATAATACCTTATTTAAGATGTAGATTCAAAATCTTTGCTTAAAACATGCATTTTTTCTCTTCTTTACGAAGAACTTTAAGAAACAACACTCTCTATTGTAGCATCTTTAAAATTAATAGTTATTCCTATATTGTGGTATCATGCATAATTGTATCACAGGTGCATGAATATTTTAGCCTAAAATTATTTTTGCTGAGTTTTCTACACTATGACTAACAAGTACAATTCCTTTATTATTTTCATGCCATCTTCTCCTAACGCTCACCTTTGGCTGCCTTCACATGATGCTTGCACATGCACACTTCTTTGTCTTCTTCTCAGGGCTACAAAACCCTGCAAAAATACACCACTTTCAAATCCTGTGTGAAGAAGGAACTCAATAGCAGATAAACTATGGTATGTCTATGATGCACTGTGTTTCTAAAACTGTTGGTTAAAGATTTATCACTGTACTTAGCTGACCTTTCATTTGACAACTGAGAATCAAAATAACTGATCAGAAAGTGAACTCTGTATAATTTTGTTCAGTTCATTCAGAATCAAAATTTCAATTTCTTCTCCATTTTCCTCGGGGAACTTGTGCATAAACTTGTTTGTTCTAGGAATATCTATGTCCAAGTCTTTTGGCTTAAGTCTGGAGGCTTATGACCCAGGACTCCTGTATTACCGATTTTTGTTAGCATATATCAGGAGTTGCCAACCTTTCTGGGTCCATGGGCACATTTGAAAATTGGAGAAATTGTTGTGGGCACCATACCAAACAGGCACTGCAACCTATGCTGTTGGCTACCACAAACTCCTCCTTTCAGCACAATTTTCAGCATGCAGAGAGGGGGAGGTACCAGGGAAGGCCTCTATGGGACTATGTGTGCCCACGGGCACCACATTGGTGACCTCTGGCATATATGGAGCCGTGTTAAGCTCCAAGACAGTGTTTCCCACAACAGCACAATGAGACCTATACTTCATATAAACACGTGTCATACATTTGATAGTAAAAAATGTATAAGCAACCGTTAGATATTTCAGGATCATTCTGCCCCGTTCCCCCATTTAGAAAACATTTCATTTTTCTATAAAGGGAGTTGCTCCAGCTCCTTGATCATTTTCCAGGAAAGAGCACCTTAAAATGATTAGGGGCCTGGAGCATCTGCCCTGTGAAGAACCAGGGACATTATTGAGATAGGTAAAATGTATGGTATGGAGAAAATCAATAGATTTTTTTCTCCTTCTCCCATAATACAAGAACACTGGATCTTCCAATAATGCTGAATGGTTGGAGATACCAGGCAGACCAAAACGAAGTACTTCTGCACATAGTACATAGTTAAAGTATGCCATTCACTGCCACCAAATTGGACATCTTTAAAAGGTGATCAACTCATTCATGGAGAATAAGGCTGCCAGTGGCTTCATGATATCTATATATTCTAGTGGCAGTATGCCTCTAAATACCAGTTGCTGAGGAGCACAAAGGAGAGTGCTTTTGTTCTAATGTCTTGCTTATGAACTTTCTGTGGGCTTCCTCTGGTTGTCCAGTGTGGCTGGAATGCTAGAATAGATAGAGGTTAGTCTGAACCAGCAGAATTCTTATGTTCTGTTGTTGCCACTTATGCACAAAAGAGATGTGCTGTTTTATTCTAGAAATGTTTAAGTGTTCATCATACACTTCAAATTAGATAGAAATTTTAGTATTTTGATTTTCCCAGAAGAATATGTATGTTGTTAATTAATATAACCTTCATGTCCAGTATGTAAGAGGATTTAATGGGTTGCCATCCTGAACACCATAATGCTTCTGAGATTGCCCTTCATTTTATTTATAAGATATGCATAATTGTTGTGCAGGGTCACAGATTGCTATATTCATGCTTGTCCTCAAATTCTGTAAAATAGAATTCACACAAGAAGTATAGTTTTCTTTGCCTTGGCTAAGTGTAATGGAACCAGGAAATGGAGGATATGTGTAATTAAAATGCTGCCTGCTCACAAGTCACACAGCAGATTCAGCACTCTTCTCTTGCAAGCTATTTGCTTATGAAGGATTTTTATTTCCCATGGTCAAGTGGCTAGCTTCAAGCCTGCATTTTTCAATGGTTAGAGATTTAGAGTTTTTGCTCAAGAATCTACACTTTATCTGGCTCGAACCTACATTAATTCTACAAGAGTTAAGAATTTTATTTTCTGCTTTGTGTGTTAATATTTAAACATTTATTTTTTAAAAAAATTAAGGTATCAGGACTTTTTTAAAAAATCCTGTTTTTATAAAACAGATTATTATTTTGAATAGGGTTAAACAAAGATATTGTCCTTTACCTTAGCTGTTAACAGAGGCACTGCCAGGTTTTCTTAGTTTTGTTTTAATGTTGCATGGTAAGGGACATAGCCAAAACACCTAGCTCTTGTAAGCTATTTAGAATTTATTGTTTTGTTTTGTATTTTATATACAGACCTCCTTTAATGTAGCTGTAATTATGTTTGTTTTCATTAACAGAAAAAACCGAAATATGGGTTGAAGGACTACTATGTTTGTGTGATGACTGTAACAAGCAAACACATTAGGCAGCGTTGGAAGCAATTTCGGAATAGAGATATGCTGTGATGGATGGCAAGACACTTCCACTTTGTTCACCGCTGATGGTTTTTCTTTTTCTTCTTGGGCATGCCTTGCAAACTGAATGCAGAAATCATGAAGTTGGCATTTAAGCCAAACATCTTCCAGCTGTAGCTATATCTTATCATCTTGGACTGTGATCCCTAAAGTGCCCTGCTGTATAATTTTCATTCACTTCATTAGGTGTGAGTGTCTGTGGAGTGAGAGTCATCCTCTGAATATTTCTTCTTACAGGGATTCAAGTGAATCTTCGTAAGGATTTTATTTAACAGTTAGATTTTATTTTCTAATTAGTCATCTGCAGAGAAGACTTAAACATGTACTGAGAAATAAGTCAGTGGGACTTACTGCCAGGTAAGTGTGCACAGGATTGCAGTCTTAAAAAGGGTTATATTTACAGAACACTTACAACCAAACCCTATGGCAACAATATTATGATTTAGTATTATCTGGTTTTATCTTTGTGAGTTGCTTTGGATCCATCCTAATGGGGGGAAAGTGTACAAATCATTTCTTTTAAAAAAGTATGCATGGGGAAACCATTCCTGATCTTGTGGAGCCCTTTCGAAGAAATTAAAATCCTGCTGATCAGCTGTTTAGCATGGAAGGACACGATCTAGTCCTAAAAACAGCTGAGTTATTTCTGCAACAGCTCCAGATGCAGAGCCCCAAGTGTTGGATCAGTAACAGAAACTGCACGTATAGCACCCTTCTCCTTCTCCAGGTGGGACAAATACATCTAGTGTCCTGAGTTGGAGAGGATTGTTCCACTTTAAATATAATAACAAAATGTGAATTGTTTTAGGAATGTATTTTTAAAAAACATCTGTTGTATTTATTTTGTTTTCATATGCCATTCCATTTTCTTAATATGTTTGTTAGGCTGTTAAATGTGCCTATAATTATGACTATGGAGGGAAAAAATGTTTTCATATGATTTTATAATAGGAACATGTGGAAAGCAAATAGGAAATGTAAAATGAGATTTATTCCGAAGCAGAAGAAAATTTTGTAGCTCAAAGCTATAAAGCTGCATTCAGACCACTTTGAAACATCATGCTAAACAAGCTCTTATAGTATAGATTAATGTGAAAGTTAAAATAGTTTAAACATGGAAACATTATGGTACAGTGGTACACAAGCCACTTAAATTGGAGTATTTTAGTTTTAATCCTGGTGTTTCTCATTACATTCTGTTGGACTAAATCAAATTTCAAGTGGTTCAAGGATAGTAGTTTTATTGTTTATGCTTTACTCAATAGGTTAATCAGAATGTGCTGACTTCAGATTATATAATTATGGATAGCACTGCAACAGGAAATGTGTTTCCTAGCCTACTTAGTCTGTGCTATCTTAATACACAATCCTTGGATCCTGACAACAGAACATAATTCCACTTGCAAAATGAGGGTTCCTTGGCTCTTCCTCATTATAGACCCGTTTCCCTACAGAAGCAGCTCCTGATAGTCAGAGACCCTCTGGAACCTCAGGGGGCTGCTACTGGAAAGAGGAATCCTTGGAAATCAGGAACATCTCCTTGCATGAGCAAAAGCAACTTCTGCTTGCACTTGGGCATCCTTGGTTCCAAGCCCAAGTGTTTCCTTTGCACTTTCTTTAGTTAGCTGAAAATACTTTAGTCATGTAGTGCATGACTTAGTAGATAGATGCATTGTCCTCTGGAGTTAACTAGCATGCAACACTAAAAACAGACCTTAAATTTTGTGCTAGTTTGCTTCCAGTTTTGGTAGTTGCAAAACAAATGGAATGCCTGCATTAATGTTTAGTCATAGCCTGTCACAGAATCTTATAATGATAATGTGCCATGATTTTATATGGATATGTCAATTAAAAGGTCACTAAGTAAGAAATCATGTGAAAACTGCAAGCAGTAAGCTGCAGCTTTCAAGACTGCTTTTTAAAATAAATGTTCTATAGCAGTAGGGGGTTTTTAGAAGATAATGAATGGATACAGTGCAATTTTCTTATCATATGTGCTCTGCTGACTAGTTCACAGACTCACTTGGCAGAACCTCTACACATGATAGAAGGCTAGGCGTTACTTCTTCACTTACCGGTATGTGATGTTAGGTGCAGATACGCAGTTCAGGGGCTTGTGCACAAGAATCATACACCTTGCTGCCCAGTTTTGAGGGATTGCTGGATCACAAATGATTTTATATACCTAGCAAGGTGGGGCAAAAGGAGAGGTGTATCTACAGCATTGTGCATAGAGAATCCTGGGCAAGATAAATGTAGGACCCAGCCCTAATTTTCTAACATTACATGGTGGTACTTTTGGCTTCATTAAGGTCAATGGGAGTAAGTTAAGAATTTCAGTAAAATAGATATTTCACTCATGAACTTTGTATCCAGTTAATTAAAATCAATGGGAATATAGGATATATAAATTTGTGCTGGATCACACCCATAATTTGAAACAGTGTAGTGCTGCATTTACAAAAAGTATGAATTAAACAGAAGACAGAAAAATTGAGTCAACACCGACAGATTTAAGGAGCAATTTGCAGGAAGAACATGGAAAAAGAATATTTAATGAAGTTTGGAAACTAAACAAATGTATGCTTTCCACATCCAAGGCCATAGTATAGAAATTCTGGCTTTTCTCTTTCCAAAATGTATAATTTTACATCACTGTTACAGGGATTAAACTACATGCAAGATAAATGCATTAAATGCTTCTACTAGAATCCTTCCTTTCTCTGTCTCTCCCTTTAAAATGTGTACAAGCCAGACTACATGGAGTTTTTTTCCATTACAGTCTAACCTCAATAAATATTCTAAACAAGTGCACATATTTTGTAGTTCCAGCAGTTACTTATTTTGTTCTGTTTCCTTGTATCAGTCCTGCCAAAGTTACATGTCTCCTAAGACGCTGTTTTCACCAGTACCCCTCCTGTGGGCTTGAATGGATCAGTGGGATTGGGTAAAGATGCCTTTGGACATTGCTTTTTCCGTGGTTGAAATAGGTGTGCCAGGCCAAATTTTTGTGTTTGCCTTCTGAAACTAGTCCCAAAATCTCTCTGCTTGCATAAAATGCATTGTGATCCTAATGTGATAGTCACCCCCCTGAAGCTGCTCTAGCTTACCTTTGAACAAGATGCATCTTCTGTGTCCCCATCTTTACCAGCACAGTATATTGTACAAGAATCCTGGTCTTACTCCATTCCTTAAAAAGCTTACCAAATTCTAGTAATAAAGTAGTTCCTGTATATATATTTTATTAATGGTGACTCATCACTTATTGAACTGTGTATAAGAGTCAGTATGAGTTAGAAATAATTTTACTGGGTAATAAAAAAATAGGCAGGGAACTATATACAGTGGTGCCTCGCAAGACGAAATTAATTCGTTCCGCAAGTCTCTTCGTCTTGCGAGTTTTTCGTCTTGCGATGCACGGTTTCCCATAGGAATGCATTGAAAATCAATTAATGCGTTCCTAGGGAAACCGCCTTCAGACCAGGTCCGGGGACAGTCTGTCCCCGGACCTCTTCTGAAGGCTGGGGGGGGGGCAAGGGCTTTTCTTCCCACCCCCAGCATTTTAAAAAACCCCGGGACAGCGGAGGACTTCTCCGCTGTCCGGGCGATCTTAAAATGCTGGCGGGCGGCATTTTAAAATCGCCCCGGGACAGCGGAGGACTTCTCCGCTGTCCGGGGCGATTTAAAAGCCCCTGGGAAGGCAGGCAGGGGGGACAAAGACTTTCGCCCCCCGCCAGCCTTCAGAAGAGGTCCTGGACCTCTTCTGAAGGCGGGCGGGGGGCGAAAGTCTTTGCTCCCCCCCCCTGCCTTCAAAAGCCCTCCGGGACAGGCAGGCAGGGGGGAGCAAAGACTTTCGCCCCCCGCCCGCCTTCAGAAGGTGTTCCCTCCCCCCCCCGCCCGGCTTCGGAGCACCGTTCCGAAGCCGGGCGGCGGCGGCAGGTGTTCCCTCCCCCCGCCCGGCTTCGGAGCACCGTTCCGAAGCCGGGCGGCGGGGGGAGGTCTTCCCTCCCCACCGCCCGGCTTCGGAGCACCGTTCCGAAGCCGGGCGGCGGGGGCAGGTCTTCCCTCCCCCCCGCCCGGCTTCGGAGCACCGTTCCGAAGCCGGGCGGCGGGGGCAGGTCTTCCCTCCCCCCCCCGCCTGGCTTCGGAGGAGCCTTCCGAAGCCCGGCGGCGGCGGGAGGAGGTGTCCCCGCCCAGCCGCCAGGCTTCGGAGGAGGTCCGAGGACAGTGGGGAAGACGCGCTGCGCTTCCCCGCTGTCCCTGAGATTTCCCTATGGGCTGTCGTCTTGCGAAGCAAGCCCATAGGGAAATTCGTTTTGCGAAGCGCCTCCAAAACGGAAAACCCTTTCGTCTAGTGGGTTTTCCATCTTGCGAGGCGTTCGTCTTGCGGGGTACCACTGTACACATATCCCGTAAAAGAGGCAAGTAAATACCAGTTTCCTATTTTTCAAAATTCTGTTGACATTAATCCCCTCATTTGATTTGGCTATTCTTTAACATATAAGGCACTTATCTGCCACCATTCAACATTCAAAACTCACATACTTCAGATTTCATTGGCAGATAAAATAACCCATTCAAATATAATTTGCAGCAGTAACACAAGGAAAAAATGATAGATCATTAATTTATTTTTAACAAAATTAAGTCTATTTCCTATGTTTCTCTTTTATGGTAGGCAATTACAATATCAATGTAAATACAGTATAGAGCTGTATTTAAATTTAACACAGACCCATATCTATTTATATGGTAGTAAACTGCTGCAGCAGAGAAGGATGAATGTCTGTAATACTATGCAACCACAGCATAGAACTGTCATTTCCATATATGAATTATATATCTTGATTTTGACCTCAGCTGTCACGAATGCAAGGCCAGAGTAAGTGCCAGAGTGTAAGGTCCCTCCTGGGACTGACCCAAACACTCACCTTTCCCAGGTGGCCTCAAGGCCACTGCAGAAGGGGCCACAGCTGCGGCAGGAGATGGTAGCCCCCATCTGGCTGAAGGTGACTGAGCTGAGCAGCGCTTCCCCAGATCCAGGGGCCACAATCCAGACACCAGGCTCCTGCCCTTCCCCACCATGAGATGCCTGGACTTCAGGCACTGAGGAACCAGGATGAGCCGCAACCTCATTGGCAAGCAGCTGGGTCTCTCCATGGTGGATGATATCAGACTCATGGAGCTGCAGGAACTGCAGCATAGGCAGTAGTGCCTGCCAGTCAGTGAGCAGCTGGGAAGTGGTTGGTGCAAGGCTGGGGGTGGTTGGGCATCATGTATTTGGATGTCCCCAAAAAAGGGATGTCCTGGACAGTTGATGGATATGTGCCATGGACCCGCTAGAGCACCGATTGGGAGCCACTAGTATAGACTATGGTTTGCTTTTGATTCTCATTGGATGGATGGCTCATTTGAGTCAGTGTTGCACTGCCTGCTTACTCGGCTGTGCTTTGCTTGCTTGCTTGCTTGCTCTTTTCCAGGAAGAAATAGCAATGAGGTGCACTGCTAGGGAGTTCTGCATTTAAAGGAGACAGAGCTGAGCAGCTGCACTAATAAGTAAACATTTGGCATATACACTCATCCGCAAGATTTTTATTGTATGCCAAGGAACTGACCATTAGGCAGAGAAATTGCTTGGCATGAAGAACTGACAGATTATGAGCCCATTCCTGCTCTGCTAAAACACTCACCGCGACGCCAAAAAACACATTAGGAAATCACGTGATACAGTCTTCCCTGGACTATACAACTTCAGAATACGGGGGGAGGGGGCAGCATGCACATGAAAGTGAGCACTCATCAGGCAGAAGGGTTCCTGCTTTTCCTTCTCCTTCCTAGTGCACTATTGTTCTACACACAGGACATTATTTACATTGGGGAGATGGATATATGTGGGGTTGCTCTTAGCTGAAATAGTTTGGACCCAGTCCATTTATTTTCACAAGAATTATTTGAATCACTTTTCTAAAATCAGGAGCCAAATGCTAGGAAAGCAGTGTGCCTCTATGAATCATAACTTACGACAAATGATTAAATCATAAATGTTTTAGGGCCAACAAAAATAATCCTGCAGGGTAATAAAAGCTGGGTAGCACAAATACACCCACAACAACTATTATCTTCTTTTAAAACAGTAATGAGAAGCATTTTTGTTTTTTCTCATTGTTTTAAGCATAAAACACAAGGCTGTATTACTTAGAATGGTGCCCCTTCTTTGTACAGATTTAGTGCATAGATTGGAGTGTCAAGAGGGCATCTTTGAATGCATTATTACAGGCAACACTGCGGTACAATGGAGCAGCACATCTGGCTGTTAACCAGAGAGTTGGTGGTTTGAGCCCACCCAAGGATGGCTGTGGGCAGGATTCCTGCATTGCAGTTGGTTGGACTAGATGACCCTCAGGACCCCTTCCAACTCTATCATTCTGTGGCTTAAGCAAAACATAGGAGGGTAGATGGACTTTGGGGTATGTGTCTTTTAATTTCGTGACTGCTGTCACCATCTGCAGTGATCATGGAGCCCAAGAAAGTAAAATCTCTCACTGCCTCCATTTCTTCCCCTTCTATTTGCCAGGAGGTGGCCATGATCTTCGTTTTTTTGATGTTGAGCTTCAGACCATATTTTGAGCTCTCCTCTTTCACCCTCATTAAAAGGTTCTTTAATTCCTCCTCACTTTCTGCCATCAAGGTTGTGTCATCTGCATATCTGAGGTTGTTGATATTTCTTCCGGCGATCTTAATTCCGGCTTGGGATTCATCCAGTCCAGCCTTTCGCATGATGAATTCTGCATTCATTTAAGTTTAAACCCTTTCTATTACTTTCTATTACTGACTATATTTGCAAATCACCTTGCCACTAAGAGAGGGACAGAAATGATGTCCAATAAGAATACTGAGAACACAAATCCCACAGGACTTCAAAAGCTACGGCTCTAGGCTTGGATGGGCTAAAGAGGCACATGGTACCTAACAATTCTGACATAGCAGTGCAGATCTACCACATCCCATGGTTACAGACCTCTGAGACTGACCATCACATCCACTTACTTACCAGCTAGAAGAGACTCATTCAGCCAGTATTCACTAGTGAGTTGCTGAGTTAAAGTTAAGCTTTTCTATTGTGCTTGGTTAGGACTAGCAAATCCTTAGCCTCAAAAGGCATTCCGAGGCACTTTCGCTTTTCATCCTGTCTTTTGCACGTTGCTCAGATTGGGGCATCTTGAGGTTCTAGTAAAAAAACAAAATAGACCCAACAAGCCTGGAGTCTCCCTGATGTACATAACACAACTGTGGCCTCAAGGAAGATCAGAGGCTATGGTGGTAACACAGCCTTCATCTAGGCACACAAGGGCATGTGATTTTCTTACAAATCAAAAATAGAATAGCTGCCTTTCTTGCTTCCTGCTTCCCCCACTTCCCTTTTTCAGGGAAATCATAATTAGACAGCGCCTCTCTGTTGGTACTTGTTCCTGACCAGCGGTGCCTACTTGAATAAAATATATTGGAGGGGGGGCAGGTAAACCCCACCCCACATAATCAATCATGGATTTATTTTAGGGGGCAGGTTTTATGTTGGGCGGAAGGCAGAAACGAGTTATCTGTGATGCAGTTGGTTAAGTATTTTTATTTATTTACTTGATGGGGGGTGCAGCTACGCCCATGTAATCAATCACAAGACACACACACACCCTGTTTGAATGGCAATGCCCATCAACTTTGGGGTGGGGCTGGCTCCCTGCAATCTTTTATGCGGCGAAGGGACCTCAGCCCCCAGATGTTGGTGCCTAGGTTCCTGAGGGGATTTCTTGCACCGGAATCAATTATATATGTGTGTGTGCCTATACAGAGTACTGGTTTTTTGTTTTGGTTTTTTGCGTGTGCGTCTGTGTGTGAAGAGAAAGAACTGGCTGAGGCGGCTTCCTAGCTAGCCTGTGACTGGCGGGAAGGAAGGACGACGCTCGCGGGGCGGGGGGAGGCGGCTGAGGGGAGGAGCGGCCGCCGCCGCCGCCTCACGCCGCTCCGCCCGGAGAGGGCGGCACAACGGGCGGCCGGGCGGCCAGGCGGGAACAGGGGGGAAGAAAGCCCTGGGACCGCGCAGGCGTCGCCTCCGTCGCCGCCTCCGCCGGCGGGGATGTGCGTCGAGGGCCCCGGGCTCCCCCGACGGACCACCGAGCAGCTGAAGAGGCCGAGCGCTGAGCGGGCGGGAGAATGGGGTGCGGGAAGATGGCGGCGCCGGCAGGGCCGGCGGCTTCGTCGAGCATCTCGCTGTCCCGCAGCAGCAGCAGCAGCCGCTCTCGAGCGGGAGGCGTGAGGAGAAGCTGCCAGTGGCTCATTTACTGGGTGCCGGTTCTCTTCATCGGGAGCATCGTCGCCTGGTCCTACTACGCGTACGTCGGCCAGCTATGCTTGAGTGAGTCCCTGGAGGGGTGGGTGAGAGAGGAATGGACGGAGATAATATATTTATTCAATATATGTGGCGACTCGCGGGGCGCGGGGGAGAAGAGAGTTTCTCCAGAGGCACCTCTAGCCAAAGCTCGCCTAACAAATGGGGCGCGGGCGCGGTTTGGATATTGGCTCCCACTCTTCTCCCGGCGAGCCTATTAGCCTTGTCTTCTTCTTCGGCCTCAAGCCTTAAGCTGCGTCGGGGGCAGCACGAGGGGCACCTTTTTATTTTATCCCTCCTGCTTGCCTTACGCCCTCCTCCGTCCCTCGATAATAACGCGCGCTTCAGAATTTGAACTTGACTCCTTAGGGGCGTGCTGGGGTTTTTTGTGTGTGTGTTTTTAAACTGTTGTTTGTTGAGGTAAAACACTATTAACACGGGTTGCGCTTTCAATAGACCCGCATGTGCTTGTGTATGTGTGTGTAAACACGCGTGCACACGCGCACACGTTCACTCAGAGAGAGAGAGAGAGAGACTGTGTCGCGCGCACGCTCAGCATAAACAATCTATTGCCCCAGAGCCGACTCTCCTAAGGCAAACCGGCCGCTGACACTCAGCTGATAGGAATACCTTCCACAAGAGGAGGAAGTGGGCACTGCGGGTTGGGAAACATCCTCGTTTGTGGCCGACAGGGAGTTGGACTCTTGTTTTCACCTAATAATTTCTCCCCCAAAAAACTTTTTCCCCCTTATCTTTTTCTTTCCTTCTTTCTTTCTTTTTGAACACTTAAAATCAAGAATAGTGGTTTGGTGCTGCTCTTAATCATGATAGAAAGGCGAGCATCCTGATAGGGCTTTTTCCTGCATGGTGTGTCTAATCTGTGTACATGATTGCAGTTCCAGACTGATTTATGTGGTGCTCTGGATTATGTAATGCAGAGTAACACCACTGTGATCTTGCATATGTAGGTCTGGAATGTTTTCATGGTGAACAAAACATCCTGCTTTTTGCCCTGCCTTGGGAGTGGTGACAGCAGCAGCTAATCCGCTGCTGCTCCTACCGCAGGTTGTTGTTTACATGCTTAGCATTGCCTGGGCTGAGCCAAGTAGGATCTTTCTCTTCACAATCCCATGTGTTAAGAAGGATAGACTTGGGGGGGGGGCACATGTACACACACTCACACTCAGAGTGCCTTGGGTTCTCTAAGGATAGGCATACAGTTAACTTGTGATGTTTAGCAGGCATCTAAGGGCCAAATGGTTGGGACCCTTCTGTGTCTGATTTTATAATTGTGGGTATTTTTGTTTAATGTGTATATTTACTCTAGCCCAGCACACATTGCTTATTAGAAATGAGCAGATACAAAATATAACCTACTTGGCAGGCACTGTATAGAGAATAGTAAATCTTCCTTCATCTCCTACCCCAACATTATATTTTTATGGTTCTAGTGTTAAAAAGAGATTTAGGGATTAATTGCAGTGTGATTTTTAGTAGTCTTGGCTTTTTCCTTAATCTGCTAAGAATAAAAAGGAAGGTCTCTTGAGAGACACTCTGCCTTTTGTAAATGGTGCCTCCTGGGTTAATTAAATGCTAGCATGTGCTAAGCTAGGTCCCAGTCATGCACTAAAAAAATCTTGTGCATGCTGGTTTACTATTGTGGTGGTGATGCTTATCTGCAAGATAGTAAACAACTAACAGCAGTGTACCTCCCACACAGAGTACAACTACAATATGAATTTCTGGGAATTAAAACTGTACACCATTGCCATCTTCTCTATATGCTTTATTTTCTCCACACACACACACACACAAATGTGCTTTGAGGATTTGGATCAAAATATGACAGTTTAATTCTGTTTTCTGCTATTGTGAATAATTTTGTGCTAGAGATAAAAATGCTCTTTATACAAGGCTATAATTGTACATCTATAACATGAAATAAAATGTCTTCCATGTTTCAGTTTCAGAACTGTAAAATAATGTTTAGTGTGCTAAAGGCTAGCTGCTGTTATTTAGTAGATTTTTTGTTGATCTTTGGCAGTTGTAGTAACTTTCTTTCTTAAACATACAGCAAATGCTTTAAAAGCTGACATCCCATGTTTAAGACTGCCTACATAGGTAGTGACCAACATTTTAAAGAAGTGTTCTACAAATAAAGTCTAAGGTAGATAGCATCACTGTTTTGGTGCATATCATACTAGTACAGTAGTCTTCAGCTTCTCAAACCTGGGGCCCATTCAGGATGCAGTTGTCAGTTTTAGTACATATGCCAATTTTTCCTTTTCTCTTTCATTCTTCCTCTGTCTTCTACTTTTTCTCTCCTCCCCCAATCTTTTCCCTCCTCTGAACAATGTAAAGAAATGAACAAGAAAAGGGTAGAGTTGCATGACCTAGTTTTGAGACACAGCCTGACCCAATGCATCTTTCGTTTATTGATGTGATTTCCCCCCTCCATTTGCATAACAGGCAGCAGTGCACTATGGGAGAGAACAACAGATTGTTTGTCTTTAACACCTGATATTCAGTGGTATACTGCCTTTGAACATGGAGGTTCCATTGGGCCAGTGGTGACCATACACTTAAATCTAACAAATAACAGGAAAATCTTTTAGTGTCCCTTATCATATGGATTCAGTTTTTTAAAAAGCTTCCAGCATATAATGTGTGAGACAGTCCTGCTTTCAAAAGTACCAGACTGTATTCTGTTCTTGGACACAGCAGGATTGCCATGGCTTGGAAGACAGGGGTTGCTACAAACATAAGCACACCCCACTTGCTCTGACTCTTCTGCAAGGCTCCTTGTCAGGCAGTGAGTGCAAAAGAGATGCTCTTTCTTTACCTTTGTGGAATATTTAGTGAGAATGAGGAAGCTCAATAGCTGCTAGAAACAATTATTGACTCCCAAACCCAGTGATAGGTTGTAGAATCCTGATGAATGGTTAATAACCATTGATAGGCTTCCCCCCTGTGATAATTGGATATTTCTCGTAAAAAAAAATGGTTAGTTATAAACATTTTTGTCTTCAAAATCTAGACTTTGTTTAAAGGCACAAATTAGCTGAAGGAATGCACTTTTAAGTCCTTTTTGTTTCAGTGGGAAAGTTAGTGTGTGCATAACGTTAGCAGGAATGTATCCATAGTGGTTATAAATAAAGCGATTGGACTAGGAATATTAGATTTCAATATGAAATTTAATACTTCCTCACCTATTAGCTTTCGCCCTAAACATTGTGTCCTTAATCTTTGGGAAAGATAGGACAGATTCTCATGACCATTTGGACAATCATTGCCTTATCAGAGATTACTGTACACATTGATGGCTTGTCATCAAATCATAATCACATACAGGATCAGATGTTTAGCATACCATTTTGATTTTTGATGTTGTGCGCATCAAAAATTTTAAGATTTTGTATCTCCCCCAGCCCTAAATACTTTCTGTATCTTTAACTGGGTGCCCCAAGAAGTTACCAAGCATTTATTTACTTACTTCATTTATATCCTACCATTCCTTCAAGGAACTCAGGGTGGTAGACATGCTCCACACACACATTTTATCCTAACCCTGTTGGTTGGATTATAGTGACTGACCCAAAGGTACCCAGTGAGCTTAATGACTGATTGGGTATTTGAATTTCCCTAGTCCAACCTTCTAAACGGAGCCAGCAAACTGGCACCCGCTGGTGCCATGGCACCCATGATCGCCTTCAGCGGCGTCCCTGGGCAGGGGCTGCAGACTCTGCTTTCATTTTTTTTAAAAAGCCCCTATAGTAAGAAAGTTGTGAAGCAAAATGCACAGGTACCCTTTTAAGTGATCTCTGTGAAGTGAGCCAGACTGACTGATCGCACCTGTCAGTGATTTTATCCAATAGGTGAATTCAGAGCTGTGACAGATACCAGGCAGTAGGAATCCATGAGGTCCCAAAGAGCTGTTGTTTTTCCCTCCCCTTGGTCCTTGGAATCTCTGTAGCTTGCCCTTCCTTTTTCCTTAGCAACTAAGATGCATATTTCTTGTGGTGGGTTTGTCTGAGATCAGATAACTCCCAGAAATTATTTTTTGCAAATGCTACAGCACAATACATGTGGGTGGATATTAAATAATTCCCCTTCCCACAAAAGGCAAATGTGAAAACTTTGCAGATAGGCCTAGGATTGTCTCCTGAGCAGGAGCTAAAGATCAAGCACTCATTAAGAATTCACTGTATAGTTTACTTACAGTACGGTGGTGCATATGTTTATTCAGAGGTAAATGTCTTTGTGTTTAATGTGACAGCCTAGGCTTTGGTTGGCATAGGGAAGGACAGGCTTATTGTGCCTTTAACAGCTGTATGATAGGCAGAAATTCAACAGATTAATCCTTTTATAGTATGGAAATTCAATTGTAGAGAAAGTTTTGCCTACGATTTATGGTTTGCCCCCCATGTTTTGTCATACCATGCCCCCTTTGCAGCTATTTTATGACTAGCACCCACAGTACACTCTCAACATTATAATTGTGACCACTGGACCAAAATAGTTGGTGACCCCTGCCCTATATTAACACATTTTTATTTGATTTGATTTATACCATAATATTTCATTGTATTGTTTAATGTTTCTAATTTAACATTATCTACCTTGATCAGTTAATCACATTACAGTATCATCAGAGTACATGGGATTTGTGCTGCCATTCTCAAGTTGATTCCTGGGGTGGGTTTTTTGTTGTTATCTTTAATTTTCTTGACAGATATTCAAGCCACAAAACTAGTGTGCTGTGTTGTTTGTGTCCTTATTCTCTTGTTCCCTGTCTCTGAAATGCCCTGCCTCCTGATACTAGAACATTTCCATCAGTTTTGGTTTTGAAACAATGTTTAAATACATGCTTGTTCTCCCAGTTTCTACTTGTTAATTTTCCTTCATTTCATTTCCTGTTGTGTCATTCTCATATCTCATATATTTTTGTCGATTAGATAAGCCTGCAGACAGTACTGTGCTTCATTTTTATTGTGCATCACTTTGTTTTGTAACTGCTTTAGAAGTTATGGTGTCATTGTTATGGAACCTTGTTCTCCCCCTCCCCTGCCCTTGATGGTTTTCTGAAGGTGGCAATTACCATTCAACCTGCTATTCTTCTGGTGCTGCAATCCTGTAAATACATACCTGAGAGAGAGCCATCTTGTATTCAGTAGGACCTAATTCTGAGTAAGGATTCATAGGATTGTACTGTGAGTTAATATGAACAACATAGAAGTCTAAGCAGTAGTGCACGGAACACTGTGCCGAGTGCCACAGCGCACAGAAATGTCGTTTACCTTCCCACCACAGCAGTACCTATTTATCTACTCGTGCTGGTATGCCTTCGAACTGCTAGGCTGGCAGGAGCTGGGACAAAGCAATGGGAGCTTACCCCATTGTGCGGATTTGAACCTCCGACCTTACGATCAGCAAGTCAAGAGGCTCAATGGTTTAGACTACAAGATGTAGTGCTGGCCACTGGCTTAGAAGGTCTTTTTAAAAAATCAGACATTTATGGAGGATAGATTTGTCTGTAGTTATTAGCTGTGAAGGCTAAATGGAACCTCCATATTCAGAGGCAGCATCTGAAAACCTGGGAGACAGTGGGACAGGGCTATTGCTGTTATACTCTGTGTGGGGGCTTCCAATAGCTTCCAATAAGCATTTGGTTTGTCTGATGGAAACAAAATAATGGAGTAGATGGATATTTGGTCTGATCCAGCAGGATTGTTATTGCATTCTATTCAGCTGTTACCAAAATAGTCTCTACTGCCTCATAGATATATAATTAACACTATATGTGAGTTCAATGTGTTCTTAACTATCAGCACCACATTTAGCACATGCTGAAAGACAAATCGACTGGGATTTTGCAAGTTGTGTATTAGAAATGCCATTAATGCTCAAGTTGCCTTCATCCAAAGCAGTCAAAAACCATACCTTGGTTCTCGAACGGCCTGGTTGACAAACAAATCAGCTCCCGAACACCGAAAACCCGGAAGTAAAGTGTTCCAGTTTTTGAACATTCTTCTGAAGCCAAACGTCTGATGCGGCTTCCGCTTGAGTGCAGGAAGCTCTTATAGCCAGTTGGAAGCCACGCCTTGGTTTTCAAACGGTTTCGGGAGTCGATTGGACTTTTGGAATGGATTAGATTCAAGAACCAAGGTTCCACTCTATGTATTAGATCTCTGTAATTGCTACTGGAGACTTGCCAGTACAGACAATGACTAGTTAATGTGTATCTCAGAATTGCTTATGCACACACAGTGCACACCAGGAAGTGACCGAAAATGTCACAAAAAACATCAAAAAATGGGTGGAACAGGGGCATAACAGGTGGGGTGTGCTTTTATGCACTCTGCTGATGCATGTGGGGGCTGGGAACAGAATCTCCATGTGAAATGGTCATCAGCTGTATTTGCTGTAGCTATAAGGTTAAAGAAACTGTTTTTTTCACCCTCTCTTCTTCTTCACCTTTTCATATTCCAATACTGAAAAAGAGCCATGTAGTACCTCAAATGCTAACAGATTTATTGTAGTAGAAGCATTCAACGAGAAACATATGCTATAATGAATCTGTTAGCATTTAAGGTGTTACAAAATGCTGCTGTTGTATTTGCTGTAATGGATTAGCACAGCCAAACCACCCCCTCTGAATTTTTATCACTCTATCTTAATATTTTTGCAAACCATACTCGTAAGGAGCTGCACTGGAACTGCTTGTGAGGAACTGCCTCTGACACATAATTTGTACTTGCATTGCATGTACCTGCAATGCAGCCACTGATTCTATAACCTTACTTCAAGGGGGAAGACTGTAGGCTTCTGGCCAGGAATGTTGAAATAATTTTAAATAACATAATTTTTTAAAACTATGGTATTCAGTTTTAAAACTGGTGTTCAGCAAAAAGACACATGAATGAAGAATAATTATGACCACTGGGAACAGCAGAGGACTTTTCGTGTTAATCCAGAAGCAGGCGTATAGATAGTATCTTCGAGCCAAACTGGAATTTGTATGCAACTGTGTATGACTCTCCCATGTTTACCCACAATTAAGTTTGGAGAAACAACTAAATGGGAGATTTGTTGACTCTTCTCCTCTACTCCTTCCCACTCCACATTACACCCTACTCCCAGCAACTTCTGCCAGCCTAGCAGTTTGAAAGCATACCAGCGCAAGTAGATAAATAGATACCGCTGCGACAGGAAGGTAAATGGTGTTTGTGTGCTCTGGCATTCTTCACAGTCTTCCGTGCGCCAGAAGCGGTTTAGTCATGCTGACCACATGACCCAGAAATCTGTCTGTGGACAAACTCCAGCTCTCTTGGCCTGAAAAGCGAGATAAGTGCCACACTCCATAGTCTCGTTTGACTGGGCTTAATCATCCAGGGGTCCTTTACCTTTCACTTTACTCCTAGCAGCTTTTATCCCTCACATAAAAATGTCAATCTTTTTTGTGTGTGTGTCCATGAGTACATCTAAAATCTTGAGAAAGTGTCATGAGTGCTGTCACAAAATGAGAACCATAGGAATACCCATTCACAAAATGACTGTCAATGACGACCAATTGCAAAAACACCCATTTCACAGAAGGTAAACTCTCTTCTCCCTCCACATAGGATAAAGAGAATCACACAAACAAACACATACACATGCCTCAAGGAGAAATCACATAGAAACACACTCTACTACTTCCCTTCTTGTTTGGATCATTTTACTTGCACTCCGTCCAGATGCATTGTGTTGGTCACTGCTGTAACAAACAAAAAACTATGTCTTCATACTTTACCTTCTTACTTGCCTGTTTTTGGTCCTTATCCAGAAAAATTCATAGAGGCAGGATATGGTAAAAAGTGATGATCCCTTGGTCATCTCGGTGTTCTTTTTAAGGTGGTGATTGCTTCCTTCCCTCTTATGAAGGGAGAAGAAAAAGGTGGAGAGCTCAGAGGCCTTATGGGCACCCTGGGAGGTCAGCATGGGGCTCAGCTGTATTCATGGGCACCATGTTAGCAATACCACAGCCCCAACAAAATGCCAAATGCATATACAGCCATTTGTCTACTTCTTTTGCTCAAGGAAACTGGTGTTATATATGGCCATGGTGGCTGGGAGCAGTCAGCCCTGTTTGAATTCCATAAGTGAAGTTAGTTGTGGCTTGACTAACTTGTTTCATTGGTTTCAATAGAACTTAATCATAACTATGTAGTATATGGGCTATATCCTGCCTTCCTCTCTGGGCAGTGTATTAGAGATTAAACAGAAACAAACCAGTATGTCTCAAACAGAACAGTGAAAAAGTATGGTGTATTAGACATAACACAAAACAAGGAAAACATTTTAGATGTACTTTATGCAGAAAGTAATGTGATTACAAAAAACAACAACCCACAAATGACAAGGACCTGGAGCTTAAAATTGTAATGGTAATTCCTATAGCACTTCTTAATTTTTTTCCAAGTGGTTTTAATCTATTACATTTTCTCTTTTAACAAGCATGTAAAATAGGCCACTTATTTCCATATGCCCAAAAGGAATATAGGTTAAGAGAAAGTGACTTGCCCAAGACCACACTCAAACCCATGACATTGATGATATTTGAACCAAATATCCTCAGTGTGGGTCTTTCTTTATCCATTAGGCAGACCAGCTCACTAGATAGCTTTGCTTAAAGGAAAAGTTCTTGAAAAAAGATGATGTGACAGTTAGGCAATACACTGAAAGTATTTTAATTGAAATATTTGTCACATAATTTTACTGTGACAAGTATAATTAATATTCAGCAACATCTGGTACTTAGCTATATATAGACATGAAGCATAAGCACTTAGAAGCATCATTGAGTTGAATGAAAAAGTTAAGCACATGTTTAAATATTTCCAGCTGAAATCAGTTGAACCTCAAATGCATGTGCATCCACATACACTGTAAGCATACTCAATTTACTCAGTAGAAGATGTTGAACAAAGGACCTCAAGGTGCCACTCAGTCCTATTTGACTTGTTTGTTTCTTTATTCAGAAGCATTTTTCTCCCACTCTTAGGCCCCAAAGCAACTCACATAATATCAAAAACAAATGACAGTCCCTGCCCACAGGTTTACATTGTAAAACTTTATAAAACATAATGTTTTCTATCAAAAGGGATGGGGAGAGAAGAAGAACAGGTAAATTCAGGTACCAGTTTTGAAGTTACTGAGTTTGGATCCTAACAAACTTGAATGGAAGTAGTTGAAGAAGAGCAGGAGCCAAACAGATCTGGTCTCAGAATTGGGTGGGGTGAGACCTGCTTTCCATCTTTCCCTCTGCTGCTGCCCAATGCAGTGTTTGTATCTCAAAATGCTATAATTAGTAAAACCTAAAATTGAATTACATAAACCAAATTTAATTCTTTTACCACCAATGCAATTTTGATCATGAAGTGTTAAGGCTGTATACCTTTAGAAATAAATGAAATAAAATTGATGCATGGGGGAGAAAACTACCAATAAGTCATGGGTGTATCACTCTATTTCAATATATAATAATTCCGCTTGTAGATAAATTGTTAGTGATCATCCAATTGGTGATCCCATTTTAACCTTATAGCTAACAATAATGGGAAATTTCTGTTTCAACCCCCTAGCTGTGAGAAAAGGGCATCAAGACCCTGGGAGCCAGGAGCCCCTTTCCCTCCACCACCACTCTCAACCCCTTTGGGGGGCATATCTCTGCAGACTAGCACTTTAAGAGTGTTGTCTATCTTAATACTTTCCACTGGCTTAAGAAGTCTTTCCTATCTCAAGTTGAAACTCCTGTATCCTCTTCTACACTAGAACTTATTGAGAAGAGTTGTTGTTGTTTAGTCGTCTAGTCGTGTCCGACTCTTCGTGACCCCATGGACCAGAGCACACCAGGCACTCCTTGTCTTCATTGAGAAGAGTACTTCTTTTAATGCAGTTGTGGCTGTTCACCCACTCAAGGATCTAATGATCTTTTCAAGAGAGAATACCGGCCCCTGAATGTTCCCCCTTTATTTACTTATAAATATTGTAACTGCTAGGATATTATCCTAGGGTGGTTTGGTTGGTTTGTTTTGGAATGGATGTTTAATTGATCACAGCAATTTACAAAGTAAAATATTTATATTAACTAACAAATGTACACAATGTCTCAAGAAGATGGGAATGTCTTGTTTGTGCTCAAATAATGGCAACTAATATTTTTTCACTTTGTTTCTTTCTTTCTGTCTCTCTTGCAGTAACCATGACAAATATTGGAGAAAAAGGTAACTGTTTATTTATTATTACATTTATGTTTTGCTTTTCTTACAGTATCTCAAAAAAAAACAGTTTATATAGAGTTCACTTAGTTTTAGCAAGGTTTTACTACACATTTTGTGGTTTACACTCTGCATTTTAATTCCTATATCTACGCATGTAATTATTTTTATTTAACTTATACCAGGATGAGCAGTTTTGAATTCAGGGCCTGCCAATAGAAGAATTACTGACAGGCCTGGAAAAAATATTTTTCTGTGCAGTAGTAGTAGTTTTAAAAAAGGAAAAAGCAGTATCTGGTAGTCATCTAAAACGGATATAGAATATAAGGCAAGGAGAGAGGGAGAGGGAGAGAAGGAATGCTTATGGAGATATGATTTTGAATCAGCTTGTGTAAGTTACTCAATAATCAAGTTCAACATCAATGCAAGTAAAGAAGGATAAAATAGAGTTTTGTTAGATTCCTAGTCTGCATTTTATTACTCCTTTTCTTGATATCCTGATTACTGTTTGCATGGGGGCATATTTAAGAGTGTGCCTCCCCTTCCGCAAAGTCTGAAGTGGCAGAAACTGCTGCTTTATAGTAAATGTGGGAAATGTGGGCGGCTTCTTTATCCCCCCCCCCCCCCCGCAATTTGGAGATAAAGGAATAAAAAATTTCCCCATTTGGGGAAAAAGCAAACTATGGTGTGAAGCAATTATGGTTGGTTGGCCACTGCAGATGACACACAGCTCTGTTTCTACTGTTCAACACTAAGGAAGTTGTTTATGTCCCAAACTGGTGATTTGAGGCAGCAATGCACAAGATGAGAATTAAAAAATTGATATTTAATCCAAACAAGACACAAGTGCTCCTGGTCAGAAGATAGACCGATTCTGGAATAGGGATTCAGCCTGTTTTGGATGGGGAAGAAAGCTTTGGCATTCACCTATAAAGTCCTAAATGGTTTAGGTGCAGGTTGACTAAAGGACTGCCTCCTTCCAGACGAGCTTGCCTCTTGCCTAAGATCTAGTGGGGAGAACCCTCTCTCTATCCTACTTATAGAAGAAACATGGATGGTAGGCACCCAAGAGAGGGCCTTTGATGTGGCCACATCTAGATCTTGAAACACCTTGTCCTTTTAGGTTTGAATGCCTCACTCCCTGGACAATTTCATCAGTTGTTGAAGACCTTTCCATTCCAGCAAGCTTTCACTGCAGGATAAGAGTCTGTGTTGGATAAGAGACTATCAGTTATTTGTCGTGCCTGTTATATCTGTATTTTATTAATGTTTTATTGTGTATATATGTAAGCTGCCTTGAGTGAGGTGTAAGCTTTGGAAAGGCTGGATATTCTTAGTAAATAAATAAATATTCTTATTTAAATAAATACAGTGGTACCTCAGTTTTCGAACATAATCTGCTCCAGAAGACTGTTCGACTTCCGAAACATTCGAAAACTGAAGCATTTACTTACGGAAAACTCAATACGGAAGCCACGTGGCATGTTCGACTTCCAAAAAGTATTTGAAAACTGAAGCAGTTACTTCCCGGTTTTTGGCATTCGAAAACCGAAAGGTTCAACTTCCGAGACATTTGAAAATCGAGGTACCACTGTAAATAGTTATTAGAGTGAAGAGGTTCATCATATTCTTAGATCAGCGTTGCCAATCTGGATATGTCCTCACTGCCAAAAAAATCTCCCCCCTCCTATCCCTGGAGCAGTTTGGCAGTTTAAAGAAGTTTCCTTTTCAGAAAGGAAACTAATGATGAATGAATGCATCACTGTGTGAATGATCATGAGGCACTTATAAAAACAAAATAAAATGTGGAGAACCAATCTGAAGCATGCGGAAGGGGCAATACCAGAGTTCATTTTGCTGGTGTGCACATCATTTCAGTTGCAAACCTGGGTGGAATCCAAGCTCACACTACTGCTGGAGAATCTGCTATGAGGTCTAGTTCCATATATTATATCTGTCCTCATTGCAAAGTGATATTCACTCAACCATTGCTGAAAATCAGCAGCTCAGAACCTTAATCTTGGAATCCTTAACTGGACCCTTCACTGAGCCAGTAATGTCAGTCATTGGGAAGTAATTATTTTAACTGATACCATCAGGCTTCAGATGCAGAACTAATGAGACTTGTTCATGGCTTTATAGTCAGCCTGATTTAAACTGTAACTGGTTTTAAGTTATGTTTTTATGACTTCTATTAGATTTTATTGATTAGTAATGACTGTAATATCACTGTGTTCGTTTTAATTATTTTAAGTGTCCACAGCAGTGGGAGCCCTCTATGGTGATGGGAACTTATCAGATGAATCAGTGAGTTAATTAAATAAATAGAAATAACCAACAGACAAGCTCATCTCTTAACTCTGCGTTCTTCAAGAACAGCCAGATGAATTTCCCATGGGTTAAGGGAGGATACCGGAGGACCTTAAATTGCTTGCTAGTACATCTTTCCTCCCTCTCGTACCTTGGTCTGCTCCTGTAGCTTCCAACCCTGCATGACTGTACTCATATTATAGTTGCTGTCTCCTGTGTGTCCTCCACAACTTCCCCAAATCTTCTTCGTGGGCTTGGGAAGCGAGAATGGGAGATAGTTTCATCAAGTGAGCAGAAATGCTTGCACTGGAAGAATAATCAAATTAGTATAGTGCTAAATTGCACCCATAGAATTCTTCCTAGAAAACCTTACAAGTCAAGCTGCACATTTTCTGGTAGTGCTACATAACTTCTTTAATTACCCTTGCTTTATTTTATAGTTGTGCTGAGGTCTTGATAGCACTGTTACCTACTATGGACCCTTGGAAATGTTTAGCTTCATCTTGGTTGTCTGTATATTTCTCACACTATTATGCAGTTTCTGTAATTTGTTTAATGCCTTAATTTTATGTCTTTGTTTTAGTGGTGTGCCTGCTTGCCTACCATCTATTTTTCACGATGTTTGTGTGGTCTTACTGGAAAACAATCTTTACATCACCAATGAATCCTTCCAAAGAAGTAAGTTATGGTGTGGTGTAAGAAAAACGCCTTTGTTAATTTTGTTTCTGTTGCATAATATCCCCATTTTTTTAGGTGTAAATAACACCTTGTATGAATTCATTATCTCTAGATTCCATTCACCTGAAGGCCAACAGTTAGCAAAACATGGTCATTATTGATAGTTGCAAGCATTTTACATCTGGGTGAATAAAATCACAGTGTTCTTTCGTGCACTTCGGTTTGTCTGTCTGTTGTTTGAAATATTTTTACCCAGCTCTTCAGCAAAAAGAAAAAAGAAAAGAAAAAGGCAGTCCTTGCCTTCAAGCTTACAATCCAAAAGGCAAGACACATAAAGAAAAGGACTGCGAATGAAAGAGGAAAGAAAACCGAAGCACTTGGTCTTAATTTTTTTCAAGCTTAGCAATAGGACATGATAACTTAATTATGTCTCCTATTGAGACTATTTGAGGGTTGAAAAGGTTGACTTTTCAAACTGTCTCACCTGGGGTTGAGATGTGAATAATATGGAGCACTGAGAAAGTTAGGCTGCAGGCTTCCTGTTTCCAGTGCGCCAGGAATGCAGTCTCTCCCAACACCGAGAGAGAGAGAGACTGAGATAATCAGATAATGATGAGGGAATTTCATTATCTGCATTCCTCTTTGGTTGGAAGAGGAACCAGGGTCTCACCCACAGTTTGCCTGGCGGTCTGGCACTCGCTTCCCCATGGAATGTGAAGGCAGGCAAAGGAGCTGGGTTTTATTAAAGTTTTGCAAGTTTTATTAAAAATATCTGCACACTGAGGTTGGAAGAAATTGGAATATAATATGGAATTTAACAAAATTGGAACTGTGTGAGTGAGAGAAAGAAACTGAGAGGGAAGGGGGGAGAGAAACGCTATGCTTTGAAATTATAGAGCAAAACCCTTCCTAACCTCCAGTACCACAAATGAATGTGTTCAAGATAAGGATAATTGGCCATAAATCAGTGCCAGGGAGGAAAGGAGTCTATCAGCAGCGGGAATAAAAGTTTTTGGATTACTATCTGCAGTCTGGATTCAGACCATTCTTTCGAGGCTGGAAAAATGGCAAAGACGACTTGTTTACTGGAATCCGAATCACGGGACGAAACAATGCAGTGACTTTTGAAAACTGTGAGATAACAGCATGATGGGAACCATCAACAGTTGCAGGAATGAAGGATACAACACCATATATGGATGGGGAAACATCATGGAAAAAACTGTCATATGCAATAAAGAATAAGGATTACAGCTAAAGTTCCTCACCTGAAACTTTATAAATTATCTATTTTATCAACACAAATAGAAATCACAAGATTGTAGCTGTTATATAAGGGATTATTATATTTGAATGTAAAGTAATGGAAATTATTAAAATTTTGCAATGCAGAAAAGATGTAGAAGAATGAACTCATCAACTGTAGCTTGCAAGGGGCAGAGTTTAAATTGTAAAATTCGACATTTGAAGAATTGGCATTAATAATTGTATTAATTGGATAAAATTGGTATTGTTAAAATGAGGCTGCTATTGGAACGATACTGGAAAATCAATAAAAATATTTTTTTTTAAGAAAAAGAGAGTTAGGCTGCAATCCTAACCCCATTTACCTTAGAACAGTCTTTTCACTCATCCTTTTCCCACAAATAAATTAACAAAATGAATAGCATGAAGTAATTTATGATAGTTTCCAGATTACACCTGGTTTTTGGGAGGCGCACACATAAAGCATAGAATTGTAGAGTTAGTAGGGACCCTGAGGATCATCTAGTCCAACCCCCTGCAATGCAGGAAAATGCAGCTGTCCTGTACGGGGATTGAACCTGCAACCTTGGCTTTATCAGCACCATGGTGTAACCAACTGAGCCATCATGCAAATCACCTGGCACATCATAACCATATATTCAAGATGTGTATGAGCATTTACCTATTATTGTGCTACTAATTCAGTTTCCTTTTTTTCTAGTACCACCTGACCTATGCAGATAAGGAACTGTTAGACAGAGAAACTAGAAGTGAAATCCATCAGGAAGTGCTGAGGAGAGCAGCCAAGGACCTCCCCGTCTACACAAGAACAATGTCTGGAGGTAAACAGTTGTAAAGATTGAAGCGTTTCCACTCCTAAACTCACTGGGAAATTATTGTTCTTCCTGAGGGAATTCTCTTAGAAGAGATGCCTGTAAAACTCCCTTTCTCTTGTGCTTTGTATGATCAACTTAAAACAGATTGGGAGTGCCTGCAAAGCCCCTTTCAACCATGTCCCGCCTTTACCTGGGGGCAGATGGGAGTGGCTTGCCCAAAACATGCTCACAGGCCAAATGGTGGAGGCCTGAAAGGCTGGATTTGGCCCACAGGCCAGAGGCTCCCCATTCCTGGGCCTAGATACATTTGAGCACCATCTGGGTAAATCATGATAACCTCAATCCAGTTAGGGGCTTTACAAGCACAGAAGCTGTCTTTGTATGCATGCCCCTAGCTAGTTGGAGAATTGTATGTGTCACTCATCAGCCTGATGTAGCAACTAGCCTGAGAATTGGTGGTAACACTGACCAGCCCATGGCAGGCTTCCTCAGTCTCAGCCCTCCAGATGTTTTTGGCCTACAACTCCCATGATCCCTAGCTAGCAGGACCAGTGGTCAGGGATGATGGGAACTGTAGTCTCAAAACATCTGGAGGGCCGAGTTTGAGGAAGCCTGAGCCATGGAGTGTGTGTGGATTTAGTCCTGTTCCCCTTCAAGCAGCCAGTTGATATGATTGCCAGTAATCTTTCAAGCTACATGAGTGCAAAGTTAGTTTTGGGACAGTGACTAGCAGTGCAATCCTAACCATGTTTACTTAGAAGTAAGTCCTATTTAATTCAGTGGAACTTTTTAAGGGTGGTTAGGACTGCAGGCTTAAATCAGCTCATATTTTTCACCTGTTATGGTTAGAAATATGACATTGTTAGCAAGTTAAGACATGAAAAAGAAACATAAATCCCCCCCCCCTTACTGCATCAGTTTCTGGGACCAGCAGAACAGTAACGTTTATGTTAAACAGAAGTCTTTTTCTGTCTTTGCAGCAATCAGATACTGTGACAGATGCCAACTTGTAAAACCAGACCGTTGTCATCACTGCTCTGTTTGTGATAAGTAAGAACAAATATTGCAAGGCTATGTAGCATTTCTGTTACTGCTGAAGGAGTTGAGAAATTAAAATTACCTGCATGGATTACTGAAGAAATTATATATACTTAAATACAGGTTTTTTCTTTTATTAATGGTTATTATTTCTTTATAAAGCAGTACAGTGGTGCCTCGCAAGACGAAATTAATCCGTTCCGCGAGTGTCTTCGTCTAGCGGTTTTTTCGTCTTGCGAAGCAACCCTATTAGTGGCTTAACGGATTAGCGCTATTAGCGGTTTAGCGGCTATTAAAGGCTTAAAGGCTTAGCGGATTAGCTGCTAAAAGGCTATTAAAGGCTTAGCAGCTTAGATAAAGGGGGGGGGAGTGAAAAAAAAATCCCAAGACTTGCAAGACATTTTCGTCTTGCGAAGCAAGCCCATAGGGGAATTCGTCCTGCGAAGCAACTCCAAAACGGAAAACCCTTTCGTCTAGCGGTTTTTCCGTCTTGCGAGGCATTCGTCTTGCGGGGCACCACTGTACTTGATTATTTATTCTCTCAGTGTGGAATTCTGCTATTATTTACATGTGTGGATAGCCTGGTGATCTCACTGGGACATAACACCTGAGTAACTTATTGAAAAAATTGTATGCTTAATATTTGAGGCATTTCGTTTGGCATAGACTATTAGCTGTCACTGCAAGCTTGAAACTGCCGATTATATTCTATTATTGTTGTTTGTCTTTTTAAAGATGTATTTTGAAAATGGATCATCATTGCCCTTGGTAAGTAACCATGTTACTTCATCACTTTGGATAGATAATATGGGAAACAAACGCTGTTTCCTGATGATGAGGGGTGAAAAGTTTCACTCATAAGATCTGAGGAAATGGCATGACAAGATCTTGTGGCAATAGCACAGCATTTTTGGGGTAGTAGCCTTGCAGCAATGGTGATAACTATTGGAATGGAATCACCTGTTTTTTGCTTTTGCTTTTGCTTTTATTTTTGTTAAACAAGGTATTTGTGTGTGCTATCTTGGAGAGGAGTACCACATAGTCTACAGCTAAGGAAAATAGAAACATTTCATAAAATGGCAGGGAATTGTTATGAAGGAGAAAAGTGACACCTGTGGTTTACATGGTTAGTTTTTCAAGTATTAAAAGGTTATGTGAGAACTCCTGCTAGATTGGGACCACATTCTTCAAAAGAAATCTAGATATAGATTTTTAATCGTCATTTTAATTTTAATTTTTAAAAAACAGGAATAAAAAAAAGAAATTGTCAAAATAGCAATTTATGCCAGGGAAAAGGAGTGTCATTAATCTCCAGTAAAATAGCAGCATACAGTAATCCAGAACTGGTCAGGGTGGTCTCCTGATGGTGTTGCATTTTAATTGCCATCAACCTAGCCAGCAAAACTCAGAATATGTAGTCCAACAGTATCTAGAAGACACCACAATGGCTATTGTGCACAGATATTTTTGGCATTGGAATTCCATCTAGAACAACCAAGGAAGCCGAGAGAAAAGTAAATCTTTTCAACAATAATTTTTTGAAGTTCATGCATGGGAAATATGGATTTATTTTAGTGCCTGAGTCTACTGAAGCTATGATGTGCTCCTTGTGCAAAGCCCAGGGAGAACATCTGGAAAAGCCCAGATGCCATTGGTATGCAAGTGGTTCACTTTGAGGACAGGCATTTTTATGTTTGCAATATTCCTCAGCACCCAGTCATTACTGCTTTAGATAGAGGAATTTCATTGATTATAATGGATTAGAAAGGTGGGGGGTAAATACATAGTTTGAGGCCTATGAAGAAATATAAATGAAAATTAATTAATTATATGTGTGTATTTTCAGTGATGCAAGCTTCTTTTTCCCTAGGGTGAACAACTGTGTTGGATTTTCCAATTACAAATTTTTCCTTCTTTTCTTGGCATATTCTCTGTTATACTGCCTTTTCATTGTTGCAACCGATTTACAGTATTTTATTAAATTCTGGACAGTAAGTTTTAAAAGTATTTCATGTTTCAAATATTTAGCTCTGTAAACATAAACATGTTGACTGCTTATATATAGGGTACAATCCTAAACACAATTACTAGGCAGTAAGGAAAGTAAACCCTGTTGGATACAGTGGGAATTATTTTCAAGTGAAAACGCATAGGATTGTTCTGCTAACTAATGTTCATATATTATCTATTTTTAGACTGTGGTGAACCACCCTGAGATCTACGGGTATAGGGCAGTATACAAGTTTAATAAATAATCATAAAAAAATAATAATAATTTAGCAGAGTTCTACCTCAGTTTTTGTAGTCACGGTTAGTGGTTATGATTTGGTAAGGGAGAAGAAGAGTAATAAGCTTAGTTACAGGTAGGTAGCCATGTAAGAGTAATAAGCTTGTTAATGCTTTGGGGAGGAAAAACCTGTCGTTTTTATGCTAGCTGACAAAGATCAAAAGCATTTTTAAAAATGGCATATGGCCTACATTCACTGTTAAAAGCCACTCAGGGTTGATGCTAGGTTTGATAGGGCCTTTGGTGGCAGTGACTCTCTGTCCGCCCCTTTCCTTTAACTTACCTGACAGGCAGGCTCAGCAGCAAAAAGAAAAAAGCCTATCTAGTAGCAAGTGTAACTTCGGACACCTGCCTTTTTAATTCATTGATAATGCCTCTGTTGCCCCAATGTAGCATCACTCTGGATCAATGCTATGTTGGGGCCTCAGTGGCATTGTGCGGGAGTTAAAATGGTGGGCCACAGCCAGGTTCAGCGCTGAGAGAAGCAAGCATTGTAAACTTTGTTTAGTTGCGCTTGGGTTGCACTGAAATCTATGTTAACTGTTATTTTAGTCCAAATTAATTTAGCAAAGGAATTTAACTAAAACTGATTTACTCTGGATTCATATTCAGGCCACTGCTGAACTACCATTTAAGGTGGTTGTCGCATATCAGGAATCCTGTCTGAAAACGAGAAGTTACACAGGGAAAGAATGCATAATTACTGAGGCATAGTAATTATGAGTACTGTGATACAATACGAAAACGAAACAGTGCTTATTAACAAAATTAGCCTTACTTCCTGAGGCTGTGATCCATTAGTACCCATAGAATATTTACCATATACAGTCATACCTTGGTTTTCGAACAGCCTAGTTATCGAACGTTTTGGCTCCCGAACATTGCAAACCCGGAAGTGAGTGTTCCGGTTTTTGAATGTTCTTTTGGAAGCCAAATGCCTGACAGGGCTTCCATGGCTTTCAATTGGCTGCAGGAGATTCTCTCCTGCAGCCAATCAGAAACCACGCTTTGGAAGTTGAATGCTTTAGAAGTCGAATGGAGCTTCCTGCAGCCAATCAGAAGCCACGTTTTGGAAGTCGAATGGACTTCCGGAACGGGTTCCGTTTGAATTCCGAGGTACGCAACTGTATCTTCCACCATTCTCTCAAAGTATTACGGGTGGTGTATTTGGGTGTGTCCCAGTAATTCTTGAATAAAATTTCCTTAGCAATTAGAGAAGTTCAACATAGGTGATAAAAGATCCTTTCTTTTATTTCCCTTATAAAGCATTGACATTTTCCCCCCCTTCCTCTCTTTATAGAATGGTCTTCCTGATACTCAAGCCAAGTTCCATATTATGTTTTTATTCTTTGCCGCAGCCATGTTTTCTGTCAGCTTATCATCTCTCTTTGGATATCACTGTTGGTTAGTGACCAAAAATAAATCAACATTAGGTGAGGATTCATAATTTGATTCAGTCCATATTCTGTGAACTGTGTGCACTGCTTTGAATGGGCTGAGGAATGTAAACATATCTCTTCCCTTTCCAGAGGCATTCAGAGCACCTGTTTTTCGACATGGAACGGATAAGAATGGATTTAGCTTGGGATTTGACAAAAACCTAAGACAAGTCTTTGGGGATGAGAAAAAATATTGGTTGTTGCCAGTGTTTTCCAGGTAGGTGTTGTATTGAGAGAAAACCAGTTATGTTTTGAAACCAACAATGAAAGTTGAGTTTTTAATGCTGCTCGCCTACTTACAATGTTGTTTCATTTTACTTTTCAGCCTAGGTGATGGATGCTCCTTTCCTACCTGCCTTGTTAACCAAGATCCTGAGCAGGCTTCTACTCCTTCTGGACATACTTCTTCAAACAAAAAGTAAGCCTATATTTATTCCTTGTCAAGTTTCCACTTACCTTGTTGTTTTTTGTTTCTTGCCTGCTGCTTAGATAGTAGTCATATTAACATTTAAGTGTACATTGGCATAGAAGCACTCTCACAAGTAGCATTTGAGACACATAATTAATGACCTTGTACAATCCATAATTCTTGATTGTAGATGCAGAAATGACTGTACATTCTTCTATGTGATCATTTTATACACATACATGCTCCATATTTTTACAGAGAGGAGAATGTTACTCTCTCCAGTTCCTGAGGGCAGGGACCATCTTTGTGCTGGTTTTTGTAAGCCACTCTTGAGAACATTTTCAGCAAAAGGGCAGGGTATAAAATAAATAAGTACTGCATTTAAACAAACATGGTACCCATCATGCAGCACATGAATGCTGCATTGTGACAAAGCATGGCAACCATACCATATGAACACTTTAATACCTTGGCTATTATCCTATCTCTATGAGGAGTTGCAAACCTCTAGCTTGCATCTCCTGCTGCTCCCTCTAGCACACATGCATCAACAATTCAGACTAACCTGTTTAGGCACTGGAATTCATCAAATGCACCAGGAAACACAGAGCACCCAAGTTGAAATATTTATAGGAAAAATAAAAACATTGGTAATGAGATTCCTCACCCTAACCTGGCGGTCTTCTAACTATATTTTTGCTCCTCCTTCAACATTTTTGTCATTGAATAGTGAGAATAGTCATCATTTTCCTGCTAAACCATTACGAGACTCCCAAAGTCATCTCCTTACTGACTCTCAGTCTTGGACAGAAACCAGCGCAAGTATTGAAAATAACAAATCGGGTAAGAGATTATTGTGGGTTTTTTATACTGTGATGTTTTCAGGGTGACTTGCTTGCAGGCCTAGCTTTCAGTCCGGTTTGAAAACAAAATAAAATTTACGTACATATCAAAGCAGATACTATCCAAGCAGTTCCTTTATACCTAAGCTCTAATTTGAAACCTGCAACTTTCTGGGCAGTGAGTGAATTAAAAGCAGGGGGTGTCTGGCAACAAAAAGGGGAATATATTCTGTTGAAATAAACATGCATGAGAATGCAGCACAGCTTGTCCTTTAAAAAAAAGTTCCCTGAATCAGTTGGGCATTGGTATCTTTATTACACATACCTGCTCTATGGACCACAGGAGTCTTTGGATTTCTGATTTTGAGACCTGTTCATTAAGTATAGAGACCTCATACAGATGACCAAACTCCACAAGAGGCATTTATAATATTTTTGACTTCTGATATGCATGCAACATGTAGGCTATCTGAAGGACAATATTCTCATATTTGTCATATTTGTCAAAGCCTTGCCAAGATCTGTTCCACTGCAGACAATATCCATTGCCCATAGTATCATATATTTTAGAGAAATTAAGGGTAGCAGCAACAGATGTATGTTGAAGGGATGTAGAATTCTGCTGCTGAGGCTCTCTGGTAAAAAAAAATAGGAACCACTGCTTCAAAACATCATTTTATTTTTCAAAGGTATGACCAATCCTGCACTAACGATGGAAAATGAAACCTAGTCATGCAAGTACAAGAGAGAAATTCTGGATCTTTAAAGTAAGTTGTTCTTTTTAAAAATAAACTTTCTTGACACTTTTATAATTAAATAAATTTCTCTTTTATAATCTTCTGTAGTTCATGATCTGCATGTGATTTAGATTGTGGACACGATAGCCGTTACATCAGAACCCTTTGTTTTTCATACTGGTGTACTTTAATGCTTTGTTGTAGTTAAGAATTGTTGATGAGAGGATGAGGGATTCCTCGACAACATCAGCATCCATTGACCAGCTGTTCCAGTCCACTGCAGCGTGGATGTGCCAGAAGATATTTCAAGATCTAATTTAGCTGTCTCTGTATCATCACTTGAAATATAAGACCCGTTACCATCTCTTACATGTATGAAAAGAATGTTTTGGGTAACACAAATTATTGTTAAAATTCAAAAGGAATGTCTTGAAGATTACACACTGGGAAAGCAGGTAGTCTTTCCTTAAGACGTACAGGACAACACCTAGTCCTTTTTAAAGGACTAGGTTAAAAGGGGGATTTTTGCATTGGCATCGATAGCTCAGGTGAGTGTAAGCTATTTTCATATAGCCTGAACCTGCTCTTGTGGCAATTCTTGAATCTTTTAAGTTTTGCCTCTGGTTTCCACATACAAGTTATCTTTAACCATGCGACTATATTCTCAACTTTTATCAATTGATTTGGGCAGCTTAGTAGGCTAGAATGATTGGACTATATTTTGAATCTTACCTTCAGCTGAGTTCGTCATACTTTTAAATTTAAACTAACCTCAGTTAGATAGGTTGGATAAGTTTTAGGAAAGGTTTTGTTTGATGCTAATATAATAATCCCCCCAAAAAACACTTTATACATGAATCACCTACTTCTAGCTAGGCTACAATTTCTCTTAAATCATACAGGTGAAGCAGAAGACGAACTCCATCCTCAATTTACGTGCATGTAAAACATGATCGGAGCAAAGTTTAGTGAGACTATAAATGTGTGATTGTTTACTATTCAGTTATTCAACCTTATTAGGAGTGTTTGATATTAATATTCCTTGAGACTGCTAGGCTTCAAAAGCTTAACCTAAATTTTGTGCCTTTAAGAGGCTCCATTTTACCTATATGAATCTTTTCTCAGTTTGATTTAGCATCCTTAAATTGCTGCATTCCTCATCATTACCCTGATGATGTACATATAAGATGTATATTATCATGTAGAACATACTAAAATTAATTACTGTGATGACTACACTCTGGATTATGAAGCCAAGTGGGCTTGCAGAGACCCTTTTTATTTTAAAGGAAACTAACAGTTGTTTAGGCTTTTGTAGGATTTGTCAGATATTTCTGAAGCCAAGAAAACTGAAGTTTCATAATACGTTTTTTATCAGTGCCTTTGCATGCACGGTATCTCAGATGAAATTATATACATTTAATAGATCACATAAAATACATTGTGCTGTTTACATAAAATAGGTGGTAATATTTAATTCCAAGATGGTTTGTATAAGTTGGTAATATTATGAGCAGAGGAAATTATACGTAACTCACAAGGGTGCATTTGTGAAACAAATTGCCACTTTAAAATCAGTTGGGTAGTCAGATTTTTAAATTAGACACAGTAGGATGCATATCTGGCTCCATGACTTACCCTACAGCTGCAGTTGCACCAAGTAAAAATATTTTTCAAAAGCAGGAGGACCATTAGAGCCCAGTTCCTGAGTGAATCACTGTTAATGTTTTTCTGAAACATTAAGAACGTTATTTCCTATTCTTCAAGCAACAAAGAAGACTTGGAGGATTACTTCAAAATTATTCACCCATGTAAATAAGGTTCTATTAAAGTGAAATGGTATGATGTCTCTGACATCATTGCCATTATAACTGGAAGGCCGCCCCCTCCCCCGCAACCCCTATCTACATTTTAATCCAAATGAGTCGTTACAGGTTCAATCACCAGAAGTGCCAGAATATGACCCTGGGATATTTGAGATCATTGTGATCTGCATTACATAGTTTTACACAGTATGTGCAGACATGTTTTGCAGCCAATAGTTTCTATAGCATAATGTTGTATTTACTTAGTGTTCAATGTTGGAAGTGGTCATGAGAATCACAGGGACTGAATGGGAAAGACTGGTACTTTCATTGCTTTATCATAATGCACATTGTGATGTGTATTCTGGTTATGCAGGGCTGCCTTTGATACTTTACCAGCATTCATTAAAATGTGTATAAAATGAAGGGGAAAGCTGAAATTCAGTTTTCATGGGACACATTTATTACAGATAAAATCTATCTTATAGTATTTTTCAGTAAAATTCAGACTATCAGAGGACATTTTAAATATGGCTCACATTGCTGCATCATGGAAAGGAAGACTGATGACTGTGTCCGATTCCAGTATTTAAACATACCTCCTGGGAAAGTGGGGTTCATGCAAAAGATTGAGCCAGCCTATGATGGGTGTAAATGCATTATCATGATGCACTTTTTCCAGCTAATTCAGATGTCACACATAATTATTAAGGTAGGAATGGCTGTTATACATCCTGACCGTATTTTCTTGAATGTAAATATCAGTGCTATCTGTGAATGATGGGGCTTCACAATAAAAGCGTGTGGGATTAGGGAGTGAGCAAATAGCAGAAGTGGGTGTCATAGATAGTAAGTGGTGATGTAGGTATGGCTACTGCAGAATTTTAGATTAGCTCTATGACTTCCTGTTTCTGGAAATGCAAATTTCAAATTCCTTCATAAATTATAGTACAGGAGAAAGGAATCTTTTCTCATTCCACCTCCACCTGCATGGCTAAAACACTGATTAACTGAAAACTAGGACTCTCACTTTAATTAAAGACATTTTGGTCAATTGTGTGGGTTTTGGCTGACTGGTCAATTTAATCTGCTGATTAAATTTGCATAAACTTTTACACAGGTAAAAACAATAATTTTGAAGGAACAAATATACTTTTGTTTTTAGATGAACTATTCCCTCCAATGTATAATGGAAGGGAAATGTCTCTTAAGAAGCTGCTTCTGTCTTAAGTTTGTAGAAGTAATTATGTTTTCAAATGTCTGTTTTTAAAGCTGCTGCCCTATTTAGCAGAGGACACAATTTTAGGTGATTAAAATGTTTGAGTGCTTTGATTACATGATCAATCATTGCAGCCCTATTGAAACATTTTGGTTATGTGCCAAGGATTCAAAATACTCCTTTTAAATGGTTTCATAGTTCAGATTCCATTACAGCACATAGAGAGTAACACGTCACTATATGAAACAAAATATTAATACACCCATTAGGAACTACATGGTCAGCCTATGTATTGAATTCTTTCCTTCAGAATTAATAGTTCTTATTTAATGTGTAAAACAGTATGTATTTCACATATGCCACTATTATATGGAATGCAAAGTACTAGTAGATATGCTTCTAGTACGTACAAATATATATGCCTACAGTGCTAATAGTACTATGATTGTGCTATACATTGCTTTTACACAATTGCTGGCTTATCCCATCTGCCCCTTTTTCAGGTGAAGATTTTTTTTCAGCCCCAAATGCATTTACATTTTAATAACCCCCCTGTATGTGCTGCACACAAAAATTTCTAATCTTCCCAAAGCATGGGTGATTGCTGTTTAGCAGGTGATCTGTTACCTTGCCTGTTAATGTCACCTCTAGGAGCACTGGGAGTACTTGTACTAACTTTAAAAAAAAAAAAAATCAGACTGATCTGTAAAGTAAAGCCATGTCCTATGCATCCAGGGCACAAAGGAAAGTGAGCTGAGAGACAACACAGGGAGTACTTGACTCTAGCTTACAATAAATTTTACGAGTGTGCTTTTTCACCTTTATGAAGCTGGCAAAGGAGGGACAGTGTGACCCATCCATGTTCAGTTAGCAAATGTTGTTTATTTTTGCAGGCTCGTAGCTTTCAGGTTATTTCACGAAGGTAAAGGTAAATGGGACTAATTAAGAGTTTGCACTGCCTAATCCTTTGCTAGCTTCCATCTTTACATTTTGAACACCAAGCAATTTCGAGCTAGCCTGTCAAGATAATGTTTATATCTTCTCCCCACCTCAAACCTCATCTAACCTAATCCTTTATGGACTAAAAGGTTTGGCAGAACTGCAAAACTCACACAGGTCATCCAAGACAACAGACAATACAAAATGTACAAGTTGAGAGTAAAGCTAAATAATGCTATAGATTACTGTGTTTTGTTTTTTTCAAATTGGTGACAAGGTACTAATTTTGAAGATACAGCTTTTTAAAAGTCCTAAATAATTAAAGCTAAAATTCTGACCTAAGGCCAGAAATGTTTTTTACTGCTTTAATAGAGGATGCACTGTTACAATGGCTTTTAAGATGGACAGTTTAAGACAAGACAGTTACTTGTTTTCATAGATTACAACCTGCATTATCCCCAGCCAACATTGCCAATGGTTAGGGATGATGGAGGTGTAGTCCAGTGAATATCTGAAGGGGTACAGCTCTCCCATACCTGCCAAAGAAGAAACTTCATGTGAATTGCAGATATGTTGAACTAGTTAGGAAATAATTTGTGGGTAGAATTTGTTCCTACTCCTTCTCAGTGTTTTCACCAGTGCCAAGACCACTGCTTCAGAGACTTACTGTTATTTAATGCACCAGAAACTGTAACGATTGGGACTCCTTCAATTCGCAACATAGGAAAACTATTTCAAAGCTTGACAGGATTTTGTTCTGGTGTTTAACTAAAGTAAGAGCTGTAACATTGCAAAAAACAAAAACACCCTTTTCTTCCCCAAATCTACAAGCCAGATGCAATTAAAGAATGAGACCTGTCACTGAAGACACTATACACAGCTCAAAACCTATTCTGTATTGAAGGGGGGAAACATTTGGGTGTGAAAGCTCCTTGTCAGTACTGTACATCTCAACATTCCAAAAACAGCACTTGTATAACTTTGTTACCCAGTTGAATGAAAGTGGGCAATGATGGAACCCAGAAAATATCTGTATATTGCCCCACAGAAGTTACCATATTTTTCGCCCCATAGGGCGCACCGCCCCATAGGACGCACCTAGCTTTTTGGGGGGGGGGAATAAAGGAAAAAAATTATTTCCCCCCCAGGCGCGGGGCTGGCGCGGGGGAAGCCCGAGCTTCCCCCAATCCCAGCCCCGAGAACAGCCTGCTATCTGCAAGCCTAGGGACGCCAGCAGTAAGTCGCGCCGGTCTCCCCAGGCTTCGGAATGCAGGCAGCTGTGTGCAGCCATCGGGAGGCGGGCGCGAAGTGGTCCCGACCCCTCTCGCTCTCCAGGCTTCAGCGAAAGCCTTCATTTTTGGAGGGGAAAAAGTGCGTCCTATAGGGCAAAAAATACGGTAACTCCAGTGATTCACTGGTTACTCTATAGTTAAATTACTTTACATGACTATCAGGTGAATGTTTGTTTAAAAATGGCCAGGTGAAAAAAACCATTGTACAGTGTGACTGTTACAAATTGGCCTTTTGGACTACTCAGGGTACTGCGATTGGACAAACTTTACTTCACCTCTGAAAGGAATCAGTTTTTGAGGACACAGATGACATTACTCTGTAGGTATGCTCTGCTGGTGATTTGTTTGCTCCTCTTCCTGCTTTACTTCTTCAGTGATGCTGTCAAGATTTTTGAAGCAGAATGAGGAGTCCTAGCTTCCAAAATGCTCTGCTCCAGAACTGCTTTTAACTGGGTCATCCCTGTAATGAAAACACATTCCCAATGCCTGCCTGAGTACATGTTTGCTACGAAGCAACTGTGTACATATAACTACTGGTCTTGCAAAGAAGAGCTTCTTGCATTGCTTTTGTTTGTACTCTGTAAAGCAGTATTATGTATTTTTGTATCATATCTTGCTGCTGGGGAAAATAAGAATAAAAGAGACAAATGACAAGAATTCTGCCTCTGAATTTGAGAACTGGAAAGGGCCATGTGCAACAACGCAAGCAGTGGCACTGAAAATGTTTTACTAACATGGCTAGCACGCAAAACATGCACCATTCACAGCTGGTGCAAGTTTTATCAACTGTTACCAGATACGATTTTTCCCACTGCCCAACAGAGACTTTGGTCAGCCTACTGCTGGCATTTGGTCACCAAATGGGTTTCCCACAAGGGAATGCAGGCCTTGACCTCAAGCAGGTTGCCCACTCCTACAACAAAACTGTGTAAGCATATCAGCAACTGAAGCCTTTAGAACCAAATCTATCAAGTGGTCCCTCCACACCCAGAGCAAGACATGAAATAGTGGTTGTGGCAATAAGACTTACCTGTAGTTCATGGTGGGGATCAGGATCTGGCCCACCTACTCAGCCATTGGGATCACAGAGTCCCAGTTCCTAAAGTAAGTAAGATTAGTGTATCTGGTGGATGGGCATCTAGAACATACTATCTCCTACACCAAATATCAGATTATGTTTTGAACAGCAGACTGGACTGGGGACAACAAAACAGTGGAATTAAATTATTGCCGCAGGTAATAAATCCAAAGGGATTAATTGGGCACAATGATATACCAGTAAAAGCTTTCAAAACAAAACAAAACTACAAGTCTGCAGATACGTAAGAAAACACTTTTGAAGCCTTTATTTACAAAAGCTTTTAAAAACAAATACCCTCTTATGCAAATGTGTTATTGTTCTTTAAAAAGGACCACCCACAGTTACATCACTGTAACTTCTTGAGGAGAGAGAGGAAAACAGGTTAAAGTACATGGTAAACAAATCAATTTAGGATTTACTCTTGCTGATTTTCAGTGTGGGCGATACACACGAAATGCTGCCACAGGCACTCCATCATTTCAGGTTAGGGTTTAGCTATTCAATACCAATTGAAGTCCTCCTGCACAACTGCTTCGAATGAGCATGCTCTGCATGGTTAAGAAAGTACTTTGTGGTCCTTTAATAAAACAATGTATTTATAAAATATATTGCTTAGACTCAAAAAAATAAACTAGCCTTACAAGCCTCCGGTAGCTTTATTAGGTACAAGTAGATTTTGTTGTTTTACAACAAATACCTTTTGTATCAGCTACCAAAAGGGCACACCTATCTTCCTTTTATTTAGCTCATTATCCAGTTGGCTTCAAATCTTTGGATCTCGTCCTCATACGGACTTGTGTTCATCTATTCAAGTAGAAAATAAATAGAAATAGAAAGTATTTGTAGGAAATAGCTTCCTGTAACAGGAATAAGGAACTGGATCCACAATGTGAACTGTTAAATCTTACTGCAATCTCCATCATTTCAATTATTCTGCTCAAAAGCAAAATAGGACACAGTTGTCCCCGAAGGCGGTACAGCTTGTTTCCAGATACAGGAGGAAAATTTGACAAGGAACCTCTCCGAAACACACCCTATTGAATTGAACAGAGCACAAATTAGACACCAGGCAAGAGCTTCTCAATTCAGTGGAGTACACCCAAGAGAGATTCTGATGGCACCATCTAGTTATTTTCATCACACAGCAGTGCGAAACTGGCAAACTGATCGTAAGCCGGTGTGTGCAGGGCACACCTGGAAGACTGGACACCAGTTTAGATATGAGCAGCTGCTAGGATTTCAGTAGTTCTGAACAAGATTATGCAGTGAATATGAGCTTTTCTAATGAATTTGCAACTTTGTGTGTTCAACCAAGAGGATCAACATTTTGTCTGGGCCAGGAGAGGGGACAGAACCAGAACTTCAGATAAAACAGAGGATCTGACAGAGAGAGTCAGTCTTCTAAAGTGCAAATGTGATGGTCCACAACCTTGAATAGCTAAAACTCCTGTACACCAGAAGGGATAAAGAAATGTGGAAATTGGTTACAATCAGTGCTAGCTCAGTTTGGGGAAAGGGGTGGGGGAGATAATAAACCAATACTAAGACCAATTAAAGTTTACCAGAAATTTCATTATCATTTCAGCTTTCTTCTACCCGCCACGCTGCTCCTACATGTGCTTATGTACAGATGGGCAAAGTACAAGGCCACATTTAACCCAGAAATGCCTACACCTTAAGGTCAAAAAACTGGGATAGGAACAGTCAGGTTTAGTACATACAAAGGCATAAAAGGAAGTGTGCCAAGGGGAAGAGAAGGCCTTATTGTCCCAAGGGATTCAACCAGAGATAAAACCTATGTACAAGCACGTGGAGCTCAGAAAATGCAGCTTCCCATTTCATGTCATGATTGCTTGTTGGCTTCTTCTTCATATGCATTTCCTGTCCCATTCTGTACATATGAGGAACCAGAACCGAGACCGTACAAGTGACCACAGTACTTTGCATCATCAATGTGATCTTCGAAGAACATCTGGAGACAATTCAAAACCACAAGTCAGTGAGAAAGCTAAGGAGGAGAAAGCTAAGTGGCAGGGTCTATCTTGTCACAAAAGGACATTTCAGACCGCTCTGCTCGGAACAAACTGTGGCCCCACACACTTTTCTTCCATTTTTATGCATTCAATCAATCCATGAGAGGGCATACTGCTTGCCCACATCACATTTATTGGGAAAGGCTATGCTATGGACAATGGCAGAACACCTCCTTTGCAGGTAGAACATCCCTGGTTCAATCCCTGACATCTTGAGGTATAAGTGAAAAAGACTTCTGCCTGAAACCCTAGTGAGCCACTGGCAGGAACCAGCTGGCAGTAAATCACACTGTGTAAGTTGCAATTAACTCTTTATTAGCAAGAACACAATTTGAACAGACTAGGTGCTCATCCCCAGTAGGCCTTGCCCATGGATCAGTTACCAAGACAAAGTTCCCACCTCCTCACAGCTGCCCACATTCCCCTTTTTCCAAGCAATCTGAGACCGCATCTGTGAGCAGCCAACCTCTCCTCTGCCCTTTGCATGCCACTTCTGGTTCTGGGAGAGAAGGTGGGAGGGAAGCTTGTTGCAGCAGGAAGAGGAGACACCCATGACCCTTCATCAGCCAGAATCATCTCTGCCTCTTGACCTCCCTCTTCTCCTGCTTGACCCTTCACCTCTGATTCTGGACTTCTCTCTGCCACAGACTCTCCCACTTTGCTAAGCCCAGTTACCTCTTCAGCTTCCTACACCCCTTCTTCCCAGTCTTGACCACTCATTGTTGTCCCGCCATCACTCCCTAGGCTCTGAGCCTGGTTCCCTAGCTGGTTCCTCCCACCATTCCTAGTCAGTCCAGGCAGCCACTATCAGTGTCGACAGTACCGAGCTAGACAGACCAATGGTCTGACTCGATATAAGGCTGATTCCTTTGGTATGTGTGAGGCAGGTGAAGCTGGGACCTGCCTTTTGGTCAAAGGCATACACAAACTGGCATTGAGGGCAGACTGCAGAGAATAAGCTGCCACTTAGCCACTGCTTCTGCCAAAGAGAGGAACTACCTTGCACTCTGAGAAGCCTATTTCCAGGGTTAGCTTCACTAGGCCCAACCCCAGTGGCAAGTTAAATAACAATTATTCATCCAAAGGCTGATGAACCCCCAACCACCTACCTCTCTCATTTTGAAGAAGGCCATGCCAGTTAGTAGAGAATCAGATCCTGCTTGATGCTGCGGTCCTATCCTCTCCAGCTCCAACTGCTCAGCAACTTCTTGCAATCCACCCTGAAAGAGAAGATGGCAGCACAATCAGAAGATTGTAAGTTATTACCTCTGGTAATAAAACAGGTGAGGAATTAGTTTCCATCCCATTTGTTTATGTAACTGTTTCTGAAGCAAGGAATGCACAGTATCACACAACCGAAAAGCCATGTTTTTTCTCGGAATTGTGATGTTAGCTAAAGATACAATTTCACTGAAGCCTTCGCAAATGAGGAAAGGAATGCCTTTCAGCACTCCTGTTTGTTTACGCTTGTATTGTTGCTTTTAAACCCACTGGAAATGAAACTGAAAAGACAAATCTTGGAAGTGCTACATTGCCCATGTCAGAATCATGTATAATTAGAGGTTTCTGCCCCACTGTTACAACCATGTGCAGGAAGGAGTGTCATGCGCTCAAGCCCAGGAGAAGGCCCACAAACTTGCTAAATGCCAATACTGAACAAGTCTGTATAATGCAGACATTGTGCCTGAGCAGAGATTTCTAGTGATCTGCCTAGGCATGTGACAAGCAGTTTTCAGGGTGGAAGGGCAACAAATAGGGGCTTTAATAGAACCACTACTTTGGTTTAGGAAAATTAGGAGGAGACTACAAGGTCATGGATTCAATCCCCATAGGGCCAGCTGCATATTCCTACAGTGCAGAGGGTTGGACTACATGATCCTAAGTGTTCCAATTCTATGACCTATACAATTGGGGGGGGCATTGCTGGGATGCATGTTTTACTCCCAAAATCCCTACAACTTACGCTCAAATGATTTAATTTTTTTCATATTCAACTACCCAAAACACTGGAGAATGAAGAAAAAGACGTCTTCAGAAATTAAGGTTATGAACTTCAAAGAGTCTAGAATCACTATAATTGCTGTACTATAGGATCCATAAACAGGAACCTTTTAATAAAACAAATGCATCAAGGAATCCAGATAAATTAAATCCTTCCCCATCCACCATTTTTGAAATGATACCATGCAAATTTAGAATATGTAGTGTATTCTTCAAGCTATACTGGCTTCAGGGACTACTCATTACGTACATAATTAATAAATGTGATGCTGATGATGTTGATAATGACGATAATAATAAAAGATCCAATGTACTCAAGTCAAACATTATTAACAAAAAAATTGCAACTCCAAACTATATTATTTCCACCCTTTGTCCAAAGATGCCAGGGCAGTGTACAACATAACCTACACAGAATAAAATTAACACACAGCATAATAATAAAATCATCATCATAACAGTCCCCCCCACACATTTAACAGGCCATATACTATATAATGGCTGATGGCCTGAGTAAAGAGGAATGTTTTTGCCTGGTGCCTAAAGACATGTAATGATAGCACCAGGCAAGCCTCTCTGTGGAGAGCATTCCACAGACAGGGAGCCACCACAGAAAAGGCCCATTCTCATGTTGTCACCCTCCGAACCTCTCAGGGACGAGGGACATAGAGAAGGGACTTAGATGACAAGCGCAGGGTCCAGGTTGGTGTACATAAGATCTAATGCAAGGATAAGGAACCTCCAGAGTTGTTGGACAACTATCCTATAATCCCTGGTCATTCGCTACGCTGGCTGGGGCTGATGATAGCTAGGTCTAACTCTAGCAGTTTATAGACAACACCGTAAAGGTAGAAGACGAGACAAAAGCTGACTTGTGACATTCTTCATCCATAAAAAACTTTATTCCTAAAAATGTTGTTTAATCTCTGTAAAAAGGCATTAGGGAATTTACCTTGAGATTTTTGCAACTCTTCATAAGATACTTCACATCATAAATGACAGGGAAAAATAATCTCAGAATCTCAAAGAAGTCCAGCTCTTCCTCAGGTAAATTGGAATTTGTCAAGATCTTGATCAAATAACCAAAATCATAGCCACTGCAAAGCAATTAGGAACAGAAACAAAACAAGAACACCTAAGTTTAGTCAGGTTGTCATTCCAGAGATTCTTCTCTTTAAAAGAAAAACTGCAAAGCCCAGGCATATGTATTCTCTTCAAGACGCTAAATTCATTATTATTAAGAAGAAAAGCAGGGGAAGTTCTGTTGCAAAGCCGGACTTGTGCCAATGGAACTACTTTGCTGGATACTGGCCAATGTAACCATCTGCAAGAGATATTTAATCCTATAGCATACCAAATGAGTCTGTACTATAATCTTCCTTAAGAGGCTATTGTAAAAGGAAATGCATTAAATGTATATTTCACAGTGGTGATATTGTGGATATGATGACAGCCAATAAGCAATATAAATATGAAGAGAATTCTTAAGAAACCTTTAAGAAATATTGCTTTTATATCTATCTACTGAGCAACTAAATCTACTGCTGTTCCCTGTTTATAGGACAGAGTATGAAATGACAATTTAAACCTACGTTCTGCTATATTTTACCAAGACCTTTTATTTAAGAGTGATAGTCAAGTCAAAATAGACCCAATGAAATCAATGAACTTTAGCTACTTAAATCTGTTGGTTTCGATGGGTCTACTTTAAGTATGACAAACACCAGATAGCACCCTAAATTATTAACTATGTTACATTACAAATTAAACAACCTTAGGTCTGCATCAGAGCTTTCCAAACTTTTCATGTTTGGTGACACACTTTTTAGACGTGCATCATTTTGCGACACAGTAATTCAGTTTTATTTGCAAACTGGAGGTTAAACTAACCCCTTTCCAGGCCCAGGAGGAGTGTGGGGAGCGTTCGCACAACACAACTACACACTGCAGCCGACACACTAATGTGTTGCAACAGAGAGTTTTGAAAGCTCTGGTCTACATCAATAGTCAATAATGTTTTACAAGACAAAGCCTGTAGGTTTATATTCTAAATATATTCACTATAGTTTGACAAAATACGCACTGAAGTGTTTTAGAAATTACCCAGTGCTCCAAAAATTCAGATTCAGCTCTTCCATCTGATACAGAATTTCTTAATTACATTCCAGGTTTTCCTAAGCTTCTGCCCTTTTGTAAAATTTTAATATTGCTTACTGAATGCCTTGCATTGTTCCTCCCATTATTTTCACAGCTAAGCCACCAATTTCCTAGGTTTCTAAGCACTCCTTTAAATCAGTAGTCATTCAACATTATCAGGCCCCAGGGCCCATTTTTAACTCAAATATCCATTTGGGGACCCATCTCTTAATCTTTTACCATATATGTACATATATGTATTCCTCCTGTTACAACCCACACATTGAAGGCCAGTGTCTTAGATCATATGAGGCCCAACCCAGTTCATGTTTACTCGTTAATTAAGTCCCACTACTTTAAAGTGGGACTTACTCCCAAGTATGCACAAGATTCTGTCTATGGCTGCAACCTAAACACACCAGTACACCCCACTGAATGCAATGGGAGCCACTTGTGTATAGATGCACTGTTAGTAAACTTACCTACAGAGTTAATGTTACTAACATCTCCTGTGATTTCTCTGATGGTATTTAATGCATCCTTCCAACCATTTTATATGATATTACACTGTTAGCACATGCATGTCAATCCAGCATCAATGGTTTGACAAAACCAACAACTGACAGAAATGTAACTATATATTCTCTTAGTTTTTGCATAATACACTAAAATTAAGACAGTCCTTTTTACATAAATTTTTACATAAATATGACTAATAAATATTCATCTGTGAGTCATAGGGGGTTTTTTTGCCTTCTCCTGCCATAGGATTACAAATTGAGAAATTTTGTGTGTCTCCATATTCAATAAAAAGTTGTTGAAAACTAGCTTGATTTTAATACACCTTGTACTTCTTTGGCAAAGGGTTAACTAGGTTCCTTATTTGCATATACTGAAAGAAATCTAGTCAAATATTATTGCATGTGATCACTTATGTATGCCCAAAATTGATCACATGTAGATCTAAAAATCTAATTAGATTTACATTTTTCCAAACAATAGAACTACTGAGTATCCTTAGAATATCAAAATCTGAATGACTCAGAATAAAAGCTATGGACATGCATTAATGTTGATAGGTTTGTATCCATCCTATATATTAAAATACTGCACATTAAAATAGTCTCCATTTATTATTCATTCTCCCTTTCTTTTCTTTGTCAATACTCCACCTGAATTACTATCCAAAGTCTCCCATTATTGGCAAAATAGTCAGTAATGCTGCATGATAACAGTTTTGTAAAGTGTAGGATTGCCAGCCCATCATTTTAAATTTTGTTTCATAAAGTGCATTCTTACATGAATTTAGGTAATACCACATGAATTTAGGTAATATTACATTTTTATCAATGTAACTCTTTCAATCACTTTAGACCACATGGCCTGCAGGGTTACATAGAAATAAAACAGACAATTAAAAATATATTATGTTGCTGAGAAATCATTAATTCTAAATTAATAATTCTGACTTATTAAAAACCACTGCTAATATTTTCACAGCCACCCTATCTTGGTCTGATATGGAGTGTTCACATTGTCATTGTACTCAAGCATTTACAATACAGAACTCTGATTCATCAAGGAAAACTGATGGATACAAGATTACTAGAAATTCAATGTGATGCCTTTTTTTTGGCCATATCCGAAGCCTGCTTGCTATGCTTGAGGAAACATTCTTCACTGCCTGCTTGTAATATTTGACCATTGCTGCCTTAAAACACAATTTCTATAAATTAATCCTCATTCACAGAAGACTTCCTACTAACAGAATTTTTCATGTAACATTTCAGCAGCTAAAGCAAAAGTTAAAACGGTTGGGCAGCAATTCGAACTGATCAGATTTTTAATGGGACAGAAATTGGAACAGCCAACTTACATAGCTGGATACAACTCTTGAAATTATCTACACTTATTTTATTACCAGCACAATAGCTGAATTCCAAATATTTCTAATCTATCTCCATCAACTGCTCAACCTGATAATATAATTTATTACACCAGATTTTTAAAAGCTATGTCTACTTACACAAAGCAGAACTGAAACATAGCTAATGGCCTCTTGTCTAAATGAACTTTTTCTTCTGCCATTGAAGGTATTAAAAACAAGTTCTTAAACACCTTGGGCACAAGGTACAGTACCTATCTCAGGAGCTGAAAGCCCTTTTCATTTTTAAATGGTTGGACCACTGAAGCATGCTGAAATGCAATAAGAAATGCATGAGCACCATAGATTATGTCCATAGCTGGTCTTGAACAAGATGTCCTTTTTCAAATAAGATACCTCTGTTAGCAACTTTTCCCAGAAAACTCATCAGTATGTATACAGGCCAGAACTAAAACTCAGTAAGGAACTTCCCACACAACCGCTCGACAGGAGAGAGGTATTCTTTCAAAACAGTTAACAACACACACTGTGGAATAAGCTGGCAAACAAATGTTCCTAATTGCTTTCAGCCTACTTTGTGAGCCCAGCAGTGGAGAAAAAAATTGCCCAGGTGATGAGTCTGGCTCGAATCATTAGTGTGCTTACACAGATATCTAGACTGCAATCCAAACCCTTCAAAAGTTTATTTTGTCCTCTTGATTTAACTGAGCCTTCAGGGGTGGGGAGAAGCCAAAAGACTAGTTTATTGGCACCAGATAAGAAAATAATCCATGCAGCAACCAAATTAAAAAGTTTAATTTTTCCCCAATATTTGGCATTACAGTTAAAATAGAAGGGTTGTATTTTCCCTACCAGTATTATCATATGGGTCTTCAGAGCTGCACTGAATTTGGATTTTCCAACGATGTTAATCAACTAATTCCAGTTTTCATTTACCTGCTAAGCGTACACAAAGGGTAGAGATATGTGGCTGTTCCTTCCTCTGACCTGGGAAACTGTCAAAGCAAAATAGAAAAATACAGTGCTCCCTCTCTACAAGGCCGACACTTTAGTGCCTCATTTTAAGATACAAATTATTAGTTTCCAACTGGAGCCAAAGCGTAGAGATTTAACTTAAAAGCAGGAAAGCCTTTACGACAAAATCACGTTGCCATATCCACACCTCATCCAACCCTGACTTTCCAATCTCAATTAATGGGGGCAATTATTTGGTATTACAGTTTCAGGAAAAGGTTAAAGAACATTAGTTATATATTAGTTGTATTAGTTAATGCTGCATTTACCTATGAAATGAAAGCCACTTGACTCCTTCGCATAGCACGACACCTGACGTCATAAGAAGTTCAGCAAAGTACTGAGTCTCAATTCCTTCATCCTCATGTTTTTTGAACTGGATTCCAGATGTTGTTAATAGCTCTATTGAATCTTGGGCATACATGTCTTCTCTAGGAGAAACACGATGGGGAAAGATTCACACTTGAAATAAAGAAATCTTGAGATAAACAGTTTAAACCAAAATCTAGGACAAATTGCCCATTAAATCATGAAAACGGATGAACATCAATAAAGGATCACAGCATTATTAAGGTTTACTGCTTCATCTTACAACTGTGTTCAAACATCAAGGTAAACTATAGTTAATGAACATGAAGTTAATGAACTATGAACATGACACCCTCTGGCTTTTTTTAACATTCTGGCCTAACCAGAATGTTAACTCCAGACAAACCACAACATGATGTCAAGGTTGGTTCTTAGCTTCCTGATCATGGTTTGAGCAAAACAAGCCAGGATCTCTAGTTCAGGCATAACACACAGCCAAGGATCATGACTCGTTGCTCCTGCTTGCCCTGAGGGAGGAACAAAGTGGAAGCGATCTTTGCATTTATTGTAAGCCAGTAACTATGGTTTGCCCTGATGTGAAGAGGGCCTCTGCTTGTCCAATGAGAAGTAAATCCCACTGAGTTCTATGGGACTTACTCCCAAGTAAGTGTGTGCATGACTGTAACCTAAATTCATGATTTCTAACTGAATACTCTGCAAATTATGGGAAAATCCTTCTTCATACAGCACTCTCATTTACTTCAAGAATATTCATTTGTTTTTTAAAAAATAAAATCTTTAAGCATTCACATAAAAGCCAGAGAAAATGCAGTTGTATATCCTAAATAAAACTGAGCAATGTACCATATTTTTCACTCTATAGGACGCACTGGACGATAGGACGCACCTAGTTTGGGGGGGAGGAAACAAGAAGAAAAAAATTCTGAACCCCAGAAGCCAGAACAGCAAGAGGGATCTGGCTTCTGGGATAGCCTCTTGCTGTTCTGGCTTCGGGGACAGCCTCTGAAGCCTCCGCAGGGCAGCGGGGTGCCTTCACCCCGCAGCCCTGCGGAGGCTTTGCACAGCCACCCCCAAGCTAGAACAGGGAGATGGAGCACTGCGCAGTGATCCGTCTCCCTGTTCTGGCTTTGGGCTTAGCCGCGCAGCCTGCATTTGCTCCATAAGACGCACACACATTTTCCCTTACTTTTTAGAAGGGAAAAAGTGCGCCCTATAGAGCAAAAAATACGGTATGCAACAAAAATGGAAAAATTAAGAGGCAGACTCCAGGAAAGCTTGGGTAAATGTTAAAGAGGCTTTTAAAGGCCATCACTGTCCCTGTCTCACAAATCAGAGCATTCCTGAGGGTAAGTGCTATCACTGAGAAGGCCCATTGCTGCCGTGCCACCAAGTCACAATCTGCTGCTCATGGGACAACCTGCACCATCTTCTTAGAAGATCTTAAAGATCAGCTTGATCTACTGGCATCACAAAGCTCTGTTTGCTTCCTAGGGACTATGTACCATGAAATCCATGAAAGTGTAAACCCAACTTTGGACTGAGGTTTGTATCTTACGGCTCATAGTTTACATCACTGGTGTATCACAAAAGCTTTCTTATTACTTTGAGAGACAAGTCATATCCGAGAAGTCAAACCATCTGTTCAGCCCCAGCCTGAAAGAGCGCTAGCTGATTATGTTTGCTTAAAGATTGAGGTTGCGATTCTATGCACACAATGAACTCAGGGGAATGTAATTCCAAGTAAATATGCACTGCCCTGGACTAGTCAGCTGCAATGAGAAGCATACTAACTTGGAAGCAAATCCCAGTGCCACCAATGGGACAGACTTCCAAGAAAACATGCTTCGAGTTGGAATGCAAGGCTTAAAGACATTGCACTGCTCAATAAACAAGGTTAAGTGAATTCAAAAGCAAGTCTAGAGTTCCCTTAAACTCCCAAGTGGTGCATACAAGATTTTACATAGAAAGAAAACCCCTTCAATTTACTGGATACAGGTTTGCAAACTAGTATACATTTTTCTTATAAAAGAACTGCTGCAATTTGGCAAAATGATAGGAACATTTGCTTACAATGAAATAAGTCACCAAGCCCAATTCTAGGCTCTGCATAGCTTTTAGGGGCAAAACTATCACACACACACACACACACACACACACACAAGGGAACACCTGCCCCCTTGATTATAGGACTTTGCATCAGCTCTGCTGCTTCAGTAGAGGAGCCACCACACAGGTTTTGGGGAAGAATACTCACCCACCCCACTATTTGTCCCCAAGCTAAAATTTATTCCTAGGCTAGCTAAGAATACATCAAACTGGCTTCTCCTTGCATTTAAAAGGTAATAGGACAGAGCTTTCAAGCTGTGCCCTGACTGCCTTGCGCAGGATAGTATGTCTGAATTAAGCACTTTAAGCTAAATTCTGTTAATATCACTGGGTTGTTTCTGGAGAAGCACAAGCTTTAAAGGCACTCGTGCAAGGAGAATATCCCACCTTTGCCTTCCCATTGAAATGCCATTCCTGAGGATCCAGCTAAATGAGATTTAAAAGCCTGAACAAAGTTACAAGTATAAATATACACAAACGCAGCCAAGGATTGCAACTTACGTTAAATTAAATTTAAAATTAAATTGCCATGTTGAAGTTCCTGGAGGGTATTCGCCTTGTTCATTCATGAACGTCAGCCCTAATTGAATTATCTTTAGTAAGTCCACGTTACAGCGGAGCAGTTGATACTGATAGTCTGCATTACTTCTGAATTCTCCAATAGGCCGTGCAACTACACCTGGAAACTCTGTGTCCTGAAAAATTAAAGCACAAAGACCAAAGGCAAAATATAAAAAGCTACTAAAGCTCACAAAATTTGTTTAAATGCTTCAGAAAGCCCTGAATGCTTTCCTGACAACAAGCATCAGGTGTGGGAAGACACACTCATTTGCAGTTAATCCCAGTCCCTTGGATACCAGGAAAACATTGTAGCCAAGTTGGATTATGGACTGGAACATTTGTTTGTCATAATTTTAGAATAACACTCAAATGTTGTAGTTGCAACATTAGACCTGTCAACACAGGAAGGATGGTACTTAAATATGCCATTCCATATTATGTCCCAGCCATGCCTCTTTCCCTTGCATGTTGGATTGGCACAAGTTGTTAGGGCATGTCATTTTAGGGGGCAAAACTTAATTTTTGCACAATTCTTCAGTGACGGGTCTTTAAAATATGATTTTGGGTGTGAGGAATTCAAATCTGCTTTTTATGGTTTTTTTTGGTAATTGGACAACATTTAGCTTGGTAAGTCTACATTTGATGAAGAAGCACATAGACTTCTTTCGCAACACCAAAAAATTCAATTTTACCTTCTGAAAATGTCAGATAATGCTAAGTAATTATTATTATTATTATTAATAATAATATAACTGCAAGTGCTTTGCAATCATTTTAATGATTTTGTGTACAATTTTACACACAAGAAAAACTAAATTATACCTCCGGGTATAGGGTGGTATATAAATTCAATCAATAAAATCAATTTAGACAAAATATTGTTTGAATTCCCAAGTCGTGTTTCAACTTTTCAGCACCCCTCATTCTTGGAATTTGAAAACTGAAAAATTTAACATGCCCCAACAAGGTGCAACATCTGGGATAGGGAAGCCTGTGGCCTCCCAGATGCTACTGAACTCCCATAACTTCAGACCACCGGGCATGCTGGTCAGCCGGAGCTGATGGGGTCTGAATTCCATCATCATTTGGCAGGCCACAGATTCCCCATCCCTGCCCTATGTTGTGCTGATTTACTGAAGCAGACACACTGTTCTGAATTACTGCACTGGTGAAGGACTCCCATAGAATCTGCTCCTAGCCAATATTTGCAATAAACAAGACTATTAAGATACAGAATGATTTTTTCATGAATATAGAGCAAATTGAAATATATAAAATGGTCATTCATAGAAATATATAGCCAACCTTGGGTTTTTTACACTGGTGTAGAAACAGCACACTAGGAAAGTCATTAGTTTGTACACAAAAAACATTGTTTCTTTTGTAAATATCAGCTTGCCAAAATTTCTGGTTCAAAAAGAACTGAGGTGGATATAAGCACATGAGAAAAATAAATTAAGAAAACTGTACTTTATTGCTAATGAGAATATTCATTTTCTCTGAGTCTGTCTGTGTTAGCTCATCAGCAAGTGTTTAGATATCTCAATTCTGCTCAGTTGAATAAGCCAGCTTCATAACCTATGTTCTGAAACTGGCCTATAAGGAAAACTTGCTAGTTTATTTTAAACCAGAACCCCTGGTTCAAATTTAACACTAAGCCAGGAATCAGTGAAAGTGAACTAAATCTGCTCATGTCCTCTTCACCGCCATGTGAAAGAAAAATGGGGTACACAAGCCCAATACATGGCTGATAATCATCCAGTAGTTTTCAGAGTGCTAAGCAATGGTTTAGTATTTTAGCCCAATTTTCTGTTGATAGAGCCATCTTCCATAAATGTCTGTTCCTCCTTTAAAACCATCTAAGTCAGTGACCATCACTTTACTTTGTGACAGTAAATTTCACATGTGTGAAGAAGTTATAAATCTATTGCCAATATATATATTGGCAATAGATTTATAACTTCTTCACACATGTGAAATTTACTGTCATGACCCTGCATGACCCTGAGCTCTGATGTTTTGAGAACATGAAAAACTTCAGTCTGTGAAAAGAACATGTTCCCAAACCATGTAACCATATCATCCATCCTTTTCACATGATCTCTTGATTTTAAATGGTATCAGTAAAACACAATACCCAGCCAGAACAACCAGCAAAAACACTGTAAAGATAACATAAGCATTGGTCCTTACTTGGGAATAAGTTTCAGATTATATGGGGCTGATTCCAACTAAATATCTGAGATTGTAGTCTTCTGTTATTCTTGAATATCTAAATTATCTTCTCTACATTTTCCCCTTCCAAATAATTTTCAAGGACTAGTTCCAGCCCAAACAAAGAAGGTCACAAATATCCCAACATCATACCATGGCAACATAGTTAAACTTCCGTATAACTTGACGAATTTTCTTCATCTCTTCATCCAGGTTGCAAGCCCAAACTTCACAAATTCTTTGGCTGTGATCTACTGTAGCTGCTGGCATAGTTGGGAGGTTTCAGATACCAGACATCAAAAAGGTATATTTGACAAAGAGTCCGTTTCATAAAACAGGTTTTGGTTATATATCTAAAGAGATTTAAAAAGAAAGAGAGAGAGTTATTCCAAATTCAAAAGTAGAACAAAATCCATCTATTTCAAAATCATGAAAAATGAATCTGGTAATCACATATTTCATTTATTAAAAAAGATGGTGAATGTACTGGTCTTGTTCACAGGAGCAAAATCAGATATGTTTATGCTAACTCTTCCCCATAGATACACTGATTAACAAATCATCAGAAGGCAAAGAGGTGTCTCTGGTAGAAACAAGTGGCTGTTAGATAAATGTCAACGCAATGCTGCAAAAACCTATATGTTCAGCTATCAATGAGTGATTTATTTCAATGGGACTTGCTTCCAAATATGCTTAGGATGGCATCCTTTAACAACTGACATTTAATTTACAATACCTATTTGTTCCACTCAACTTTAAATGTCTCCGTTAAGACAAGCTCATGTAACTAGTTAAGATGGATAGCAACAAAGAAGGCTGCTGCTTATACATGCACTGACACAAAATAAAATGAGACTGTGTCAGTGGGTCAAGAGGTGAGCAGGTTAACAAGAGTTTCGTGTCCTGCTGCCAAAAAGGCAAGCTCACTTCCTGGGTGTGACAAAAGGAAAATGACGGGAACAACAGCTAGATAAAGTATACCTTCTCCTGGCACAAATTTCTGCAACCCACAGTAGCACATGGAGGGTGAAACAAACATAACAAAGAGAGATGCACTAGAACTTTAAAAAATTTATAACTCTGCAGAAGTTACAGAACCTAGAACAGATGTTTTATTACAAAAAACACCAGAAAGATTCCAGGCACCCTGTTACTTGGGAAGTGGAACATTTTTAACTAGGAACGTGAAGTATTGCTCAGCATAATTCAAGGTTGGCTCCCTGGAATCCAAAATATTCTTCCAGTCAAAACAATAAAGCAATGCGGAGAGAACTGAGCATGCAGGTTTTCAATTGTATTTCCCACAAAGCATTTACAGCATGTAGCAAGATAAAAAATTCCAAAAAAATCAGAATGCAAAGGTCACACTTATCATAGGGAAGCTGTATTTCCAAGTCCTGGTTTTTAGCCTAGTCACAGAACCATAGAGAGTGTAAGGTAGCTTCCTATATAATCCACACATGCTACCTTCCAGTGCATTAAAAAGAAATTCAGAGTGTACATTTGCTGCCACTAGATCACCACTACAAGTGTTATTTTTGAAGTATTCATGGAGAGTTAAAAGCAAAAAAATGACTACAGCAGATGTCCATGACTAGTTTCCCATAAGCTAACAACCAACACACCTCTAGTACATCCAATGCTTACACAGACATGATGTTTCTGAATGACAGAATTGACCTGCTGCATCAATGAAGATATTTTTTAAAAGTAAAATATCTGCTGCGGTGTGTGCTTTTAAGGGCCAAGAATGCACTTTTGTCAGATCTATAGATGGGGCAATAACTAATTTGTTCTATCGGTGCAAAGCTTTACACTTGTGCAATGAAACTTCCTTCCCCAAGTGCCCCTAAATCCGTTAATAGGGGAATGGGTTTTCCTCATGCACCTACTACCCACTAATGCATCTTTCTTGATGGTAAAATTTCCTTACCACCCACCAGTGCTCAATGGAAGGAGGATTCAGCTTGTGCTGTAGAACCTACCGCCCACCTAGAATTCTGAAACACCCACTTGTGGGTGGTAGGGACCAGGATGACAACCCCTGCTCTAGAGGGATGTTGCATGCAAGGAGAGGGAGAAATTCTGCTGCACAAGTGGAATTCCTTACTCTGGTGCTCTGAGTTAGTGGTCTTCAACGAAGGTGGTATCCAACCACGTTTTACTTCAAGTAGTCCCACTAAAACGAATGGAGCTCACATTGGTTTCAGCCGGTCTACCCTGAGTAAAAACTTAGTGGAATACCAACCACAGCCATTTAAATGGGTCGGTATACTGATCTCTTTCCTCAACTACTTCAACACACACTGACACCTGCGCCACCACAAATTAGTATTATTATTTATTGAATTTATATACCCGGAGGTCTCAGGGTAGTTCCCAGAGCAGTATCAAAATACAGTGGTACCTCGGGTTAAGTACTTAATTCATTCCGGAGGTCCGTTCTTAACCTGAAACTGTTCTTAACATGAAGCACCACTTTAGCTAATGGGGCCTCCTGCTGCCGCCGCGCCGCCGGAGCACGATTTCTGTTCTCATCCTGAAGAAAAGTTCTTAACCTGAAGCACTATTTCTGGGTTAGCGGAGTCTGTAACCTGAAGCGTATGTAACCCGAGGTACCACTGTATACAAACCACAAAATATATAACCAAAATAAAAACAACAACCCAGTAACAACCCCTCCCTGCCAATTGAGGCTAGACACAGAGAGAATGTAAGCAGCAACGATTGAAGAGGCAATGGGTGGGCAAGCAACCTATCCCTTTTTGTAAATACTCCTTTTGGCAATGTCTTTAGAAAAAATGGAAAAGGGGGTAGGTGGGTAGAGAGAGCGCGCATGGGAGGACGGGAAGGAGAAACTAAAAGCGCGACCCCGGCCATGCATACGGGGCTGGCAGTTGCTCGCCCATCTGGCGAGGTGCGGAGGGCCGTCGCTACAGGCCACGCTGGCTGTCGGCGTGGGGCTGGCATTGCCCTCAGGCTTTTCAAGCGCGAAAGGCCGAGGCGACAATGTGGGGTTCATTTTTTTATGCCGTGAACCGCCCTGAGGTCTGCGGGCGAAGGGCGGTATACACATGTAACTGATAGCAAGGAATAAGAATAAACGAAAAACCTCCTGCCCACCCTCCTCGCGAGGCCCACCCGAGGGAGCAGCAGCCCCCGGCCCTCTCCCACTCCCAACTTTCCCTCAGGAGCGGCTCCAGCCCCGCTTGCTCCCTTCCCAACGCCCGGAAACGCCGCCGCCGCCACTTACCGGAAGAGAGGACGGCTCCTCACGCGGAGCGGAGGGAGCGGGAGGCGGGACTAGCTGGGACCCGGCGGCGGAGGCAGCCCCAGCGCGACGACGTGCGGGGAAAGCTGCCGCTACTGCTGCCCCCCGGCCGCCCAGCGCACAAAGCCATTACGTCATCGCCGCGCGCCGCGCAGCTTCACCTTTCAACTCGGCGCGCCGGCTTCGGCCTGTCCTCCCTCTTCGCCGAGGGCGGGGGGAAGGAGGAGGAGGAGGAGGAGAGTGGGGGGCGGGGCGACTTCAGCTCTCAGCCAATCGGGCTGACGTTGGCGGCGGCTCCCGCCAATGGATGCCGAGCAGCGATGACGCGGGGGGAGGGCGCTCGCGACTGCAAGGAACGGTTTCCTGTTCCCTCAGGAGGAGGAGGAGGAAGGTTGGCGGCCTGAGGGGAGTTTGTTGTGGCGGGTGGCGAGCGAGGCCGGGAGTGGGAAGAGCGGCGCCGGCGGAGCAGGGAAGGAAGGGCCCGGTCTCGCTCTGCCCTGCTCGGTGCGCGAAGCGGAGGATGAATTGGCTCTTCCCGCTTTCCAAAGCCGGCAGCGGTGGCGGGGCCGCCGCCTCCTCGTCGCCCTCGCCCTCGTCGGCCGGTGGAACCGCGCTGCCGCCGACTCTCACCAGCCTCCAGCAGCAGAAGCAGCGGCAGATCGAGTCTCTGCGGAGCGCCCACGCCGCGTGAGTGACGCGCTGCCTGGGGGGGGGGGGATGGGGTGTCAGAGAGAGAGAGAAGGGGGGGGGGGAGAGAAACAAATTGGCCAGTTTATTTCCCAACCCCTTTCTCAGAACTGGAGTTACAAACTTCGGCTGTGGGTAGAGAGCCGGATGTTTATCCGGCTGACAATGTTTACAGGGAATGCCTGTCGGATAAGGATCTAGACCGCAACGCGACGGTTAGTAATTATTATTGCTCTGAATCGATAGAGGAGCTTATTCCAGCTTCTCCGTACAGTTGAGAGATCAGGTGGTTTTGTTGTTGTTGAAACGCGAGCGAAAAAGTGTTTAGTCCGAAGGTGGTGGGTGACTGACGGCTCTGTAAGACCGTGAAGCGAAATCCGGAGGAGAGAGCCAAAGTTGTGAAAAGACAGGCAAAGGTGCGATAGTGGGTGCGGCGCTGATACTAATACTAATACTCGCCGCAGTCCTGAATATAAAAATAAATGGCTTAGTCATTACAGTGGTACCTCGGGTTAAGTACTTAATTCGTTCCGGAGGTCCGTTCTTAACCTGAAGCACCACTTTAGCTAATGGGGCCTCCTGCTGCTGCCGCGCCGCCGGAGCACGATTTCTGTTCTCATCCTGAAGCAAAGTTCTTAACCCGAGGTACTATTTCTGGGTTAGCGGAATCTGTAACCTGAAGCGTATGTAACCCGAGGTACCACTGTATTGCACATGCAACCCAGAGAGAGAGGAGTACGTAGTGGCGTCTGTGGCAACCAAATTTGCTGGCAGGCAGTGTTTGGGAATGAGGTCAAGAGAGGAGATCCTGGCCCACCAATCCTAATTAACTATTGTAAAAGGTAAAGGGACCACTGACCATTAGGTCCAGTCGTGGCCGACTCTGGGGTTGCGGCACTCATCTCGCTTTATTGGCCGAGGGAGCCAGCATACAGCTTCTGGGTCATGTGGCCAGCATGACTAAGCCGCTTCTGGCGAACCAGAGCAGCGCACGGAAACACCGATTACCTTCCCACCAGAGCAGTACCTATTTATCTACTTGCACTTTGACATGCTTTCAAACTGCTAGGTTGGCAGGAGCAGGGACCGAGCAACGGGAGGTCACCCCATCGCGGGGATTCGAACCGCCGACCTTCTGATCAGCAAGCCCAAGGCTCTGTGATTTAACCCACAGCGCCACCCGCGTCCCTTTAATTAACTATTGTACAGGGGTGTAAAGTGCTCCAGATAGCTTTCTGGTACCAAACGAAAAAAGCTGGAGGCACCAGACTTCCTTCAAAGCCCATTCCACATAGGAGCTCAAGTTTCAATCATTTTCCTGCATTGCCTTGGTTTGGACTACATGTTCCTTGGGTCCCTTCCAGCTGTAAGGTTCTATGAATTACCCTAAGATAGATTTTAGCTTAACTCTCCCATTAAAATCATTTGAACTTCAAAATGTTTAACTTTCCGGTATCATTAAAAGCTTGATGATTTTCATTGTTCCTGTGACCCTTGGTAAATACCTACATTTCTTTTAACAGTATAGCTGAAATACAAAAAGATGTGGAGTATCGATTGCCATTTACTGTAAACAACCTGACAATAAATATTAACATGTAAGTACTGTGTGATCTGCTTATATGTCACTTTAAATGTTTAAGCTGTGCTTAGCAATTTGGGAAAACAATCCTCTATTAAAGATTGGTCAGATTTGCACACCTTGGGGCTGAGATGAGCAAAAACACAATTGGCCTGTTGTTTTATTTAGCAACCCAGGACCTGAAAGCACTTTTTAATCATAGTTCATTTAAATTCATTTTATTGGTTTTGCAGAACTGTAGTAAAAGGTAAAGGGACCCCTGACCGTTAGGTCCACTCGTGGCCGACTCTGGGGTTGCGGCACTCATCTCGCTTTATTGGCCGAGGGAGCCAGCGTACAGCTTCCGGGTCATGTGGCCAGCATGACTAAGCTGCTTCTGGCGAACCAGAGCAGCGCACGGAAACACCGTTTACCTTCCCGCCGGAGCAGTACCTATTTATCTACTTGCACTTTGACGTGCTTTCAAACTGCTAGGTTGGCAGGAGCAGGGACCGAGCAACGGGAGCTCACCCCGTTGCGGGGATTCGAACCACCGACCTTCTGATCGGCAAGTCCTATGCTCTGTGGTTTAACCCACAGCGCCACCCGCGTCGCTTTTCAGAACTGTAGTAGTTAAGTGCAAAGTAAAGGTTTACACTCTGCTCCTCTTGCATGTGAGGATAAAAGAGTGTGTGCAAGCCTGAAGAGCTCACCACAGCTCATGCATATTCACCTTAAAGAACAAGACAGTTGGCCAAGTGTACCTGTACCATTCATTCTGCTTGCACACAGGGGAGCAATGAGCTTGGGACTGATTGAGTGTATACAGTGACCTTTTTGATAGTTTGCTGATTTGTGGACAGAGGATGAAGACCTTTGACTAGCTTGCTTTGGCCTATGGACTGTGGTTTTTTTGTATTTGTTGAAATTAACATTTGTTATAATTTTAGTATACTTTAAATGATAAATGTTACTATTGTCCGTAGAGTAGTAAGAGTAGTAATTATAAGGAAGGAAGTTGCCTTCATTGCCAATGCAAACCGTATGATATGAAGAGTATTCAAATAGAGATTTTTTTAAAAAACAAACAAACCCAGATATCTTATTTACATGAAAGTGATGGTAATATATTTTGGTGTTCACAGATTGCTTCCTCCTCAGTTTCCTCAGGAAAAACCAGTCATCAGTGTTTTCCCTCCAATACGGCATCATTTAATGGACAAACAAGGAGTGTATGTGGCCTGCCCATTAATAAGCAATGTATGTACAATTGTATCATTTTCCTTGAAAATTTAAGGGACTCGATGGCCCTTGTGGTCTCTTCCAACTCTATGATTCAAATAAACTGTACATGTCTTTTCCAGGATACATAGGTGGCAGCAATTATATTCTATTGCAAAAAAAGTTTTCAAAGAAATGCACTTACTGAAATATAAAAGTATGTGCTCTATGTAGAAAAAGAAAGATTTTTTTATGATTAGTTTTTGAACTAGAAGCCATAGCATTTTAGATGTTTTTCCAGAGTTTATTTCAGGGTGTGTGTGTTTTTTAAAAAATCCCGTATATGTATTCTGCAGAGCTCATGATCCATTATTTCAATACCTAGCACCTCAGTTTGTATTTAATCATGGAAACAATTCAGCTCCTGTGCAGATTGAGGCCTCTGTATTGACAGCCCCTGGGGCCAGATAATGCGTAACAGTGGCACCTGTATCGACCTCCTGGTGTCAGTGTAAATGACTTGCCTTGTATATCATGCTTTAATTCTGCAAATTAAATACAGCGTTTTAATCTCTTAACAGTTCACAATGCACTCAGACCTTGGAAAAATAGTTCAAAGTGTACTTGATGAATTTTGGAAGAATCCTCCAGTTTTGGCTCCCAGCTCAACATCATTTCCATAGTAAGTGTAAACAGAGAAAATAAGGGTGATAATTGCAAACAAGCTGGATACATAATTTAGTAGTGTTCTTAAAGCTTCCCTTACACTTGAGTTGATAAGCTATGGGCCCAATTTGGATATCACGGCCAAACAATTGTATCTCCTCTATCCACCCTGCACATTTTGTTACTGTTCCTCCCTCACCGGTTCATAATTAGTATAATTTGCAGTAATAGCCAAACTGGACAAATTGCCAGAAACATGTTTTGCCTCCAGGCTAGAATTGGAAACCACAGTTTGACTACTTTGGGTGTCACAGCAAACTATAACTATTTTTATTTAAGATAAAACGGTTAGTTCTGGATCTGTCTCAACTTAGAAATATGCTTAGGAATGCTTGTAAAGGATACAGATCAATTATAGCATGAGTAGCTATCCTGTGACACAGGTGCAACACATGGCAACAATGGGCAGGAGTTCATGAGAGTAGGATGGTCCATTGCCGTAGCTACTGTATAGAGCATGGCTTATCTGTGACCTCCCAGATGCTGTTTGGCTTTTGCTCCCATAAGCTCAAGTTAGCATGGCCATTGTTCAGTGATGGTGGAAGATGTACTCCAACAACATCTGGAGGACCATAGGTTAGCCACTCTGGTAAAGAGCCAGGCCTACCCCATCTACCACCTCCAGAACTTTCTGACTCGGCAGAGTCGAAGTTCAAATAACTGTGATAGAGTGCACTAGAGTGATGCTGTCTCATCCTTGCCTTGTGTCTTGTGCCAAGAAGATCGACTAACTTTGAATTAATGTTTCATAACAACAACAAAAATCTCTATAAAGGATTTCGTTAATGTTTTACATTAAATAACTGTCACCACTTTCACATACCCAGAGGGGCTTCAAGGTTGCGTTTCTCTAACAGCAACCCTCCTCTCTCGGTGCTGCATTGCAAATCTGTTATGAAATGAGGGGGCTTTGAAAGGTAATCTGTAATATGGCTGGGGGGGGGGCATGTCTGCTTTTCTACAGTAGGGCGGGGAGCTAAAAAAAAATGCCACCCCCTAGGCACAAAGCAGTTGGGCATGCCTAAAGTCATTGATTCAATCTAAGTCTTGGTGTGCCAACAGCTAACTGCTTGGGCCAAAATGCATTGACAGCTGGGCCACTTGTGGGTTATTAGAGTGAATCATTGTGACGTATTTGACAAGATACTTTCCTTATACTTCAGCAATCCTTTCCTTTGAGTTAGTAGTGAAAACACTCCAGAAACTGTAGCTGGTGGTAAACTGTTTCCCTCCTTTTTTCCGTAGCCTTTACAACAAACCAGCTGGAATTCCTCCCTATGCTCAGAACTTTCCATTTCTTTCTCCATACCTACCACAAGAAACAAATAGGTCTATAACATCTGTGCCACTTGCAGAATCACTTTCTTCTGGCTACGCTGCAGACAGACCTGCGGCTCCTTCCTTTGGCATGATATCAGATCTGCCATTACCTGTTCCAACAGCAGAAACCATATCACAGGTGTGTATGTCTGGTGATAGCTATAATTCAAACTTTTTATGCGCCTGCTAATCCCAACCACAGATCATATAAAAGGATTTGGGGTGTTTGAGCAGAAATATAACTTAAAGTGCTTTATGATGTTGATAGATAGCTTGATCTAGTCACTCTAAAGATTTCACTGAAAAAAATTCAGGGACAGAAAAGGCTGCCATATGTCCAGATTGACTCCATGCATAAAATAGCCCCCAACTCCAATTGTATTGCCCACGTAAACCAGACAACAATATAGTGTTCCACCTATATAAGAGCAAGAGAAACATTTTGTCCTCATGCTAGAGGTTTCTCAAACTGTTACTCCATATAACTCAAACAAGTGTATTTCACACCTCCCAAATGTGAGCCCCAAAGTCATCAGCCAGTTAAGATTATATCAGAAAGTTGTATCCAACGTTAGTATATACTGAGAAGGCCCACTAAAATTAATGAACGTAATATTAAGGGGCATAAGTAACATTAATTTTAGTGGCTGAGTAGAGCTTAGTCGGATACAACCCAGTATCTCATTCCTCACACCAGTGTTGTTGTCTTAAGACAGTTTAAATATGCACTATGTCCATGTACAATCCAAAGAACTATGGGTGGGAGTCATGTAAGGAGTCAGAATTGCTGTTTCATAGTTGATTGGGGGTCAGGACAGAACAGCCAGAGGGAGGATTGCGACGTTGGAAGAACGCAATGGAGTTATTCCCAATGATCTGAAAAACAATATTTTTATCAATTGAGCATATGCTCAGTCTGATTATCCTTCAACCTACATATTGGAAAAAGAATGTTTTTAAAAAAATATAAAACACATCTTCCTACATCTTATCTCTAACTTGTGTGGTATAAGTTCATAGAGCGCTCCCGAGTACAAAATCTGTGTCATAGAGGCTTAGATAGATTTTTGTTGTTGCTTCATTATTAGAGTTTGTGTCCAATGGATTATTCTATACTGGTGAATTAGATTGAGTCTTCTTTTCATATTATAGTTATACAGGAAATAATTTTCTGTTGCTTTACAAATCTGCTAGTCATGATCTATTTTCAGGGGGGAAATACCATTCATTGTCATACCTTCTTGATAAACTTTTCAGGGGAGCCCAAATGGATTCAGTTACAAAATGCCTGATGTACCTGATGCATTTCCAGAACTATTGGAACTTAGGTAAAAATATTTATATCATTAGAAATGTATTATTGTTAATGTGCAAACCAGCTCCACTCATAGCTAGATCTGCACCTAAAAAACTGCCTTTGGAGAAACTAAAAGCAGTTCTTTCATGTTCTTAGAAAAACTTGAAATTCTTAGAAAAACTCAAGCGAAGTACTTCCAGTTGTGAAACACTGGCACGTGAAAATGATCCATCAGTGGCTATAATCAGATTAGTTGTACAGTGATTCCCCCAGAACACAGGATATTGCAACAAGTGGGTTGAAGAGGTTTCTGCAGGCTGAAAAGAATAGGAGCACTCTGTCGTCCATCTCAGTGGAGCCAAAACGCTTCTTAGTAGCACAAGCAGTTACCTCAAGGTCATGTTCTCTCAGAAGTGTTCATATCCTGGAGGAAAACAAAATATTCTAGTCATCTTCACCTGGGTGTTTCAGCTGAAAAAATTGCAGCACCAGGTTCATAAAATGAAATTGCATGCAACGTATCTTCAGTAAGGTGAGGAATGAGAGGTTTAGGACTTAGAACCTAAGAGGTACTTGAGGCTTAGATTCCACTTCTTGGATAAAAATGTTTAGGTGATCTTAAACGTGGGTGTGTTTCTTTTGAAATGCAGCATATCACAGCTGACAGACATGAATGAGCAAGAAGATGTCCTGCTGGAACAATTTGTTAATCTGCCCCAGTTGAAGCAAGTCATTAACGACAAGGATGATTTAGTGAAAAGTATTGAAGAGCTGGCAAGTAAGACTTCAGAATACTTGTAATTTAAAGAGTAACGTGAGAGTAAACGGTAACCTTCTAAAATTGAACAGTGGGTTTACTTTGCAGAAAAAAACCTCTTATTGGAACCAAGTTTGGAGACGAAAAGACAAGCAGTGTTGGATAAAGTAAGTGAAGGGGAATTATTTCTGGAGCTTGGAAAGAAAATATTTGAGTTTGATTGTCAAGACATTCTTTTCTTGTAGTATGAACAGCTTACTCAGTTGAAGGCTACATTCGAAAAGAAGATGCAACGGCAGCATGAACTGGGTGAGGTAAGCTGTGTCCCTCTTGCATATCAAAAGGGAGTGCTTTTTCCCAGTGCGTAGTTAATGTACGGATTTCACTATCACAGGATGTAGTGATAGCTTCTAGCTTAGGTCTGTTCCAGGCCTCTTTCACATTTATATCCGAAGGTGGAGCTCAAAGAAACATAAGTGGGTATTGCCCCATTTTATCTTTACAGGAACCCTATAAAGTAGGTTAAAGATTGGAAGGTTGCGCCTGATCCCGTGATCTTCCATGCACTACAATGAGGTGGGAGAGTCGTGAGATAGTAGGCTGTACTATTTCAGTTTAGGTAAATGTTCCCCTAAGGCTGCAATCCAGACCTCCAATCTGCCGGATAGGGCAGGGGACCTAGACTGCCATAATGTGGAGCTGGGTTTTGCCTGCTCTGGCCTTGTACCCTGGCCTGCAAAAGCAGCAGAGCTATAAATGCAGCGGTTGCTATGTCGCATCCGTCTTGCCCATCTGCTATCTAGCCTGGGTTAGGATTGGTCTGTAAGACCCACCAATTAAGGGGAATAAACTGTTACAGCAGAGACTGCTATAATTTAGGTAGGAGTTGTGGTCCAGCAACATCTTGAGAAACCACAGGTCTACAGTGTTCAAAACTCCGATTGTTCTAGGCGCATTTTGCAACCGGGAATTTCATTAGTGTGAGCTGTTTCCCAACTCTGGGCGCAGTACTGCACCTAGGATTTCAGATTAAAACAGCAGAGTAGAAGAAAAGGAGGACCTTTTTTTACCTCCCCACTTCCAGCTGCTCTCTGAAGACGGGAGAAGAGACCCTCTTAAAAATATTAGGGGGGTGGGCAGGGGAAGGACTAGACCATGTGAAAAATGAACATCATATTTTAGCTGCAGTTCATTAATTTTCAGTTTGTATTCTTGTTATAAAAAAGCACGCCTAGACATTCCATTGTTGGCTTAAGGTGCCATTTAGCTCTTAGTGTTCATATCTGTTTCTAACAATGGTCTCCTACCTCTGACCAGCTTACATTTCTTTCTGGGAATCATAATGTCTGCATGTAGTTTTTGAGCTGTATAAACAGAAAAGCTAATAGTTCAGTTTTTCCTTAATATTTCTAAATTAGAACTAAGTATAGCCATACTTATTAGATTTATATGTCTTCAGGCCCTTCACAAAACCTTTTCCCCCCTAGAGTGGCTTTGCAGTATTAAAGCAGAATACAGTCAGAACAATCAATTTACCAACAATACATCACCACTTATTTCATTTTGCAATCGGAATCTTTTTGTCACCCAGCATTTTCCAATTTTGCTTAGAGTTGTAGTGCAAGTGCTCTGCAGGCAAGACTGAAAGTAGCAGCTCACGAAGCTGAGGAAGAGTCTGACACTATTGCAGAAGACTTTCTGGAAGGGAAAACGGAAATAGATGACTTTCTTAGTAGCTTCATGGAGAAGAGAACAGTATGTGAAATTCCCTTACATTTTAAAACGAATTATGTTTTGCATAACTTAAATCTTAAAAAATAGAATGAAAATGTCCAGCAGAGAAGCTGTTATGGGATAGAAAATGATTCTCTTCAGCAGTTTTGAAAAATAGGCTTTTGTTCTTTTTTGAATTGTATAGTAGAACTGTGTTGCTATCTTGTGTAGAGAGATTATCCTCGAGCCTTCCTGCATTTCACTACAAGCTCTTGTCCAAGTAGCTCACCAATTTGTGGCATAATCTTTGCGACATCCTCAGTACTTTTAATGCTCAGTGTGGTGTACTATGCAAGGCTGTGCTTAGATTTGCTAAATATCCTCAAATAAATTGTTTTAAATATTGGAATGCAAAAAAGGACAGCTAATTTCTAAAGCCTGCTTTCTAAAGCAATCACTACAGGAAGATACAATACTCAGAAGTAAGCCTCCATGACTCCAGAGAGACTTAATGGACTTACTCCCAGGTAAATGGGTTTAGGATGGCAGCCTAAATTACATATAATTCACACCATGAAACAGCAATTGAAAATATATATATCAAGTTCCATTAGCACAAAAATTACTGCCTGTGCTGTTAGTGCAACAGGACTTCCTCTCCCTCTCTTCTCCTGCTCCCCAAATCTGTTCTGGTATTCCCCCAATACTCCAGAGGAAATGGGGGGGGGGGCATGCATGAGAGAGAGAAGAAGTAGAGGAAGTCTGTTCGCACAGGCACAAATTCTTGGGCTAATGGGGTGTGATTCCACCAAAATTAAGCATCTTTAGTTTGTTGATTCATGGAAAAGAACTAAATTATCCCACCGAAGTCAATGAGATTTAAAAGTTCTGTAGAAATTGCTTACATTGGCCAATAATGGCAAATATTACTTGGTGGTTAGAGGCTTCTATGGTTGAAGAATGTACAGCTTTTATTTTTGTTCCATATCAATCAGGGAAACTGTAAGTCATGTGCAGCTAATAAAAGTAGTGCCCCAAAATATGTCCCATACTTGAAGCCAAAAGCCAGCTAGTGGAATGTGGTTTGTTTTCCTGTTGATTTTCACAGTAAAATGATCAAATGCAATGTGACTGGTTAGCAAATTATGCTCCAAGATAAAAAAATGTGAGTTGATTCATGTCATGTGGCCCATAAACCTGAAAAAAGCATGCTATACAGAGCATGTGGCTATAGATGAATGCTCACTTGTGTTTCTCTTTTAGGTTTGCCACTGTAGAAGAGCCAAAGAAGAAAAGCTTCAACAGGCAATAGCAATGCGCATTCAGTTTCATGCTCCGTTATAGGTATGTTCACACAATATTCAGACTTGAGTTGCCTTTTCTTTTTAAATGTTACTTATACTTTTCAGATTCATACATTCCACTGATGTTACAGTCATTGACATTTCAAAACTTGACTTCCTTCCCCCCTCTTTCTGCGGTTCCTTAAATTTATTTTTACTATCCTATGCATATCCTAATTAAGTTAATTTGCTCATTTATTCATCTAAATATATACTCTTATGAAACTGCAGGTTATTACAATAATCCTGCCAATGTTTTTATCTCTTTACAATTTATCTGTAAATATCCAATAAACCGTTTCCATTGTTTTGTAAAAAGTTTGTTATCTTGATTTCTTGGTTCTTCCAGTAAGTTTAGCCATTTCTGCATATTCCATAGGTTTTTGTATCCATTCTTCCTTTGCTGGGACTTCTGCTTCTTTCCATTTTGGGGCGAGTAACATTCTTGCCACTGTAGTCGCATACATGAATATGTTTCTATGCAGTTTAGGTAGCTCTGTCCCTGTAATTCCCAAGAGAAGCTCACTTTTCTGCCATCCTCACTTTTCTGGGTCTTAAGCTTGTCTTGAATTAAGCTAATGAAATGTTCAAATTCCAGGAATTCCCAGTATAGCTGAATGGAGTTTTGCATTCCATGGCTGTTTGATTCCAGCTTTTCTTTTTTCTTTTCTTATGACATAATGCAGGAGGCAATAGGAAGCTTTCTACCCTGGATTAATTAGAAGCCCGCCTTTGCGAAGCTATGTTTGTGTACAGTGAGAAATGACTGACTGTAGTTATGTTTGTGTTCACAGGTTTTCCAGCTAAATAGAATTTCTGAGGCGAGTGAATGAATCCAGCAAAGCACATTTTCATATAGCTGTTATTTTGCAAATAAGCATTTCATCACCGTTGTTGCGTTTATAGAAGAGACTGTATACAGAACTGGGATGATGATGGTGATTATTATTTTGGGACAAATTAGGAAGTCTTTCTATTCTCATTTCATCCGAGAAATCCTCCTATTGCAGTGTTTGCACTAAATATTTCTTGTCATTATTATTGATAATCCTTATCATATTTAAGTTCCTACTTCTCTCTCCACCTACTTTATAGATTAAATATTTAAACATGTAATTTTGACTAGATTTTTAAATTTTATACAACATAATTCATAACTTTTGTATTAAACATTTGCTGTTTTGGGGTGGGGCAGGGGATGTAGAAATGTTGGTTACTTAAAAGTAAGTTGCAAAGTGTGTGAAGCAAAACTCGTATGTTAAGTCCTCTTTACAAAAAAGAATTCTGTTTCTTGAAATCCAGTTTTCAACCATTTTTATGTTGAAAGCAGCACACTACATTGCTATTGAAATTAAGTGGTGTGGCAGGTAAAAGGCTAGGAGACTTGAAAATGGCCTTGCGCCCTATTGAGGAGATGCACACAGTTAGCTGCTTGTGGGATCAGGTCTTCATTCTAGAGGAAGAGTCATTTCCCAGCTTCTAGCACCACATGAGAAGGGCAAGAGTATGGGTAGATCTTTCAGCTGCTCTATTTTTGCCCTTGGATGTGTGGAAATCGCTGAAGGGATTTTATCCTGCATATATAATACAAACACATACCAAGGTTTGGAGAGAAGGTTGGTTAGACCAGCGCTGTGGCCTACCTGAGTGAGGAATCAATTCAAGCAGGAAGTAGAATCATCTGAAAGAATAGAGCCCAAGCTTTCTTTGGAGCTAAAATTCAAGATATAGTGATTCACCAAAACCAAAGAATTTTGTTGTCATATAGAAACATGTTAGATTATTGTTTACCTCATGGTGCTGTAGCTCTTGCAAGGAACTCAACTTCACCAACCTTACATTCTTTAACCCTATTTTTTTCCTACACAATTACAAAAAAATGGTAATTTAACAGATAATTCCAAGTGTATATATCTCTTGTTCTCCCCCCTCGCCGGTGTCACTCAACTTTGTTAAAAGAAGTTAAACTTCCTTTTCTTGGGTGGCTGCAAGGACTTTTTCAAAAAGTTTCTGGTACTGATATTTGCATCTATAAACCAGCATTTCAGATCTCACAAGTGAAAAACAGCTGTAGAGTTCAGCGTTACAATACCTTAACGGGCTCTTCTTGGCATCATTGAGTCTTGAACTGAAAATAAAACAAGCTTGGTGGAAAAACATACTATTGCTACATTTGTCATTTAGACGACATTACCAACTTGCTTGCTTGCTTGCCCTCTGAAGCTTGGTTCCTTTTCCTTAAAACATGCCCTTTGGGGCATAAGATTTTAGGGGCATTTTGAAAGAAACCAGCTTTGGGTAATACTGAACTAAGCTATAGAGTCTCCACCCCCATCATTCAGCCCGGATACAGAGGTCCAGCTCCGAGGGCTTTCTGGTGGTTCCCTCCCTGCGAGAAGTGAGGTTACAGGGAATCAGGCAGAGGGCCTTCTCGGTAGTGGCACCCGCCCTGTGGAACGCCTCCCATCAGATGTCAAGGAGATAAACAACTACCTGACTTTTAGAAGACATCTGAAGGCAGCCCTGTTTAGGGACGTTTTTAATGTTTGATGTTTGAAATATTCTGTTGGGAACTGCCCAGAGTGGCTGGGGAAACCCAACCAGATGGGTGGGGTATAAATAATAAATAATTATTATTATTGAAATTAACAGATTAAGTTTTATTACCTTTTATTTACTGTGGTATATACATATACCATTGGGGCTATTGCAAAACGATGGGTGTATCAGCATGCTGAAGGGAGCACTGAGGTTTGCAGGGAGAGCAGGAAGACAGAAAGCAACTTTATCTGCAAAGTAGGTCAATGAGGACTGAGTAGCCATGAAATGCTGTTTATGGTAGAAGTGAAATTGAGAGGAAAGCACTATATGGAAGGAATGGCTCTCTGAAAGCCAAAATAGGAGCATTTTTGTTAGGAGGAAAGGTATGCTGTAACATCCTGTGTGTCCCATCAGTTGTACACTTCTTTAAATCTGAAATTATATTTATCTTGGAATATATCAGTCGTTTTTGGTTTCCTCCTGGTCAATGGTGGACATATCAATTAAAATCAGTCTCTAATATTATTGAGCAGAACCATGCCATGCCATACCTAAGCTTTGGTTCTCCTTTAAACTTAACAGCATGTAGAGATGGAGCTTGAATTGGCACTTAAATAGCTTTACAGCTAAGAGTGGAGAGTTTGGACATAAAGCATGCAGGTAAGACAAAATTTGCATGCTGCCTATTAATAGTCCAAAAGTTCTTAGCAGTTTGTCCAGGGTGCAAAAACAGATTATAGACCCACCTCAAATTTTACATTTCTCAGGATGCATTAGGGTTTTAAAATTATATCTCTGCACCCCAACAGTGAGTCATTTGAGCACACGACAGTGGAATAGTCAACCCCTTCGATCCACCCATTGGGGGGAGTTTAGTTCAAAAAGGTTTTAAGTCCACTGAACAAGTGCAGAGGAGTGGGGCTAGATTCCCCCTTACTTAAGCAGCTGGTGGCAGGGTTAAGTCTTGAAAGAGTTGAGCAGTGCACGCCTCTGGATTGCGGATTCAAAGAAATTGATGAAAGCACAAACATTTATTCTAAAAGAATATCTTGAATTTTCCAAAATTATAATAATCCTAAATATAAACAATAGAGTATAATAATTGTGCGTCCTTATGTATTTATTATTTAAATAACCTTCATTCAGGTAGTATAATGCAGCATTAAGACGATACAAAAACAAAACAAGCCATAAGGTCTTAAATCAAGAGTTCAGGGATCCCAAGCAAAACCACCAGGAGTTGAGCGGCAAAACTGGACATTAAAATATGCTGCACAAATTTTACTAAGTGTTTTTCATATTTCAAACTCCTATATTTCTAGAAATACAGACAAAATGATATAGTATACAGTGTTACACTTGTTTTAAGTTCAATTCCCAGATTTCACCTTCCCACCATCCGTATTTCATATGTGATTCCACAAACATGGCGGCTTCCATGCTTTCCAAGTTTTGAAAGAAACCATTCTTCATTCCTATCCAGAAAAATCGTTAAGAATGTACATCAGGTATTCTTACGCATATGTTTTAGAAAGATGTACGATTCTAAAGTGTGGAGCTGATTTCAAAACATGGAATGTTTAAAACCAATGTGAGTCATCTTTCAAGTTTCTGAATGTTGCTAGATGTGTTGCATCCCTACCAGGTTTTTATCACTGAAGGCTGGGGCTATGAGTTTTGGGGACAGTGTTTGCTCCCAAAATTATGTCCCTTGTCCTACCCACTCCCCGCCCACTCCAGGAGTGAGCTACAGCCATTACATTTACATAAGAAAAAGTGGCAGGAATCTACTCAGGGTCCGTGACTGCTGGGTTTTCTGCTACTAGTAACCAAAATCGCTTAGTTTAACCAAACCCAACTAATCTGGATTATTGCAGTCCATTTACCTTATTGCAGCTCCATATACCTTAATAGGAACTATTTTGAATCAAGCCCCCTCCTGTTTGCATTGTCGCACCCTCTTTGCCTGCATGACCACACCTTGAGTTCCTTTCCTGTTTTGTCGCTAGACTAAAACCAGGGTTTGACTGTTGTACGTACACATGATAGCTAATCCAATATAAACTCTTGTTTCTGTAACATAATCAGGACATGCACAGGAAGGACGTCTTGTTGCACAGGCAGAGTTCAACTTGCGGAGCATTGAATACAGCCCAGTATCTTCCAAACTAGAAGTCAAAGATAGGCCTCAAGTACAGGGGTCCCATTAAGCAGCAATCATCTTCGAATCCCCCCACCCCCAAAATGATATAAAAGCAGAGCTCTCAGAGACAGAAGTCTAGCAAAAGACATCAATCCCCATAAACAGCCTCTCTGCATTTACCTGGATTCACATCCCTTGTTGTCTCAGTGCTACAAACCCAACCAGAATGGACAGGGCATCTTTTATTATGCATGGGCATGTGACTTTGCATCCTTGATCGTGAAGCTGTTGTTACACATGGCTATACCTGGAACTAAAACTGGATCAGGGTCACGGTATTTAAGGAAACGTCTCCCTTAGAGGAAAGCAAAGAGAAGGCCCTTTGTTGATTTGAGATACAACTTCATCTTTGTTTTCTTCCTCTCCTGCAAAACGAAGGGGCAGGAAAGATTGGGGCTTCTGGGCCTGCTTGGCACAAGCTTGTGGTCCTCAGGGTTTGTGGTCCTCAGCAGTACAGCCTTGCTTCAGTACTCCCCATCTGTAACACAGGGAAGTAAGTGTTTTCTAAATACTTGGTCCTTTTAAGAATCTGCAGCAAGTGACTGGTATGCTGTCTGTGCCTAGACTCGTCTTCTCATCACCTGCACAGGTTGGAGCTGGTGGCAGTTGTAATCCAAATTATCTGGAGGGCACCAGTTTGAGGAAGGCTGGAATAAATCCAGGAACATGGGAATGATTTTTTTTACTATTTTAACTATAACTTTCTGAACGGATGAAGTAATGCTCTTCAAGAAGTTTTGTTCAGCTGTATCCATAAAGTGCAAGCTGTTATTTTCCAGGAATGGTGAGGGCAGGTCTTTGTTTTGTTTTGGCATGGCTTGCATCAACATGTTTTCTCGAAGCTTCTTTGGAACGGTACTGCTGTCGACCAACTAAACACTAACCTAGAATTCTAAGTTAAATAGAAATTGTCCGTTCTGTATGGCTCTGTCAGTTATTAAAGGAAGATGAAGCAAGCCCATAAATACATGACGGTTCTTAAATAGGAGAAGCTAAATATAAGAGGTTATTTTTCCAGTTAAGATTCTAGCTTACAACTATGTTACATCTGGACCTTAAGTGCACAACTCTATTTCTTTGGACTTTTCTCTCTTTCAACATGCAGTCATTTGTCACCTACTGGCTGGCTGTCGTTTCAGACAGTAAGACAAACAGCTTCGTCCGAATCACGGTCTTTGGTGCTATCCTCGCTGGGCAAACATCCCCCTCCACTTGGGGACCGGCAGCTCATGTCCTCCACACCTGACTCCTGATCACTGTTGGCAGAGAGATCTGGATCGGAGCTTTTCAGGTTATCTTGCGTAAGAATCAGGGCCGAGTCTTCTTCATCTCCCTGTGATGGACTCCGGGAGGAGAAGGATTTCAGATTGCCTGTGTAATCCTGGGGAGTGTTGGCGATGCTGTCATTGGAAGTAGAATGTCCAAAGTCGTTGCTTCCATTTCGTTGTTTTTGCTTTATCTCACCATTATTCAACGGCCCGCTTGTAAGCTTGGCCAATCTCTACAAGACAAGAAACAGTTCATTCCTCGTTTTTCTATCTTTCAAAACATATATATCCCGCTCTTCAGCAAGAAAAACTCCCAGAATTACTCACATATCGATAAAAATGACACAGTTCCTTCCCTGGCACCTCACAAAAGGAAAAGGGGACAGCAAGGGAAGAGGAAATATACATCCCATATTAACATCATTATTATTTCGTATTATGCTTACTATTTCTCAAGGGCTATCAAGGCCTTAAAATAAAGGAAACAAAACAGCAACCAGTCCATTTCCATCTTAACTGGTCAAAAAGGATGGGAAGGGGAAGAGTAAAGCAAGCAAACTCAGGCATGAAATTATTGGTGTTACAAGGCTATTATAAACATCAAAAATTTGGTGCCTGAGGTTGATTATTTTCTTCTTCTCTCCCCATCCCTTTATCCTTTTGTGTCACATCTGTTGCTTTTCTTGATCTTAGTCACTCTAGGAGCCTTTGTGCATAGGGGTGAGTATAAATGCTTTGAACAAAAAAACTAAATACGGAGAACAACATGAAATATAATGGATTGGATTGAGAGAGAATGGCCAAGTGAAATTACAGTGGAGCAAGTTTCCACCCTGCAGACTTAGGATACTGACTCGCACCATTCCCGCCCCACCCCCAGGCAAAACATCTTTTCTTTTCTTAGCCTGAGAAAATGTGTTTTGATAAGGTCCAATTTTTGGAGGGTTCTCTTTCATCTTTGGAAGATCATTCCTGACCCAAGTCTTCACTTTTTATTTTGACATAAATGTTTGGTACCAAGCTACTAAGAGGACTGTCTAAGCCCAACTGAACTTGCCAGGGATTTGAGATCAGCTACAGAGGTCCCATTTGTGCAGTCTCCATAAAATAAGCGAAGGCTGGTGTATACAAAAGACAGTGCCTTTTCTGCAATGGCCCCATGTCTATGGAACACTCTCCCTCAAGATCAGCTCTCTCCTTAGTAGTATTTAGGTGGACTCCAGAAACAATTTTTAATGAGAGAGTTTAACAGGCAGTAGTCTTACTGCTGGCTGCAATATATTGATATGAAATGTTTTTACTGCTATTACACCTCTGATTATGCTGTTTATATTTTATACAGTTTGGAATTGTTTTACATGTTATAAGTCACCACGGGGGAAATGTTTCATTTTAAATGGCAGCCAATAACTACAATTTTATGGGGGGACAAGAGAGAGAGGATGGGAAATCATAATAAAAACAAGACATAAAAAAATGTCTTCTGTCTCATCACTTTCAGGATCAGGGATTGTGAAGTATTTGGTACTATTTCGCTGGTACAATAAACACTGACAGACATTGGGAACAATCCATCCAAAGTCATAAAATTAGCTTTAGCGGTTTGGGGGGGGGGGAGAAAGGAATGCAAGTGCTCCAGTCAAGAAAGGGAGATCTGCATGCTGGAGGAGCTTTCAGAGTTGAACAGGGCATTGAACCTGAACTCCCAGGTCCTAGTCAACACTCTATAACCACTACATTTCACTATGCTTCTTGAAGTCAGTGTGGTGGGCCAGCTTTGATCCAGTTCAACATGTGTGCATTGCATGCAGCTGGTGGTCCCAGATGGGGATGCGTCCATCAAGCTAAACTGAGTCCATCACTATGAAGATACAGAGATGCTCCTTCACTGGACGAGTCCCAGTTTCTAAACCTAACCTCCCTCACAGGGTGGCTACAAGAATAAAACAGGGAGAAGGAGAACCACATAGACCACCTTTGTTCCTTGGAGGAAAGGGGATTGTTGGCATCAGTCAAGAGAGAGAGAGGCAATGGCATGTGCCGCTGGGGGTGAAGTAAACCACTGTGTTGGCTGCACCAAAGTGCAAGCCTGGGCAATGTGGATGGAGGTCCTGGGCTGCCCAGATGACAAGAAACCACTCTGGACCTTGCTGATGATATCCCACAAGGCAGCAGAGGTTTAAGATCAGAGTTTTCCTTCTCTTCAATGGGTTACCATCCCAGGTTGACGAGTCCCATCTGCCCCCTCTATAGCACATGCAGAAACCACCTTATTGGCCTTGGACCTACTATTGGTTTCGTCCTCCAGAGTCTGTCTTCACATGCAGAGGAAGTCCCTATCTCATGGAAGGTTTGAGACCCATCAGCTACCATCACCTGGTTTAGCCAACCAGTCGCATGCTAACAGCTTATAGGAGCTGAGAGCAGGATGGAGACCAAAGGGGACAAACTACCCCAGAAGGAGCATAACATGTCCCCCACCAGAGGGACTACCCCTGCCCTAACACCCCAAAGGGGGGATAGAAATGTAATAAATAAATAAAGATACCTCTTCCAAGACCAGTAGCTCTTCCTCCAACTGTTGTGTTTCTTCCTTCACTGCCAATAAGTACTCAGTAACAGACTGCCGAGGATGCAGCCCTTTTTCAAAGCGGTTGTACATTCCACTCCAGAATCTGGAAAACGAAAGAATGAAGTTGCAGGACTCACAAGGAAATCCAGTACATGCCTATTCAGGAGTATGTCCCACAGAGTTCAATGGAGGTAACTTCTACCTAAATCAGTACAATATCACTTTTAAGGCCCAGCGCAGACCTCTATGCCAGCGGTCGGCAACCTGTGGCCCACGAAGACTGTTTTACTGGCCCACGAGCTGCCCCTGAACTGAGCTGCCCACTCAGCGAGTCCCCCACACTCTGCGCGAAACCAGTGCAGCATGGGAACTCGCAGAGCGGCACCGGAAATCGCGTCTGCAAATGTGCAGATACCGGAAATCGCGTCTGCGCATGTCCAGACACTGAAAATCGCTTCTGCGCAGACACGATTTCTGGCGTCGCGCTGCGCCAGTCCGGCCCACGGACGATCTCCGTGGGAGTGATCCGGCCCATGGCCGGTAAACCTTGCCAACCCCTGCTCTGCGCTATAGACACAAGTTTAATAAGGGGGGGGGGGGAGTTCCTTAAATTTCAAGTTGGCATGTGAAAATCCTTGCCTGCCTTCTTCTATTCTAGGGGCTAATTTTAACATGGAAGTCTGCAAAGCCATGCAGCTCAAATATATATTCCTGGATTTCTGAGACGTTTCTGTTTGGGAAAGTGACACATTTCAGCATGAAGCAGCTGTCAAGCAATCAATATTTCACAAATTGCAGCAAGCACAAGATCCCTGAAACAATGAGCGTGCTGCAGTGGGAAGGAACACCTGATGTATAGGCAGATGTTTCTTCACATAACCCTTGAGACGCTGGTTGACAGCTGGTGACAGTTCCCTGGTTAGCCTGAAAACAGTAGTCTCAGAGAAGGTGGGGTACACCGTAAAGACATGTTGTGGACTACTTGAGTTAGACTTATCTGCCCTGTTGTCCAGTTCCTCCGGTTACATGCAACCAAAGGTCGGTTGCGTGCGCATATAAGCAGATCAGTGCAGGGTTAAGTAACAGTCAGAGGTGGATTCAGAATAGAGCTGTTTAGAAAGGGCTTGTGAAGCTATTTTAAGAGGCTCTGTAATGCTGTAAGTTCTAATGATAGCGCTAAGTGGATTCCCGTCAACACAACCACCCCTTTCCCAAATCTATAGTAGTTCAGTTTAATTCTCAAGAGGCAATGTTAGCTTCAGATCAACTTTTAAAAAACAATTTCCTCAGGGAACAAAGCAATCAGAACAATAAAACAGCACACTCCGTAAAGGAAACCAATGAGAGATCTTGATTTTTACCATTTGCATTTGTACATAACAGATTTTCAGCTTTTGAACTGTAGCAATAATAAACATTATTTGTAAATTTCAATAAATATAATTTTAAGGACTGGATGTGCTCGTTTCAGTGTCAGCGATCCTCACAGCACATCAGGGTTAAGACTGCAGCCCCATTAGGCATTTGGTATCCATAGCTACCAAACGTGTGAAGGGACCAGAGAGTACATGTGGGGCTAGCCCCCCTCCCACTGACTCTGCCATACATGCCAGCCCCACCTGCTGCATGATATGCATCAGTTTGAAGGGCACTGCTTCTGGGCATGTCAGTTTCCAACATGAGGACAGGACCTCTGATTAACCAAGCTTTCCCATCCCTGTGGGGGAAATCCTATGTGCTGAGGAGGGCCCCTTGTCAGACTGCTGTGCCCACCACATGCAGTAACAAGTCTTGTGTCTTTCAGCTTCATGTGGTTGGTGTTCATGGGTACCAAATGCCTCAGCAGGGCCCATCTATGCTGCAGAAGGCCTTCTTGGTAGTTGCGCCTGCCCTATGGAGCACTCTCCCGTCAGATATCAAAGAGATAAAAAATCATATGACTTTTGGCAGCTCTGAAGGCAGCCCTGTTTCAGGAAGCTTTTAATGTTTGATGTTTCGGTGTGTTACTTTATACTTTATTGGAAGCTGCCCAGAGTGGCTGGGGCAACCAGGTCAGGCAGAGTACAAGAAATATGTTGTTGTTGTTGTTGTTGTTGTTGTTATTTCACAGGATCACAGAAAATATATATAAACTCTAGCTTTGGGAGTGGGGGGGGGGAGGCTAGAAAAACAAACTTGAAAATGAGCAAGAAATCTAGGAATATATGTAAGTGGCCATTTGGGAAGGAAGTCCTACACAGGCACATTTGACTTTCAAAGTGAAAACTTCAATTATTATTATTAATTTGTTTGTTTGTTTGTGCCCTGGCTATCTGACTGGGCTGGACCAGCCACTCTGGGCAGCTTCCAGCATGTATAAAAACATAGTAAAACATTAAACCTTAAAAAGCTTCTGTATACAGGGTTGTATATACAGGCAAGAGAGAGAGAAAGAGAGAAGATGATGATGATATATATATATTCAATATAACTTAAGGATGACATTTGCTGAAAGATGTTAGAAATCAAACCACAGGATATATGCCACATAAACAAGATACATGCCTATAGCCTTGCTACCAAGCCCAACATTGGTGCTGATGGGAACAGGTGCTTTTAGAACAGATATCCTAATACAAATTTGTTTCAGGACTGGGCATTGACATTATTTCTGGGAATAATCCAGCGATACAAGCGAAGTATCTATTTAGCAAAAAACTCCACATGGCTTTATGTCTCCTAAACAGAACATTATCACATTATTCATACACTGGAATGAAACCTGGGAAACAAACAGCAGCATTTTGTCCTAACGTTTTCCGTTAAGAGAACCTCCACTGGCAAGATTGTCACTTACTTGTAGATAATATGGCAGGGTGCGGACTGTGGGTGCAGGGTCCGATTATAGTCTTCCCTGTACAGCGGATTCACATAATCTGCCCGATTCTTCCACAAGTGTGCCCAAAGTGAGTAAGTCCGCTCTTGAATCCTGTAAGTTGATTTGAGAGACAAGTCCCATGAATACAAGCCCAAGCCAAAATACGCTGGTGGAAGTAGGTTAAGAGAGCAGGTGTTTAGTTAAGAAGGCTAGAATTCAAATGCTCTGGACTGGGTACTCTTTGATTCAAGCTCCCCTATTCCGAATGGAGAGGGATTAGAGGAGGGGTGGAGAACCTCAATCCGTGGGGCCAAAAGTGGCCCACTAAGCCTCACTTCCCAGCCCTTTGAACCCTCTCCAAAGCACATCCCTTTCCCAGGCTGCAGTCTTCACTGGCCCTCGAGTGCTTCTGTCTGGCTTGAATGTGTCCTTGGCCTATGATTGTGCTTCTTGCTTACTTGAGTGGAAAGGGTGGGGCAGGGGGGACGCATGCGCACATGTTTTTCACATAGAAGCTGCTACCTTTTGCATGGCTGACATGCAGCCTACCGCACCAAGTTGCACCTGTTGTTCAGTCCACTTTTTGCCCTGGGCCTGCTCACTACTTGAATAAAGAGTAAGATTTCCTACACATCAAGGCACTGTCAGGCAAGGAATGTCCACAGTTAGGAATTTACTCAAGTGTTTCCCAAATGTGGGTCAACAGCTGCTTTTGGACTACAATTCCCATCATCCCTGACCACCGGTCCTGCTAGCTAGGGATGGTGGGATTTGTAGTCCAAAAACAGCTGGACACCCAAGTTTGGGAAACAATGATGTTGCCAAAAGTGCACTTACAAGTTAGGAAAAGGCAGGGCCATCAGTCCTACGTCTCTCAGCTACACCTAGATGTGTACCCAATGAGGCAGTTGCCGCAATGGAGAGGCTGCTCCCTTGAACCTGGCTTACGTATCTGTCATGGGACTGCCAGAGAATGCCACTGAGGAGCGGGAACAAACAGAGGGAGATAGACAGGAAGTGTCGGATGGGGAAGAGGGGGAGAGCCAGGAGGTGGAAAGGCTCTCCGATGCTGGAACAGAGCCCCAGCACCGCACAGGAAGTTCAGGCACAGACAGTGAGGCTGTGCCTGTTCTGTCTGCCCAGGAGAGGAGAGAGTTAAAGAAGAGGGGGGAGAGACGTCACATGAAACTTCCCCGCCTTTTCTGTTGGAGGAGAAGCAGGCGAAGGCCACTCCCCGAATCTGAACCGGATGATTCAGATGCATGATTGTAATGTGCTGCTTGAACACATGTAAAATAAAGGTAAAGGGACCCTGACGATTAGGTCCAGTCATGGCCAACTCTGGGGTTGCGGCGGTCATCTCGCTTTATTGGCCGAGGGAGCCGGCGTACAGCTTCCGGGTCATGTGGCTAGCATGACAGAGCAGCACATGGAAACACCATTTACCTTCCCGCCGGAGCGGTACCTATTTATCTACTTGCACTTTGACGTGCTTTCGAACTGCTAGGTTGGCAGGAGCAGGGACCGAGAAATGGGAGCTCACCCCATTGCAGGGATTCAAACCACCGACCTTCTGATCGGCAAGTCCTAGGCTCTGTGGTTTAACCCACACTGTAAATATCTCTGAGTGAGCAGAGGTGCTTATTGCGAAGAGCATACACAAGCCATCACAGTATCTCCCCTATCCGAGCTGCACACAAGCAGGTGAAGACTCTGCCTGTGTGTAACCTTCTGCTCCTCCCTCTTCAATCCTCTTCTGGTCCTGGGAATCAGTGGAGCAGGACTGAAGGGGGCAGGAGGAGTGGGTGTTGAAGCTCTTGACTCTACACCAGCCTGACCTCTCTCTTCCTCCACTGCACCTGGTCTTCACTCTCCAAACCTGCAGCTTCTCCTGCCTCTGACTCTTGCCTCCTGGCTGTTACAGGTTCCTTTCTTCCACATCAGTCTCCAACCCCCTTCTGCCAGTGCCCACTCGTCAGTGTCCAGCCAGTCCCTGACCCAAGGGAATAAAGCCCTTGAATTGAAAAATGTTGCTCACCCCTAGGCTAGACGGTACATTCAACTCCAAATCAAAGCCAATGAATAAAAGTGATATAGCAGGGGTGGGAAAACTGTGTCCCTTCAATTCCTATTAGCCAGGCTGCCAGGGGTGGATGGGAGCAGGACTCCAACATCACTGGAGGTAAGCCACAGCAGTCTAACAGGCCTAGGGTTGTAGCAAGCTTGGGACGTTTGAAGTCCAAGTCATGGCAAAATACAGGTCCTTTCTGTTCTCAAAAAAGGCATGTTATCAGACTTCCATCTGGAACTCCTTGACCACTGGCTGTGCTGACTGGGGCTGATAGGAGATGTAGTCCAAAAGATAATGGAGTTGACTCGGCTGGGAAACCTGATATAACTTGTAGAACTAGGAAGTGGAGGGCAAAAGATTTTCATGGCCAAGTCTGCACTTTCCAGTACCCCGTTCATCTAAATGAAATACAGCTCTCAAGGAGTGAATGGCCTATTGTGCATATGTATTATTTAAGTGGCAAGCGTGCCTTACTTTAGCTCTCGCCTTTCCTTCTGGCAGTTGCACAGGAAGTTCCCAAACTGGCACGAACAGATGTGATGCTGTATGTGGATTAGGAACCTTTCGTTGAATTCAAAGGCACAAGGAAATTGTTCCATAAGCTGCCAAACACACTCGATGAACTGATCAATAACTGGTGAGATCTCCTTTGGGTCTCCATCTAAATTGCCATACCTAAAACAATCCCAAAATGAAAAGTTAATTCATAGCAAATGATCCTTTTAAATGAATGACACCCTGCACCATTGCAAGCCCAGTCCTAAACTTCAATTATATAATTTGTTAAAAGAAAAAGATTACTTTGGTGCCATTCCTAGCACTTCAGAACCAAGTCTGAAGTTTGCCTTGGCTGAGGCATGAGAGTCAGCCCAAGCCTGAATAGCTAACATCTCAATTTATTTGCATACAATCAGAAAAGAGTTTGCCTACATAGTCATACACAAGGCAGTGCCCTGGTTATCTTGAATTACTACTACAACACCATAGTTTGAAACATTGCACAACCACTGCTGTCCCTCAGTCAAAGATTTGCTGCCTCATACAACATAACAGTTATGGAAGATTTAGCTCATAGCTCAAAGGCGCAGCTATAGGCATTATTTAGAAAGTGTTGTTCATTTGATACCCAATGGTAGCAACACATTTCATTTGCTGTAGCCTCATGAAATCTACACACAGCAAACCACACTTACCTGTGATTAAATTTATGGCCAAATGAAACCCAGTCTTTGTCAATTAATACCTAGAATGAGAGAGGTATGTATAAGTAGCATGCAAAGAAGCTCACATGCATTTTTAAGAAAGCAGAAAAGTATCTTCACTGTTGGTTTAAGACAGGGATGGGGTACCTGTTTTCAGACTCCAACTATCATCAGCCCCAGCCAGCATGACCAGTGGCTAAGGATGATGGGAGTTGTAGTTCCAATGGGGAAAGTAGAAAAGAGGTGAGACCCGTGCTTTTTAGGCAAGAGTCAAGTGGAAGTGTGGATGAGCTTTCAGCTTAGACAATCCTGAGTGAATGGCCAAATGGCTGACTCAGCATAAGGGAGCTTTCATTGCTCCTATGCTACACTTGCTCTCACAGAAGCGCATAGAACCAAACCACTAGATAATTAAAAGTAGCTTTAAAATACTTTTAGTGTTAAGGAAACCTCTGCTATACTAAGCTAAGTAACTACAGAGCACATAGCTTGTTACAAGTCCCAGTTTTTTCTGCAAAAGCAAGCATGCTTACCATAAACCCTTTCATAGTTCTGTAATAAGGATCTAAAAGAAGGCTTGCTACAGAGCAAACCTGAGCTGTCCGGTCCCATCCGTCAGAACAGTGAACAAGAACGCTCACTCCTTCTTCAGCAACAGCCTAAAATACAGAGGAACATTGAAGAGATATATAGCCAATAAAATGCAGAGCAGTAACATTTCCATCGTTTGTGTGAAGTACATGAAACTGGTGCAGCCAACACAAAGAATGACTTGCTTGGATTTGCAAAGTTTCCAGCTACAGTTTCCCAGCATCTCTAGGTATTGCCTGGAAAGACCCTTGTCTGAAACATGTGCCTGTACAGCATAGACCAGGGGTGCAGACCAGCAGAGACCAGAGGTGGGGAATCTGTGACCTTCCATACGTTGTTGGACTCCAACTCCCACGAGTCCTTGTTGGCATGTCCACTGATCAGAGACAATGAAAGTTGTAGTCTAGCAGAATTTGGAGGGGCACAAGTTTCCCATCCCTGGTGTAAGCAAAACTTAGCTAGATGGACCAGTCATCTGACTCCATCTCAGGCAGCTTCTTATGTTCCAGTGTTACCAAACAAAGAACTCTGCAAGTCAACATAATGCACTGGGCAAATCTTGGCAGACGGCGGACAGCAATTATATATCTCGTCATATTTTGCTTCTGTCAGCTTTAGGGGTCACGCCCCGCTTGTCAAAATGTTCAAATCAGCTTATTGATCCTGTGTCAGGGGTTGACATGCTGTCCACAAAGGCTTTCACTGGTGCCTTTGGGCAGATGTCCCAGACTAGAAGATTTCATTTTTTTTTTTTTAAAAAAAGGTCTCTAGCTCATCTAGAAAGAAAGTTATGGAACAAAATGTGCAGGTACCGTCTAAGCAATTTCTGTGACATGAGAGTGAGGGTGGTATGGCTACCTTACATATTTTTTCTAGTACTGAAAAATGCTCCCTGTTGATATTAAACAGCAAGAGCATCAGTGTGTCTGTCAATATAGTGTGATCTCCGCAATCAGGACCAGCAGGACGTAGCTGACTTCCCATGGAAAGCATAAAGTTGTTGCAGGCAACCATCTCTCTTAATTTTGTGTTGTACCACATTGCTCGTGGAAGCCATTCTGTGACTGATGCCTCCAGAACGCTCTCAAAATGTGAGATATGGCCACCGGTCCAAAAAGGTTGGCAACCCCTGCTCTGTGTTCCCTGGTTGTTGGGAATGTGGTGTCAACAGCCACAGGTACACAGGACAGGTAATGGTAACTTGGGCAGGACAGAGTGGGCTACAGGGGCGCATGACACAATTTGTTTCAGTAACATGGTACCTGTTTGTTACAGAGCGACACCATCTACTTCCCTAGCCTCATTTGGGCCACATACATTTCTTATATAATAAATCCCTGAAGGCAGCAGCAAGTCAACAGCATAAAATCAGGTCTTCTGAATCAGCATTATCCCAATTTCTTTCTAAAAAGTACATACTGCACCTTAGCAATAAAGATGCCAGCATCCATGATGGCTTTGATATGCTTTAGCCAGCCTGAGTTCTCTAAACCCCAGAGGAAGTCACTCATCGAAGGAGATCTCAGCTCGCAAACTGCAAAATACACCAGCTTCAGTAAAGAACTCTGTTTATAGCCAGTTTTACATTATTGTCATTATTATTAATGTTTTTAAATTTGTATGCCGCCCTTCATCCGCAGATCCCACGGTGGTTCGCAACATAAAATTGCAACATAAAAACCACAAAATACATAAAATCCTAGAGTTGTAGAGTTGGAAGGGACCACAAGGGTTATCTAGTCCCATCCCTGCAACGCACAAATCTGTTGCCCAATGTAGGACTCAAACCCACAACCCTGAGATTGAGTCTCATGCTGTAACGACTGAGATATTGGAGAGGACATAGTAAAAGTAAGAACATTGTCTTTTCCAATACATAGCACATGAAAAAGGGGAATTCAAAAAAGGACTGGGAGCTGGTTCCCACATGCATAATCGTAGCTTTTAGCACAATTATATACAGGTATACCCAAAATAAATTTAACAGGGGTATACTGCCACATAAAGGAGCACAGCCTTCAGAGTCACAAGGATGACTTGGGAAAGGTGTGGATACACCTTTTTGTTGCCAGGACTGCCTAAATAGGTTTTCATTTTTCTTCAAATGCACACACTATAGAGTAATACAGAATCAATCTGCAATGAGCTTTTATTTTTGGAATGAAACCAGTTTCTCCGGAAGTGCTTTTCAGGGGCAGAAAATATGCAATAGATCTAGACTGTGTGAGGACTAATAATAAAAACAAACCCAAGTATTCAGTCTCCTTTGATTATGAAATACTGTAAGAGGTCATGTGTATACAATCTCACAAAGCTGCAGAATGCTTGCTTACACATCTAGGGACAAATTTGTTATGTGTATAACAAAGCCCAAATTTTATTTAAATGAAAAGCAGTGAAGGGAGGCAACGTGGGGGAGGGTTGCTTTTTACCCACCATGGGTGGTATTCAACCAAGCAGACAAACTGCAAATTGACCCTCATAGATAAAGTTTAAAAAAACAACAATGAAGGGGAAGCATTTTAACTTGCATTGATCAGATTTAATTTTTAGAAGCTGGGACTCAAATAGAAAGCCATTGTAATGAGTAGCATCATACATGTCATAAGCTAAAAGCTAGACACCCTGGGACGCGGGTGGCGCTGTGGGTTAAACCACAGAGCCTAGGGCTTGCCAATCAGAAGGTCGGCGGTTCGAATCCCAACGACGGGGTGAGTTCCCATTGCTTGGTCCCTGCTCCTGCCAACCTAGCAGTTCAAAAATATGAAGTGCAAGTAGATAAATAGGTACCGCTCCAGTGGGAAGGTAAACAGTGTTTCCGTGCACTGCTCTGGTTTGCCAGAAGTGGCTTAGTCATGCTGGCCACATGACCCGGAATGTATGCCGGCTCCCACGGCCAGTAAAGTGAGATGAGCGCCGCAACCCCAGAGTCGTCCACAACTGGACCTAACGGTCAGGGGTCCTGTTACCTTTAGAGACCCTAAAGCAATTCAACTAAAGCCAAAGAGAATGCCAGGAGAATGGTAGCTTGAAGGATTGAAGAGACGATAACCAAGTTGCAGAGCACCCAAGTTTAAGCCAGATCTGTCCCATAGTATTAAGCGCCCAAATTTTATCCCAGCTATGTGCAGCTAAAGGATCAGGAGTGATGTCGTTTGATGTGAAAGGGCCCAAGGTCCTGAAGAGCCACACCTGGTTGGAATAGGCCAAGAGTAGCCAATGTGGTCCTCTGAAGATTCTGTTGGACTCCAACTCCATCACTCCTGACCATTACCTATGTTGGCTGAGGGTTGGAGTCCAACAACATCATGTTGGCTATTCCTACAGTAGAAAATCCTGGCCAAATAAGCAAATATTCTGCAGGTACCTGTAAATTTGATGCTTGGACACATATGCCCTTACTTAACCCAGAGTCCTTTCAGCTAACCTTTCATCCAGTGATCTATCACATAAGGCCATTTTCAAAAATGGCATCTCACAGAACTCCTGATGGCCCACTGCTGACAGCAAGAAACCTGTCCAATGATTTATGTATCCATGCAGATGGGAGCACAAGCAATTAGCGGCTGGATTCAAACCGAGATGGCTGCCTCTTGTTTGCAAAGTGCAGGATAAAGTCAAAATAGAGCCTTCCTCCCATATCAGAATCAATATTTGCTCTCCACTTTACTGAGCAAAGTCCATAAAGTCCTAAATTATGGGCCTGCAACCATATAGACATCAAGAGAACTCCCACTGATGTGGAGTTCAACTGTGAGGAATTAAATAACTAAGCAAAAGCTCCATTAGATTGCATTGGCACCTTCATATCCGCACCAAAAAGCATTAATCTATAAAAAGGGTCTGCAAAGAGGAGAATCTGGGACAGATCTGGCCCTAAGCACAGGAGACAACCCTCAGGGGGTGGGTGTGTTTGTGTGTGACTCAAATATCTGGCAAGCTCAGCAACTCACAAGATGACCTTATTTCTCTTTCCAACAGGGAAAGCTGGTGGCTGGTGAGGAATGCAACCCTGTTAACTATGAATACTAGAGAAAGAGCTAATGACTGGTCCGATTTTTTAATTTACTTAATCAGGAAGCATAACAGAACCGAGGTGACTCAGCAAGTAGAGTATGAGACCCTTAATCTTAGGGTCGTGGGTTCGAAACCCACATTGGGCAAAAGGTTCCTGCATTGCAGGGGGTTGGACTAGATGACCCTCATGGTCCCTTCCAACTCTACAAGTGTACAGTTCTCATATTTGTATCCTGCCCTTACTCCAAAAGGCTGAGAATAGCATATGTGGATTAATCTCATTTCACCCTCACAATAAGCCTGTGAGATAGGTGAGCCTGAGAAATATGTCACATTGCTTCCCCCAAAGAATTCTGGGAACTGTAGTCTATTAGAGGTGCAGGAGCTGTAACTCTGTGATTCCCATGATTCTTCGGGGGGAAGCCATGTGCTTTAAATGTACGGTTTTGGTGTGCATCAGAGTGACTTGTTTAATGGAAATTCCCACACCCAAATTTTAGTATTCTGCAAACAACAGCTCTCTTCACACTACCCTTTCTGATATCGTATAAAGCACAAGTATGCACAGCTCATTTCATTCAGGTATGCACCCAGGAAATTTTGTCGTTTTGGAGCAGAGGGCAGACGTGCTCAGGTAGAGCAGAAGTCCCCAACCACTTTGGGCCCAGGAGCACATTTTGAAATCTACAGATCTGTCACGGGCATTACAAAATGCCTGCTTCACAGAAGAAAAACTGGTGATGCTCTCCACACACAAAAAAAACCCTTCAAGCAAATAAACAAAAAAGAAGGCAACGCCCTCCAATAAAAATAGGCTTCCTCCAAGTAACAAATAATAATAATAATAATAATAATAATAATAATAATAATAATGTAAATGGGCAGTGGCAGGGGCCGTCAGCAGATGCCAAGGGGGCTCTCTGCGGGTACCACTGTGTCTACCAGGACCACACTGGGGACAGGGCAAAGTCCACATTTTCAATATTTGTTGCTGAAACACAGAAGTACACACAGCAGATGACTGATCATTTTTAACCCTCTCCCCTCAGGATCTCGCTGCACCGAAAAGCACGTGTGAAAGATGGGAGAGGGCACAAGGCAAAAGCATAGATGAGGAAACACCCACAAAGTTTACCTTCCAGCATTTTTTGGAGACTGCTTCTCATGACATGGATGTTCTCAATACCTATGAACTGAAACTTGATGTTGGAGTAGTTGTCTTCATTCTCATATCCTTTCCCAGCTGCTCTGTTTGCCATTGCATTGAGCTGCAGAGGGGGAGTAAGAGAAGAAAGAAAAAACATCGAGCTGCAGAGGAGATCGTGCTCATTCTGCTATATGACAAAGGAACAGCATGCAATATATACAATAGCAAAAACACTTACAGGAGTATTTCACTCCACTGCATATCTACGTAGTTACAAAATACCACCTTTTAAACCTATTTGCACAGGGGGGAGGAGGGATCAGAGTAAAATTGGAGCTTTCTTTGACGTTTGAGCTGCGAAAACTAAGAGGCTTTTATATTTTTCAGCCCTCAGGTCTTTATTCCAACCTTACTCCGAGTGCTAATCAAGACGCACGCTCTGTGTTTTATCTTCACAATGACCCTAGAAGGTGGGTTAGGCTGAGAGCTAGTGACTTGCCCATGGTTCCCCAGTGAGCTTGGTGGCAGAGCGCGGATGTGAGCTCAGTGCTCTACAGACTAAATCATACACCCTAACTACTGTGCCAGAAATGGTTCTCAATTGTCATTACAACCCGCAGTGCAATTTGGGGTGGCAACACTTTGGAGCAATCAAATTTTGCAAGGATAGCTGGGTCCTCTGCCTACAGGCTGTCAGGGGCTAGACCATGAGTAGGCAAACTAAGGCCCCGGGGCTGGATCCAGGCCAATCACCTTCTCAATCAGGACTGACGTAGAATAGGGGAGACGAAGCGAGGGTGGGACTTACTTAGAGCAACGCCATTTCTAGAGAGAGACTGCATTCCTTTGTCTCTCGCTGTGATTATTGAACAAACTAATAGGTAATAACTCTTCCATTTTTTATCTGCTTCTTTGCTGCCACCGGGGGAGGGATCTGATTCCCCAAACCTGACACAGGAACACAACTGAATCTCAAACACACACACACACAATCCCTGTCAGTTAGGGCCAAACCACCTGGTGTTGGGACAGAAGTACCCACTTCTCATGGTCCCTAAACGTAACTTTTCAGTGGCTCCAATCCACAAGATATCCTCCTTGATACCCTGAAGAGCCACTGCAAATCAGCATCAACAATACTGTGCTAGAAAGACCAATAGCCTGACTCACTAGAAGGGAAATTCCTATGCTCCAATATGGACTACCATCCCAAACTTATCTGGGCTGTGATCGAGAGACCCAACTGGGATGCAAATTGGAAAGTAAGCCCCATTGAACTCAACAGGCTTACTTCTAAGTACATATATTTCTAGATTTGCACCCGTTCATTTTTCCTGGTGGCCACATCCATTGCGAAAATCAAGCCTGCTGCAATCCGCCGCCCCCCATGCTAGAAAGTGATGCTGAGAACTGGCTGTAACATATATTGATGGATGCTTATTTCGATGCAAATGGCGTCAGAAAACTAAAACAGCAGCTGCATCTTTGGGAGCAAAATAATCACGACGGCCTTTCCAACCAACAAAACATTTATACTTTTCTCTCAGCACCTATGATTGTGGTTAGCACCTACCCAGTCCTCGTGGCGTAATGCCCATTCCATATATTATGGTTGCCACTTTAAAAGGGGAGAGCATGAAAATAAAATACAATGGCTATTTCTTATCTAGTTGCATTAACATTTATTTTTGTGCTGTTGAAGCAAAGTCCGCTTTTAACATCACAATATATCCAGAAGATGGCACTATCTCTACAGTACCGCAGTGGATTTACATGAATATGCTGATTGGCTCTCAGATGTTGAATTTTTGATGGCCTGCGTTGATTTGCTAGGGTGAGTTAATTAGTAATAAACACTTTTTAAAAGTGAGGTAACTCAGGAAGTTTTATGATTTTGTAGGCACAGCACAGAAGAAAATTTTCAACTTACTGACAAAATAAGAAACTTTATCACAAGTTGAAGAGAGAAGAGACCCTTCCATCCTGGGCCCTTCTGCTTCCAATGTTAACTTTGTCAAATCTATCAGAGATAAGGATGCATCCTTATCTCAGATGCATTCAAAAAGAGAAATCAGTGGCAGATTTGCAGTTCTGACCACAGTGCAAGTAAACTGGGACAAAACTCACACCAGAATCCAATGCATTCTACTGCAGGTCTGAATGGCTTTCCTGATGATAGTTAAGTTCAAGGGCTCTTATTGTATTTATAGCATTGGTGTTATAGCAATTGCCCATAACCAAGTTAGAATGTTTGCTAGCATTCCGTGACAGCACAGAATGACCACCAGTCAAGTAATGGCACAATGTAGAGAGCTCATAGCCTCAGGCAGCTGTAAAATTATTCTGCTGCAAGTCTGTCTGTATTGACCTGTAGTGATCAGGTTTGAGACAAGTAGCTGGCAAAGGAGAGGAAGGGAGTCTGATTGTACTACCTGATACTTTCTACCTGGCATTAACTGGAGTTGGGGAGTCGGCTGCACAAGTTACTCTCTATCCACTGGTCTTTCAATGGAAAGCAAATCTTGCTGAACTGCCCCCCAATCAGGGAAGCTGGGAGTGCTCAACAATCTGGTGATGCCCATGACTACATGCTACAGCATTCTACTTCAAAAGTACTTTATTTTGCAATATGGAAGAAGAAATCAAATTGTGCGGTAGCCTTTGCCGGATATTTGAAAGAACACACATACAATAAGCTTGCATACTTCAGTGCTGGGCCATTCTCCTAAGATGCCGATTCTGCCACAATGTCAAGTCATGGAGCTACATGTAACATCCTCTGGGTCCAGTGCCCCCCCCCCCCCCCAGGCTTCAGTAACATATAATTTATAAAGCATAGCCTTAGGACTATTTGTTTGCTGTTCCTCTAACTCCAGAACTCACAACAAAAGAGCTAAGTAAAACCATATTTCCATCTTCTGAGATTTGTAGCAGCAAGTTCACAAGGCACTTCAAGGCCACCCAGTGCTATCCAACTCATTCAGATGACCTCTGACATACTTCTACAGGCATGCTATTGTAGATCTTCTGAGACGCGCCAGGCTGTAATCAGCATTAGCCACCACAAAATAAGCACATACACCACAGAGTACAAATTTTCTCACTTTTGGCCGTGTATCAACAACATAGATGAAATCACTTCCTGGATTTGCCTTCCTGATCGACTGAAGCATCTGTTCGTCTTCAAGGCATCGGGCACTGAAGCCCGAGAGAGGCTGGCTACTCCTGCATATGGAAGCCTGTGAGGAAACAAAAACAGAGACAGAAATATTCAAGTTAACACGTTTAGCTCGGCCAAAGGGAATTTACCATCTAGAAATGGAAAACAAACCCCCCAGACGCTTGCCACTTGAAAAGTAAAAATCTAGCCTATATCAGGGTTAAGCACAGAACCACTTTGTAAACCCCTTTGAGGTTTTCTACACTCAAGTGGTATATAAGTTTTATGAAATAAATAAATAAAATGAACCTCAACGAGGCTCTCTTCTTCTCCCCCTCCCCCAGCATATCTGCCGGTTTCAAGGAAGCACCTATTATGCACCTCAACTGCATTCCCACCCATGATTCAAGACCCAGGCAAAAGATTAATATCCCCAGAGGCTCTGTAAGAACTCTCTCCTTGTGCATCTCCCGACCCTTACGTTGCAGTTACTACAAATATATGAGGTTGTAGAAGTGCGTAAGTGATGCCTCCCCTCCAGTGCCTCCAGTGCTTCTCCCTCCAATGGGGAAGAGAGACTGACAGCACTTTTGCTTGTGTCCCCAAGTGAGAAGCTATGGAGCTTATTAAGGTGCATAGAGATGGAAGGGGCATTGCAGGTGATCAAATCCAACTCCCTGCTTGATGCAATTATCTTATTTATTTATTTATTATTCTATGTGCGGACAAAAGAAACAAAAAAGAATTGACAGTGTTAACAAAAGGAACCATAGCACACACAAAAAACCCATACCTCAAAAACACTCTAATGAACAATATATTTTAACCAAATTTCAAATGCATTTTCTTTGTTTATTTGATGCAATGATCATTTGTCCCTCATGGTTTTTAGCTAATAGAAAATGAAGAGTCAGTCCAAGTGAAATAAATCATTGAAAAGCTTTAGTCCCACACTTACGTTATTTTGCTTGTAGTAATATGAAAGTGCTGGGAAACGCCTCCTGCTGCGGAATTTAGAGCTTCCCATAATGATGTGGGCAGTGGCTGATTTTGGCACATACACTTCGGTGGGGTAAGAGTCACAGACCTGTCCAAAAGCAGAAGCAGAAGGAAATCAAGATGAGTTTCTTGAAGCAGAACATAGCATGATCTTCTGGAAGACTCACCTAAGGATAATTTCAAAGGGCCTCACAAATAGTCAAACTATATCTGTGCTCAGTATGCTTAAGAAAAAGCCAAGCAAAAAATAACTGAACGAAGTTTGAAAGCTTGCACTATCTCACATAAAACACAAATTCCATATTTCCTGAATAAGAGTGCTTTATATGTTAGACCTAGATGTTTTCCCATGCTCTGATGCACCACCCAAAACCCTTTCTGCATCCTCCTGAAAGCTTTCTGTTAAAGAACTCAAACATTCTGTTAAGTGAACTCAAAAATTTCCTTTACTTCCAGAAGCAGCACTCAATTGAATGATGGGGGGGAGCAAAGCAAACCATGATGAGATTGTGTCACACAGCTTCTTTGTACTCTGGCCCAGTTCAGACATCACAACGTTGCTCTAATAAATTATGGTTTATCAGCCAAATAACAAACCATGTGCCCATGCACTCCCACACTGCTCAACCACTATCCTCCTGTACCCAGCTTTGACGTTTATATACTGGTTTTTAAAACCACTTTCCCATAATGTCCAAAGAGAGGAAATGGTTTATTCTGGCAGTGTTTAAACCACAGTTTGGATGTCACAGGAAACTGTGGTTTAACAAGCCAAGGTGTAAGACCCAAAGCTGAGGGCATGAGAGAAGAGCACATGAGCACACAACTCCATAAACCATCATGCCTGAATTGGGTCACTTAGTTACCAGGCTAATGCAGGGATGGTAAGTGGTCACTGCTGTCCTTTGTGTTCCACATTATCAAGTACTGCACCTTTGGTTGCAGCAACTCACCCTGTAATCTCTATTGACATCACTGAGCTGCCAGTAATTATTTGGGACCCCCATCCGATTATATTCTTCCTTCATGTTTGTCAGATTCCAACCTTGCTCTCGCTCTTCTTTGTTTAGCTTGGGGTTGAAGGAAAAACAGTACAACTCTTCATATTTAACTGAAGGACAGGGAAAAAGAGACACACACACTATTTATCCATTTGATTTATTATTATTGCATCACAAACACCAACTTTTATTCGCTTAGCTATGCCAGCTGTCACATTTTTCAAAGATGATAACCAATGAAGCTTGCACTTCGTTAGGGAGGACTGCACTTGTGTATATGAATAATCCAGATGGGATTTCAAACAAGCTCTGTATGCTGTCTGTCCAGACACTTTACAGCCAAACTTTGCAGACAGCTAACCTTTTCCCTGATTGGGAGGGGAGGCAGGCAGGGTGTCTGATGTTAAGAGCTGCATTTCTTGCTCTTGTGTTTTATCCAGATTGCTTGTTCCGTTAGCAGCGTGTCATTTGATTCATTTGCTCAGACCACCGGTTTGATGTGCCATGCTTGCTCCATTTTTCTCCTACTGGTACTATGTAACTTGGGCTGCAAGAATACAGGTGGCCAGAGGCCAGTTGAGTGGCTCCGGAATGCACATCAGTACCACTCTACTGATGGAACAGGCCAATGGCCCATCGAGTCCAGCATATTGTTCTCACAGTGGCCGACCAGATGCCTATGGGAAGCTCTCAAGCAGGTCCTGAATGGAACAGTGCTCTCCCCACTTGTGATTCCAAGCAAATGGTATTCATACTGCCTCCTACAGTGAATGCATGTTGAGGCAGGATCCAAAGTCTCCTTGTACCTCATCATACTGCAGGACTAAAGAACTAAACCAGCCCTAGAGAGGGAAACCAAAACGCATTGTGTCAGGGAAATAAGAAAAAGCCATCTTCACTTCCTACGAGGCTCACATTGAGCCAGGAGGGCAACATGAAGTAGACATGAGCTCTGGCACGGATTCTCATGGAAAGACACTTCCATAGAACTGCTCTGCCCACCTATGACTTGGGCAGCAAATAAATAAAATTGGCCGATGAGCCCTGCAAATGCCATTAAAATTTTCACTTTCATTTTTAGATGGCATTTATTGTTTGAACACAAGCCAAGCAAACAAAAAATACCTGGACAATATAATTTTATCTTAGATATTTATGGCTCACCTTTGTATTCAACAACAGAAGACGCACAACAGGATGAAACAGATTTAAAGAGCAACTGCACACCAACACAATAACAACAAAATAAAGGAATACAACAAGTGTAATACAATTACTTAAAATAGTCATAACCAACTATTTTGAGTAAAAGTGTTCCGACAAGTCAACTGACAGCATTATGACCATCAGCTGATGAAGATCCCAACCCAGCTAAGTTGATGGCGTAAGGCACTATAATTCTACTATCCTTACTTTATTATTGCTAACTTTCCCCCACGTTTTATTCCCTCACTTAACTTCACATTTAAATAGGACTTAATTTCTGTACTACAAAGTGCACAGCCACTTTGGCGAGGTGGGGATCGGCTAAGCTACTGCCTCTTCTCTTTCCTTTGACCTTAAGAGGAAAAGAAAGTGTGTATCGCACACTCCGTTACGATGAAATAAGGGGGAGAGAGCACCTTAGCCAACTGTTTTATGTTCAGGAGGACTGACGCAGTTAGACTGTTATCTACAGGAAATGGCTTAGTAGATTACAGCAGCATCTTCCAGCAGAAACCTGACATCAGACTACCATTGGTCACCTGTGAACCCTACCACAGTGAAGGCAGATCCAGAAGCAAACAGAGAGAATTCAGCTTTGGTCCATCCTGTTCTATAACAGTAGGAAACAATTAACTGGATGTTATGGGTTAATCTCTTTCAAATGTTGTCATTGGGGGCAGGGTAGGGAGGCTTGCGGCAAGGCAAGGTACCAGTCACAGGTGACCTTCAGGTTCCTTCCTTCCCTACAATTTTATGAATTGATGTCCCATAAAATGGCCAGAACACAACTAACAAGATTGCCATGTGTGATAAACCCAAAGCAAATAAAGGGCTCTTGCAACAGCTAAGTCCCTTATACGCAGATGCTTGCAACATGCTCAGAATGGGAGGAGAGGTCTTCTTGTGGATCAGGAATTAGTTAAGTAGCAGGAAGCAGAAGGGAGGAATAAATGGACAGTTTTCCGAATGATGTAGAAAATGGAGTCCCTCAAGGATCAGCAATGGGCCATGTGCTTTTTAATTTGTTCATAAACAATCTCTAGCTAGGAGTGAGCTGTGAAGTTGTCAAGTTTGCTGATGATACTAAATTGTTTGGGGTTGTGAAAATGAAAAGAGATTGTGCTCCAAAAGAGCCTCTCCAAACTGAGTTAATGGGTGGTAAAATGGCAAATGAAGTCCCATGTAAACAAGTGTAAAGCAATACATGTCAGTGCAATAAATGAACGGTAGCTCCAGTTCCCAGGATTCTTTGGGGGAAGCCACAAGTTAAAGTGGAACAAATGTGCTTTACATGTATGGTGTGAAGTCTCTGCACCCTACGAAAGCTTCTCCAGTGTCATCCATAAAGAAGTAAAGTGAATCCATCTGTGTGAATCACTTGCCATATCAGGAACAGCCAGCCAAATTGGATTTGGCACTAGAAGTGTATCCAAGCACTGATGCCATCTTACTTCTCAAAAGCAAAACAGAAAAATCCTGCAGCACCTTAAAGGCAAAGAGTTGCAGACAACCTATGTCCCATTCAAAGTAGATCCATTAAAGTTAATGGCCATGACTAATTCAGGTCCACTACATTTCAATGGTTCTACTGTGAGCATAACGTAAAATACAACCCAAGCAAAATAAGGTGCCCTAAGTCTGTTATTTTTGCTGCAGAGACTAATATGCCTATATAGCACTATTGAAAAAACTTACTTCACTTTATTGCTTTCAATGGGATGCACAGTTAAATCAATAGTCAAGTGCATCTGGTTACACATAAATGCCCATTTTAAGTGTGACTAGAGCAGGATTAGAGTATGTAGATGGATACAACTAGTAATCTATGTTGTACAAAAGGAGTGCTGTATACAAGAAATGGAGAGGAAATTAATCCATAAACTTTCAGAACATTAAACCATAATTCAAAAAATAGATGAGGGCAGGGTTTGAACAGTTTCTGGAACTCAGACTTTTCTGCCTCCATCTGTTTATTGTCATGGCATGGGTTTATGTACACTGTTCCATCTGTTTATGTACATTGTTATATTTAACCTGGGGAAAAATATCTCAAGTAGAAAGATCTGGCTGGAATTTTGACGTGTATTTGTTCACCAGCGTCCAAAACGTGCATTAAAGTCATCCATTACACCGGCTCACATCACTGGCTAGGAGCTCTCACAGCTAGATCAAGTTAGAACAAACAACGTCCTATTTTCAGTTTAAGGCTTTATCAACAGTTCAGTCACAAAGTGTGAGGTGCAAAGCTTATTCATATTTGCAGGTTATTGGAAGTGCTTGACACAGTTGGCAGGAATGAGGAACATGGTGGGATGTCGCCAGAACCACCTGTCACAACCTAAGCAGAAAGAGTTCTCAAATCTTCCTCGAAAATACTTTTCCAGCCACTAAACCCTTACATATTTCATTGCTCACATTATTATTTCCTCAAAGGGGACTTTCTCCAGCCCCTTGATCATGTTGGTTTCCCCTTTCTACACCTTTTCCAGTCTACAAAATCCTTTGTTGTTTCTGCTGCAACACAGCTACACCTCTGAATATCTGTAAAAAGGAAACACCTTAGTGCTGTGCCAAAACTAAATTCAGGCCCAGTCTGCAGGTTTACAGAACAAGAGGATGAGAAATAAAGTTCTAAATCAGCTGTGTAAATGTGCTGATTGATATTAAAAGATTAATGGAGCTAAGTAGGAAAAAACTAAAAATAATAAAATGAAGGGTCCCTGTCCCATGGAACCTTACCTGCAAGGAGAAAGAGAAATAATGAAATAATGGCCAGAGAGTTATGGGCAAAACCAGAGATGAGCATAACCATGAATGGCTAAAGAGAAGAGAGATGAATGAAATGATCATCAAATGCTGAAAGGAGATGCCTTTTCTACAACTGTGCTATCAGATGGCACAGAGCTTTTTTGAAAGACAGCAAACAGATATTGCATTGTTTGTACACTGGGTGAAAGAGAACAGCCTCCTCAGCATCAGGTTGTTGTTTTTTTCCTTTTTCTTTTTACAAACTGCATGACAGCAATCCACCACAAGATAAATAAGAGAGAGCATTTGTTCAGGCTTAATTTCCAGATTGTATCCTTCTGAATTTCCATTCCATACCTGGGCGTGCCAGACGGATTAAAGATATGTAAACATCATGGCAATCTCTTTCTTGAGGCATGATGAACTGGATGTTCTGAAAATTCTTGCAGCGAATCAGCAAAGGACAACCAGTTGCCGCTGTAGCCTGCTTTTCGATAGAAGAGATTTGACTGTGAAGAACCTGAAAAGGAGAAACAACTTTTTTTACTGTGCGCTCTCTCTCTCTCTCTCTCTCTCTCTCTGTGTGTGTGTGTGTGTGTTAAGACACCTTGAACTCTGCCAAGGAAAAGTGGGGTGCAAATGTTTTAAATAAATAAATAAGAAATAAATGTTTTAAATAACCAAACAGCAACAAAACACTTGCAACTTTAAAAGAATACAACACAGCCCACTTTGACCATGTGCATTAATGCATGCAACGTTCCAATGTGAAAGAGGGAGCAAGGCATTGGAAAATACGCTGTTGTGAAGCAGAAGTAAGACAGAGTCTTGAACCAGTACATATGAGCTCTACATCAGCGTTGCGGTGAACTCCCCATAACGAAGAGCTGAAACTTACACGGTACATTCCACTTCCAGTCTGAAGCTCCCTGTTGACCAGGTAGGGTGGAAAAGTCCCCTGTCTGAAACCCTGCACAGTCACTGTCGGTCTGTAATGCTGCTGGACTATAACTTCCCCAAGACCCAGCCAGCATGGCGAATGGTCAGGGATGATGGGAGTCATGGTTCAGCAACATCTAAGTGGGCATAACGTTAGCTACCCCTGATGTAGACAATACCAAACTAGATGGACTCAGTGTAAGGCAGGTTCCCATGTTCCTAGATTTTGAGCTTTCTCTGGTAAATTTGCTGCCATCGCAACAAACTCAATGGTCTGGCTGTTCCTTATGCATACCCATTATGTTCTATGCATACATATAATCCAGTCTTGACTTAAAAGTCTGTGTACATTGCACACAGACTTTTAAAAATCAATGGAGAGGACAAATTAGCGAACTTTACGGGATGCATTCACAGATATATCCACTCCCTTTTAATTTGTTCGGCATACGTTTGTAGGGCATTTTGCAGTTATAAAAATAAAACCAGAGTTGTAGAAATTACTTTCATAGGATTCACAGAGCTGTAATATAGAAATTGCCATACCCACGTCTCTTTACGGGTGTCTGACTCATTTTCTACAAAGATCACATGAGTGGCTGTTAGATACAGTGTCCCTAATGCAGCCCTTTTGGAAGATATTCCATCAATCAAGCGGACATTTTCCACCTAAAAGAGAGAGAGAGAGAGAGCATAACCAAGCAGTTCAATACTTCCAATAAAATAAAAAAATAAAAAATTCTACAAAATTCTATGAAACTGGTTTTCTGTTGAAAGAAACCATTTATGTTAAACATGCCAATCTTTTTCCACTGTTTAAAAGTAGCAAGATGAAAGAGACTAGAAGACATAGAAAAGAATATTAATTTTACATCCCAAATTTACTTTTCGTTTATGTATTTTCTTTGTTATTTGCTTATAAGGCTTACATTAAACAATATGCAAATTAAAAATACCATCCAACATTAAAAACAAACTGACATAAAATGTATCAAACTATATATAAAACCAATTGTGGCAAGATTTATTTATTAATACAGAGTCAAAGATACAAACTAGAAAGAACATAATCGAAGTAAAGTCAGTAGTTTTCAAACAAATACAGTGGTGCCCCGCAAGACGAACGCCTCGCAAGACGGAAAACCCGCTAGACGAAAGGGTTTTCCGTTTTGGAGGCGCTTCGCAAAACGAATTTCCCTATGGGCTTGCTTCGCAAGACGAAAGCCCATAGGGAAATCTCCGGGACAGCGGGGAAGCGCAGCGCGTCTTCCCCACTGTCCTCGGACCTCCTCCACCCCCCCGCCCGGCATCGGAACAAAGCTCCGATGCCGGGCGGGGGGGGGGAATGCCTCCTCCCGCCGCCCGGCATCGGAACGAAGCTCCGATGCCGGGGGGGGGGGGAAGAACGCCTCCTCCCCCCCCGCCCGGCATCGGAACGAAGCTCCGATGCCGGGCGGGGGGGGAACGCCTCCTCCCCCCCGCCCGGCATCGGAACGAAGCTCCGATGCCGGGCGGCGGGGGGGAACGCCTCCTGCCCCCGCCCGGCATCGGAACGAAGCTCCGATGCTGGGCGGGGGGGGAACGCCTCCTCCCCCCCGCCCGGCATCAGAACGAAGCTCCGATGCCGGGCGGCGGGGGGGAACGCCTCCTCCCCCCCGCCCGGCATCAGAACGAAGCTCCGATGCCGGGCGGGGGGGGAATGCCTCCTCCCGCCGCCCGGCATCGGAACGAAGCTCCGATGCCGGGGGGGGGGGAACGCCTCCTCCCCCCGCCCGGCATCGGAGCTTCGTTCCGATGCCGGGCGGGGGGGGAGGAAGCTCCGATGCCGGGCGGGGGGGGGGACACCTTCTCCCGCCGCCCGGCATCGGATGGCTTTCCTGAAGACTTGGGGTGGGAGGAGGGTTTTCCTTCCCACCGCCAACATTCAGAATGCTGTTCTGAATGTTGGCGGTGGGGAGGAAAAACCCTCCTCCCACGCAAGCCCCGGGAACAGAGGGAAAGCGCTGCGCGCCTTCCCCTCTGTTCCCGTACCTGTCCTGAAGGCTTGCGGTGGGGAGAAAAGCCCTTCTCCGCACCGCCAGCCTGGCAAGCGGTTTCCCTAGGAACGCATTAATTGATTTTCAATGCATTCCTATGGGAAACTGTGCATCGCAAGACGAAAAACTCGCAAGAAGAAAAAACTTGCGGAACGAATTAATTTCGTCTTGCGAGGCACCACTGTATAAGTAATATAATTACATGCTAAAATTGGGTGATAAAATTACATGTCTGTATACAATGGATGGCATTCAACTATGTTTTACTCAAAGTAGATCCACTGAAATTAATGTACCTAGTTTAGTCATGTTCATGATTTCCAGGGAGTCTACTCCAAGTAAAATACCACCCATTGTTCAGAATCATTTAGTCATATTCAGAGCTTTTTTTCTAAAAAAAAAAATGTTTAGGGGTACTCTCATTTCCCTACTCATATTGAAATACAGTGGTACCTCGGGTTAAGTACTTAATTCGTTCTGGAGGTCTGTTCTTAACCTGAAACTGTTCTTAACCTGAAGCACCACTTTAGCTAATGGGGCCTCCTGCTGCCGCCGCGCCGCCAGAGCACGATTTCTGTTCTCATCCTGAAGCAAAGTTCTTAACCCGAGGTACTATTTCTGGGTTAGCGGAGTCTGTAACCTGAAGCGTATGTAACCTGAAACGTATGTAACCCGAGGTACCACTGTACTGCCTCTCAATGAGGCCAAACTTATCGATTCACAAAATGTTTAAGGGTACCCCTGCGTACCCCCAGGAAAAAAAGCACTGGTTATACTTAATTTTTGACTAACAGGAATGAGTGGCTGCAACCTTTTGTACTTTGAAAAATAAAATTTCTGAAAATCTCAATAAAACTATCAATAACAATTTTTGTAAAAATGGCAAGATGCAATCTGATTGGTACAGCCTTGGTTCTGCTTGCCTCTGACTGGACCTGACATTACTCATAATTCTGTGCAGCGCGTTACAGCAGATACACCCATATTTGCTAATGAACTTTTCTTTTGTTTTCTTTTTTAAATAAGTATACTAAAGATGAGTTAAATTCATATTTGCTCCATACACATATCAGGATTTCTGAAACAGAAAAGGGGTAAAATACTTATACACAAATTCCACCTCAACCACATCACATGAGACAAAGCAGCTAAGAAATTTAACAATTATTCATAACCTAGCTACAAAGACATCTAAAGGATTATCATGTTTTTAAGACCCTATTCAGAGCTCAAGGTAGGTGGGGATTTGAAAAAGCTAAAATTAACTTCTGCCAAGCTAACCAAATAGATCTATGGAGTGTTTCTGTATGCTCTGTGGTTTTATTTGAGCTAAATTCTCATGCCTTTATGACAGCTCATCCTTGCCCTTTTCTCTACTGAGAATCTACTTTGGTAACAAATGAGTTAAGAGTGGAACTCCAGGACGTGACCCAGTTTTGGGGGGGTTTTTTAGTATAATGATTCACTGACTTCTTGGCTAGTTCTTATGAGACCTACGTCTTGGCTAGTTCTTCAGTGACCTATGTCAAGAGCTGGCTGCAGAAAGCAGAAAGCTAAACCACTTTGAAGACACAGATTTTCTAGCAAGCTCTGGCCTCTGGGAACTATTTTTGTGCATCTCACATCATTCCCAGTGGAGAAACAAACTGTGCGATGTCAGCTCAAAATTCACCCTTAAGGCAGCTTAGTGCCAGATCATCAAAGTACTTTAGGCCAATAGGAGCACTGAAAAGAACAAAGTTTGCTCTGCAGTATACATTCAATAGTGACTTAGCTGGAGACACAAACTGCACTAACTAGGAGTCTAAAGGTAAAGGTAAAGGGACCCCTGACCGTTAGGTCCAGTCGTGGACAACTCTGGAGTTGTGGCACTCATCTTGCTTTACTGGCCGAGGGAGCCGGCTTACAGCTTCCGGGTCATGTGGCCAGCATGACTAAGCCGCTTCTGACAAACCAGAGCAGCGCACGGAAACATCGTTTACCTTCCCGCCAGAGTGGTACCTATTTATCTACTTGCACTTCATGCTTTTGAACTGCTAGGTTGGCAGGAGCAGGGACCGAGCAACGGGAGCTCACCCCGTCACGGGGATTTGAACCGCCGACCTTCTGTTTGGCAAGCCCTAGGCTCTGTGGTTTAACCCACAGCACCACCCGCACCCCCAAACTAGGAGTCTAGTGTTAAATGAAAAAAATATTCAGTTATATATTTGCATATCCCCATAATTTTTACTAAATATACATTTTTTATAAATTAAGAGACCATTTTCAGTTCAAAAAAGAAATCCAACCAATCATTGTCAGAATGGAAGTCCCTAATCCAAGAGCACATTAGAATCAAAACAGTCAGAAAACATTCAAGAGAGAATGCTTTTCAGGAGTGGCCAGCAGCTAGGGGAGGTGCCATGGACCTTGCCTCTCTACAGCACCACTGCTACCACATACTGGGTATAGCGGAGCAAGGTGATGAAAAAAGGCGGGGCAGGCATACCAGTATAGCCAATCCAGTGCTCCCACAGTAACAATCTCACTGCCACCTTCCCCAGTAGTCAATGCTGCCCCTCCTCTCCTGGAGCCACTGACATTTTACATGTATCTTACTGATTAATTAACTAAATCTTTAGTTATAGATGATGCTCAATGGTTAGGAACTGTGCAGAAACACCTACTGAAATTGGTATCAGCAGCAATCAGAGAGAATACTTTGAAAGTTTGAAGTTTAAGTTGCATTTATTTACTGTAGGATTAATGTGACTTAAACATCAAACCTTCAAAGTATTCTCTCCGATTGTCAGAGAAGAGATATGGACATGTCACAGATTCTGGAAGCCCATCTTCGAAGAATGTAGTGAAATTTTGGAGTAATAACCTGTGAACTGCAATTGGCTTTGATTTCTGGTTTTAGAAATGCGCAATACAAGGAAGTGGTGACTTTCTGTGGGGTCAGGGCACCAAAGAAGTGGGCAAAAATGGAAGAAAAGGTCTTTCATTAAATGATTCATAAGGATATGTGAGGCAAACCACTCTCAGTGAAAGCTGGACTTGATATGGGGTAAGATACCACCAAAGCTGTACATTTTTAAATTGTTTTCATTTTAAGCAAGACTTTGTACCACATGATATGCCAATGCTTGGGTTGTGTCGTTTGCCTTGGATCCAACTTCTAAATTATTTGTAAGCCATCTTGTTACTACATGATTGTGTGCTCAGAATTTGAGGTGTAGGACAGGTCAGCATGTCTTGGGGGTCCCAATGAGGAGGCTCGCAGGCCAGAGGTTCCCCACCCCTATTGCAGAGGTATCAGAGATCATGGTGATGAGTGCCAAGTCCCTTGAGCCTACGCACACAAATCGCAACTGACTGAAGTATTTATTAAAAGCCATGTCTGTCCATCATGATATATTTTCCTCCATGAACTTGGTTGCTGTGGGCTAAAAGAAGCAAAGAGGGCATTAAGCAGAACACAGTCAAGGGATTTATGGTGTCTATGGCAACCCCTTACATGATATATATAAAGTGGATCCAAATTCAACACAACACTTTTTAGAAAAAAGGGAAAGAAGGCAAAATATAGAAGTTAAAGGGAATGCAAAATTGCAAACAGATGTAAGGCACTTTCAGAGGATAAATTTAAAATCTGACCTTCTGAACAAGGCTGTTGGGAGGTCATTCAAGAAAAGGGATGTTGTATTTGGGAAAGGGATAGGCAAGTCCTCAAGTTAAGATAGCTGCAAAGCTCTTTCTAGATATGCTGAATGCATGTTAAATGCCTGTGAAGGTTTTATGGCTGCAGTCGAATTGCGCTGGGTGCTCCAAGACATCATGTGTCCCTAAGTATATTTTATACTTGTTGAATGAACCTTGATTGTGGATCTAGTTTTAAAAAGGCATGGAGAATGCAATAAATTGTTTTGTCACTGTGACAAGAGACTGCCAGTCATACAGCGGTTGCAAGGCAGTACAATAGCAATCTGGATAACATTGCTTACAGTCAGCCAACCTTGTTTGGAAAATAGGATTATACAATTGAGGATTCACACATCTGATTAAAACAAGCACAAAACTAGCGACTTAGACTTGTGTCTTCTCCAAGTGAGAACAATGCAGATTCCTGATTAAATTCTACTCTAGGAGACTGATAAGGAAGAAAAAACATTAGCGCCGAGCCAGAGGGGGCGTGGGGAGCAGCATAGCTGAGAGACAGTTGGGTGTCCAAGAGGAATAGTCATGCTGTCTTTTTCCTCAGATGACCCCAAGCTCTCATCACTAGACTAACAGCCGGAAGTTATGAGACTGAATAGATGGATGATGAGAATCTTCTAGCCCCAAGTGCTAATAAGTAGGACATAGAGCACTCTGTAAACAAGGTCAGCCAGATAGCACCACAAATTATATTTCTCTCCACTTGTAGAACTGAAACACAGGAAACCAGAATCTGCCATTTAGAAAGGTTTCTGAGCTCTGAGGTACAGACAAGGGGTTGCTTCCACACTGTCACTGTTTTCAGGAGGGATTCTATCACCTATCAGCAAGTTCAGGTTATGCAATTAAAGACGATTCAGCACTCTTGTGCAACAAACGTGCTTCACCTGACACCTCCCCCCCTCCAAATCAGTCTTTTTGCAATAAGGAAAGTGATGGGGATATGCACTGGAAAGTGTGCGATAACAATTGATTGAAATCCCTGTGCTTTTAATGAACAGTTTAGGAACACACTCAGGAAACTGCCTCCTATCAAGTCAAACCATATATCCTTCTAGCTTATTAAACATCATCTGTACCATACACTGAAAGCAGTATTACACCACTTTAAAGAGCCATGGCTTCCCTCAAACCATCCTGGCACCTGTATTTCATTAAGGGTCCCCAGAGCTTTTAGGATATCCCTATTCCTGTCACAGACCTACAATTCCCACAGTTCTACACACTTAACAAACTACAATTTGCCATGAATCCTTTGGGGAAGCCATGACTATTTAAAGTGGCAAAATGCCTAAAATCACAGAATCGTAGAGTTCAAAGGGACCACAAGGGTCATCTAGTCCAATCCCCTGCAATGCAGGAACTTTTTTGCCCAACACTGGGCTCAAACCCACAACCCTGAGATTAAGAGTCTCATGCTCTACCAACTGAGCTATCCCTTCTTTAAATGTATGGGATCCTAGTTTCATCTACAGACACACTGCCAGCACATCCCCAGGGTTTCAGTGCAATTCCCAGCAACCCTACCTAAATGACAGGGATTCATCCTGGGACCTTTATAATGCAAAACATGTACTGTACCACTGAGCAAGGATGCAACAATGCTCACACACATAGAGGCATAAGTAGCCAGCTGTTTATTTTAAAATAAATACATGAGAATGTTATACCGATTAATGAACTTGTCAAGACATGAGACTCGGACATCCCTTTGGAAAGAAAATACAGTGGTACTTCGGGTTAAGTACTTAATTCGCTCTGGAGGTCCGTACTTAACCTGAAACTACTTAACCTGAAGCACCACTTTAGCTAATGGGGCCTCCTGCTGCTGCTGCGCCGCCAGAGCACGATTTCTGTTCTCATCCTGAAGCAAAGTTCTTAACCTGAAGCACTATTTCTGGGTTAGCGGCGTCTGTAACCTGAAGCGTATGTAACCTGAGGTACCACTGTAAAATATTTGTGTCATGTCTAACTTTTACATAAGGAAGCTGACACCAGAATTATATCAACATCTTCATATAGCCATGGATTAGTTTACTGTATTTTCACATCACAAAACTGGCCTGGAACTGGCACAACAGAAGAGCATATTGATTTAGTTTCCCAACATGAATCAACAATATAGTGAAGAATAACTTGTTGGTTTGATAGTCAGAGGACAAAGTTTAATTATTTTTATTTTTTTAAACTGAAGTGGCAACTACAAACCTTCCTGACCCTTGACAGCTATAATGAATGGTACGTGAGGCTACTCTTGAAGGCAGTCCAAAAGTTGCAATTAGTGCAGAATGAAGCTGTCAGGATTCAGAGCAGCTCAGTAAGCCGAAATCTTCCTATACTGCCCATGTACTAACTGGCCCTTCTCATTGGACTAATGTTAAAGGAAACTCACAGTGTGGTGACATTAGATAGGGCTTTCTCTGTTATGGCATCTCACTTCTGGCACTCCCCTTTAATAAATGAATGGTGCTACAACATTCACTTTTAGGCACTAGTTAAATAGTTATTAGCGTTTTGTAGGGAGTTGACCTCATGTGGAGAGTCATAAATCAGTCTGTTGTATGTGTACCATATTGTGCTATTATATATTATTATCTGCTGTTTTATGAGCTGCATGTAAATTTTATTATTACATTTTTAGTGGGGGGGGGGGTTGTTCAATCCTGCCCCGGGATCATTAATTGATGAAGGGTGTGCTAGACACCCAATGAATGAATGTTGCTGCTTGAGCAACATATTGTAAAGTGTATCTACAAAAAATGTAATGTGTGAAGCATCTCTCACAGGATGCTTTACTATGTACATAAATCCAAGATCTAACATTCTTCATGTAATATTGTTCTCAGCAAAGTTATGCTCATAAAGATGCCCATGTCAGCTCTACACGTTACATGCTTCATAGTAGCCTGATGAGCTTTGACGGGAACTTTAGAGTCAGTCCCGAATTCATATTGCACTAAGTAGCCCATGAAGACCCACAGGTTGAGCTAATCTCAGCCCATTCAAGTGGGAAATGAAAAGAAAAGAAAAAAGAACATCGAAGGCCTGAATATTTGTGATACAAATGTCGTTTCCCCCAAAAATAACCTAAATACTTTCAACAAAACAGAAAAAGGACTCAGTAACATGGAAAAACTAGAACTTGAGGACAACTTGGACCACCCAGAATGCTGCATTAAACAAACAGATACAACATCAAATGAATGCCTGGTGCTATTATTACAACACAGACACTAGGGACTCATTTGGCATGTTCAGTGGAAATTAACTTAAATTGCTCTGCTGCCAATATATAGCTACAATGATATAAATGGAAGGAACCACACACGTTATGTGCCTGAAAAAAAATATTGTGATCTAAGTGCAATGTCTTCTTCATATCTTTGGTATCAATCTGATCTTTAGCACCATTGGTTCCCCGCCCTTTAAGTTAGCACAAACCATTTTCAAATCAGGTGGGGATCTGGTTTCGTCCCCCATCCCCTTTGGCTGCCATTTATGGTGAAGCCTGTTAACAGAAGATTATTTCACTCAGTAGATATTTCAGTTTTTAGCAGCTTCCCAGAGGATGTTCTTTCTAAACCACACTAATGGCTCATAATCATTTACAATCAATACTTGTTTCTTACAAGTAAAGTTGCTGGACAAGGGAAAGGCTGTAGCTCAGTGGTAGAACACATGCTTTGAATGCAGAGGGTTGCAGGTTCAAGTCTCAGCATCTCTAGATAGGGCTGAGAAGGACCTCTTTATTAAACTTTGGAGAACTGCTGCTAGTCATAAAAGACAATATCATGCTTAATGGACCCATTCCGTATAGGACTACTCCCTATTTTCCAATGTCCTATGTTTTTTGGAGAGCTGATCTACAACATCAACAACATGAAGCAGTAGAAAAGGAGGCTGAGGCATTATTATTTATCTCTCTCTCTCTCTCTCTCTCTCACTCACACACACACGCGCGCGCGCACACACACACACACACACACACACACACACACACAGTAAATAACAACTGTGGGGAAACCTGATCTAGATTTGATCTATAGCATGGTGTGGGAGCGTTAACCCTTTGGTCCACAATGGTCCTGATCCAGGTCGGTAGTCTTTCATGGTTGCCACCGGCAACACAGATATCTGGGCAAAATGTGTTTTAGACTTCTTGTCCCTGTTGCAAGCATCCTGTTGCAGCACTGCTTCCTTGGGTACCAGAGGGAAAATGCTTCCGAAATCATGCCTGTCAGCCAACCAACCAGTAAAAGAAGTAAGTGACGTGATTCAAAAAATAAGGAATGGGGCCTTGGATGCATTGCAGCAATGTTTCACAAATATGCGGATGACACCTAACTCTATTTCTCTGTAACAACCGGGGCAGGTGTGGTGCACCTGGAGTGGTGTTTCCATGCAGTGGCGGCTGGATGAGGATTAATAAACTGAAATTGAATCCTGGCACGATAAAGGCCTTGTGGGTTAGTGACTCTCAGGTCCAGGAATTAGGTCCTCCCTCTGAAGGAGCAGTTACATAGCCTGAGGGTGTTCCTGGATTCATAGTAGTCACTGGAATTTTTGGCAAGAAAGGAAGAATAAAGTGGAAGATGACATGAGTGGGACTATTGCCAAGCTTTTCTAAACAAACCTCAGGAGCTAGAAACTTGATTTCTTAAATGAAAGTCGAGGGACTTTGGTTGACAAAATAAACAGAAAACAGAAAACTGTGTGCTTGCCCAACCAGCCCACACCTGCCAGCACACACAACCCTGTCTAAAATGACTATATCAATGCTGTTTCCCATTCATAATCACTTTGAAAAAAGAACAAAATCCTCCATTTTCTGAGTGCTCTCAAGACTGTGTTGACTAGCTATAGGCACATAATTCTTGTTTCTCAGAAGTACTGGAATAAATGCGATAAATGAAACCTTTTTTGTTTAAGATACAAAAAGAAGTAAAAATACAGGATCAGTGTTTCGGTTTTTTTTAAGCAGGATCAAATATTCCACTTCCTGTCTGGGAGTCAGAGGCCTAGTGATGTAAGACCAAAGAACAAGAAGCCATTATTTTGAGTCGATGGCTAATAATATACCATCAGCATTTGCAAAACAGCCCTTCAGCGCCATAGATCATTCAACATCCATTCAGCCAAAAGGAATTCATTTAACTTCAGCATTCTCTTACGATTCAACGCTACCTTGATCTCATTCCTGTAGAGAAACTACATCATATTCTGAGCCCTTTTTGTGTGTGCTGCAATCCTATTTTTCACCTGCCTGGAGAAGATCAATACGGTAGGGTCTCTTCCACCATCACCACAACCCCTGTCAGCAGACACGGCCAGGCAGAGGCCTCCAGTTTAATTTCAAAAAAGTGAAAAAAAGCAGAATGAAAAGGGAGGGGACACCTTCCCCCCTGCTTTCAGGGATGGTTGCTGCATTGTGGACGAATTAAAAAAAGCATATTCTAGACAAACCAGTGAACATTCTGAGCTTAATACAAGGTCTACTTTAAACAGCCGATGGCATTAAAAATTATGAAAAGCCAGGAAAGGATGAAATAGGTTTTTTTAAAAGATAAATAAATCACTTTTTTTGTTTTATGGGAGGTGTGTGTGTGTAAATGCACCCCAGCCTCGCCCACCCAAGGGAGAAATAAAGGGCGCTTTCAAGGATGCAAAAGGCGAGCATCCATCTCTCTCTCTCTCTCTTCCCGGTACTCACCTTGGGCATTCGGATGTGTTCCATGGCGACAGGATCCCTGGGGTTTCTCTCTCACACAACACGCCTCGCAACAGCCGAGGGGGTCACAGGGCCCTATGAAGACTTAAGCGTCGTTACCTCAACACAGAGGGAAACTGGGAGGGGGGGGGAGGGATGGCTGGAAAGCGGTTCCCAGAGAAGGTGCCTCTGTTTCCGATGCCGCCAGGTCAGCGCTTGGCTCCGCCTCCTGCAGCGGCTGCCATGCCGCTCGTTTCGGCTTCCGAGGCGCACAGGAGCCCGAGGCTTTCCGGCTGGAGGGAGGCCACCAGGCCCTAGAGGCTGCCGGGTTCCCGTTGGCCCCCATCTCCAACCAAAGCACAAGCGCCTCCCGTCAGGTACTGCCCTCGTTGTTCTCAGAAGGCCGTGAAGGAAAGGCCTCCGTTTGGTGACACCTTTTCCCATAACTCATTGTGGCCTGTTTCTTCTTCAGAAACAAGAGCGGCTGTATCTTCTTCTTCTTATTATTATTATTATTTTGATAAAGTAATAATGATAAATAAATAAATAATGCGCGCGCCTCAACCTCTTCCACGAAATCCTTCCATCGTAACTATCCAACCTGCCAAAAATTCCAACGCCTTTTTTGCCATGGTTTGACCCCTTTCCGTTTTGACAAAGCCTGCAAATACATTTGGTCGTTTGACAATTGTCAATTTCAAAATCTGAAAAACTAAATAATTTTTTTTTTAAAGTATTCTACAAATACTTTCCATGTCTCCTCAAAATCACCTCTCCCACACGTTCCCCATCTTAATAGCATGTCAGTTTATCATCAATAGCTATATCCCACACCTCTTTGTATCAGTCTTCCATTTTATGTTTGGCGACTACATCTTAAATCTGCTCTCTCTCGAAGAGCTTCACCTGTTAAGTTGCAGCCTGCCAAACAGTTGTGAAAACGTGGCACCCAAACCCAGGCCATGAGCGTAGCCAGGATTTTTGTTTGGAGGGAGGGCAGAACCTCAGGTTTTTATTGATTTTTGCTGATTTTTTTTCCTGCCCCCCCATAACCCAGGCTGGAGCAAAAGTTAAGAATCCTGCTGCTTTTAGGGTGACCAAATGCAAAAGGGGCAGCTTTTCTCTTGCCTGCATGTTAACAAGCTGCCCCTGTGAAAACCACCTCCTCTTCTGTGTTACCGATAGTTGTTACAAGTAAATTCCTAAGATTGCTGTCTATGTGTTATTTCAGATCTCTCAAAGCGCAACTGCAGGTGTCTGAAGTGTACAAAGGGAAAAGAATGGTGCATATGTGTTAAAGTTCGCTACATGCAGCAGTTTCAATACCTCTCAGTATCTCATGTTGTTTTTATGTAATGAACTAGTCAGGGGGTTTTTTCTGCAGGGGGTAGGGTAATCTAAAGGCACGAAAACAATACAGAAAACATTCCCTCTGTCATTGGAAGTGGTGCTCTTTCGTTTGCGATTTCACTACAGTTAACCATAACCAATGCGAACATGACTATCAATATAGCTGGTTGATAATATGACATTTTCAGTTCTCATAGTTCTGCAGTTCAACACATTTTTTATGTTTTTCAGTTAGTTCAAATAAAAAACTTTTCAGCAGAATCCCCTTTGATTTAAATGGAAGCACAATTAATCTAGCTGCATTTTTTATAAAAAGCCATGGCAATTCTAAGAACTGCAGCTACATAGGATTGTTGACATAGCAGTTTCTGCCTATGAAGCAAGGATTTCTTGCAACCACAAAGTGGTTTATTCTAACACTAGAATTTATACTTCGGTGGTATTAGTATGAAACTACGTACTGTAGCTAATCCCTCCTCAAAACCCAAAGATTCCATTTTGTTTATGGTTTATCCCTTTAAATCCTAATCTACAAGTGTAACCAAACTATAAGCACATGGAGCTGAATTTGCTTTCACTCTTCCATAAAACATAACTTTAATCTGCAATCAACAGTTCAAAAAGTGGTCTGAGACTACATGTTTTAAGACCTTTCCCAAAATTACTAACTTTTAATAAATTGTTCAATAGTGCTCCAAATGAGATTTTTCTATATTATGAATTATACCGGTAATTACACTCTCGTCTCTCTCTCCTCCCTCTGCTGCTTTCCTGTTGTTGTCGTTATATTGTAATGGTAAACTCATTGGAGCAGGGAGCTTGCATATGGAACTTTAAGTCACACTGCTGGCAGTGAATAAATATTAACAACAACAATTTAATCCTTTAGTTTAATTTAACCCTGATTCTCCTGGAAAATGTTTGAATTCATAAAAAAGCAAGGTAATGAAAAGTTGCCCTTTTAATTATTTCCAAACCTTATAACTGCTGAACAATTGTTGCACAAATTGCAACGTGACAACGCTGAACGCATGACACTTGTTTAATAGTAAAAGGAGTTAACTGGCTTTCAGTTCAACATGACTACTGGCCTGGCTCCCCCCCCCCCCCATATTCCTCAGAGCTGCCAAGTGTTCCAGAGGACTAAAAGGCAACATGCCAGAGCTCTGCAGGGGAAGTGTGCAAGAGGACACGTACAGGACACAAACATCTAGGTACAAAGCATTCATCCTGACTGCTCTGCTACCAGAAACTGCGGCTTTCCAGATGTTGTTGGACTAACTCCTATAATCACGTACCATTGGCTATGTTGAGGGGAGCTGATGGTAGCTGGAAACCAACAGCATCTGGAAGGCCACAGGTTTCCTAACCCATATTTTAAGACCTAAACATCTGGAACCCATGGTACTTGAGGCCTCTCATATTTGCCTGCCCAGCAATTCAGATCTTCTTTAGAAACCCTTCTCAGGGTGCCCACAAATAATGTGCCACTGTCGACCTGTAATACTTTGGATTTAAATTGGTTCTAATATTTATGTCTTTTTTAAAATCTGGTTGTTGTTTGCCAGTTAGTGGCTCAGTCAGTACAGCATGAGACTCTTAATCTCAGGGTTGTGGGTTCAAGCCCTAGAATGCAAAAGATTCCTGCATTCCAGTTCTGTAATTCTATGAAAGAGACCCTTGGATCGTAAGGGATGAAGAGCGGTCTAGAAATACAATCAGTCAGTCGATCAAAATAAATAAAAAAGCAGCATCTTAGTTGTGAAGTTTCAGCTTTAGACCTCTCTTCTCTTTTCAGTTAAGCAGGCCCACATCCTCACTACTTTTAGGTGACCTTTTAAACTCTCTCTAGCATTTAATGAAAATTGATTTTGCTGTTGTTGCAGACTGAGGCTGTAGTTCTAAACACATTTAGTAGGGAATAATGAGCCCCACTGATCACAGCAGGACTCACTTCTGAATAAACACAGATGTATCTAGCAAGCATTGTCCCACACTTTCCAGTGCACTTTCCTTATTGGAAGGAGTCTGAGCTTTTGGGGGAAGCAGTTACAAATCAGCTTTAAAGAGTTATAAATCAGCTTTAATTGTGCAGCCTTAATTTGCCAATATGGAATTGACTCCCACTCGAAAATAGGGATCCATCTTTGACTGAAAGGCAAACTTGAACTATTTTAATAAATAATGGATAGATAATTACCCAACTGAGACTTAATCTGTCCTTTGAGGGAGCCCTGGGGATTGGTTCTATGAGGAGGTCTAAGGATTTCTGACAAAATTCTCAGAGCTTCTAACCAAACTGAACTTTTTCAAGATACTTCTCGGGAAGCTATGGCAGTTCCACCAATGCAAAAATAATATGGAGCAGTAGTCAATTAAGTTTTACTCAAAGTAGATCCATTGAAATTAATGGGCCTAACTTAGTCATGTTCATTAACTTCAGTAGGCCTTTGCTGAGTAAAACTTAGTTGAATACTAACCATCGATTTTTAGTGTAGGCATTCTTTAAGATGAAGGCCATAAGGTGGATCTAAGATTTATTTATATGTTTATCCTGTCCTTTCTTTAAGGCATCATAGATGGTTTACTCACACACACACATTTTGTCCACAGCAGCCCTGTAATGTGGCTGAAAGGTAGCGACTAGCCTAAGAGTCAAATGACTGATATGCTTGCTTTATTGGATCTGTTTCCAGGCTCATGCTCAGCAGCTTCCAAGAAATGTGACTTTGTAGATCACGTTTCTTTGATGTTTCTTCGTCATGGTGCACTTGACTTGAGTACAAAAACTTTTCCCCTAGTTGGGTCTATCTAGAAGTGGCACATGATACGTTGATCCCGAGGTAAGGTGTTTTTTTTTTCTTTTTCATTTCATGTAGGTCTGTTTTTCTCAAAACGTGCAACCTTTAACTCTGCTACACGGTGTTTAGTTTAACATTTAACATGCACTTTCAGAATTATTCATTGCTGTTTTCACCATGGTTAAAAGAAAAAGAAAGTGAAATGAAGGAAACCAGTTGACACCAAAATGGAAAGCTGTTCCTATCTCTGTGACAGAAAACTGTCATTATGTTTGGCTAAATTAATAATATTGTTGCATTCGACAAGATTCCAGAGCAAATGGGAATTTTATGGCAATAATTGATTCTTAATTGTTTGTGCTAGGTGTACGTGGCCCTTTAGCAAATTACTCTGTAGTCGTATTCTGCAGTATTTTATTATACTGGAATAATATTTATTTCTGACGTATTTTAGATTATTGTTTTAATGATTGATTGCCACCCTGTGCTCTAGAAGAAAGGATGGGGTAAAAAAGAAAAAGAGCCTTCCCAGCTTTAAATATGATTGGCAAAGTGCTAGAGAGTGATAACTATTTCTCAATATTTATCTACTTATTGCATTTATAGCCCACCTTTTTCTGCAAGGAGCTCAAGGTGGTGTACATTGTTCGTGCCCTCCTCATTTAATTCCCACAACAGCACTGTGAGGTAGATAATAATAATAATAATAATAATAATAATAATAATAATAATAATATTTATACCCTGCCCATAGAGGCAGTGACTGGTCCAGGATCACCCAGAGATTTGAAGCCTGGGCTTCCAGGTCCTAGTCCGAAACTCTAACCACTATGCCACACTGGTATTAAATAAGTTAATTCACTACCAGTTAGTTTCCTGGCCCAATTTAGAGTGCTGTTTTTGACCAATAAAGACTTAGGCATCTCATGACCCCAGTACCTCAAGGACTGCTTCTCCTCATAGGAATTGAAGCGGACCCTGCAATCAAGCCTTTCTTCATGTGCCTCATCCCCAGGAATCCCGGTGAGTGGCAACACAAAAACAGGCCTTTTCAGTGGTAGCTCCCCATTTGTGGAATGCTCTCCCTGGGGAGGCTTACCTGGCACCATTGTTTGATATCTTCAGGCACCAGATGTAAGCAGATTGAAATGCTACATTAAAAAACATGTTGTTTAGGGTCACCATATTTCAAACAGTGAAAATCAGGACGGAAAAGTTTTTTGGGCAAAGTTTTTGAGCTTTTTTTAGTTTTTCCAAAAGTTGTTACTGTTTTTGAACTGTTTTAATGAAACGGCACTGCCAACATGGACTGCCAATTTTTTCCAGACATTTGACCGATTTCCGCTCAGACGCTGCTGCCAAATTCTGTATTCAGGATATATGGCAACCCATTGTTAATAGTAGGGTTATAGAAATTAATAAATGCTAGGATTTTGGTTATTTGTAGTATGAAGGGAGAATGCAAGCTGCAAAGGAATTCCTGGGCTGGCTTATGCCAACCAGCCTGGCCGGCTGGGGGAAGAGCAGGCTTGGTTGTTGTTGTTGTTTAGTCATGTCCGACTCTTCCTGACCCCATGGACCAGAGCCCACAGGCATTCCTGTCTTCCACTGCCTCCCGCAGTTTGGTCAAACTCATGTTAGTAGCTTCAAGAACAGGCCTGTTAACAGCAGGCCTGTTAGCATTACAAAAAGGTCTTGATGAGCCACAGAAGGATCCTTTGGCCTGGGGAGTCAGAAGTCACAAAGGTTGCTGGGGTAACTATGTTTGAGGGGACAGGAAAAGGGGAGTGTTGAAGCAGGGGCTTCCGGGCAGAAGGAGGAGGAAGTAAGGTTGAGATCCATCTTGGCAGGGAAAGAGAAAAGGTTGCCTGCAATGCTATGGGCCATGCTGTAAGATCTGGACTCCCTCCATGCAGACTGAAGGTTTAAATAGGTGAAGAAACCATATTTCTTAAAGCATGACCGTCTCTGCCATGTCTTCTATTATCCAAAGGGATACAGACCCTGTATATGTATGCCTGTTACCCCTCATGCTCTTGCCACTGCTTGGCAGAGAGAGGGGCAGGCACTGGGCTTTTGTAACAGTATTATGAACAGGACATTTAAAAATGAAATAAAATTACTTCAGTGGCAGGAATCCTAAGTAAATGGAATTATTTTAGAAACCCCTGGGGGAAAGAGGTAAAATCAGGCCCCACATGTCACATTTTTGGAATTAAAATTGACTGTCATTGTAAGAGGGTTAGAATAATTCTTGGCTGACCCCAGCAAGCCTTGTGATTCTCCTAGACGGTTTGGGACTGCTTATCTTGGCATCACCCACTGGTGTTAAGAGCGCCATGCTAACTTCTTAAAAGTTCTGTCAGCCACATCTACTCAAATGGGCTGATGAAGGAGTGTTAATCTTCTAAATACAGGGAAGCACTTGAGATTTCCAAGAATACAGCTGATTAATCAAAGATCATAGGCAAAAGAAAGAGAGAACCTTACACAGAACAAGTGAGAAAATTTCAATCTTTACTCCCAAAAGTACTCCACTTCTTCAGCCGATAAGAGAAGGAAGTTGAAGATGAATGGGGGGGAATCACATAACTAATCATTCCATGCATGTTTGAATGCAAAGAAACAATTAATTTTCCTTTAATGTTAACCAAAATTTTAGAGATATAGTGGGAAGGAGACAGCTACTGAAATTAGGATAGTTTGATCTAGGTGCAAAGCTCACTCCCAACATAGATTTGCTGAGCAGCAATGCCTCACAGCATCATGGCTTCGCTATGAAGGAAAATGAAGTGCTGAAAAATACATGTCAAACCAAAGGTGTTAGCAAATACTATTTCTAATTTAGAGCACTGGTATGCAGCTTAGACAATCCACATCCCTTCAGAAATGCAGAGCCCTTTATTAGATGTTTCAAACTTCTGTTTTATCTCCTTCCGTACCAGTCTTGATGTGTAATTTCATCAGTGAAAAGTGGTATCAAGAGTACCTGGCAGAATAAATTTTAAAATGGTGGATTGTAACACATCTGCACTATACTTTCAAAAAAGGATCTTGCCACTTTAAACAGCCATGGCTCCCACCAAGGAATCCTGGGAACTGTAGTTTGTCAAGGATGCTGAGAGTTGTTAGGGGATCCCCTATTCCAGTCACAGAATTACAGTTCCCAGAGTGTTTTTCTAATCAAGCCTTCTTCCCAGGAACTCTGGGAATTGTAGCTTTTTGAGGGAAATAGGGGTCTCCCAGCAATTCTAAGCACCTTTAACAAACTACAATTCCCATTATTCTTAGGGGGAAGCCATGGCTGCTTAAAGTATGATACTGCTTTAAACCTTTTAGTACAGATGTGGTCTTGATCTCCCTGTCCCTGTCACACAACCTGAATAATGATGGAACCTGTATCAAGGAAGGAAAACAAAGCATGCACATATGATTCCTCCCTTTTTCTGAGCACAGCCATGTTTCTGGCAATTTACTGCTGGAGACATCAGTGTTTGTTTATTGCATTTATCAATCAGCCTTCCTACAAATGGAGCCCAGGGCAATATACAACAAAAGATAAAATATCAAAATACATCAGTAGATAAAATGAATGAATGCATGAATGAAATGAATCTAACTTAGTGAGTTAGAGGTCATAATCCTGGGATTTGGGGGGATGTGACAGGTTATGTGGAGTAGCCCGCAGCTCAGAACCATAATCTCCCCTGCTCTGTTGGACTCAGCTGCTAAAGCAGATTGGGCCCCTTTAATGGACGAGGCTGCTCCCATGGAAGGCAGAGCTAGAGCTGTACCAACTCTTTAAGGCTCAGTCTGCCGTTGACCTCTGTCAAAACAAAATTCAAGCTTTGCTCTTCTTGAGTTGCTAAGCTGATCATTGCCTGGAGCTGTCCAGGGTGCCAAGCCTCACCTCAGACCTTTATCTCATCTTGCTGTTTGTCCAAACCTGAAGTTTCACCTTGGGTCAGAAACTGTACTGCCGAGGCCATTGCTTGAGACAGATCCCTGCTTCAGCAGTCGGGTATCAGAGCATACACAGAGTTCCTTGAAGAAGAAAGGTTCTGAAAGAAACCATATTGGGGCTCATAACTGGATGTTTCCAAGAAGACAACACTGAAAGTGAAGTTTCACATATTTGTGGGAAACTAAGACATTTACACGTGTGTGTGTGTGTTTGTGTATTGCCCAAGAGATGTATGTATTTGACATACGTACATAGGCATGTGGAAGTATCACATGTATGCAACACTCCAAGAGTTATTTTCCTCAGTATCACTCAGAAGTAAAGAGGGCAACACAAAGCAAGAATTAGTTATGAGTTAAAATTATACAAGCATGCACTCTGAGGCTTCCTATTTTTATCCTGACTATATGAAGGGTTTTCCCATGTACTTTTAATGAAACATTGTGACATGACACATTTCTTCCCCTGTGATGTGCTGTTTGGCCTGCCAACTTCCATGACAGAAAAGATTAGCGAGAATGCTGTGGAATTTATTTATTTTTAACTTTGCCTGAACATTCTTGCTGGTTTATAATTGGAAGGGGGGGGGAACCCTTTCTTCTAAGAGTTGAAACTCAGGAAGTATGTGCAATTGAACAATGATAATACTTCCTCCATAAGCAGGACCTGAGCACAATAGGAAGCTATCTTATTCTGAGACAGACCATTGGGTACATCTTGCTCAGCATTGTCTACACCAGGTTTCCCAAACTTGGGTCTCCAGCTGTTTTTGGACTACAACGCACATCATCCTTAGCTATCAGGACAAGTGGTCAAGGATGATGGGAACTGTAGTCCAAAAACAGCTGGAGACTCAAGTCTGGGAGAAATCCTGGTCTACACTAACTGGCAAAAGTTCTTCAGGGTTTCAGACAAAAGTCTCTCTGGACATCTGGAGATGTCAGGGACTCAACCTGGGACCTTCTGTGTGAAAACCAGGTGCTCGTGCCAATGAGCTACAGTCCTTCTAGATAGCAATGGCAGTATCCTGCTCATGTTTCTCTGCAGCTGGCAACCAGAAGCATAACACCTCCACTATTGACGTCAGGACACAGACTTAAAAACTAAAAGTAGCCTTCTTTTCCACATGAGTTACCTCACCACAGGCAGGAAGACACATACATGACTTTGATCAACAGCCCTGAAAAACTATACTTAGTGTCTTGAGATTGTTGTATGAGGGTCTTCACCCTAAGCAGTTCTTACAGTTCTTGAATTTTTGTTGTTCTTTGAAGCTTTGCCTTCCAAACCCCGCAAAGAAGTTCCTGTGGGTCATTCCCCACAGAATGTAATATTGCTCAGACCACTTCAGGTTTTCAGGATTTATCTAAAATAACATATATTTGTTACTGAAAAGTTGGCTTCCTTGACATTTGCAACAGAAATACTGGAGATAAATCTACGTATTCCTCTCTTCAGATAGATCATTGTGATACTATTCTAGTCCCTAATAACAGCAGCAAAGTCACAAGTCAGTTCACCTGCTCAGCCAGCTTTCAGTATAATATATATATGCTCTCATCTGCCCTTCTGCATTCTAAGTAGGACAGAGAAGCCAACTTTGTTTGAACTCTGCTTTGATAACTTTATTGACTTTTCAGGTCGTTCTAAGGCAGGGGTGTCAAACTCAAATTCATCGGGGGCCGCATCAGCAGTTTGGTCACATCACAGGATGGCATGCGCTCAATATAAAAACAAGTGGAGGTTTCCTGAATGCATGTAAAGTGGAGGTTTCCTGTGTAGAACGGCCGGCGCCGCTAGAGGGCAGACGTTCTCTGGCTTGTAGGCTGCCGCGCATGCGCTGCCACTGCCGCGCATGCGCTGAAGAGGCAGCTTTCTTGTGTAAAAAAAAAAAAGCGAGAATAAAAGGTGAAGGCTGACGGCCGGCGGCGGCTACACGGGCCACATGACGAGGTCTGGCGGGCCGGATTCGGCCCGCAGGCCTTGTGTTTGACACCCGTGTTCTAAGGGAACTGAATGCAATCCACTTACCTGTAAAAAAGAAAAAGACAGTGTTTGGACACAATTTATACAATTTATACTCTCTGTCTTCTATTTCTGTTACTTGCCCTGTAAAAGTTAGCCCTTAGATGTTAATTTTATTTGCAACATGAAAAAAATTATGATATATTGTATCTTACCTGTGTTTTTATTATCTACATTTAAAACAATAAATTAAAACAAACTCAAAACAACAGCAGAAGCATCAGTGAAAGAAAGACCAAGGCTAAACCTAGCATGAAATAGGCACATTACTCTTCCCAAGTAATTTCTCCCCCAATATGGACATCACTGTTGCTGAATTTACCATCTCTGGGATGGTACAGCTGCTGCATCACCACAAAAACTCTGGGAAAGGCAATAACTTAAACAATGGTTTTAAAGAAAAGAGGAGGGAAATGCTTCTTTTGGGAGGAATAAAGAATAACAGAATGAGGCGGGGAGGGGAGGAGGAAGAGCACACTCAATTTAAGATTGGAAAAATAGCAAATGTGTCTGTTCTTTTGCTCTTCAAAATATGGCAATCTTACCTTGAGGCATGATCACAGCATGTGGCTAGCAGCTGGCGCAGAAGATAGGAGAGTTGAAATCCCCCTAGCAATTCACTTCACGGCATGGACCTCATTGGTTTTGGTTATTTTGGTTGAATTATTCTGACTGCAGGAGGTGCGCTCTAGGAGGCTAAGGAAGGCAAGGATCCACATCCCAGGTGTAGCTCACTAGCTTGGGAAGAAGGTATGTGATTCCTCAGTTGGAGTAGGCTCAGGACGGGCCACATGCCTCATCAAGCCTAGATGCTGCAATGAACATGCAAGATATAAAAGGAAAGGTGTCCTGGACAGGCCGGCCAGATTGATTATATACTGTATCTTGATAACTGATGTTGCCATTTTCCCACTGCCATTAGAAACCTTCAGCATTCAGATGACTTGCCTCAGGGATAATTCTTAAAGAACATGTTCTTCATTTTTAGTGCAGTGAGTTTCTCACTCTGACCTTCTGTTGGCTGGGATAGACCTTTGGGACTTGGCCAACTCGCTTCCCAGTATTCTTAACAAATGTCAAACTTTGTTTGAAAAGAGTATTTTTTTAAAAAGCATTAAACTATATATTTATACACTCTTCTCTAAGGGCACCAAGGCTGCTTGGCCTTCACAACTGATACGGGTATCTTTTCCTGTGGGAATCGCTCGTTCAAATCTCAGCTTTTCTTTGCAATAGTTAAAAAAAAAAAAAAGCCCAACAACAACAAAACTGTCATGATCTGATCTTGCTAATCCCTCATGACTTCTCCAACACAGATGTGCTCAATTGTCAGCTAGGATAAATGTTTGACATGGACAATGACTGTCACATTAATTTCCCACCAAAGATAAGAGGCACAAGATGGGAGAGATGGGAAGATTCTGCAAAGATGGCCTCTGTATCTATGTGCTCCTCCATTTTTTTTTTTTTTAAGGCAACCTATCTAATATACGTACACATTGAATGTAAAGAAACAATAAGTTAAATAGAACAGTGGTGGCCAATCTTTTTGGCAAGGATAACAGTTGCTCTTGGCATCCATCTGTCTTGAGAGACAATGGAGCGCACCTCTGTGGGTGAAGTCAAACTGCTGTGTTAGCAGTGACAAAGTGACCTCCCTGGGGTGCTAGTCTGGGCAGTGTGTATGGAGGTCCTGGGCTGCCCAAACTACAAGACCTGCCACCGCCAGCCCCAGCCTCACTGATGTGGTCCAAAGGAAAGCAGAATAATACATTTTGCACCAGCTTGGCTGCATGACTAGCTGAAAGGAGGCGTACAAGACCAGCCATCCAACCAACTTAGGTCCCATCCCTGACCTAGGCAATCCAGGCCATATAGTGTCACAAATAGAGAGATGTTGCACAAGAGATGGATTCAAATGACTCATTTAAACAAGAGACACACTCAGGTGAAAGCATGCATCTATTGATATCTAACCTCATGTTTTAGACCATCCATCTCCAATCTGAAGTCCTTCATTTGCTCCAGACTACAGCTTCCATCAGCCCTAGCCAGCACAGCTAAAATATCTGATGGGCACAAGTTTGAGGGAGGCTGAACTAAACTATTGCGGGAGAGAGGGCAAATATGAGTACATCATCATCTGTTTTTGACCTATCATCACTTCTTGCTTCATCATCTCAGCACACATTTGCCCTCTACACAGAAGCATTCATTCAGACAGCATTGCTATTTGGATCAAATGAAAAGCTCCTGCTTAAACACTGTTCTAAACCAGCAGAAAACTAGCAGAGTTTGATTGCAGGAAGCAGATGCAGCAACAAAGCCATTGATTGAAACCCACAAATACACAAAATTATACCTTCTACCTAGATGGGTCTGGGCAGCTTCACTGGCAATGACATTGCATCAAGCTATGTTTAAAAATACCTAATTGCTCAATGTTCTACATATGTGTTGCTACTGTTTGCTCTGTCACTGGCAAGATGATTGCCCCTTTCCTGTTACCCTACCCCCCTCATAAACCTCCTTTTTTCATTCCCAAGGGTATGGTACTTTAAATTGCAAAACACGCAGTCGATTGCAAGCCTATCTGCAATAAACCATGCATTTCTTGTTCTCTTTCTCTGGGAAGGAGTGGTTTGTACATTTTGAATAGGAAAAAAATAAACACCTACATCAGGGTGGGCTCAAGGGAGGGATCCAAATTTCAGATACATCAACACTTGATACTGTGGGGAAATTATTAGGGTGGTCTACAACTAAGTTTTACTGACAGCAAGCCCATTGAAATTAATAAACGTAACTAAGTTACACTCATTAATTTCAGTGGGTCTACTCTAAGTAAAACTCAGTTGACTACTACCCTTGATTATTAATGGCAAATATACACATTTGTTAATTTCTTATAATTAGTTTCAATGGCTTGTGATATTTACAGTCTAGGTCTATGCATGTTTACATAGAAATAACTCCTGTTGCATGCCCAAGTCTGTGTAGACTGGAGGTAGCAGTCATAGGTGACTATTTATAAAATCTAGTGCAAACTGATTTCTCCTTCCACAGCTTGCAATCTGAAACCTGCTTACTCAGGAGTAACCCTAGCAGAAACAGCAGAACTTCTTCAAAGTATATGGACATACCGGTAGGTTGCAGCTACAATTTATTTTATGTGCTTATTTGGTTTTTTGAACCGACCGCATACAAGCCGTAAGCAGATCTTTTAACGAATAATTTATTTCACACTACTTGGTTTTTGTCTCTGTTCAGTTGTTGGGTTTTTTTGCCACAGTATGTGTGTATATTCAGTAAAGGTTAAAGGACACACTGTCCTGGATAATAAAATCTTGTATTTATCTAGTGGGTAGCTATGATTCAGTCAGCCCAGTTTAAAATTGCTCTTGTTGTCCTGCCAAATAAATTTGTAGCATGCCCCAAAGGGCATTGCCTTCTTATCCAAAAGAGATGTACTGGTTGACATTATTTTCTCCTTGCAGACATTATTGATTCTGAATAACATTTCCCTCAAGGGGTGGAGAAGTGGGTGGAGGAGGCCCAGCTAAACGGCTGGCGTTAAGACACACTTTACCCTGCAGAGGGATGTTTTCCCTGGTTATCTGCTGCGTCATTCCGGTTCAACATATCACCCTCTACTTAGGGATGTGGATAAGTGCCACAAATTAGCTTACGTTGTGCAATGTCTAGGAGACAGAGTACCATGAACTCACTGGATGGCCTTAAGCAAGCCACCAACTCTCATCCTCAGTTACCCTCACCTGCGGTGCACTGGCATGATTGAGTTTAGCAAGGGGGAGTAGGCTGTATGCCAGTGTCCCTTACAATTCCTGGATCCAACAAGGATCCAATTGCTGAAATAGCCATGCTATTGGTTATGGCCCCTACATATGGACCATTAGGGTAACAAAGGAAGTGGTTCTGTGCTAGAGCAAATGAGTGGAACCCCCCTCCCTCTCCTTGGCTGTTAGCATGAAGGACAAAGGCCAGAGTTCAAATAGTATAGTGATGTTAGAAACTGCACATATTCTCTCACGGTCAAAATGTACTGATGACCACTTTAGCAGGGAGATTCAAATGGGATGGAGAAATAGGGTACTGCAGCAGTGGGGTGTAAGTGAGGGTTTGCAGGCTGACTTGTGAAAGGTAAATCATATAATTTATTATCAGCAAAATGGTTTTCCTGCATTCTTGTTTGGATGCGTAAACCAATCAGCCTGTCTGTGGCAACTGTATGTTTATCATTACAGACAAAAATCAAGGGGAAATGTGGGCAGAGTTTAGTGACAGGATTACAAGTCATTTAAAGGAATAAAAATATTTAGGTAGAGTAACACGGCATATTTTGTTTTAACAGTTGGGTGCTGCATAGAATGCATGAGAAAGAAACCTCATGTTAACTCTGAAGTACATCAAAGGGTTTCACTATGCAGTATAACATTTATCAGAGGGATTATAATAGTATGGATAAAGTCAGTCTAGGCTAAACCTGAGAGCTTCTAGTGTCTGATCTTTCGTGACAATAAGAATTTTAACTGAAAGGGTAAGCACTGTAATCCTTCTAAGTTGCTGTGCACAGTCAAAAGGACTCTTTGAAGTATGTTAGAGCAATGCTTTTTAGACCAATTAGATCTGACAGTGTGTTTTTAGCTAACCCTTCTATGCACAGATATAGTGTATGTGGCAGACTGGGGAACAAATGGGCTTCATTAACTATGAACCCCAAAATCTGGGATCCCCTCGAAGCTGGTGCCAAAATGTGCAGTTGTTTTGTAGCGATTTGCAGCAAAAAAAACCATGTTTTGCAGTGCCCCACAAATGGAGCAATAGCCACTCAAACTTGGGAGTCAAAGGGGAACCAAAAATCCAGCATTGTCCAATTCACTCCAAAGTGGCATCAAACTTTGGCAAAGATTTTGCCGCATTTTGCAGCAAAACCCTCACATTTTGCAATGTCCCACAAATGGAGCAATAGCCACTCAAACCTGGGGTCAAAGGGTAACTAAAATGCTACAAAACTTTTGCCAAAGTTTTTCGCCATTTTAGAGTGAATCGGACAAAGTTGCATTTTGGGATATTAACTATGAACCAAGGTTTGCTGTATCAATTACTCCATTAGTGGGGCACTGCAAAACACGGGGTTTTCACTGCAAAGCGCTGCAAAACAACTTCAAAACTTTGGCACCCGTTTCGAAGGGATCCCAGATTTTGGGGTTCGTAGTGAATGAAGCCGGACAAATGCTTGAGTTAAAGCTCTCCAAGCAGCTGCATAATTAACCTGGCTTCTCTACAAGACTGGATTTACCTTTGCAAGGTTGCTCAATCAAGACTATATCTTGCAAACCTTCTAATACATAGCCCTTCTTCTCTCCTTAGGGCTGCCCCCCCTCCATACAAATAACACTATATCATATATAAATGTGAAAAGAAATACTGCTTGTTTGTAATCTAGTTTTCATTTTTAAATAGGGTCAGTCTCTGATTTACTTTACAGTAAAATAATCAGATAAGCAAAACTTCAGCCGTTCTGGAAGGATGTGTGGTATAGTAGTTAGAATGTCAGACTATGACCTGGGAGCCCAGGGTTCAAAATACAATTAAGAAGTATATTAATAGTGAAATAATTATTAAGCTCTAACTTGTTTTTTATCTTATATTTTGGGGGGGAAATTTCCTTTAAATTTTTTGGGGAGATCCCCAAGAGAGTGGGGCCCTAAGCTATAACTTGTTTAGCTTATACGTAAATCCGGCACTGATAGGACTTTCTTCTGAGGAGATACAGTGAGATCTGAAGCATCTAATCGCGCATCTGGGTCGCAACCGCGCAGACCCAGCCTTTGCACCTAACTTCAAGCAAGATGTCCATAGGACTGATCCAACGCTATTAATCTCCAGGCCTTCAACAAATCAATTCATTTTAATTGTGTGTCCGTCCGTCCCCCTGCTTTTTTTCCTCCCGATGTGCGCGCATGACGCGTGCGGACTCCAAAGCGCCCCTCTCCAAAGAAATGCACGGCGCATCCCTCCGCCGGCACCTTGGCTGCCTGCCGCCCATTCCCCAGGCTCCAGAGGTCTGCAAGCAGCGGCCAAGGGCTGCCCACAGCCGCCGCCGCCTCCTCTACCCATTGGCTGGGAGAGCTGGGCGGGCCCGAGCGCAGACCGAGCTCCCGGGGGGAAGGGGCGGGGCTTCGGCGGTTCTAAGTGGGGAGGGGGCTGGCCGCGGGGTACCGGGGGGGGGGGGCTATTTCTGTGGGAAACTCCCGCGCGCGAGGCGGCTTGTCGGGGAGCAGCAAGCGAGCAACAGGCTCCTCTCCAGAGACTTCGCCCTCCCGCTCGCCCTCTTCTTCCTTGGCCGCCCGGCTCCAGTGAGTGGAAGTCCCCTTCCCCGCCCTCTCGGTCCTCTTCCTTCCCCCGCCACCGCCTCCTATGGGCGTCTTTTCTGGAACTGGCGGGAAGCTGGAGCTGTTGTGAGGTGCGCTTCACACGGCCAGCAGATTGTGAAGCGAACTATTGTTGGGTTTTTTTGCGGGGTGTGTGTGTGTGTGTTTCCTGTCAAGGGTGCGTGTGTATGTGTGGGATACCTTTTTGCAAAGCCACGCGTCTGTTTGGCCAGTGCACGTGGGAACGGGTTGCTTTTCCTCGCGAGGGGACGGGACGGGAGGATCTCCTTTTGGGCGCGTGACGCTTCCTCGACACATCGCTGCCCCTGCAGAAGTCGCGATATGGAAGGGTGGGTGGTGTCGACGCCGTGTTGGGCCTGTGTGCATTAGCTGCCACTTTGGGCAGCTTGCTAAGTTTCCTTAATTATCGCATTCTGCCGTAACAGAATGGTAGAGTTGGAAGGGACCCCAAGGACCAGCTAGCCCAGCGGTTCTCAACCAGTGGGTCTCCAGATGTTGGACTAAAATTCCCATCCCTGAGCTCTGGGCCCTGCTAGCTAGGGGTGATGGGAGTTGTAGTTAAGCAACATCTGCAGGGATGAATTTGCAGCTGCCCCATACGGGGATCGAACCTGCGGCATGGGCATTGTCAGCACTATGCTCTATCCCACTGTTGGTACATTAGAATCCTAGGATTGTAGAGTCAGAAGGGACCCCTGAGGACTATCTAGTCCAACCCCCTGCCATGCAGGGATGAATTTGCAACTGTCCCATACGGGGATCGAACCTGCAACCTGGCCGTTGTCAGCACCATGCTCTAACCAACTGAGCTGTCCATGCTGGACTGTTGTGTGTGGGAGAGAGATGCCTGCAAGGATAACACGTGCTCTTCTCCCACCCACCCCCAGTTCAGAACAACCCCTGTGCCATTAATAGCCTCAGGACAGGCAGGACTTCAGTGAAGGCCTCTTCTCCCGCCAGTGAAATTTTGCGCCTGTGCTTGTTGAGTCTCTGCCCGTCCTGACGCATGCAGAAGATTCAGGAATCTTGCCAGGAGGAAAGGTGGTGACCTTAGTAGTAGTACCTTCTCCTTTTGCAACGTCCGTATCAATTACACTTTCTACCGATTTTGAAGCACTTACTACCTGGGTGCGTGTCCCTAAGCCACTTGTCTGGAAGAAGCTGCAGTGGAGCCCCTAGAGTCCTCCAGGCAAAGTGGCTTGAAACCTGAATCGGGGCTTCTGGGAGCCCAAAAAGGAAGATGTATGTTAGTAGGATGCAAACTAAAAATAAGCTAGCAAGCTCCCTCGTTCTCTCTCTTTTTCCTTTCCCTGGTTGTTTATGTTTGCTATCCCTGGTTAGTGTTATTGATGTTGTAAAGGACAGCTTGGGGCTGGGGGGTGGGGGCTGATTCTGTCACATTTTCTGGGTTGAGCTGGTTCAGGCTGGTAGCAATGTATATTTATAGTTTTACCTCATGACAGTATGTGCCATTCATGCAAAGACCGTGACAGGAATGCATTGCCGTACTCACTGCAAAATTAAACCTCTCAGGCTTTGGCTCAGCTAAGCAAGGTAAAGCACCAAAACATCCAGTTTTAACTGAAAGTGTGATTTAAAGGAGGCTGAAGCTTTGTTTTTTTTCTTGCCAGGATTGTTGTAAAAAAAGTGTGGAATTGGCAGGTTTTCTGCTCTCCGTCTATCCCTTCTCCTTTCCACCTCTAGACCAAGCTTTGTGTATTTGGGGAGGGGGGAAGAACTCACATATGCCATTGTCAAAACCCGCTGTGCTACTTTCAGCTGAGGAAACCTACAGGATCTCCAGATTGCACTGGTCCTTGGAGGTACTCTGTTATGCAGGCATAGGCAAACTCGGCCCTCCAGATGTTTTGGGACTGCAACTCCCATCATCCCTAGCTAACAGGACCAGTGGTAAGGGATGATGGGAATTGTAGTCTCAAAAACATCTGGAGGGCCGAGTTTGCCCATGCCTGCTGTTATGCCTCCAAAGCTCAGTGTGGTGGTGGGTCTTTGGCAAGCATAAATTTGGCCACCAAAAATTTATGGAGCCCTGATTTATCCCCAGACCAGATAAGCTGCATGACTTGTGAGAATGAGTGGAAATCCTTCCAGGCTTCAAGCATGAAGCTCAAGTAAGCTGACCTAGGCCAGTTTTGTAAATGTCTGACGGTGAAATTGGATGAAGAAAAGGGGACTGTGCTAAAAACGAAAACCCCATAATATGCGGGAATGAAAACACTTGACATTGTACCATGTATGTGTTTGCCGCCCTTGGTTGCAAACACATCCTTTGTTTCTGCTGTGGTATGTATGTAAGGGGAAACTAACAATGAGATCTGATATGTCACATGTGTCCATTGTTACACACTGCAAGGAGAATTTGATACAGGGCTGCCATTTACTGTGGCAGTCCTGTGTTATTCACAATTTCTAGTAATGCTCTAGTATAGTTTATTCCTTGACAGGCAATGATGAGCTATGCATGGGCTGCTCTAGATCATTAGAGATCCACAACAACTTAGGACTATACAAGGGTGCTCTTTGACTTCATGGAATATATGACGGCGGTTTCTTGGTTGTCCATCTTCCCAAACTTAGAAATGCCTTCTGACATTGCACAATTGGCATGGAGCTGCTCTCGGTTTGGCACAACTTCATCTTGTGCTATGTAGATGCGACCTTAGATGGGAGAAAGCTGAGGCCATGTCTGCATTGCTAGGTTGCTGAAAGGAAGAATAATAGTAAGGAAAACAATTCAGATAGGACGGTAACAGCCCCTGACAGTGCTTCATTACCGGCCCTTGTTGTGGAGCTACCACGCAGTGTCTACAGAGAAACAGTTGTACTGTATTGAAAGATTCTCAGAGATAAGATCTTCGCAGTGTTTTCCGTGCTCAGTCTTCTCCTTCTGGGGGAGGGCAAACAAATGGATCAGTTCTGCAGCATAATGTAGCCCTTGCATCAAACCTTGGGCCATCATATTCTATTAGGTATACTGCAACATGCATTTTAACGCTCGCATGAAGTGAACAGAGTAGCGTAATTAGCATGCGCATAACTAACGCCCACTTTGTGCATGTGTGTGTTTGTTTACACGTGCTTGCGTTTTGCTTTATTTCTGCAGCAAGCAGTAGGGTGTTAAATAATGACCACTTGTGTACCCAAAGAACATTTCTTCAGGCCACAATCAGTGTCGTATACCCCTGCTGGGGCCCTTCTTTCCTACGTTTGCACTTTTTGGTCAGTTGACAAGAAATTTTGAGCAGAATCTGAAAGCTGTGCTAAATTGGCCGTGCTTCAACAAAGCAAGCAGCTGGTGCAGCTTTCTTGAACAGCTTGTATTCAGTGGAAACCGTGGGCTGAAAAAGGCAAGCATTCACTCTTAGCAGGGCCTCTTTGCACATTTTGTTTTTTAGGTAAGTATCTATTTACAGGCCAGGAGAAAGTGCTTTGCATCTTTCAGAACTGGCAACAATAGTGTTTCTGTCTAGTTAAACAAACTGATAATGGAATTGGGCTTTTGTCTTATCACCCCATTGTGATGAAAAAACCAAAATACTTGAAAATGTTGCAGTAGTTAAAAGTTCCTTAACCATGTTATGCAAGATGCTTACAGTGGATATATTCCAGATCTGTTAAGAGTATAAGGGAGTCATGCCATTGATTTTACTGAGTTGTATACCCTGTTGCTTTGGTTATAATTGATGAGCGCTTGGAAGCAAATTCTGTTTAAAACTGTTGCTACTTGCTTTTGGGGAAGGTTGCCAACTTTATTTCGGGCAGTGTTGTGGTGCTTAAACAGCTGCATCAGAAGCAGAAATTCAACAGGTGAAGCTTTCCCTTGCCTGCATATGCATGTTGGAGAAAATGCTTCATTGCCTACATTTCAGTTTTTCGCATAGCTGTTAACACATATGAACCTTGTAAGGAAAAAGTTGGCAACCGTGTTTGTAAAATATTATCTCTTCTTACACTTGGCAAAGTTACTTCTTTTTTGGTATGTTAAGACAGGGATAGGCAGACTTCAGGTATAAATTATTAGAGATCCACCAACAGAGCTTGGTGCAAAAGACATATAGGTAGAATTCATAGTTCATAGGCCATAAATTTATTTTGATTACCCAAACTTAACTGGCAAGTCTTCCAATCCAGTCCAGTTCCTCAACACTATGTTTTCTTAATTTCACCAGTATAATTTTTTGAGGGAGGGAAGGAGACTAATTTTATTCCTGTTGTTAGCCAGTTTTGAGTCACCCATCTTTGTTGATCTACTGGAAATCACCCAGTGATCTACCAAAGAGTTCTGCCAGCAGATCCTGAGCTATCTTTTGCCCACCTCTGTATCAAGGTGTTCTTCTGGAGATGCGTGGCAGATGTGCAAAATATCTAATAAGAGCAGCTGCAATAACATGAAAGTACCAGATACAACAAAGAGTCTTGTGGTACCTTTAACAAATTTATTATGGCATAAGCTTTAATGGACTACTGTGCTTTATATCAGCGCACGTATACATGATTAGGTGGGGGATTGTAAAAAGTGAAATCAGGAAAATAAAATGCAGAAAAAGTTCAGACGGTGTTAATTCACAAAATAGTTTTTTTTTAAAAAATAGTTTTTATTAAAGATTTTCTTGGGTTACAGAAGTGCACGCATCACCTCTATACAGTTTTTGATAACATAGATATCCAGGCATTGGGAGACTGTTTAACACATGTGCCAAAGCACCCTTTGACTTGGTTCAGTCAACAAATGATAGCTTTGAAAATCCTGATGTATTGTAATTCAGAATCTTCAAACCATGCCAAACCATGCTAGAGGCAGGTAAAGCTTTTCAACAAAGCTGGTGCAGCAGCAGGGACATTCTAACAAGTTGGTCTCTTCCATCAACCACTTTGTGCTGATCTGAAGCTTCTTTTCTTGCTTCTCTTGTGCTGCCACCTTCTTCCTAGTTTGGCCATGGCAGCTACGGGTACTGAATAGAGAAGGCCCATCCATCTCTTTTTGTTAAAGAAATGTTAATCACAGGGAACATTTTATTAAGGAGAAAAGGTAAATGGATTTTTTTTAGTTCAAATCATATGCCTGTATTTCAGTGGGAACATCATAATGCAATTGATGCACTGAATGCTGCTGGAGCACTGTTGCTTTAGCTGTTAAGCCCCTGTAGCAAAAGGAATACCTAACATGGAATGTACCATGTCTACAGACATTGCAGGTTTAATGGTTGCTGGCTTCAAGGCTCTTCTTTCAGAACGGCAGAGGAGCGTATTTTGTATGCAGCCTAATAATGGATAGTGCACGAAGATCGGCTGCAGCTAAGTTGAATTTGAAAGCAATGGAAGGGGACTTGAATAATGGTAAGCTTAAGTCACATTGATTTCAATAGAAGTTAGCTGTGGTTAACTTGTAGAGATTTCACATGTGACATGGATGCTTCCAATGGATAATAACACTTCACAAAATATTACCCCCTGCTCTTTTGCCATTGCTTTGCACCTGGAAAGAATGGAGCCTCATTAAAAGATAGCATCAAGCCATAGTTAACACGTATGAACAGAGCGAAACACTGCACAACTTGGGATAGGGATTGTTTTGTATATTCCTGCAAAGAGGAATCCTTTTGTAAAATGTATCCCAAGAACACTCCTATGGTGTGTTCTGTCGTATGACCCCTGAGCAATTCTGTAGAAGCAAGTAGCAAGAAAATGTGAAGGGTGTTTTTATTGATTGTGATTCAATATCTCAAAATCAAGACACGAAGTGAGGTTTCTTGGTTTAGAATATAAAGCAGAGATCTGTCATTTCGTTCTCTTGGATTCACACATGGTCTGGGACAGGTGAAGTTGTTGGAACTCTGAAACTTTTGAGACCATACTGTTCAGTACAGTGGTACCTCGGTTTACGAACTTAATCCATTCCGGAAGTCCATTCTTAAACCGAAACTGTTCTTAAACGGAGGTGCGTTCCCTAATGAGGCCTCCTGCTGCCGGTGCCCTTCCACCATTCGGCTTCCATTTTTAGATCGAGGTAAAGTTCGTAAATCGGGACACTACTTCTGGTTTTGCGGAGTTCATAAACCAAATAGTTCGTAAACAGGGCTGTTCTTAAACCAAGGTACCACGGTATATACAGTAATTAGATAGTTTTATTTCCCACAAAAACAATTCTAAGTGTAAATATAATTTGGATAAATGTTAATTTTATATAGTTTTATATTTTTCTTGATGAACATCTGAAATCCAGATATAGAACTGGCTTTAGTGCTATGGTGTATGGTTGTTTATTTAGGTGCTAAAGAACACGATTTCAGCAATGTTGAAGTGAGATTTCTATCAGTTTGGCTGTTTTTCTTACCCTATGTAGTGACAGATGGGGTTGCACTTAGTTCAGTGAACCATACAAAAGAAGAACAAAACTTGCATTAAATTACTGTTGACGATGCACTTTCTTGTCCACGGATGAGTGATGCAGAACTAACCTGCTGGAAACTGAGGCTTCATACTTGCTTCCTTTTGTTATGTGTCTCCCACCTAATTAAATCAGATTTGAAAATTATATCTGATAATTTCCCGTTATCCCTTGTAGCTAGTGGGAAAACCTTTCTGGAGTATTGTGGACTGGTGTAGAAAGCATGGCATGAAAATTGGGGGTTCTTGCTGCTCTTAGTGCATTGTTTTAGTGTAATTTCCATGCAACTGGCATAGAAAGTATTTTGAGTTGCTTTGGTAGTCTCCAGTATTATATTTGATTTTTTTCAACCACAATTGATTAAAGTTTCATCTGTGTGAGCAAGAACGTCACTTTTCTAGTGTGTCACTATTGCTTTTAGCTTTGATTGCCACAACAGCAGTCTCTCCAGTTAAGCTGGACAGTTCCAACCATGCTGCTGTTCCCTTCTATATATTTAGAACTTCAACAGGACTTAGGAATAATGGCTGGGATCCAAAGAGCCTACTTCAATCATGGTGAAGTGCTAGTACTAACCTAGGGGGTAGCCAATGTGGATGCCTTCATCTGCTCTACCTGCAATAAAAACATGTCTCTCCCATATCATTCTCTACAGCCACAGCAGGCACTGTAACTCTCTAGCAGTTTGACTTTAACTCTGAAGGTGCACTCTTCCATAGTCTCCTGAGACAGACGGATGCCAACAAGAAGGTGTGACTGAATCAAACAGCAATTGTATGCACTCTTTTTTGACCTAGTTTGAACTTTATAGACCTAGTTTGAACAATGGTTTAAATGAACATTACTGTAGTTAATAAGCCATGGCTTAGTGTTGTGTCTGAATACAGTGCAGTGCTTAAGTATGGTTTGTTAACAAAAATAAGTCATAGTTTGTTGTCTGCTTACTGACTTTGACTATGGCTTAGGGTTGCATGCAGATGTGGGCATTGTTTGTACATGGAGTGTAAAATATCAAGGATGGTTAAATAACAAAAGACCAGAGTAATGAAAACCTAGAAGGCTTGATAGTCAAATTGCACCAGACAACCTTTAAACTTCCTGAAGTAACAGGAGTGTAAGTCTGTACAATTAATTTGGTCCACTCTGAGTTTGGGGTATAGGAGATCTTTTTCAGAATCTCTTGGCAGATGTCCAAAATCATCCTCTGCTGGATTTTATCAGGATTTTGCCTGGGTCACACAGTACCAAAACTTTGCGACACATTGGACTTTGCACTTGTGATATAAAGTTCTTACCATACTGGTTTCTGAGACTGTTCACCATTTTTCCTGCTGTACAGTACAATAAAAAAACATTCATTCTAATTAGTATATTGTTCATGTTTAAAATGGTATAAAAACCATTTTTATATTAAACAACAACATATATTATGTATATTAAACATTAATTCTTTCAGGTAAAGCAAGGCTTAAGATGAAATGCTGAAAAATCAAGGTTTTAATGAGGGTTCTAGTGTATCAAATTTGTGTACTTTTTGCTTTGACAAGGAGTACAATTTAAACATGGGGCATGGTGTTACTAACTTATTTAAGATGTTTTCAGTATTTATTTTATGAAAACTTAGCATTTTCCAATTCAGGACAATTAAGAAATAAAATTTCTTCCCTTCCCTTTTTGGAGATTGGAATTTTTACAATTTTGCCCTGCAATATAAAGTTTTGTTGTATCAGTAAAATGTGATCTATTTTGTGTTTATTTGTAGGACATATGTCGGGGTTTATATTAAACCAACCTGCAACCGGATTTTTGCACTGCTCCTGCTGCTATGAGAAGCTAAGTCATGGTTTGACTTACCATTATATGTGCAAACCCAGGCTTATGGTTTGTCTTGTTCCAAACAATCCAAACAGTAGCCAAGTTTTGTTTCCTTCTCTTGGTTTGTTGGGAGATACAGTGGTGCCTCGCAAGACGAAATTAATCCGTTCCGTGAGTCTCTTCGTCTTGCGGTTTTTTCGTCTTGCGAAACACGGCTATTAGCGGCTTAGTGGCTATTAGCGGCTTAGCGGCTTTAAGAAAAAGGAAACAAACTCGCAAGAACTCGCAAGACGTTTCGTCTTGCGAAGCAAGCCCATAGGGAAATTCGTCTTGCGGAACGACTCAAAAAACGGAAAACTCTTTCATCTAGCGAGTTTTTCGTCTTGCGAGGCATTCGTCTTGCGGGGCACCACTGTCCAAACCAAAAGTCCAGGTTCACATGTAAAACGTTTTTAGAAGTGCTGCACCAGCAGGACCAAGGAAGGAGCAAAGTGGTCACAATTTTCTAAATGTGGCCTATCAGGCTTGCTAAATCATTGTTTGGCTTATAGTTATGTGTGAGCTCAGTAAAGATCTTGTTACTTTATTAAAAAGCAACCAACCTAGGAACAGGTATTTGGACTCAAATTTTGTAAAAGGGGAAAATGCAGGTTGCTTCAGTTTCAAGGAACAAAAGAGTCTTACTGTTATGTTCAGTAACACATCTGAAAGTATTTGCAGATGAAGACTTGCTCAGAGTCTTATGTCAACTAAGATGTTGGCCAAGTGTTGCAAAGAATCTGAAAGAAAATATTATCCTAATCAATATAGTGACCCTGTTGATATTGCATTTCAGATATTGTCAAACCTCTCGCATTGTTCACTGATACCACAATGGGCCGGTTCCCCCACCCAAGGGAGTTCCTTTCGATCAAGTTATTTAAAACTTGAATTAAAATACAGCGGTCAGTTACTGCAGTGCTTGAAAGCAAAGGTTGATTCTGGCTTTAACATTTAGTGTGGTCCTGGTGGGGAGCTGTTTCAGCCTGAAGGCTGGATTCCCTTCTGGGCATCCTTCCAGGGGCCACATACTGTTGGTGGGGGGCCAGAGGGAAAAGTGCTTGTCCGGATGGAGGGTGGGGGGGTGAGTGCATGTGGAAACTAGCTTGCTGTACAAAGGTAAAATATACATTGGTTGCTCTGTTCACCACTGGAATGTGGTATTCAGTAGGTTGTCCAAAAAGGAATGTGACTCTTGGGTTGAAATAGGTTTTGCACCCCTTTCTTATGCTCTCCTTCCTTGTGGCCATGCTAGAGGAGGAAAGGGAAGTGCTTCAGCCCAAGGCTTCTCCACGTAATGATAAATCATAGTTGAGTGTTAAGTCTGAATAGCACCAATGTGTGTGAGAAGGCAGGTGTGCAATCTTTCTGCTGTTATGATTCTTAACTGAAACTGCTCTTTTTAGTAAAGTAGATTTTTTTAAAAAATGCTGTTTTGGATTCCGTTAGGTTCATTGTTGCATTTCCCATTCTTACAAAGCAGTTTTTCAGTTTTTTTAAACATGTCCAAACCATAGCCTCTTTGGAAGGTCTTAACATTGCTAGGTTGGATGAGATTGAGAAAAGTAGCTTTGTGCTACTTCAGTCATTCATAGAATCATAGAATTGCAGAGTTGGAAGGGACCATCTAGTCCAGCCACCTGCAATGCAGGAATCTTTTTGCCAACATGGGACTCGAACCCATGATCCTGAGATTAAGAGTCTCATGCTCTACTGACTGAGCTATCCCAGCGGTCACTCATGATTTTACCACACTCCAGTATCATCCGCTCCACTTATTTATAAAATTATAGTTTAAATATTTTTCCCCCAGCTTTGCTCTTGTTCCTTGTATGATAGGACAACAGTGACAGCTAACCATCAACTCAATTAGTACATCTCAGTTAGAACCTCCTCTCCTCCTTCAGTACAAGGTCCCCGGGTGGGTTACATACAATATTAAAATAAGTTGAAAACAAATTATGATCAGGAAAATAAGATGGTGTGTGTATGTATATATGTACAGTGGTACCTCAGGTTAAGTACTTAATTCGTTCCGGAGGTCCGTTCTTAACCTGAAACTGTTCTTAACCTGAAGCACCATTTTAGCGAATGGGGCCTCCCGCTGCTTCCGTGCCACCAGAGCACGATTTCTGTTCTCATCCTGAAGCAAAGTTCTTAACCTGAAGCACTATTTCTGGGTTAGCGGAGTCTGTAACCTGAAGCGTATGTAATCTAAGGTACCACTGTATATGTATACGTGTGTGTGTGTGTGTGTGTGTGTGTGTGTACACACACACACACACATATATATATATATATATATATATATACACACACACACAGTGGTACCTCGGGTTACATACGCTTCAGGTTACATACTCTGCTAACCCAGAAATAGTACCTCGGGTTAAGAACTTTGCTTCAGGATAAGAACAGAAATCGTGCTCCAGCGGCGCAAAGTTGGAGGCCCCATTAGCTAAAATAGTGCTTCAGGTTAAGAACAGTTTCAGGTTAAGAATGGACCTCCGGAACAAATTAAGTACTTAACCTGAGGTACCACTGTATATACACACACACACACACACACACACACACACATACACACACACACACACACACACACACGTATGCTGTTAAAGACCCTGGAAACTATTGAAGGTGCCAAATGCATTTCTGGGGTGGGTAAACCAAAACTTAAGAGATTGCTACAGAGAATGCCCTCTCCTCTGTCGCCACCACCCAACCTTCTGAGCCAGTGGAACTGCCAAGAGGGCTTCTCTGTTGAGCTTAACATCCAAGAGGGTCTGTATGGAAGGAGGCAATTTTTCAGATATTTGGGACCAAGTCGCTTAGAACTTCAAACGTCAATGTGTCCATCTTAAACTGGGCCCAGAAATGAAACGGCAACCAGTGCAGCTTTTATTTTAATATGAATTCTAAGTGGAACCCCAGCCAGTATATCTCCTGCTGCATTTTGGTCCAGCTGAAGTTTCTTGCTATGATCTGTCCAGCAGCAGCAGCAGCCAAGAGGAACAACAGCATTTCTTTGTAGGCAACGGGAATGTTCTGTCCCATCATATATGGTGAAGTGGGTTACACCAAGAGGAACTTGGCAGCTCTGTGAGGCCAGCACCCTTCGCAAACTACAGCCCCCAGCATTCTTTGGGAGAAGCCATGGCTGTTAAAAGTGGTACAAAGTGCTTCAAGTGAATGCCAAGAATGTGAGTTCGAGAGGACTTCCCTAAACTGGTAGGAGGGTCCTGATGTAAAACGGGCACAATCTCCGCTTGCTCTTACCCAAAGCCCAACTTTGCATTCACATTTGATTCAATTACATTTGTACTTGATATTCTTCTTAAAATAAACCTTTTGACAGAAAAAACCATTGTTTGGCAGCTAACTTGGCTGAGACGTAGCGCTAGGGAACGGAAGCTCCAGCCTTCATTATTTTTTCCAGAAAACTGCATATAGTTTGCAGAATGTTTCCCAACTGCGCCTCAAAAAAGGAGAGAAGAAGAAAACTACCGTGCTCGACTGTTGTGTTGAATTCAAAGCACATGTCACTGTCCTGGCTGCCCCGCTGTATGTACTCTGCACAGCGAATACTTCAAGTGGTGGAGAAAATTGCAACATATGCTTGGGTTAACCAGAAGGTCATTTGACGCAGCCATCGCATGGTCGGTTCCAAAATCTCTGATCAAGTTCCCAGTGTGTTTCACAAGGGGGTAACAGTTGTGGCAGGGGAAGCATAGTCACAAATGCACCAATTGCTTGCAGCAGTTAAAATGAATGAGTTTCATCCACCTTCATTCCCATCCTTTCTCAGCCTTGTCCAGAAAATTGGATGTTCAAGTAACATTGCTTTCATGATGGGGAGGGGAGTAAAAGGGGAAGGTAGGGGAGAGAGTATTTCAAACCCTGTTACTGATACATTAAGTGCTATTTAAAGTAAAGAATGTGTCTTGAAAATGGAACTCTCTGGCTTTAGTTGCCTCGGTTATAAATAAGTGTTTCTTCGACTTCAGAATAGATATTTTATATTATTTTGACAAGGCATCTTATGTATTAAATGTGCAGAAATGGATTAGATGTCTGCTAGTGCGCAAATGGGTCAGGTGTCTAATTCTTAATGTTAAAGGTTATCGTTCTCCTGGAGAATTGAATCACCCTGTATATTATAGGCTTAGAATTAATCGCAGTCTCACGCTAAATGCAGCAAGTCGAACAAATCCCGGAAAATGTCTTTGTTTAGCAGTTCTCCCTCTTACTAGGGGCTGTGGGAGTCTGGTTTGAATAGAAGTTATATCTGCAGGAGCTGTGAGGCATATAAATGCTTTAAAGAGAAGATATACACTTTATTCATTTGCTTCTTTGTTTTTACTTAATTGTATTTTTAAGCGGTTTTGCTAGGCAAGCCCATCCAAAGTGGCTTACAACATTTAAAGCACAGTGAGTGAATAATAGACTAATTTTAATAAAATAAAAAAATCCCATAAAGATGAAATAAAACATTACCAACTATTTTAACTGGATGGTTAATATAAAGAGACGACATTTTCAGAGCCTTCTGAGATCCCTGTAGCAGATCAATATGACTCCGTTCTGAAGGGAGAGAGTTCCTAAACTGTGGGGCCACCACGGAGAAAGCCCATTCTCTCATAGGCACCTCCTTCACTTACCTAGGAGAATGGCTACTTTAGGATGGTCTCTGAAGCCGGTACCAATGCATGGGGCAGGATTATGCCGGCACAGGCAGTCCAACAGATAACTTGGGCCCAAACTGTTTTAAGACTTTGAAGGTTAAATGCAGTGCTTTAAAATGGACCCAGTTAGCAGCATTTTACATTGGACCTGGACATGAAACTGGCATAAGAACGGTGTCACCGTGTCTCCCTTGGGATTCCATTTTCTAGCCCCTTGAAGTTTCTGAACCCTCATCAAAGGCAGCCCCCATAAAGTGTAATACAGTCATCTAATATAAGGTTACCAGATTTTTTTCCCCCAATGAATCCGGGGACACTTTTCAGCTTCAATGGATTTTGTATGGGGACTGATTTGTAAATCCAGGGACTGTCCCTGGGAAACGGGGACACCTGGTAACCTTAATCTAATATAGATGTGGCCAGGGCAAGGATCAGTGTGGTCAGGTCAGACCTCCTCGGATGGAATCGCATCTGACATACCAGCCCAAGCTGTTAAAAAGGCATTCTTGGCAGCTGATGCTACCTGGACTTTCCCAGTTGGTACTGAATCCTAGAGCCCTCCTAAAATACATCCATGTTCTTTTATAGGGGGGCGAGGTGTCCCACACAATACAAACTGCAAACCTTCACAAGGCACACAACCTAACTAATCTTGGCTAAACGCCTAATTAAACAGCTTAAACTTAGTCGCAACATGGGCTGTGCAATGCTAAGCACACTCACTTTAAAAAACACGTAAGTCTGCTGAATTCAGCACAGCTAATGAGGTTTCTTGCGACATATTTTGTCAGATGTTGCTCTCTTTGGAGTTCAGAGTGGCCTCTTGCCTAATAATAATAATAATAATAATAATAATAATAATTTATTTATTTATACCCCACCCATCTGGCTGGGTTTCCCCAGCCACTCTGGGCAGCTTTCATCAGAATATTAGAATACAATAATCTATTAAACATTAAAAGCTTCCCTAAACAGGGCTGCCTTCAGATGTCTTCTAAAAGTCTGGTAGTTGTTTTTCTCTTTGACATCTGGTGGGAGGGTGTTCCACAGGGCGCGTGCTGCTAATGAGAAGGCCCTCTACCTGGTTCCCTGTAACTTGGCTTCTCGCAGCGAGAGAACCACCAGAAGGCCCTCGGCGCTGGACCTCAGTGTCCGGGCAGAACGATTGGGGTGGAGACGCTTCTTCAGGTATACTGGACCGAGGCTTGGGCCATAATAAATCTGTTGGCATTTAAGATGTGCTTGTATGTGTGCTTGCTAGAGAGTTTGACAGAGGGCACTGTACCTGTCTCAAGTGGCAGTGAAGGGTGTAGAGGAAAATTAGGAAGTAGTTCAAAGTGGAAAGCCACCAAATGTGGGTAAAGGCGAAGTCCCCGGGTCCCTCTCACCTTTAGCACTCAAAGGAAACATAAAAATAGACTTGCCGGTCAGGTGGATGGCTGCCTCGTGATTAGGAAAACTCTGTGTAAAGGGTTCATAAGAATTAATCACACCCTTCTAACCTGTCAGCGATTTCTTCACAGAGGTAACAAAGTGGCACCAAACTAGAAATAGAAAGTTTGGTAGAATCTTGCCCAAGGGATTGCAATGGAAACTTGGTAACCTCTAGGGGAGAGGTAAAACACTGTTATTTATTAAAAGCAATTTAAGACACAGTAAAAAAGTAGAAGGGCTTCCTTTTCGGTTGCAGAATGAGGTGGGTGCCAAACAGCTGATTTTAGGTGTCATGAAAGGACAGCAAACTTTTAGTAACTTCTGCCGCTTTGGGGGTTTTTTTCTACCATCAAGCATTATATAAAAATTTTAAATAAATTGATAAATTAGTAAGACATTTTTTCTCTTCCACTGAAAGGCACTTATGTGGTCTCATGTCTGAGATGCCAGAATAGCTTAGCCAGGCTGGGGTAGAATACATCGTGACTTGAAAAGAAGGGCGCCATTTTCTTTTTCACCTCAGGCAACAAAATGTATTGGGCCATCCATGTCACTTGCTTTCTAACGCATATTGATGTGGGACTACTCAGGGATCCAGATTTTTTTGTGGGTGGGGGGGAGTTGTCTATAGCATTTGTTAACAACTCATCTACGTTTTGATGCTATTAGTATTAACAATCTCTAAAGCAGTATATTTCCAACATAAGAAGAAATATTTGCACATATTTGCCTTGCACATGAAATATTTGTATTTTTAACATCAACCTGAAAGTTAGAATGAGGCTGAATGACCTTCTCCCTGGTCTTAATACCACCAGTCAGGATATGTAGCAAAGTCCCTCAGGCATCCATCTGTCTGTCTGCAGCTTCAGGTGATGGAGACATAATATAACAGAAATTTCTGGAAGAACAAAGACTAAAAACATTGCATTAGCCCTAGGTGAATACATTCTTGGGAGGTTGGAGGCAGTGGGTACAACAGGTGAATGTGTGTCTGTGAATGCCCTTTTTTGGGGTCAAAATTGCTTATAGAGCCAATTTGCCATTTTAGTTTTTAAATTGGGATACAAAGAGCACTACGGTTTAGGTGGCTTAATACAAGTGTAGTCCTGTCGTTTGGCAATGACATATGTGACTGGCTTTCTCTGCAATAAATTCAGAACTGTCAGTTTGGTCCCCCAGTCATTGGTTTGGAACAGGGAACTACAACTATTTTAAATGCACTTACTTCACATACGGACACGGGATGGCGCTGTGGGTTAAACCACATCAGAAGGTTGGCGGTTCGAATCCCTGCAACGGGGTGAGCTCCCGTTGCTCGGTCCCTGCTCCTGCCAACCTAGCAGTTTGAAAGCACGTCAAAGTGCAAGTAGATAAATAGGTACCGCTCCGGCAGGAAGGTAAACAGCGTTTCCATGCGCTGCTCTGGTTTGCCAGAAGCGGCTTAGTCATGCTGGCCACATGACCCGGAAGCTGTATGCCAGCTCCCTCGGCCATTAAAGCGAGATGAGCGCCGCAACCCCAAAGTCAGTCATGACTGGACCTAATGGTCAGGGTCCCTTTACCTTTACCTTACTTCAAATACATAGTTCATAGCATTGCATGTGCTTGGTTTTCTTGTTCTTTTTTGTCTAAGTTCAAGAAGCTTGAATGGCTCTTGCTTGGGATGCAATCCTGCCCAGAGTTACATTTGACGTCGGTAGGTTTTGTTGCTGGGGAAGGACTGTAGCGCTTGTTCCTAAGCCATAGATTTCCAAAGGGTGAAAATGGAAGGAAATGCAGAAAAGTAGTGATCTAAATCCATCTATAACTATTGCTCTCCATGGAGCTAGGACACAAAGTGCAAACCTGTCCTCTTCATGAAAGCACAGGCAATTATGTGGGCACATTTGCAGCAACTGAATCCCTTCCCTTCCCTAGCATGTTCCTGTGGACATGTTGAGAGTGTAAGGCTGCAGAAAGCAGACTTTCTGCCAAATCTTGTTCCCTTGGGTTTAGAAGGAAACAACCTGCAATTGCTGTGTGGAAGGGAAGTGGCGTTTCACAAGAGGAGGCTTGAATGTTCTGGATACTGGTTATCTCTCTGTGACAGAAGACCCCTGGCATAGAATTCTGGTTTGTTCTGCCCTGAAAACACATCCCCTGGTTCCCAATTCATTGTAAATGGAAATAAGTATATTTCTAGAGAGGCGCAAACAACGCAAAGATGTTCGCAATGTAACTGCAAATTTTAGCATTTACTTTCTAGTTTTGTTTAAATGGGGCAATATACAACAGCGCTTGAGAGAAGATGTCTCTGGTCTGAGCCCTTTTGTGCAAAAAATATTGGCATCCTATGGCTCTTCCCACATTGAGGTCCCAATGGTAGCTTCATCATGTGTAGTAGTGGCAAGTTCGTAGACTTAACTACCCAGTTGCCTTCTTGCACCATGTTACTATGTTTACCAGTTGTGAAATTTGTCTTCATGAACCCTCTTGTTGGGGCAATCTGGATCCAGTTTCATGGAATGGGAAAGCAGTTGCAAAAATAATCCTTACTTGACTAAATCAAAGCTATATACAAAGGTAAGAACATAGCTGACTCAGGAAGGTGTGTGTGTTTTTGTGTGTGTGTGTGTGTGTGTGTGTGTGTGTGTGCGCGCGCGCGCGCTGGTCTCCAAGCCTCTGGCTAGGATATTTTGATGCATTTGCTTGCTACCATTTTATGTTGCTTAAATCTGCCAGCTCTCTGTTACCTCTGAATAAGGATGAGTTTGCTTTAACTTTAAGCTTTTCTCACTCCCTGCTGCCTTTGACACAATCCTCACTACAAATAGGGTGTTTTTTGTTTTGTTTTGTTTGCTCGCAGGCAGATTTATTGCACTTTGACTTCAAGAGTTTATTTAAGGCCTATGCCTTTAAAATGGTAGTTCCACCCACAGGCTGCCTTTAAAAAGGAAAATCACTGTTGTGAGGTGGAGCTGAGGACCGCACTGCCAACAAAATTATAAGTAGTTGCTTCAGCTTGCTTGGGAACATCTGGAGTTTGGAGGATGATATATAGTAGTAGGTCTCTGTAGCAATTTTAGAGACGTTGAAAGCCAGATTGAGTTACTGGTCTTAGCAGTTATATAGCTCCTAGGATCTTATGTCTATGGAAAGGGATTAATCCTTCCTTTCTGCAGACTTGACGCTGCCACCCAGTGAAATATTTTTGTGAGCTTGTCTGTAATTTGGTGAATCTTTACTTATCACCAGAGATAAGTAAGCGGTTGTGACTATTTTTTGAAATCTAGCATAGCGCTAGGCAGCAACTTGCAAGATATCTTTTCCTGCATAAAACCACAGAGAATTGGAATTCTTAAAGACGACTTGAGAAAATTGGTGAGTTGGAGCTGCTTGGGATTTTATATCATGTGTATCTCAAACTGCATACTTAAATTGAGGTAGTATATCAACCCATGATTTGGATAAAAAAATTTAAAAGTAAGGTAATGATACTATTTTATTCATTCTGCTTGCCCTGATAATTCATACGGCAGTGCTGTTTATATCCTGTCATGAAAGCATAGCTATCTCTTTGCAGGTGTTAAATCTTTTCTGAAGTCCTATCAAATGCAACAGTTCTGTATAACATTAAGATTATAATCTACCTTTTCTTGAAATTCATAGCTAGCCACCACTAATTTCACTAACTTCTGCTTATTTTAATATTCTTAATCTTAAACACATTTAAGGCATTTTGCATTTGGGTATGTTCTCTGAGAAAGAGCTTTATAAACTGTGTGTTTCCATGTATCTATCAGAAAAACTGAATTGTATTATGAATTGGTATTTTAAGCTTCCAAGGACATTTTGGTGAAAGTAAGATTTTGTGCAGAAAAAATACCTTCATGTTTGACATGGTAACCACATCAGTCTGTTTCATTATATTGTCGCATGGAGCACTAAAGAGTACTTCTGAACTTTGAAGTGTGTACTCAACATGAGAATAGGATTTAGGTCCAAGGTGTTCTGAATCTGAGTAATCTTGAGCTTATCACCATGTCTTAAAGCAAATGTGGAAAACCTGGGTACCTTACAGATGTTGGTACACTCTCATGGGGGGTAGGACCATAGTTCAGGAACCACTTTGTATACAGAAAGTCCCATATCTAATCCCTGGCATCTCTAGATAGAGCAGGGAAAGACTGTTGTCTGAAACCTGGAGAGCTACTGCGAGTCACTGTAGAGCCAGTTCTAAGCTAGAAGGACACAGTAGTCTGACTTAAGAACATAAGAGTTGATATAAAACATCTTCTTATCAGCCTCAGCCACTGTGTCTGGGGATGAGATGGTGGGAGTTGTGGTCCAACAGCATCTGGGGGCCACCACATTTGTATAAATGTGAATAAGACAAATATTGCAAAAGGACACCATGAATTTGCAGTGTGGAGGAGGTCCAAGCTAACCACTTCAGCGTTTGTCCCTGGACTTCTCACCCCATAGAAAAGGGGGGGGGGATATCTAACTCTGGTTTTAGAAGTGAGGTAGTTGTTTTCTTGGAGATAAACTCTGAACTGGTGAGTGAGACAAGATGGGGCTTCCTGAAAGAAATCGTTGGAAGAAATCAGAACATCCCAACACCAAAAGAAGGACCTGTAAGTAAACCTATGCAGCATGGAGTTGTTTCTTAAAGGAAGCCTAAGCAGTCTTCAGCTCTCCCAGATGCAGCAGGTGCAGAATTTAGAGACTTGATGTAAAGAAGGCTTGCTGGAGGATTAGCTGGAACTAGCCAAAGAGGCAGATGATTTTTTGAGATTGGATAGTTAAGCAAGAAGTTTACCCCAATAGGTTTTCAGTGTCTGGGATCAGGTTCTTATTATTGGTATATCTCTAAGAAGGATTAATGTCAAAACCCCCATGAGTTATGGGGTCAAAGTCAACTTGAAAGTTTAAGTTACAAAGATGCCGTGAAGAAAGAGGGATTACTGACAGTTTGTCTAGCAGATCAGTCCTGCTGGTGTGGCATAATATACCTCAGTAAGTGACTTATTCAAGGTTTAAAGTTTAGATCTATAGTTTTGCATAGGGCACATTATATTGGCCTGGGGCAATTGGAGGAATAAAGAAGAGTTCCCTGCAGAATTGACTGTAGATATGAGGAGTTTTGTAGGTTTGGCATATATAGAGATGATTGCAATGAAAGACAGGAGACCCTAGGAACCTGTTCACTGAGGGAAGCTTCCTTTGATCTTTGTGGAAATATGCCTAGAGAACTTTTGAGAAGCAGTAGAAATTGCTACACAAATTGAGTCTTTCTACATAGCATCTGGACCAAGAAAAATACTGTTGAGTAATATCCAAAGTGCTGCCAATTTGGTACGCTGGAATTAGTTCACAGGTTAAAATTACCGTATTGGCCTGAATATAAGCCTCACTTTCCCCCCAAATTCTGACCGTGAAAAGTTAAAGTGCGGCTTAAATTCGTGACCTTACAAAAATTGGCTTTTACGATATCGCTGCTGAAACAGACATATGGTAAAACAGAACGGGTGTGAGTGTCTGTGGAATTTTAAGGGAGCGGCTTATATTCAGGTATTGTCTTTTTTCCTCTCCCCCCCTTGAATTCTAAAGGTGCAGCTCATATTAGGTGTGGCTTATATTTGGGCCAATACGGTAGCTATTGGTACTTTCTGACTTCAGTGAACTAATTTGTAAGGAATCAGGAATACTGATTTCGAAAAGGAGATACACAACTGAAAGTTCATCCAGAAACCACAAACTCCACCACTGTCAGGAGCTACTGCATTCTGCCCTAGGTGGTGAACCACTGCAACCTTTTTCGTTAAATGCCTTTTGGGCTCATTACACGTACCCGATCTTACCATTGGAGCTTTCTGGGCAGGCTTCCTTTTCCAGTTGACCCTGCCTTGAGCTACATGGTTTACCTGAGCTGTAACGTTTCTGTTCTTTCTCTTTGGTCCTTATTCTTGCGGTGTTCTGCAATTCTTGCCTTCTGATCATCTTGACTCCTGGCACATATTCCAGATCCTGCTTCTATAATAGCCTCTAAGCTATTATAGTTCATACAAAAAGACATCTGAACGTGAAACATGGGCTGTGAACATTTTACTCTGAATCCAGAGTCTCCAACCGCTGACTATTAGCCAAAATCCATATTGATCTCTGTCCTATCACTTCTTTTGAAATACTGCATTTTGATGTGTCCCCCTCCCCATCTAGCTTCAATCTGAATTGAGAAAATGAATGGCCTAGCTGCATTTTAAGCTTGCAGTATCCACGCCACTTGAGAATACATGATCTGATGGTGTCCACAAATGTGCCAGATTTTAAACAGATCTGATAAAAAAATGCCACAAGTACAGGAAGTTAGCTCTTTGAAGCATGTGCCATTTAGTGGTTTTAAACCACTGTGGTTTGTGTGGGCACTGCTGCAATTCACTGAACATAGGACCTTTCTCCTTTGAACCAATATGGAAATAATTGTCTTTAAGAGCTTCCAAGAGACTCTGGCATGCTTTCAGCTGCAGTTACATAACTATCCAGTATTGTAACAGGCTTCAGCATAACACAGGGACCGAGCAGTCTGGCCTTCTGTACCAATTCTGATAACCACTATCATATGGTGATTAAAATGCTGAGCTTAAACCAGGGGAAAGTAGGTGCAGGCACCTATTTGCACCATGTTTGCTGCACAGTTAGCTTTCCCCCAGTTGCTTCTCTCAGCCTAGCAACGGGGGTTGTGATAAAATGGGAAGCAACTCTCATATATAAGTTGCATTGAGCTCCTTGGAAGCAGGGTGGGATATAAACTTGGGGGTGGGGGGGAATGAATTACTTCCAAGGCCTTGGTATCATTCTTTCTACAATGCCTCATGGCGGTTGCTGTTCGAGCAATTCAGTCTTGCTGTGGCTAACCTCTTTAATCATTTATGTAAAGCAGGCCCTGCGTTTCTTTCTCCTTTTCATCTTCCCTTACACCTTTTGAAGGATATTTTTGAAATGAGATTGCCTACACTGAGGGGCTCTCCTGCAAGTGCCTGTCACCCTTTATCACTTTTAATATGTAGAAATTGCTCGGAGGAATTTCCATCCAGCCTTCTCACGGTCCATAGCATTGTTGGTATTATTGCAAACATCTGCTCAGAAGTAGGAGCTTTGATCTGGGGCTGTTTGCTGAATTCAAGCACGGCGAGGGACAAAGCTGAGTCGCTCACTTGGCCATGTGTGGCATGTTAGGAAAGTTGTGGTGTGTGCTGCCTAATTCCAGGTCCGCTAAAGTCAGTGGCTGCTTGTGAATGTCTGGATTGCAGCCTACGACTGCCATCAAAAGGACATTTGTTCTATTGAAATCAATGATGTTTAATTCCAGGTAAGAGCCTCTGGAGGCCACCTTGGTCATACCTGTGCATATCAATCATAGTGGTGCTACTGTGTCTTTGCAACATTTTTTCTTCTATACAGTGGTACCTCGGGTTAAGTACTTAATTCGTTCCGGAGGTCCGTTCTTAACTTGAAACTGTTCTTAACCTGAAGCACCACTTTAGCTAAACGGGGCCTCCCACTGCCGCCACGCCGCTACTGCACGATTTCTGTTCTTATCCTGAAGCAAAGTTCTTAACCTGAGGTACTATTTCTGGGTTAGCGGAGTCTGTAACCTGAAGCATATGTAACCCGAGGTACCACTGTATTTATTACAGTAATTTATATCCCACAGAAAACTACAGTGGTACCTCAGGTTACATACGCTTCAGGTTACAGATGCTTCAGGTTACAGACTCCGATAACCCAGAAATAGTACCTCGGGTTAAGAACTTTGCTTCAGGATGAGAACATAAATTGTGTTCCGATGGCGCTGCGGCAGCGGGAGGCCCCATAAGCTAAAGTGGTGCTTCAGGTTAAGAACGGACCTCCAGAACGAATTAAGTTCTTAACCCGAGGTACCACTGTACTCAAGGCAGGTCTCAATTTTAAAATATCTACCGAAAAAATGAAAATAAAACATTGTTAAATATATTAAAATTACAGGAATTTAAAGACATTATGGAAGAGGTAGTATTTAGTTTTTTGAAAAGCACGTTGGAATAAAACTGTTGCTTTTGCAAGTTATTATACAGCAATGCAATCTTGATGCATGTGCCTCTCTTGCTCCTCACAAGGTCTTTGCAATACCACACACTCAGGGTTTTTGTGCAGCGGCTGGATTGTTTTGCGAGCTGCAGTGCCATGCAGCAACTTTAAGCACTGCACCAACTGTTTGCCTTGTACTGCGTAAAAGCAAACACATAGTTAAGAGATCATTTGCTTGGGTAAACTTCAGTTATCACTGCAGCTTGTGGGGAAATAATGTCTAAAGTTTGGCTTCCTGTGGCTGCATCCAGTACCCACTTGCTGCATTGAACTCAATGGAAGTTTCTTCCGAGAAGGCATGTATAGCATTGCATAAGTTAGGAGAGCGTCCATTAGACCATAGAATCATAGAGTTGGAAGGGACTTTGAGGGCCATCTCATCCAACCTGCTTCAATGCAGGAAAGTTTGGGGCTCAAACCCATAAACCTGAGATTAAGAGTCTCATGCTCTACCAACCGAGGATAGGATTTCTCTCCCCTCCCAACTTATAGTTATTCCTTGATTGCTTTAGAATTACTTCTTTATTAAGGCCAGCCTACTAATAACACAAATACTGGTCATCAATACAACTGATCACAGCAATATCCTTGAACGATATGCAACTGATGCATTTGAGAGACACAGAGAGTGTTTCTTTTCTAGCTCTCTTTAACAATTCAGTTGATGGTATTGTGGCATTTGCCTCCTAGGTGGGTCATAAGGAAAGGGTTAAATGAGTGTGAAGTGATTGGCCAATGGGAACCCAAGGGGAGGAGTTAGAGTTAGAGTTGGAGTTGTGTGGAAGTCAGCTGAGAGTTGGGAGTTGGAGAAGGAAGAGGGAGGATAAGTCTGTGGGTTGGTCGAGTTGTGTTGTGAGTGAGTGAGAGGAACTGTTAGGTGGAGTCAGATAGATAGTTGGGATAATCAGTTTGAAGTTGTTAGGAACGAATAGGTCAGTAAAGAAACAGTAAAGAAACTAAGATTAAGAAACTGACAAGAAAAATTAACTGAAACCTTAAACTTGTTCATGCTTATAAAAATAAACTTGATTATTTGTTAATGTTAACTGTCTGGACTCCGTGTGTACCCAAGGGGAACGGGTTGGTGGCAGCGAAGAGGCAATCACAGTGGTGGCACAGGGATCAATAGACCGTCAAACGTCCGGGGACCCTGTGTTATCGCCACACGTATTAACTGGTGCAGGGCTTCACGGGCTATACTAACGGATGGAAGTATCAACCTATTCTAGACCTACTTTCCCCTCTAAGCAACTCTCTGGAAGTTGAGCAGGTGATGTGCCTACACAAGAAGCCACCTGGAAACTCCTCAGCTCATGTCTTGAGGTTCATGATGGAAGAAAGATGGGATGTAAATTAAAGCGTCTGGAGCACTGGGCTGAGGAGAAGTAAGGCAGGGATGTGGGAGAAATGTGCTGTTTCTTTTTAACCCACTCCCCACATCACATTCCTGCTTCGTATGTGAACTCATGTCTACCATTGTTCTACCATGGTGTGTTTGTGACTTGGAGCCTTATTTCTGAAGCTTTGCTATTCATCACTGCTTTTCACTGTGGATACTATCCAAAGACAGTCATGTACGTACTTGCTGCAGACATTCAGGGCACACACGGCTGAAAACTAGTTCCAGCTTTTCTTATGTAGCACTTGCTGGTTAAAACTTGACGCTCTCAGTTCATAGAATCATAAAATTGTAGAGTTGGAAGGGACCCTGAGGATCATCTAGTCCAGCCCCCTGCAGTGCAGGAATATGCAGCTGTCCCATACGGGGATCAAATCTGCAACCATGTTGTAACCAAGTGGGCCATCCAGAGGAATGTCAATAAAATGCCCTAATCCAGATACGGAGATCTGTACATGGCGGTAGGCTTCTGTGTAATGCTTCCTGGAGCAGGAACTGCGTTGTGCATCGGGATGTGAACGCTGTCTGTCAGAACAGCTTTTGTTACCAGTGGATACATTATCCTTGTCTTCGGACCAGGTGTAAACAACATTTTCCTGTGTATCTATAAGCTTGAAATGCATAGCTCTAGTTGATTGAACCGATTAAACTAATTAAAACTTGCTTGTTAGATATGCCAAGTCACCAAACTGGCTTTGTGGGTATGTATATAACATATGCCCAGTTTCCACAGGGAAAGAAGCCAAAGTGACTTCGCCTTTCGTGTATAATGGGAATGACTTATACGAATAGCAAAGCTCCCCCCCCCCCTTGTTTGGCAAATAGGTGGGCACGCTCAGTGTCATCCAATCACCTGTGGCTGCTTTTCCTCCACCCCCTATGAGCAAGCAGCTCCACACCACCTCCCTGTTTCTACTTTTAAGGCAGATGTTTAAGTAAAATCAGTCTGAACCGTTTGCTGCCTACACTTACAGATACAGAAATCCCTATAATCTGAACATTATTGTTGGGTGAGTAAAGCTTGGGCTGAAAGTAAACCTGTATCGAAGTAGAAGCTTTGCAGCTTGGAAAACATTCGCTGAAATGGTTTGTTGGCAGGAATTAGCAGTTAAGCGTACAAACTATATTGGAAACTATATTGAATGCATAAAAGAAAGATAGAAACGGGGTGTGGGGAGGAGGATTTTATTCCTCGGGGGAATGTCTGAAACTCTGATGGTGCTCTGCTTTTCTCAGTAAACACCTTAAGGATTCCACTGCTGGAAGTTTGCAAAGATACTTATGTGCAGCATAAATGAAAACTGACAAATATTCTTGAAAATGTTTTAGCATAATTGGGCATCTGGGGCTGTCTTTTCTCCTTCTGCTGTAGCTTAATGGGCAGCTGTTCTAGAGTGATAAGGCTGGATGGTACAGGGAGGGGAACGCTTTGTTCTGGGATTCCCAGTGTGGCACCTGAGAAGACCAGGACAGCCTCTGGCACACACCCCACTCCCCTTGTGCCTGCCAAGGCCTGCTACTTCTCTCAATTTTGCATTTTAAAAATTTAGGGGGGTTGGGCTTTTCTTTTGGGGGGTGGCCTGCTTTTTTGCCTGTGTTCCGTTTGTTTTCAGTGCGTGTTTTGTCTGGCAGGATTCTGACAATCACCAGTTTTTCTTCTGTGAAATGGGTATTTTGGGGTACCAATGACAGTTTCTTAGATTTCCTAATGTGTCTCCAGAGCCCAAAAGGCTGGGATCTCCAGGCTTAAGTTTCTAAAAACTTTTTTACAAGCTGCAACATGCGTGCCGTTGCTATCTTCCCTTCTTTTTCTTTTTTTAAAGTTAGAGGACAAGCCCTGGTGGCAAGTTTTTTATGAGTCGGTATATCAGAAATGGCAATCGTATTATCAGCAGAAGCTTGCAATAGCAATTGTATTTACCTGCAAAAGTACTGCCTTTCAAAAGCTGCAAAATGTGATACCCTTCCACACCTGCTGTGTTCAGAACAGATGTTCGAGTACCAGGCATCAGAAATAACTGAATATTTATTGTGACTGTTGTCGTACTTTCATAGGACGAGAGAGAATTGCAGCTGCAGCCCTATAAGAGAGGGCAACTCTGCTATGAGCTAGGAATATCCTACTCTAGATAGCTGAATTAGCTAGAGCATGGTGTTGATAACACCAAGTTTGCAGGTTCAATCCCCACAAGGTTTTCAACCTTTTGAGTCCACAGCTCCCTTAACCAACTACATTCCATTTGCGGCACCCCTGTGGGGCTTAGGAGCCCAGTTATGTCACCCCTTTCCGGCAGAGCCGGCAGCCCCTCACCCTTTTTTGAACACCCTCCCTTGCAGAGTCTTCCCTCTGCCTCCTCTCCTCTCCCCTCTCCTTGGGAGTCCTCTGTGCAGCTGCTGCTGCCCCCCCCTGGTCTCTGAGCTGTCCCCAAAAGAGGTGCCTCCTCGCACTGCCCCACAGGGGCCTGGGACTGTCCATTCCCAACAGGAAGGGCTGGTGGAGTGGCTGGCTGGGCTCCCTCGCCCGCTTGCTTGCTTACTCCAAGGCCACCTTAGCTCCTGGCAACCAGCATCCCATGGCCAGCCCAGAGTCACCATTCGCCTGGGGAGCCTGTAGCCAGGGCTGCTGCAACAGCTTTGCAATCCTTTGGGAGGCAGAGACGCAAGAGGGCATGGGGCAGGGGGAGAAAAAGGGACAGAGGCCAATGTTGCCCACAGCACCCCTGACCATCATTCAAGGTGCCGGAGGGTGCTACCCACACTGGTTGAAAACCACTGCCATTTGGGATAGCTGCATATTCCTGCAATGCAGGGGTTGGACTTGATAATCCTCAGGGTCCCTTCCAACAAGCCTATGATTCTATGGTTGCAAGGGCTCTGTGGATTATGGAACATAAATTGTGTTTTTTAAAAACTTTTTAAATTCAAAATTAAAACAAAACATATTATCCAGAAACATATCCTTATTTCCCCCCACCCTCCCACACAAAACCCACCCACCCCCACCCCTGACTTCCCTCAGTTCCAGTCTTTGATTTCTCTAAGAATGCTGTTTTCTGCATGTTACACAGTTGTATAGATCCTCAAACTATTTAGCTGATTATTACCAATAAAAAGTTGGTGAATGTTTATTCAAAGCCAGCCAAGGAGTCCAGTTCGCTTTGTTGCGTCTTCCAATACTTTGTAAAGAGTTTCCATTCCTCTTTAAAGTCACAGTTATCCTTGTCCCGTAGCTTATATGTCCCGTAGCTTATACTTACCTGGCAGGGGAGACACCTTGATCATGAAACATAAATTGAAGGACGTTCGAGGGTAGAGCCGGTTTGGTTTTTTTAGTTTAGATTGTGAAGGTTAGAGTAGAAACTCCTCTATCAAGATACATTAGCAGGGGTGGGAATGCATAGACTGGTGAGATTAAATTTATTGCAAGAGCAGAGGGAGCTCTCATGTGGCAGAGGCTAGTGGGTGTTGCGAGCTTTGTGTAATTTAGATTGGGTGCCTTTGGAACAGCAAAGTAAATGGTGCAATAAAACCTGTCCACAGAAAGCAGGAATAATTATCTGTTTAAATGAATGAGTAACTACTGACATCCTAATTTTTGTGCAATATGGTATACTTTGGAAAAGAGGTAACAACTTAGATTTTAAGTTGTTGGTATTTAGTAGTAGTACAAGAATGTGTTGAACAACATTTTCAACATTTTCAACATTTTCATTTCAACATTTCATCATCTAACATTGTGTATGGCATCAAATGCCAACAGTGTCCTTCAGCTCTCTATATTGGACAAACAGGCCAAACCTTACGCCAAAGAATAAATGGACACAAATCTGACATCAAGAATCACAAAACAGAGAAACCAGTAGGAGAACACTTCAGTCTCCCAGGACATTCTATACAAGATCTCAAAGTAGCTGTTTTACTACAAAGGAATTTCAGAAATAGACTGGAAAGAGAAGCTGCTGAATTGCAACTCATTACCAAACTTAAAACCATGGAGAGACCTGGTTTGAACAAAGACATTGGATTCTTATCCCATTATACATGACTAAGCCATTTCTCACCTTCTCACCCCTTGCCTTTTCCTGTAAGACCTATTACAGTCGTTAAGAGTCGTCAGCAGGCTCATCTCAGCTATCTGCCAATCTCCCATTCCCACCACCCTTCTGAGTAATACCCCTCCCCACCTTCTCACTATATAGAAGGATCTGGCAACTTCTGTTTCAGTGTATCTGAAGTGTGCTTGCACACGAAAGCTCATACCAAGAACTAACTTAGTTGGTCTTAAAGGTGCTACTGGAAGGATTTTTTTTATTTTGACTATGGCAGACCAACACGGCTACCTATCTGTAACTGGAACATTTTCAGAGTATACCACAGACATATGCAATAGAATGATGTTCGTCTATCATCAAACCAGTTCAATGGTTTTTAATTTCAGTTCATAATGCTTTGCAACAGATGTGGTTTGCTAATATATATAAATTTACTGATAGCACTTACATATTATTTGGATGGCTTTCAAACCATAGAATATTAAAACAAAATAAAAAAAATTCCTTCCAGTAGCACCTTAGAGACTAACTAAGTTTGTTATTTTGTTTCGACTTTGGCAGACCAACACGGCTACCTACCTGTAACATAGAATGTTAAAATACAATAATGATAACAGAATAAAAAGAGTAAACAGATAATGGATTAAAAATTGAATGTTGTTGCTTTTATATAAAAAATCAACAGAAAGTTAAATAGCATAGTGACCTAGACAGTATTACTGATATAAAATTCAGAGTATTCATCATTTCACAATTTAAAAGTTTGAATTGGTTTGGGTTTTTTTAAGTCTGTACCTGGTGCCTAAAATGAAATAAAGTTTATTCTACACCTTGGGACAGGAGCGTATTTTAGCAGCAATTTGTGCAAAATGAATAGGTCTGTAGTCAGTGACTCTCTGCTGCAATGTCATGTCGGTGAGCATTGCTGTGCTATGCAGCTTTTTATCTGGTGGATGAAACTGTAATTTTCATGACATATAAACGGTGGGTGGCATCTGAACAAGTCATACATTGACTAGACCTATTGGAAATGGGACTTCTACCATCATTGATCTCATTGGATCTACTTTTGAGTTAGTCAGATGCCACTCTATGGCAACTTTGGAGGATTGCAAAATGCAGTAATCTCTCTCATTTTTCAGGCTCCTTCATCCAGAATGATAACCTGTGGACCAGCCTTCTCGTTCGCCCGGTGCCTCTTGCGGAGAAAAATCGTCACTGTGGACAGCCTTGAAGATAGCAAATTATGCCGCTGTTTATCCACCATGGACCTTATTGCCCTGGGAGTAGGAAGCACCCTCGGTGCTGGCGTTTACGTCCTCGCTGGAGAAGTTGCAAAAGCAAATTCCGGACCTAGCATTGTAGTTTCTTTCCTCATAGCAGCCTTGGCTTCCGTGATGGCAGGGCTTTGTTACGCAGAATTTGGTGCTCGTGTTCCAAAGACTGGCTCTGCCTATCTGTATACTTACGTCACTGTTGGCGAACTCTGGGCTTTTATCACAGGCTGGAATCTCATTTTGTCTTATGTCATAGGTGAGTTTGGAAGATCTCGGAGGCTCTTAAGAAAATGCCAACCACAGCCTACTTGGCTTTTGTCTCCTGGCTGCTGTTCATAACTGGAGTAATCTTTTGCTTTCATGCATAAATGTGCACAGAGAGAGAGGGAGAACACTTTTGGGGGGACATGCTCTCAATGTTCCTGACCTTTTGGTGGCTATGGCAGCAGTGTGAATGGGACAATATCCAGCAGCCAGCAATATGAGAAGGGGATAGAATTGCAATGCATAGAAATGATGAGAGGTGAATGGCACATGGGCTAGGAAAAAGGTTTTTCAAGCACAAGAATAGGGTGTGGATCCCTGTAGTGGTTATGGAAACCAAAGGAAATGAACAATAGTCATATTAGTTATTCTCTTGGTGTATGTGACTAAATTAAATATACCACTACATTACGTGATGATTTGACTTTTCAGGCATTAATGAGCTCAGGGCAGTGTACGTTCTCACCTTCAGCATTTACCCTATAAAGTTGGTTGGGCTGATGTGACTTGCCCATTGTCAACCTGTAAACAAAATTGCTAGTGGAGAATTGACCTCTGGCCTCCCATGTCCCACTCCAACACTTTTTCTACTATGCCACACTTGTGCACAAGCCACGTGTAGATTCCAGAGATAAAATTATGCTCTCTGAGAGCAACATCAGACAATCCCCAAATTGCTTTTGATGACATGCCTCTCTTGACAAAGAGGACAAAGCCTTTGATGTCACTGCAACCATCCAGCATATTTTCTAAATAGTGGTAGAGATAATTATTTAAATTTTTTTTGCAAATAAATAATTTTTGCTAATATAATTCTTAGAACAAATACTTGGTTTCTCTTGTCTTCAACCGTTGTGTAAATAATGTTGGGTGTGTGGTGCAGCATTCATCTTCCTTTTGAAGACAGAGCAGCAAGAGTTTCTCAGATTGTCATCGAACATGAGGCCCCCGTGCTTATTCCTGAAATTCTCACCGCACAGAGCAATCAGTGTGGTCCTGGGAATGTGCACGTATGGAAGAGGCAATTTCTGACTCTGTGTTAATGTGAATAACCTCTGGGAAATTTCAGCCAGGACTAGGCAAACGCAGAGACCCATTTCTCAGTCGCTGCCAGAAAGCAACAGCTGGGACTGAGGGACATGATTGGTTAGGCATTGCTTCCTCCGCATGGCTGTATCCCTTGGGATGCTCTGCATGGAAAATGCTTCACAGTTCCACCCAGTTGGTTGCTGTAAATATTAAATAAATTAACTGTGCTGTCAGTTGGTACAATGTTGTTGCTAGAAATAACAATACAATGCATTGCAACAACAGGGCACCCTTGAAATACAGTCATATCATGTAGAAAAATGAACTCGCGCTGTAGCAAAAAAAAAAAGGGAAGAAGCACTAAATAGACTGAAAATGCACATTTCCTTGTGAAGTGTGTATTCTAAGAAGAACGTAGAGTTTTTGACAAGATTTCCAGAAAATGGGGTGAGGCCAATGCTATTCCCACTCAAAGTAGATCCACTGAACTTACTGGAAATAGCTGACTTAAGTTCATTAATTTCAGTGTGTCAACTTTGAGTAGAATTAGCACTGGGTACAACTTACTATCTCATTTCATTGCTTCATCAAAACCAACTTAGAAATGAGGGATTTCTCATGGTAGCAGCTGAAAATAACCTTCTGGCCTGTATCTGGTCTCTTCCAAAAAACTGTATTATCCGATGTGAGTCATCTGCAGTTTCCCGAATGGGGATTTATTGTTTCCAAAATAGAAATTTATTCCCAACATTAGGAAGGGGCACAAGGCTGCAACATAACACGAAACCACATCCAGAATAGAGAAGAGCACAGATATGGGCCTCAATAGCCCAATATGTCTCAATAACAGCGAAAGATTCCACAATATTAAATATATAATAATGCCTAGTAAATATATGTAGGTTTTGTCTTTTACAATTCTAATAATTGCATTTTGATGTCAATTTGTTCCATTTCATTAAGGTACATCAAGTGTAGCAAGAGCGTGGAGTGGTACCTTTGATGAACTCCTTGGGAAACAAATTGGTTACTTTTTCAGGACCTACTTCAGAATGAATTATTCAGGTCTAGCAGAGTACCCAGATTTTTTTGCTGTCTGCCTTATATTGCTCCTAGCAGGTAAAAAATATATATACTTAATATTCATTTTTCTTATCGTAATTTTGCTACCCAGAGGGCAGGGTATGTTTAGCCTCAAGCATGACATATCTGCAAGTTTAGGAATCCTATCAACCTGTGGGCCCAAAAATTTGGTTCTAGTTTTTATTCTGTCACTTTTGTTTCCTTTTGAACAATATCTTCATACCTCAGTTTAGGATATCCTAATTTCAAGTCGAGATCACACATGCATATCATTGCAATTCTAGATTATAATTTCTTTAACTACTTGTGGAAATGTTTGTGTGTATACTGGATATATGTATCATACAAGGGTACAAACTTTAGGAAATTAAAATGAAAATTCTAATCCAGTGCAGCCCATTTTTGGAGAAATGTTTATTTTAAACATATTTATTACTGGATTAATCTGCTCCAGTAAAAGTTAGCAAGAGTAGTTAGATAACTTTGTTCTTCATATCATTTATATTTGTAATAATAATATAATAATAATAGTTGTTGTTGTTGTTTTATTTATACCCCACCCATCTGGCTGGGTTTCCCCAGCCACTATGAGCAATTTACAGCATATCTAAAAGCATAATAAAAACATCAAGTGTTAAAAACCTCCCAAACAGGGCTGCCTTCAAATGTGTTCTAAAAAATAATATTAATTGTATTGCTTTTGGTCAGAAAAATAGACAATGTTAGAGATATAAGTTTGAGCTCTCGACTGTTGCCTCTTCTTCTCAAGCCAGGGCTGGTCCACACATTCACTAGTCTAGCAATCTCATATGCATAATGAGTAAGAAGCTTATGCCTCTGTTGCCTGTTGCATGTACAATGCAATGCCCTTCACAGGTATATGCATATGTACAATTCCAACAATCTCCCTAGCTCAAAGGCCATGTGGAATTAAAAAATAATCATCATCATGTAGAGTTGTGTTGTGCTTGTGCTGGTGGATATAAGGCTATTTGCTTCTGACCTGTGAAAGGGATTTCTAGGTGGAGCTTATCTCCTATTCTGAAGTCATGTTTACATTCCCAGAGAAAAATATGGACTTGAATGCTTTCTGTGTGTACAGAATTTCCAGCTTGGTGAGTCTGTGAACCAGCCTTATGAGATAGCTCATGTAAACAAAACATTGTCAAATTATAATAAGCATAATATTAGAAATGCTAACATGTAGACCTTAATTATGTTACTTAATTTAAAAAATATTGTTTTATAGGCCTATTATCATTTGGAGTCAAAGAATCTGCATGGGTGAATAAAATCTTCACTGCTGTTAACATCTTGGTCCTCCTCTTCGTGATGACTTCTGGTTTTGTGAAAGGCGATCTTCATAACTGGAGGAAAACAGAAGAATTTCTTATAAACTACACAGTATACATAGAGTAATACAGGGGTTTTTTGTTTGCTTTACTGCTTTGGTTGCTTAGAATGGAGACTTTGGAGCATAATGATCTATAAACTATGTGATGGGATTTAATAATGTTTTAATAAAAATAAATGTAACATTTTAGATTTGATGCCCAACTAACTGTTGAATCGTCAACTGAGAATGAGGAAAGCATTTTATTTTATTTTTGGCCAGAGGTGAGACATTTTCAATGACACATTTTGGTTGTAATATCCTGGCTTGATCCAAAGCTGGAAACCATAATTTCCAGCTTTCGGTGAAAAAGGAAAGCTGTAAATTACAGGCTTCCTGATTTAATCACCTCAAAAGGGAAAACGGAAAAGCAAAACAGCTGCTTATACAGGCAAAGGATTTGTGCATTTCTCATCTTATTAGGCCAACATCATCATCCAGGCTAGTTCATTATGGTCCTCATAGGCAGTTCATTTTTCATGCAGTGAATACTGCTAAATACCACATCCGTACGTGGGGAAACCTGTCACAGAGCTGCAAAATCCCTCTGATAGCAATAAGTAGATAAAAGTGAGTTTAAACATCCTGACATTTTCAGTGCTTAAGTCCAAACCTGCAATTTCAGTGTGCATTGGGCTTTGAACCCTGCACTGTTTCCATGCTCAGCTCATATCTTTCTATGCTACGTATGGGAACAGCCATGGCATCGAGACTTTAAATGTACTTGGAGGGCCGTTCTGACACTTCAGGACAAAGGGCAACAAAGCAAAGAAGAAAAAAGCACCTGTGCACAATTAACCTTTGATTTGTGTGTGTGAATGCTGAGAGCCACTGTTGTGCACCCCCAACCACTCAAGTTATGATGTGGGGTTTGTAAGTCCCATGCCTACACAGGATACGATGTAATTATTATTATTTGGTTTTTTTTAGAAACCTGTCATCTTCTGAAAATGTGACAAGTGCATTTGGAGTTGGTGGCTTCATGCCATATGGCTTTACAGGAACACTGGCTGGTGCTGCAACCTGCTTTTATGCTTTTATAGGATTTGATTGCATCGCAACAACTGGTAAGCTGCCTTAAAAAAAAAAGGGTCATGCAGTTGAAGTTGTGATTTACATGTGCTGGAGCTGTAGTGTAAAACCACTGTGTTCCTATAGCATGATTCTATACATTTTAGAGAAAGACCTGCATATGCAATGCTAGAGTGCATGCTTTGCATTCAAAAGGATCTTGGTTCTCAGGGTTGCCATATTTCAGAAAGTTAAAGTCCGGACACAAAAGTTGTTGACCTTTTTTAATAGTTATTTTAGTCGACACTGCTGACATGAGTTGCCATACGTCCAGATTTTCCAGGACATTTTGACAATTTCCACCCAGACACTTTCCCCAAATGCAGCATTCCAGATATGTCTGGGGAATTCTGGACTATGGCAACCCTATTGGTTCTTCACTTGATGGCGTTTCCAGTTAAAAGGATTTCCAGTAGCAGGGCTGAAAGAGACCTTTGCTTGAGTCTGTAGGCAGGTCGCTAAGCTTTTTGGACCTGTGGGCACTTTTGCAAACTGTACACACAGAGATGCGCAGTCATGCTGCAGCCTATTCCACTGGCTACAACAGAATGCTTCTTTCAAGCCTGATTTTCAGCAGGGGAAAGGTGGATGTAACCCTGTAACCGTTGTGGAGCGTCTCTGTGGGTGCATGTGTGCCCACAGGCACTATGTTGGCAACCTCTGTTATTACTCCAGGTAAGCATGCATAGGAGTTGCAGAGCAGAAGCCACCAAACACTCTGATGCAATCTTTGTTCATTTCTCTCTTGGCCTGAAAATCTTACCAACTCTGCCCCATTCATTCTGGATCACAAACAGAATGGCAAGATCTGTTTCTTGCCGCACTTTAAAATCGATTCAGCATGATAATGTGTAATTGATATAAATTACATAGGCCAAAAGAGAGACATCTTGTCCTCCTTTTTAATTTGTTGCATGTTCTAAAAAGGCGTTAAATTGGTTTTAAGAACCATGTTATCTGTCTCTCCAAGGCATATATATTAAGTTCTACTTTGTGACTTCATGCTCAGTCACCCCTAATAATTGGAAATATCATGCGTAGGCTCAGTACACTGAGAACCTCTAAAACCTGCTTTATCAGCCAGAGGTAGCATACAGTGTTTCTATGGTAGCTTTTTTTCACTCTTACATTACACCATTTGCTCCCTCACTTGGCTTAGAGAATTCACAAGTTTCTATCAAAGAGCTATGTTTTCATTTCCTCTTCCTCACTCCCTGTATCATCCAGGTTGGTTGGTTGGTTTTTGGCCTGTAGCAATTTTTTGAACTTTCATTGCAATCACAGGCCAGTCCTATCAGACAAAGCACTTTTATCTTACCTGGTTTGAAGGTGTTATTGGTGACCCTGTAGTAGTGCCTCTGTGCTTTGCTTAAAGGTAAAGGGACCCCTGACCATTAGGTCCAGTCGTGACCGACTCTGGGGTTGCGGCGCTCATTTCGCTTTATTGGCCGAGGAAGCCGGCATACAGCTTCTGGGTCATGTGGCCAACATGACTAAGCCGCTTCTGGCGAACCAGAGCAGCGCACAGAAACGCTGTTTACCTTCCTGCTAGAGCGGTATCTATTTATCTACTTGCACTTTGACGTGCTTTTGAACTGCTAGGTTGGCAGGAGCTGGGACCGAGCAACAGGAGCTCACCCCGTCGCGGGGATTCGAACCACCGACCTTCTGATTGGCAAGTCCTAGGCTCTGTGGTTTAACCCACAGCGCCACCCACGTCCCACGTGCTTTGCTTACCTGCCCACTATCCCATTTCCACTACCTGTTTGACGACACCACCCATTTCTCTCTCTCTCTCTCAGCACAATAGCAGTTATTTCTGAATCAGCATATGTAGTACTGTGCTGCTGTATTATATAAATTGGTGTATTTTAAAATCTTCCCCCCAGGCCAATAATACTTGTTTTTATCTTCACAAATCACACAGAATTCAATTTAGACCAATAACATGATCCCATCTGGAGTCTCTGTATTTTTCAGTATTCCTGCTAGATAAAAAGTAAAGTCTTTTGTATAAAAAATAAATCTCATGGATGCACTTTGCCCAACTGGACACACAATCTCACTGTTGGCCATCTTCCGTACTCTTATTCACACTAAGAATAAAATGTCGTTTTTCTCCATAGGGGAAGAAGTCAAGAATCCCCAGAAAGCCATACCTATTGGGATTGTAACTTCCTTGCTTGTCTGCTTCTTGGCCTACTTTGGTGTTTCAGCTGCTTTAACTCTGATGATGCCGTACTATTTAATTGATGAGAAAAGTCCTCTCCCTGTAGCCTTTGAGTATGTCGGATGGGGCCCAGCGAAATATGTTGTAGCAGTGGGATCTCTCTGTGCTTTATCGACAAGGTAAAAATAAGGAAAACCTAAGTCATTGCCAGGAAAATGGAGCTATTTTTAAAAGTTTTGATTTATTAGGTTTGCTAAACAGAGATATTTAGAATAATTATGTAGTTTGTTACGGCTCAAATGTAGCTCAGCTGTGTAAGTCAACTATTTAAGTTCTTATTTTGTGAACTTTTTCCTTGTGAAAGGAAAAATTACGTTCATAAGTTCATCTCTTTCTACCTGTGCTAATTTATTGACCATCATATTTGTTGAATATTGTTAAGAATGCACTGGAGTGATATTAAAATACATGTAGTAGTGTGGGTAATGAAAGTATATTTAAGTACTTTTTCCAGGCTCGGGTTCTTGTTTTTTTTGTTTTTAAAAAGCATATATTGAAAATGCACATTTTAACATAATTTTGGTGTCAAATCAGGGGGAGTGTAATTTTGCAGAAACCTTATGCTCAAATTTGTCTGAACTATCCAAAATCCATCATGAAAGTGTCTGCATTTCTAAATATAAGCATGTACTAAAGAAGCTGCATCTAATTTGGGCTTCATAAATCACTTACACTGGCTGCGTTTCCACTTGAAGTGACTTTACCATAGGTTGGAAAAGACCCCCACGATTATTAGGAACACCCTTCCTGTCCTACTCATTACGAAGTAAATGTGGCTTAATTGCAAATTGCTCAAGCAAGCATTTAGTGCAGGGATTCAGTGTTTCTAAAACTTATCAGGGCTGTACAAGCTTCCTAACATTTGCATATGCTTATTTTATTAACAGTGCCAAGGCTGCTTAGCTGATATGGCATTTAAAATCATACAGTTTAGCATACACAGTGACCTGTTTAGCATCCTGCAGTGAATTAAGTAAGATGTCACGTTTACTTCACTTTTGTCAAATACAGACATATGACTCCTAGTCGCCTGATCCTGTCCCGGTGCCTCCATATGGGCTTGTTGCAGCAGGGACACTGCATACAAGCTGACTGGGATTAATGTTTACAAGAGAGCAGGCAGGACCACAGACCTTGGGCCACCTTGTAAAAGACCCATAAGATATCTGGGAATCTGACAATGTGCAGATTCTGAAGCAGACCCCAATCCAGTCCAAGTCCAGGAGGATTGGATCACTGGGTCTGTCAGATTGTTTCCTGGATCCTATTTGGCATGAGGGTTCCGTTAGAACACAGATTGGGCAAAGAGGTACTTAACAAGAATGAAGTTTTAGCCTTAAATGACTTAATACACGATATAATGGGTTTTGGGCATTTTTAAAAAGTGTTTTCTGATATTGCCTGTTTTCAATCCTGCTGCCTGGTGCAATCATTCAAGGTGCTGGTGACGCTTAATTGCATTGCAAGTATTACTACGTTTTCTACTGGTATACCGTTCTGGGGAAAAACTGCAGTGAAGGCTCAAGTTTCTTCAGTTTTGAGTATTTTACTCCAACTGTTACAGGATTCTAAAAATCATAAATAAAACAAATCACATGATCACAAGTGACTAATGGTGTAATATATAGCATTAAGATAGTAATAATTAAATTGATAGATTTTTCAGTCAATTAAAAAAAAGTAAACCACAAGAGTTACCATTACAATTCACCAGGTTAATCTAACATTTTGGGGCCTTCCTCTGCAAACCTGGAGGTTTTGTGTCAGCAGCTTATCTTTGAAATATGGGTAGGAATATTACCGTAATTCTGTCTCAATCATTGGTATAGGACAGATCACTTAATTAGGTTTGAAACAAACCTCTCTTCAGAAGATATAGGAAATAACGACACAAGAATTTTACTGTGAGGACCTTGTAAAGCCCAAGTAGAAAAGTGTAGTTGAGGTTCCACCTCTCCAAATATTGTGAGGAAATCTTCGTGCCTGTGACAGATGCAGTGTGATCTCTGTGGTGAAGAAGGTGAGGGTGTTGCTCCATACAGAGAAATACATTCTGTGATCCCTGAAAGTGTATGAAATAGACCATAAAGGCTGCAAAGTACTCTGTGCATTAAAAAAGAACCCTGCACACAATATATAAAAATTAATTGAATAGTTGAAGAAACTTGTGTCTTAACTGCAGTGTGTCTCATGTACAATTTATCTCCATCCCATCCCACGTTCCTGGTATCGTATGCTGTTAATTGGCCTTGTTTCTTTTTTGCTCTAATGCATTGCATGACTTTGTGTTGGCCATGTTGCATGTTCTTTTGCTTTTTATCCAGTCTCCTTGGATCCATTTTCCCAATGCCGCGTGTAATCTATGCTATGGCGGAGGATGGGTTGCTTTTCAAATGTCTAGCTCGTATCAATCCCAAAACGAAGACTCCTCTTGTTGCTACTTTGTCATCAGGTGCTGTAGCAGGTGAGGCTCTAAGCGAATTTATTATCAGGAAAAGGGACATCTTCACCCATGATCAAATGTAGATTCTGAAGCAGTTGCAGCTCAAATGATAAAATGTGAATCTCAAGAGTTCAACTATTAAACCTTTGGTGTTTGTTTCCAGCCTCGTTTTTGGTTATTAGAAGTGCATTTTACACATACAGTTTCCCTTTTCCTCCCATGTCTGTGTTTTGGATTGTCTGTTAGTGCATAATATTCTTACTGTGGCATTTGAACAATTAAATTTTTTTGTTCTAGTCTTCTGGGCTCTATGTTCCCTTTGCCCCGCATTCTGTTTGCCATGGCACGAGATGGTTTACTCTTTAGATTTCTTGCCAAAGTGAGCAAGAGGCAGTCTCCAGTTGCTGCCACAATGACAGCAGGGCTCATCTCCGGTAAGCTCTTAAAGCAGGTCTTGCCTAACTGGGACCTCAACCCCGTTTTCACGTGCAAAATTTATGTTAATAAGATGGGCCTGCTTGCTAACTTTCTGTGCATGCAAATTGGGGACAAAACTGCTGACTAATCAGAAGAAGCAACAATTCTGAATTGTGGTGGCGGTGTTGGTGCTGGTTGTACAGGAGCAAACTCGTTGGAGGACTTCTCCAAAGCTTTCCTCTGCTGTGACCAATGGTACCTTTTAATGCATATGCAAAGAAGGAAGTGTAGGTGAATAACTATAAAACGTCCTTGCTTTCTCATTGAATTTTGCCATTTGGGCTATTTTCATCCCAGCCTTTCATACACTTCCACTGTAGTTAATATGTTGTTTAAAGTATATTTGACAATTTAATAACTGCAAATGTAGCATGAAAAGTATTCCCCTCCCCTGCCAATATGACATTAATATCTAAAGCTCAACATAGATAGTCCCTTCATTTTAAACGGTGTTAAGATTAAATGTCTGGTTTTTTTAAAAGATTAAATATTTAATACATGTCAATACCAACATATAAGTGCCAATTATATTTTGCTTATACAATAACTGGGGAGCCTGTGTGGTGTAGTGGTTAAGAGCGGTAGACTTGTAATCTGGGGAACCGGGTTCGGGTCCCCGCTCCTCCACATGCAGCTGCTGGGTGACCTTGGGCTAGTCACACTTCTTTGAAGTCTGTCAGCCCCACTCACCTCACAGAGTGTTTGTTGTGGGGGAGGAAGGGAAAGGAGATTGTTAGTCGCTTTGAGACTCCTTCGGGTAGTGATAAAGCGGGATATCAAATCCAAACTCTTCTTCTTCTTCTTCTTCTTCTTGATGGCTAAAGTTTGCAAAAAAGAAAGCAGATAAACAGAGGTGTCAGGATAGGTAATTTAGAGAATAACCATTTTCTTAAATTGTGGACTTAGTGCAGTCTTCCAAATCTTGGTTGCAGTTTTATGTGACTTCAAAGGAAAATACAATGATACCTCTTTGCTAGCTTCTAACTTTCAATATGTTAAAGCTAGACTTTGTTTATTCATAGTGATATAATTGTATGAAGGTTAAACAGTTTTAAGTTAAAAGTGTAAGTGATACAACTGAACCAATAGCAAGTTGCCCCTCTGAAATAAACAGTGTAAAGACATCTCTGTGTCCCTCAAAATCATGACTTTCTAGCATTAAGTATAGTTACACATTGAATGTACACCAGTGCATAGTTCCCTTGTAAACTATGATCTGAAGCAGGATTGCAGACCATTTTTTGGAGGGACATAAGCCATGGTTTGCTTTGATGCACATTCCATACCATGGATAATTGTAGCCTGGGAAGGGAAAATAGTTTTGTTAGAGACTGGCTACTGATTTTAAACCCTTGGTTGCAGGCAGCTAGCATGACCTCTGCAGAATACAACAGTACTGGGTTTTGTTTTGTTTTTCAAAAACTTTTTTCATCTGTGCCTTGCATAAGCCCTCAAATACTTTTGCTTAGTTTTAACACTGTTTTAAAGAGGGATTATCTTTTATGAGTGCTTGAAAGCTCAACACTTTTAATTCATTGCATGAGCTTTGTGTAGTAAAAGAAAAGAAGCAAGATTTGATATGGGCACAGCGTACCAGGAACATTTCCTATTTGTGCCACATTAAAATGAGCCAGAAACAGCTTGCCTAACTCCCATTGTATTTTACCTATTATGTCTATGCATGTATTTAAATTAATGGTGTCTGTCATGCAAAATGAGTTTATACCATTTTCTCATGTGAAAGCCAAGTATTGAAACTACTGTGTAATGCCCTGATTGTACCAAATTTCAGAGGGGAATTAACTCAGTTCCCCTGAAGGTTATAAAATGCTACTGCATTACTAAAATCTTAATTTTGGCCATAAAACGTTTAGAAAACAATGGTTTGCTTCAAATTGTATGAACATTTTAAAGACCCTTAAGGGCAAGCGTTAAACGTTAATGGAGATGGTAGCAAATATTCATTTTCAGCTTAATACAGACATGTTTTTAATACTAGCTCTGCTTTGTCTTGTTTTTCTAGCTCTGATGGCTTTTCTCTTTGACCTAAAAGCATTAGTAGATATGATGTCCATTGGTACTCTTCTTGCATATTCACTAGTAGCAGCTTGTGTCCTCATTCTTAGGTGAGTTCCAATTTTGGGTTATTAACTAATTTGTTAGGCAATGTTGTCTAAATCCTTAAATGTTTTTGTTTCTGCCATAAAGTTATGTAAACATGAAGTTACACAGACAGGATACCCTTCAAATGCAGATTGTTCATGAGAGCAACTACCTTAGTATTTTGTAGAAGTTCACATTCCGCTGCTGTACAAGTTTAGGTACTGCTGTAAACAGAGGAATGGGAGAATAAAAGTTGTTTGGCATCTAGGGCAACTTGTATGAAATAAAGCTCTGTTGCATAGTGGTTCTCACCTTTAAGTGCTTCTTTAATGCTTTCCATATGAAGTTAGACTCCAAATCCCATCATCCCTCACTGGCTGGCGATGGTAGCAGTTGTCATTGAGCAACCACACTGGATATCTCTGTTTTATTATGTGTACTTTTTTTGGTGCTGTAGATGAAATAAGTGACCCGCAGAGAGTAATAGTTCCCTTTTCAGAGCTAGAGACAGAGAAATGCTCAACACTAAGGCACCTCTAAGGTAGAAAGATATGCTTTCTTAAAATAGCCTAATAAATCTTGCATGCAAATTCTGTCTTCCATGTATCTTCGGTTCGGTAAAGCAGACCTGTCTCTTGTGGTCTAATCCCAGCTCTGGTTCCTTATAAATATCCTGTGGACAAGGAGTTCGCCCCTTTGGTTGTGCTCTGCTCCCAGGGCTGATGGGTTTACCATATTGAGGGATTTCTGGGGCCAGTGGTGCAGTTATTGAGAGTTAGATCACTTATAATACATATGAAGGGATTCACCATATATTGGCCTTTCTGGTTAGGCCAGAAATGGTCATTATCAGTCCCCATACATGTCAGGCAACCCTCCTGCAATTTCCCAAGGAAAACACTTGAGTGTTTATGTAGGGGTGTGCTGCTGGCCAATGCTGCCTTCGGACACATGGGCTGCCTTCAGTCAGTGGTGCCCAGTGCTCATCTGGTCTTTCCTGGGGGATGGGGAGGGAGGTTGGGCAGTGTAATAGCCAGCATTGTTGGGTGCCACTGCCCAAAGGCATGCAGGACTCCTTCAGGCAGTGATGCCCAATACTTCCCCAGGTGTGACTAATGCTGGCTTCTTTCCCTACCCTACTTGCTGTGCATCTTTGAAACATTAAGAGAATCTGGACCTGAATGTCCTTCCTGTAATATGCAGATTTCAGTGACTGTAGGACTGCGTATTGGTGGCAACTCTAGCTTCTATTGCCTGAATTAAATATCAATAACTAAACAAATGGTGCAATAATGTCACCCAAAATATAGTCGTGTCTTTTGCTTGCTGTAGGCCTTGTAGCTTATAATACATTGTGCCTTTAATTTTTATTTTCTGTGAACCTCACCATACACAAATGTATTTGTGTGTGTATGTACACAAACAGGTACCAACCCAGTTTAAACTATGAACAGCCAAAATATTCAGCAGAAAAAGAGGCTCTTGCGGGATCAGAGAGAGAAAGTACGAATGAATCTCAAATGAGTATGGTACCAGGACACAGTTTCAGCTTACAAACACTGATTAATCCATCAAGTTTGCCCACGGAACAGTCTGCCACCATGGTTAGCTTTCTTGTGTGTCTGTTGGGTAAGTCAAAAGCTATCTAAATACTTGGACTATCTCGGAAATGTCAGCTGATAAGCAAAATGCATTTAAACAAAATGACGGATCAGATTCACTTATTATTTTGAACTTGTCCAAAATTTCAAGTATGGAAAAAGAGGGAGAGGGGCCTATGAATCCCGTATTAATTGGTGTAGACATGACATCAAGTCTAAATTTGTTCTGACAGCCTAATTCAAAACAAAGGAATGTACAGTATTGGTTTTTACCTGTCAATATTGCTGAAGCTTTATGTCACTTAAACATTTGAGATTTTGAAATTTTGATTGCCTCTATTTAGCTTTCCTGATTTGTGGCTTAAGCATTCTGGCCACCAACGGGATTCATCTTCTTGCCAATCTGGAGCCTTGGAGTATTTGTCTCCTTGCAGTACTTTCAGTGCTGTTTATCACCATTGTACTTGTCATCTGGAGGCAACCTCAGAGTCAGCAGAAAGTAGCATTTATGGTAAGCAGTGGTGATGGTAGTGGCATCAGGTGCAAAACCTCACAAACAGTTTTTTTTTTGGGGGGGTGCTGTGTAACTAGCTGCCCTTCTGGAGATTACCACCCTGTCGCTTTAGTAGCTACCTTTCAGTTGAATTAATAAGTTAGCTGTTGCCTTAAAAAGAGCTTGACTGATATGGTGCTAAAGTTGCTTTTTGTGGCAAGCCAAAATAGTGGTTCTTGTGCAAATTTGGCCTTGACTGTAGAAAGAGTTGAGAATTCATTTTTACTACACCTGAAACGTGTAAGGTTAGATGAATTTTTTTTTTAACAATCTTTTGATTGATTGAAGATTAATTGGGCAGCAGATCTTTTAAAAGTTTGTTTGTTTTTAAGGCAAAAGCTGTGGGCCACAGGATCCGTTTTCCTTATTTTATCTTTCCCTATTTTCCCTTGTGCATATATAAAATCTTGTGTAGCCCATGTGTGTACTACCACTAAATTGTGGTCCTCGCCTTCCCATTGCAGGCCTATCAAAATTTAATTCATTAGTTCTGCATTTAAAATGCATTATAAGTAGGTAATGTGTTCATTGCAACTGGACTAAGACACTTTGCCCTATAACTTTTATTTTATTTTCAAAATATGGATGTGTCAGTTCAGTAGAGCCCCTTTACAAATTTAATTAAAAGTATGACACACAGAATGTTTGTCAAAAACACTGAATTGTAAAAAATTGTCCTTAGGTTCCACTCCTGCCATTTTTGCCATCTTTGAGTATCTTGGTGAATATTTACTTAATGGTACAACTAAGTGGAGAGACTTGGATCCGGTTTAGCATCTGGATGGCGATTGGTACGTATTATGTAGCTGAATGTTGTTGTGAACTTTTTCTTGCCTCCCCGCTAAGCAAGGGCAAAAGCTTAAAACCTATTTTCATACTGGGTGACCCAAGCGGACATGGTGCAAAAAGAGCATTTAGACACTTAACCTTGCTTGCTGAGCAAAGCCTGCTCAGCATGCAGGTTCTAGAAGCAGCTCCAAAGGACACAATTTTTGCACATCCGCATACGTCTTGGAACTGAAACCCCACATAAGATGAGGGATTTCTGCGTATAATTTTTGAGAGTAGTACAGTGATACCTTGGTTCTCAAACTTAATCCATTCCAGAAGTCCGTTCCAAAACCAAGGCGTGCTTTCTCATAGACGGTAAGGCAAAATGGATTAATCTGTTCCAGACTTTTAAAAACTACCCCTAAAACAGCAATTTAACATGATTTTTACTATCTAACAAGACCATTGGTCCATTAAATTAAAGCAATAATCAATGTACTGTACTATAAAATAAGACAGTATTGTAGATGATAAAAAATAAAAAATAAAAAATTTCTTACCTGCACTGATGATTGTCATTGTTTGGATGGGGGGCTTTTATCCATTTCCGCAGTCACACAATCAATCAGTCAATCAATCAATCAGTAGCTGAACCGGGTTCCACACAGTCACAAAAACAAATTAACCGAAAAAGTCTCAAAAACAAAAACGCAAAATAAATGGCAAAAACAAAAGCACTAAACTTAATCCGTCCTGGAAGTCTGTTTGACTTCCAAAATGTTCAAAAACCAAGGCGCAGCTTCTGATTGGTGCAGGTGCCCCGGAAACAATAGCTGACAGCTGCATCGGACGTTCGGCTTCCAAAAAATGCTCAAAAACCGGAACACTTACTTTTGGGTTTTTGGCATTTGGGAACCAAGGCGTTTGAGTACCAAGGCGTTTGAGAACCAAGGTACCACTGTACTAGAATGGAAGCTTAGTGTGGATTAAAGAAACCTATGACCACAAGTGATACCAAGATCTGAACAAGTGTTCTGTTTTTGTAATCTTGGGTAGAGCTACAGAAATATGACAAAACTGAGAAAACTTACATCCATTTCTTTTTCTCCTCTGGAAGGTTTCTTTATTTACTTTGCTTATGGCATCCGACATAGTGTGGAAGGCCGTCCTAGGGTGGAAGATGAAGATGACGAGGACGACAGCTGCTCCGAAAAAAGCGCAGCTGCAGAAAAGAACTATGTAAAAGAAGCAAACGAGATTGAAAATGCAAGTGAAAGTGCTCAGTTTATTACACATGAAAGGACAAGTGAATGTTAACGGTTGCTAACTACCATGCTGTGTACGTCTTTTGAGTAGTGTAACGGAATGTAGTTGGGGGATTTTGGGGGGGTGGAATGCCAAAACACTTGCTCCCGAAAGATTAGCAGTAACCTACTTGTGCTTTGTGAAAACATCAATAATGGTCTAAACCGACTGCTAGATATTTCATCCAGTGGAGATTTACCTCAAATTGTGGTTGCCTGAAGTAAAAACTGCCAAGGAAGTGGAGGGAAACAAACTCCCGTCAGCTGATTTTGCCTGTTGTGCTAAAAATGTTGGGATTTTTTTTAGCGCACCATCCTACAACTTGAACTGGCATAATGTTATATAATTAGGAATGTTTAAAGATGGGAAGCTGAACCATTTTAGGTTGTGTTATTGGGGACACATTTTCTTGTTTCTGTCTTTTAAAAATGTGTGTAGCAGTGGTCAGTAACTAGGTAGCTAAACTGTTTAGCATCTCAAACTTTAAAAAAGGGAAGAAAAAAAAAACCTATTTAAAAAAGCCAGTTACCCAGATGAATACATAGAGCAGAAACTTGGCAGGCTTTTGCATTGCGATGTAGTGCTTCTCTGTTTTAAAAAGTGTTAAATTTTTGCTACCACTGTATATGCAAATAATGTATGCCGCGAACATCCTTTTGAAAAGCAGTGTTTGTAATGCCTAACATATGGATGGGCTCCGTATAGAATGTTTTGAAATTACCGTATTTTTCGCTCTATAACACGCACCAGACCATAACACGCACGTAGTTTTTAGAGAAGGAAAACAGGAAAAAAAAAATTCTAAACAAAATAGTGGATATATGATTTTTGTGGTTCATGCTGTGGCCACAGACATGTGATCTGACAGTGAGTTTGGAGTAGCCCAATGCAAAAATCCTGAGGATCCATGTGGATCCATGCTTTGTAACCACGGAGGAGGGAAGGAAGGGGAACCATGGATCCTCTGCTCACGACTGCAGCAGATCCCCCCTGCCACCCACAGGCAATCGCTCCATAACACGCACAGACATTTCCCCTTACTTTCTAGGAGGAAAAAAGTGAGTGTTATGGTGCAAAAAATACGGTACCTTTTACCAGTCGTGTTCCAAATTTTCCTTCTCGATGTTGACAACCAACAAGTCACGCTACATGGTTCCTAAGATGTAAGAAACTTCAGAACAGTGGCAAACAGCATGTGCCTATGGAACTGGGAATTTTTCAAGTCCAGGTGCACCTATGGAATTGCCCTGTGTTAGTGCTGAATGTGTAAACCCTCTGAGGTTGTAAGTAGCTGCCCTAGGTCCAATGACTGATGAGCTGTGTACCTTCCGAGTCTCTGGCCCACCAAGTATATTCATTAATTTCTGTAACTAAGGAAAATGAAACTGTCAGCCATAAATTGGCTGCATTCAGATGTCACAGTAAACCATGGCTGCTTATGATGCGAACAAGCTGTAGTGAACCTCGGGCTTGCATGCTTCTCCCCTTTCATCCTCTCCTCTGGCGTGGCTACAAGATGGGATTTGGAAGTTTGAACTTCTTTTGAGTAACTGCAGCAGGGCATTTTTGCCCCAAACCAACGAATTGTCAGTAATCTTAATTGTGGCTTGTTTGAAATAGACTAAATTTAAATCATGAGCTGTTAAGCTGGCTTGTTTTAACAAACCATAATTAAGATTAACCACAGTTTAGGGTTCAGCTGCAGCTCTAAACAACAATTAATAATAATAAACATAGCTGTGAAAGCTTCCAGCCTGCAAGGATGCACTTAATAAATCTAACATGGATTATGATGAGGATTGAATTCAGCCACTATGTATTTTTTTGCCCTTGCAGGAGGTATTACGTCTTTCAGTGGATTCTGCTGTAGTCATAACTTATCTAACATTTTTGTATAAATCATGAACAGAAATTCAGATTTTTCAGGGAATATGTTCCATCTCCTTAAAAGAGATGGGTATTTGGAGGAGAGAGAGGAGTAAAAAAAGAAAAGAAAGAAATATAATTCAAATAACATATAAGAATACAGAGTTATGTTTAACAGGTGACAGGTCTTTTTAGCTTTGAAGTAACATTTTATAAATAAAATATGAGGCAGGCATAGGCACCAAAGGATCACTCTTGGTTACATTATTCTCACTCATGTATACAGTCATAACTTGGCTTAGTGGCTGATGGGCAGGTTGTATTTCTGGCACATGTGTGTCTGCTCCACACATTAATTTGTGTATGAAGCAACATATGTATGTGTGTGAGAACAAGCCAAAGAGAAAAACAAAGCAAAACTGTCCTGCAACATTAATTTACTTATTTTCTTAAGAAAAAGAATAGGGGCTGTGAGCAGCTGTGGCTGTTTCTTCTCCTGGAGACAGAGGAAGGATAACCTTACAATATACCTAATGCCTTTTAGTTTATTAATGTTGGGACCATGTTACAAACGTTTCGGTCAAACCATCTGTCAAACGTTTCATCGCAACTGTTGGGTTAGAAACCCATGTTTTAAAAAGATGAAAATTTCAGGATTCAGAGAGGGGGTTGGGAACAAAAATTGTTTTTAGAAGTGCCTTAGAAAAGCACACAATCCAAGACTGTGGATTTAATGTTTTTTCTGTCAACAGTTTTCGCATCCCTACTCAAGTAAGGTAAAAGGTAAAGGACCCCTGGATGGTTAAGTCCAGTCAAAGGCGACTATGGGGTTGCAGCACTCATCTTGCTTTTCAGGCCGAGGGAGCCAGCGTTTGGTAGTTCAAATTCACACAATGGGGTGAGCTCCCATTGCTGTCCCAGCTTCTGCCAACCTAGCAGTTCAAAAGCATACCAGCACAAGTAGATATATAGGTACTGCTGCAGCGGGAAGGTAAACAGTGTTTCCGTGCGCTCCGGCTTCCGTCCCGTTGCACCAAAAACGGTTTAGTCATGCTGGCCACATGATCTGGAAAGCTGTCCTGCACAAGTATTAAAATACTAATGAGATGATTATTCGCAAATAAGTGCATCTTAAGCACACTGGGTGGGTTTTTTAAAAGTTTGATAAGGAAAGTAAGGCTGGCTTTCAATGTTACGGAAGGGTGACCAGGTGGGAATGCTGTGTGTGTGTGTGTGATGTCCAAAGTCTACAGTGAGGGGTGGAAAATCCAGATGCATATACAAATTCACACACACAGTGAGAGAGAGAGAGCTGTTTAGGTTCTTAGTTATGATTCTTGCAGAATAAGTATATAAGGAGGAAACACAAATCAGTTACATTGCTCGCCCCTATCTGACTTGGCTTACGTGTAATTTTTTGATGTCAGCCTAACAATACTGAGTTTGATAGGAACTGTAGATATGGCAGCACTGTTCTTTGACTTAAAAATGTAAAGGAGGTATATGTTATCTTGGCTTTTTGTATAATCTTATATTAATAGCTGAAAGAACACTTTTATGAAAAATTATGAACTATATGGAATGTGAGAAATTGTGTTAAGATGAGAGAGGGTGCCCTGATTGCCGCCATTATTGAATGTAGATAGTATTGCAGCAGTTTTTAGCGTATTGCTCTGATTGACTGATCTGTTTGCAATGTCCCCAAAACAAAAGATATATATGATTATGATAATTTCTTAAAACAAATGTATTATTGAAAAAAGTCACATTTTAGTAAATAACTGAGATCACAAAGTTCAAAAATCACAGTGGGGAAAATGCAGATATTTTTAGTAGACAACAAACTTCCACAGGTCAGGTTTGTAGCTAATCAATATCTCTTTAGGCATCATTATATTATAGATGTCCTTAAAAGTTGTTAAGTGATGAATAGCAATCACCTTTGTTACGACTTGAAAAACTTTACTACTGTGTGTACTAAAAAACAAAACAGAAACTCAGAAGAGACAATCAATACTGTTTTCGTAACTATTTTAAGGTTTTCTACGTTTTGTCAGTTTTTGTCATATCTTATTTAATTTTAATAAAAATGTTGGAGGCTCAGTTACTTATCCAAGCCTTACACGAGACAGAACAGAATGTTAGATTTTCAAAAAGAGGGTTCAGGATTTATGTATACTGTAGGTTGGGCCCAAAGGTTCCATTCCATGAAGGGAAAAGACTCCTTCCATCAAAAGAACTTCCACGGGAGAAAGGGAATATTTGTACCCAACCATATGCATATATATAAACATCTGGTGGAAATACAGGTGGTGCATAAACATTGCAAGAATTATAGCAGTTTTTAGTGTCTACAGAAGCATTGGATTATCACTTAACTCTGTAAAATGGGGTGGGGAATATCAGGCCTGGTGTCTAATTGTGGCCCTCCAGACCATTTTATCTGGCCCTCAGGACTCTCCAGGGCACAACGCTTACTTGGTCTGCTTTGAACTCAACTTGAGGGCATTTGCCTTGGCTGGAATGTGTCTCTGAACTCTGATAACTAGCCTACTGTACAAAGCTAATATTCACGTTTATTGGTCCACCCACTTATGTCTCTGATTATCAGTACAACTGGTATATGGCCTCTGGACTGTTAGCTGGAACAGAATTTATCCCTTGGCCTGAAAAAATCCCCCACCCCTGCTGTATGTCGTATTGTGTATGTTGTGTAGCAGATAAGTGTTTTCGTTCTTTTTGATAAATAGAATTAAATTTAAGGCTTTAAGGACATTTATTTTCTCAAACCCTCTTACAGCAGGTTTTTTTTTTTAATGGGCTCAGGATTTCTATGTGGATTTCATTGAGTTGAGTGGTTGACAATACAGTGGCTTTCTCATTCATTCCAATGGAGGGAGCAACTTCACATGCCTTCAATGCAGACAAGTCATGGGTGGTCTAAGGATACTTGGGCTGGTGGGGGACAGAACAAAATTTAAACACACATGTTCAGATACGTTTAGAGCTATAAAAGTTATTAAGCTAGATACTACCTATATGTCTGTTTTTGCAACTGGAGATATACAGAAAGACCATCACCAACTCCTGTGTCATGGTCCTATAGATCTGCTTTTTCCATGGGAATGATGGGCAGTCAGTGTGCAGAAGAGATTTGTATATGCATCTGAACACATGTGAAGTTCTAGATTGGGTTCATTCTCTACAGTTCTACTTCTTTCTCTCGCACTTCTAATTGGTGATGCTTTTTCTGTTCTGTCTTTCCTCCAAAGATTTCAGAGCAAGGTTTTTTTTATTATTATTCAACCTCAAAAGCCCTGTAATGTAGGCTGGGCCAAGCCCACCCACTGAGCTCTAGGACTGAGCACTGAAATAGTTTTGCTCCACTATATAACCAAAGGCAATTTTTAATTTCCCCCAAACCCTGAAGCTTTGCAGTTGTGACAGTTCTATTACTAACCTATGTCCAAAGATAAGCAAAATAAATAGTTGTTTCCCCCATTCTTCCTCGCATCCCTAAACGTTTTAATTAGTAGCTTCTATTACTGCTTACTTTAATTGTACCTGGTTTCACAGACAATGCCCTTTTCAGGTTCAAAGAGCTATGAATGCAAGAGGGATTTGAAAATACAATGTACAACCAAATACTGGGTCTAAATAAACTTACTGAATATAAGTTTTTGGTTGCAAGTCTGTAGATTAGTTCACACCTTCCTCTTTGGGCAGAATGTTCTACCTGCAAACCCTCCTCTCAAACAAGCAATTGCAAGGAGAAAGTACTGACTGAAACAAAAGCACAGATAAATTTTGCAGCTATATTGCACAGCACATTGCTGTCCCTTCACTTTTCTAGTTTTTTGTTCTGCTGATGCTTTTCTTAATTTGTCCCTAACTTCAGTGGCCATTTATGTAGGTCTCCCACACTTTTGGTAGACGCAAACATTTTTTATGGTTCAAAAACATTTTCATAAAAAAGATCATTCTAGAAATACAAAGTTCTTTTAACTGTGTGACAAAGGCTGAAATCCCACAGCCATTCACTTGGAAGTAAGCTCCACTCAATGCAGTGGGACTAATTCCGATAAATGATGCATAAGATTGGACAGTAGATCAGTTTCTTCCTTAAAGATCCCTCCCTTTTTATTTCTGTCTCTGGCAAATTCCCTGGGAGCTCAATGGGAGACTTGGGTCAGGTCTGTAGAACTCCCACAGAAAGTCTCCACACGTAAAAACACATTTTGGGTGTTTTAAGATTTTATAAAAACAGTGCTTTGTATATATTTGTATATTTTAGTCATTATTACCATGTATTATGTTTGCTGCTGCCTGTGCACATAAATGGGGATAGATCATTTTAGCTTCAGTCAAGATAATGTTTAATAATCTGCTAGATTTTTTAAATTAATGTAAAAATGTGTTCAGAATGTGTGACAGATAAAATACTTTTTGGTGCTTTTGTTTTTTGATGTTCATAAGTTGCAGTTACTGTAGACTAAGAAATTTATACTGCTGCTGTTCACTGTAAAAAAAAAAGCTACTTTTGACAGTAATTGTGCATTTGTTCTACATTTTTTAAAATAAAGTTGTACATGTTCTACAGGTTTCTTTTTTCATTTTCCAAAGTGCTGGAGACAACCATGATATAACATAGTTTTAAAAATCTATAGGAATATCATATTCAAAAAATATACTGATAGCCATTTATACTCTTTGCCACCTTGTTTCCTTCCATAAAGGTTTGTATTTACATTTATTTCATGAGGTGATAAATAATCCTGTAACATCTTTTCAGCTGTACACTTCAGATAAAAATATCAATTTCAGAAATGACATTAGCACTGTAATTCCTATTTTGAGAAGATAGAAACATGAGTGCCAACCCATTTAGCCAATTTGATAGTTTAGCACCCACCCATTTGACTCTTTCACATCACGTATGCCCACCAATGCATCTTGGACCTTGATAACGAGTTAGGCTTGCCATATGTCAGAAAAATTCCTGGAAACAGCTCTAGTAAATTTGGGGTCTTCCTAAAAAATCTCAACAACTTTGCGGGTATCAGGAATTATACTTTCTGAAATATGACAACCCTATGAGAGGTGCAGATTATATTCCCACTCCACTGTTTGGGTGTTATCTATATATAAAGTGACCTGTTTAACAAGTTTGGTGCAGTTTATTCACGCTACAGTTCCTAGGAATACTGCAGTGCAGTTCACCTGTCACGGAGTCATGCTTTGCTGAAACAAATGAACCTACCAATTTGTGTGGTGGATTCCTATACTTTCAAACCCAACCTACCATTTCCATATTCTCCGAAGCATCTATTATCCTATGACCATTTGGGCAACAAATCATATTCTAGTATATTCATTAACTGACATCAGTATTTCCCAAATTTGGGTCTCCAGTTGTTTTCAGACTACAACGCCTATCATCCCCAGCTAGCAAAGGATGATGGGAATTTACTCTCCAACTGTTTTCGGGCTACAACTCCCCTAGTTAGTGAGGGATGATGGGAATTGGGTCCAGCTGTTTTCAGACTACAACTCCCATCATCAAAGTTCTTAAGGCAAATTTTTCCTATACCACCCTGTGTCCCAAACACATCATTGCGCTTAGAGGCCAATATCCCCTTGGTAGAATTACGGATCTGCGCAGGACATTTAACTGCTGGCTTCGCCAAAACTCAAATTCCCCCCCCCCCGGTCTAATATCCCTAGTGCTACAAGACTGTCACAAGAGTGCCTGCTCTAAAATTGTCAATCAAAAACATCACTCTTGTGGTTTATCCCCACAACAGTTACTCACCGTGGGTTATAGTAAAACAGTCTAATTTGTCAATGCCTAAATGATATCGAGCGTCAGAATAACTTGGCCACGAGAAGGGAATTTTGTTCATGGTATGACCATTTCCCATCCTCCCACTTTGATTCTCTGGCACCCTATCTGCACAACCTAGCAATTCCAAAATATAGACGCACTTTTAACCTCGCAAGACTGAATGTACTGCCCTCGGCTGTACTTGAGGTACGATTCCAACAGATTCCACACGAAAAACGCTTATGTGCCTGTGGAGATGGCAGCATCGAATCAGTGGCACACACCCTCCTGGTGTGCACTCTTTACAAAGACCTGAGGAACGAGATTATCACCCCTCTGTTATTGTCCATTCCGGGTCATCCAACCACTGCCACAGTGTCTTTTCTCCTGGCAGATCAAGAGGAGCATGTGACAGCAAAGGCTGCAAGATTTTTAGCTGGGACAATCAGAATAAGGTCCACTGTTTGACAGCTGATTCAGGATCCTAAACTGTGTTTTATTATACTCAACTTTTATTTTGTTCTCTTTTGTTGCTATGGCCAATGGCTAAGGCAAATAAAGTTCTTATTCATTCATCCCATCATCCCTAGCTAGGGAGGGGTGATGGGAATTTAGTCCCCAGCCGTTTTCAGGCTACAACTCCCACCACCCCTAGCTAGTGAGGGATGATGGGAATTGGGTCTCCAGCTGTTTTCAGACTACAACTCCCATCCCTAGCTAGCGAAGGATGATGGGAGTTGTAGTCCCCAAAACAGCTGGAGACCCAAGTTTGGGAAACACTGGTTTACCTGCCAAACTGTGCAATAATCATTCCTGCGGGAGCACTAAAACACCTTTCATTAACGTAGTCCATAAAAAGCACCTGCCAGCACCAGAAATTCAACGACTACTTAAAAAACAGGTGTTGTCCAGGAGCCGGTGCCATGCGGACACTGATGGCGCCTCTCCTAGTCCAGCTCAGCTGGGGCCAATGTGGATGGGATTAACGCAGGCTTGGTGGGAATAAAGATATTGAGAACAACCACCCCCCCCCCCCGTTTTCATGCGCCTGAGGAGAGACAGCTGGAGGGCAAGCCTCGCGCGTGTGGAGAGGTGGGCGAGAGTCTCTCACTAACAAAAAATGGGGCGTCCTCCACCCCACTTAACTCCAGAACTCGCGGAGGCGTCGCCGCTGCCACGAGCGCTATTAATGACTGACAGCACCGCGGGGGGCCTGAGGGCGGGAAAGGAAAAGGCCGCTTTCCCCCACAACCGCCTCAGTCGAGCCGGGCCGCCTGCTTCGGCCTCCTCCCGCCGACGCTTTCCCGCCCTCCCGAGTTGACGACGGGCCCTTTTCCCGGCCAACTTCTCCTCTCCTTCCCGCTATGAAGCCGTGGCTGCTGCTCCTCGGGCTCCTGCTGTTCCACCAAACGCTGCAAAATGGTGAGTCCGCCCGGGTGGTCGCTGTGCGTCTTGCGCGCCCCACCGCCTTCCAACCCTCAGCATCCCTTTCAAAAAAACACCCTTTAAGCCCCTCATCCCACCCCATGGCGTGTATCCCGTGCCACGCCGCACTTATAAAACTTTTGGGGGGCGAGGGAGAACTGCCGCCTCCCAGTTTCTGCCGCCTTTCCCGCCACTTGGCAGAGCGCCTCCTTCTCCTTCTGGCTAAGCAAGTGTGCCTCAGATTAATGGAGTCCGTTAGCTGCTGCCACCCCTCCTCGCCCCGGGAAAGAATGCTGAGAATTTGGACGTGGGGTTTTTTATTTTTCTCCACACCCCGTTTAGTTACCACAGGACTCTGCTGCTCAGAATGGCTCACATGCATAGCTTTGAAAGCAAACCAACAAACCCCAAAACTTGTTTTTTTAAATTAAGGTTTTAATATCATGCTATGGGATATTGTATGGTGTTACTTTAATATAATAATGTATTAAGGTTTGAACGAAACTTCTATTCAAATTAGATTTAAAACAGGATAATGGCGTAAAGCATCCCAGTAAAATTTACTCCCACCCTGCTCTGTGGCCCTTGTTCTTAAGTAGATTGTCAAATAGGCGTATTTATCCCAGTACAGTATCAAGTGACCAGCAATACATGAATGAGCTTGCTTAGATCAGTCACTGCAGGTGTAATTTGTGTTTCTGTTCCAAAACACAGCATTTCCCAGTATTTCCCCATGGAATCTGTTTATAGGCGCTAGCACAAGGATAATACAATACTAATTAAAGGGGGAATATATCTCTTGGAAAAACATTAGAATTAAGGATTACAAGCAGTTTTACATGAACAAACCAAGTTTAGTTTTCTAGAATTCTAATCCAACTTCCAAACCTATAATCTCAGCTGTTCTTTCTACAACTGCGTGTTCGTATGAATGTTAACTAAGAGTAGTAGCTTCTGGCAAAGATAATTGATTTTACACAGAAGTGTCATCTTATCCCATGGGAAGACCTAGTAATTGCTTATTTGCATGTGTTAATTTAAATCCATGCAGATTTAAAATTGCCTGTTGGTGAGCATGCTGAACTAACAAAAAATGAACAGGATGTATATACACACAAAAGCCCTCCGTGCTGTCTTGGCCTATTTATAATAAATTGGTTACAAATGCTAATCCTATGTCAATATTCTGGGTTCCTTTCCATATGTGAGGTGAAAAACCCCTTTCAGGAAATTTCTTTGTACCCAAAATAGAGCATGATATTTTCTCCTATCTCTCGTGATAGCTATTGGTCAGCCTGCAAAGAACAAGCGTCCGAAGGAACCAGGAGAGAACAGGATTAAACCCGCTAACAAAAAAGTAAAACCCAAAACTCCCAAACTAAAGGAGAGAGAATCCACAGATGCGTCTCCAAAAATCCATTCCATAATGACACAGGTGATGGATAAGGGGCGTTTTCAGAAACCTGCTGCTACTCTGAGCCTCTCCGCAGGACAGAATTTAGAACTGCGGTGTAAAGGAAATAAAATTGAATGGAGCCATCCTTCAGATCACAACAGGGTCAGGTAAGACTTTGAAAGGTGGAAATGAATAAAGTTATGCCCAAACTTTACTGTTGTTGTTTTTTAAATCAATGCAAATGTTGATGTTCCTTTGGTAAAATATATTGGACTGTATAGAGAAGGGGGAAAGATTTCAGACCAGAGGGATTTATGACAGACCATTGCCAATGTTGTTTCTATAGAATTTAATCTAAAACAGAACTCAAGCTAAATAGAGGGGACAGGGGCTTTTGCTCAGATGAAATATCTGGAAACTTCTTTGTTGAAAGAATTGTAGCTGTAGTGTTATCGTGTGCGTATTTATCTGGAAGTAAGTCCAAATAATTCATTAGGACTTCTGAATGGATTTAGGAGTGCAGCGGTAGTCTTGTTTCACACGTGTGGTTTATAGAAATTAGTTTTCTAACTCAAATGTAAGTTTCCTATTGGGTGTGCAGTGCTACCTCGGGTTACAAACACTTTGGTTAAAGACTCCGCTAACCCAGAAGTAGTACCTTGGGTTAAGAACTTTACCTCAGGATGAGAACAGAAATCGTGTGGCAGTGGCAGCGGGAGGCCCCATTAGCTAAAGTGGTACCTCAGGTTAAGAACGGACCTCCAGAATGAATTAAGTTCGTAATTGTATTCCCATGTGCCCAAGAAATACATAGCAATAAAAGGTAGATGTTATCACAAGAGGAGAATGTTTTGTCAACATTCTAGACTAGATTAGGAAAGTAGTATTTATTTGTAATTACTTTTAGCTTGCCATATTGCAAACTGTGTGAAGTAAGCTTTTTTCTAGATACATCCTGCACCTGCTGTTGCAAGATAGGGTTTTCTAACATGAATTATATTCTTAAGATAGAAGTGTAGATGAATTTTAGCTGCATGACAAGGGCCCCTATCTAAGTTTTGTTCCTCACCGTGAACATTTTTTTTGGGGGGGGGCGATTCCCTAGGAGAATCACCATTTTTTTCTTACTATTAGAAATACAGTGGTGCCCCGCAAGACGAAAAACTCGCTAGACGAAAGGGTTTTGCGTTTTTTGAGTCGTTCCGCAAGACGAATTTCCCTATGGGCTTGCTTCGCAAGACGAAACGTCTTGCGAGTTCTTGCGAGTTTGTTTCCTTTTTCTTAAAGCCGCTAAGCCGTTAATAGCCGCTAAGCCGCTAATAGCCGTGCTTCGCAAGACAAAAAAACCGCAAGACGAAGAGACTCGCGGAACGGATTAATTTCGTCTTGCGAGGCACCACTGTAAATGAATACACTGCTGAATAAAAAAACGTGTAAGTCAAACTTTGATATATATGGTTAGCGCTATTTGTGTTTATAGTGATTGGTATCTTACATTGGGATAATAATGATTTTTAAAGCTCATATACCGGTAATTCATTGCCATAGGATGTTGTGGCTTTTGCTACAAGTACCAATTACTCTGAAATTTAGTTTAAATAATGTCATGGAAGAAGTGTTTGAGGTTTTACAGACCTTGGTAGCCAGAAAATGCAAACGCTTTCCGAGATACGACATCTCTCTAACTCTGATGAACTTCCATCATACTCAAGTTAGAAAATACATTAGTTAGCCAGATCCAGTATAGTATTGCAGTTATTCAAAATAGTCTTGTTTTTATTATGCAGTTAACTGAGCCGCAGCATATCTGACCACTAGATGGCAGATTTCACCAGAAATAATATTGTCACACAGCCTTGACCAGAGGGAGTTAATAAATAATTATGTAAAGGCAGAACTGACTGTACTTTTAATGTGTTTGTGGAGTATTAGACCGAAATGCCAAAATGCCTGACTGTAAAATTAAGCGAGGTACTTTGACAAACGAAGACCTTTTTTTCCAAGGTGTGATGTTCTGAAAGGATATGGTAAATTTGAAATGAGGACTCTGTAGTATTTTTTAGTACTTCAGTAGTCTCAGCATCTGGCTACCCATTTTAAATACTGAACTTTTAAATGTAGTTTTCTAAGGGTGCTGAGAGTTGTAAGGAAACCCCTATTACCCTCCCAAAGCTACAGTTTCCAGAGTGGTTTAACAATCAATCCCTCTCCTCAGGGAACTATTGGAGGAGGAGGAGTAATAATAATAATAATAATAATAATAATAATAATAATTTATTTATACACCTCCCATCTTGCTGGGTTTCCCCATGTTAGTAACCATGTTAGTCTGCTGCAGCAAAACGTTTTGTGGCATCATATATGCTAACAAAGCTATAATTGTGAACTAGATATCCTGTATGTTTTTATTAACTTATAAATGCCAGGATCTTTATCTACGTTGCATTGTGAATGGTCACTGTAATTACTTTGCATACATCTAAGCTTCATTGTAATTATCTCCGTGTTTATTTCTGGTACTTCCCTCTGACACCGCTGCTCCTTTTCTCTCTCTGCACCCCTGTGTACCTTCCAACTCAAGAGGACATTCCATGTACATGATGAATTAGAATCTGGCCTGCCAAACTTACACCATAATAATACTATTGTGAGTTTGGGGGTGGGGGTGGAATCTTAACAGAATATCCCACTGTTCAAGAGCTGTAATGGCCCTAGGTATGGGTTGAAGACAGGAGTGCCTGGTGTGCTCTGGTCCATGGGGTCACGAAGAGCCAGACACGACTAAACAACAACAAGGTATGGGTTGTTATTATAAGCAGGCTTTCTGTCACCCAGGGCAAAGACCCAGTTTGTCACCCCCCACGTGTGTTTGTGTACACACACACACACACACACACACACACACACAAACTCAACACATTTGTTCATAAAGGACATAGAACATAGTTTGAAAGAGGCTGGAGAAGAAATAGTCTTTCCAAATAATAAAATTGTCTGTGTATGTATCTGGCTTTCATTCAACCTTAAGTAGATCTCCTCAGAGAGTAATTGATCATTTGAGGAATTCTAAGAAGTATTATGACTGTTTGATATTATTATTATTATTATTAATATTATTATTTAGAGTAGTAGTAGAAACTGATAATGATCAGGCACATAATAAAGAGTAAGTCCTATCGAACTCAATGGGACTTACTTCTGAGTAGTAAATGCTTGCAGATTAAGGCTCTAAATAATAAAATAAAAGGATAAATAATCCACAAGTTTCCTTAAAAAATTGTTGACGGCTGAACCATTGCAGTTAAATAAAGTGGATTGGCTACATTTTCCTTCCAAATTACAGGAAGGGATAAATACAAAAAGTTTCATATGTCAGCATCACATTTCTTTCATTGCAGGTATTTCATTTTCGGTATAAAAAGGACTCAGTTTTTGTAGCTGATTGTATGCAGCAGTGCCCTTTTTATGTATTCACATGATGTAAACATGTATGTTGTCCTTTAGATCCAAACACAAACGCACACACACACAGAGAGAGAGAACACACATAAGCAAGCAATACACCAAAGTGCATCTGTTCCCAAAAAGGGAAGGAAGTGGTGTTCTGATCTCTTCACCACTTTTAATTGATCTCTGAGACACTGAAGGAAGCAAAAGAAGAAAACAAGCTACAAAACTTCCCCTTTTCAACTTTGCTTGGAGAGGATTTCTCCAGGATTTCTGTCGCACACAGTTCCAAAAATGGAGAAAGGGGGAGGAGGATCATTTTCCAGGTCTTCCAGCTTCCCCTCGCAAATAAGCATCAGTCTGGGCCAGCCACAGTAAGAGGAAGCCCACCCACCCCCCAGCTGTGAGGGAGCCCTTCCATCATAGGCTCAAGTTGCATATACAGTGTCTGTTGTCCCTCATTCCAAGGAAACTAAACTCTGGGTAAGCAGCTAGAACCCCTGGAATCTTGCATGGCTCAGAGATTGGGATGGCGTGCAATAATACATTTCTAGCATGAGGAAAGTTGCATCACCAGTGTCTCTTCAATACCTCCACAATTTAATGCAAAATTAAATCTCTGTAAGACATAGTGAATTTTTATTGTAGAAGGGAGCATGTAGTTTCATAGCTATGAATCACATATTAATGTATATCCTTTGATTTCAAGTGCCATAAATGAAAAGGCGATGACTGAGGCAAAGTGAGTAATGCTTATAGCACTTCCCTGCTCCTCCACTGATGTGCCTAAAGCAACATAGTAAGTGAAAAATAAAGATGGAGGAGAGGAAACTGAGCCCAACAAACGTATAAAATGCCAAAGAGCTGACCATTGCAAGCCCATAAACATTTAATAGGGCTGTAAGCATGTAGTTCATGTTGCTATTATATAACAGGACATATTCACCAAACACCTGAAGACACTACCAAGTATGGGAAATGAGTACCACGTTCTCAGTTATGGTTGCAAGTAGCAGTACATATTGAAGTTCTGAAATAATAGCTTTGCAATCCAACCAGGTGGGTGAATTTTCTCATAGAAGATGGAATCTGCTCCCACATGAGGTGGTGATGGCCACAAACTTGGATGGCTTTAAAAAAGGATTAGACAAATTTATGGAGGATAATTCAATTTTTGCCTTCACTATTGGAGGCAGTATGCCTCTGTACAGTAGTTTCTGGGAATCAAGAGCAGGAAGAGTGCTGTTGCACTCAGGTCTGTTGTGGGCCAGGAGTCAGCTTCGCCTGCTGAACAGCAGCCTGAAGGGGGAGAAGGCGGAGTGTCCCAACCTTCAAGGACATGGTGGAGAAGGTACTGATGAGAACCATCCGGCTTCAGCCTTCTTAAGCAGAGCTTCCAGCAGCGGTCAATTGCTGGTAATAATGCTTGTAACTCCTGGCCCTATCTTGCTGATTCCTGCTCTTGACCCCATTATCATCAGATTCCCTGACCCCTGGACCATCTGTCCACATGGATTGCCATTTGCACGATCCTAGGACTGGACCTGATTTTGGATGCTGACTGCCTCCAGGAAGTACACTTCAGAGGCTCTTCTGGTTGGTTGGTTGGTTGGTTGGTTGGTTGGCTGGCCGGATGTATTCTTGAGGATGACTCACATGGTACTCATGAAGGCCCATAGCCACTTGTTAAAACTAGTCCCCAAATACTACCTCATGAGGAGGCTGGTAATATGCCGCTACCTTTGCTTCAGCTGGCTCAGCACATTCTGAAGGTCCATAAGTATGGCAAACAGTCTGTGACAGGATACAGAAGGACTGGGGGGAAACCCATGGTGCGTTGTTTTTTGAAAGCAAAGAACGGAAAGACAATGAAAGAGTATCTTCAAGCTTCCATCAATAACTAGCTATACCATGGTGCACAGGTGATGAATTACTCTTGTACTGGCTTTTTTCAGCTAAATCTTCCTGTCATTTTCTTCATGAGATGCAGATCTCTGGGCACAGAGTATTCAGGTGGTGGTGCAGCCCTTGCAGATAGATTAGGGAAAGTCTCCCTTGGATGATTTGGAACCATGAGAGACGACAGTTTGATACTTTGGGCTTTTTATATTTCAGCCTTTAGAATGTTCTTGATGATGATTAATATAACAACAATTGGTTCCATCTATACTTTGCAAAGAACCTGGTAGAAGGATATTATTGTGATACTGAACAGGTTTACCAAAGCTGGCATGCCACACTTGATTTTAATTGGCGCTCATCAAGATCACCATTACATTCATCATGAATGATTCCACCTTCAATTTCATCTTTCCCACAAAAGTGCTCTGAACAGAAGGCAGTCTCCCCCCCAAAAACCCAGAAGCAACACTTAGGATGACCATCTCTTACCATGCTGATGGTGTATATATGGTGTACGTATTTCCTGGCTGTGAGGCGTGAAGGCCGCACATTACAAGGCCCTTTCCACCTGACCTAGGGAGCAGGGCCCATACTCATCCAGCCCTACAAGAGAGACTCCTCATGAGGCTGGAGGAACATCGCCCAGCTGTGAGTGCTGAAGGCCGCTCCCTGCAAGGCTTTTTCCACCTGGCCTAGGGGGCAGACTTACCCAGCCCTATACTATGTTATATGCATTCTGTAGTTGACCTTCTTTGTAATGTTGTATTTTGAAATATTTTAAGATAATATTTTAGTTTTCTGTTATTTTGCTTTGACTGTATACTCTATATTTGACTTTTTCAGATTGTTTTATTGATTTATTGATATAATAAAGCGGCCCATGGGGGTCGTTTAAACGGCCCACGAGACACCCCCAAACCGAGCCACCTGCTCAGCGAGTCCCTGCGCGCTGCGCTAAACCTGCGCAGAGCAGGGACTCGCTTCCCTGGCGCCGGAAGTCGTGTCGACGTAGGCGCTGGAAGTTGCGTCCTCACAGACGCAATACAGCCCACAGAGCGATCTCCGCGGGAGTGAACTGGCCCAGGCGAGGTAAACCTTGCCAACCCCTGATTTAATATGCTGTAAACCGCTGAGATTTTTCTTAAAAATATAAAGTGGTATAGAAAATAAATAAATAGATAAATAAACAAATGTCTTTTCCACTGTTTCCCAAGTTATTCAGAGCTTGCTGTGGGTGTTGGGCAGCATTTTGCTGTTGCAAAGACGTATTAAGCTGATTTGACATCACTACTAGTTCTTCTGCAAGAACTGATGACATTAATAATATATCTGATCTGTTTGCTTCTTTCAGCACTAAGAAATCTCCAAGCTCCCGTATCAAGAATTTCATCACTCTTGTTTGTAATAGTACCTTTTCTTCCAGAGTCTGTGAGGGTGAAACCCTTCATCTCCTTGTAGTTTTGGCTTCATCTCAATCAAGATAGACCGTCATGGGAAACTGCCCTTGACTCGTCGGCTTCTATTTCCTTAGTTATCCTTGTGTTCTTACTTCAGTAACTACTTGCACATACGTGATATTCAACCTGCAAACCAATCATTAGAATCTACGCTTGGCCTTTGCAGAACTGAGTCACCCTCACAATCAGAAATGCATGATGATACTCAACTATAGGGTGATTAATATATGTTCATCAAGGTTTAGCCCTTAAGCATATGATCTGTTAACCTACAAACTCCAAGTTACTGCAGCTACCCTCCTTTCAAGTTGGTATTTGTCAGCTTGTTTGAAGTGGTGACTATGAGTCTTTGGTCACATCCACAAATCCATTAAAAACACATTTTTATCACTTTTAACAGTCATGCCTTTCTTCAAGAATCCCGGGAATTGTAGTTTACTCCTCACAGAGCTACAGTTCACAGCACTTTAAACTACAGTTCCCAGGATTCTTAGGAGGGAAGCCGTGGCTGCTAAAGTGGTATAAGAGTGCTTTTCATGTGTGGTGCAGATGTGGTCTTTATTCTGGTATGTCCTCTTCCACATCTGTCTGTCTAAACTGCAGAGCTATTATTCCAATGGTCGGCTTCAATGTGTGCTACTTCTAACCACTGCTAAAGTGGTATTCAGATGCTGTACTTGCCAGCATCTTTAGTCATTTGGTGCCCATTTCCTGTAAATAGTGACATTAGTCAAATGAATATGCAAGGGTGTAATATGAATTTGCTTTATGGCATATTTTATCAATATTGAGGATCAATTTTGTTTCCTCCATCTTTATTCTCCATATAAGTGCTACTTCTTCTTATTAATGTTCTGTTCATTCAGTCAGTCAGTCTTTAGAAGATTAGGTATCATGGACTGCAACTGGAGCAGTTTCTGCCAATTGCCACATTTTGCATTTCTCTAGCGACATACTTCAAGTTGAGAAAGAAAGGGATGCGTCTGAAATTTGTGAACCTGTTTTTCAGGATCTACTGTACATATGATGCTTTGATAAGTTAAGTGCATCACCAATTAAGGCAATTTTCATGGGCATAGGAAAACAGATTAAGGGATATCTCTTATTATTCCAACTTTCTTGGTAAACATGCAAGCTTTTGACTTACAAAGCATTCATTACCAGGAAGCAAGCTTTAGTCAGTGGTTTTAGCCAATGACAGAAATGTAAATGTTTGAGAAAGAACTCATAGATGGTTAATTCTCCATTGTGTATGGCTATACCTCACTCATGCAAAAGAACAAATGTGTGTCTGGATACATGCTGCTGAGCTGCAGAAGGGGAGACTTGCACCCAACCTCATGCCTTCTCAAGGAGGGGCAAAGGGTAGTAAGTCCCAAGCAGACAGTATATCCATAATTCCAGCACAGCGGGACCATCTGGTCCTGTGCTGGCCTCGCAAGAAGTTCTGAATTGAGCTACTGTCATTTAAAGAGGAGAGCGGGCTAATCAGAAAACAGTTAGCATCCTAGACAGTTGCCGATACAACAGATTAATCAGCAGGGGGTTGCAGGCTGTTTTAATGACCTAAGGAACTAAGATCTCTATTGAAGCTGGCTGTTTGTGTTGATGGATACAAACAAACAAACAACTCAGATACCATTCTGTTTCTTCTTCTCGGACTGTTACAGTTCAAACCCTTTGCACCAGAAATTCGAACCATTTTCAGATTAACACTGAAGTCCAATGAACTGGTTTCAGAACGATCAACTTGCTGAGACCCTACTTCTAAGTAAATAAGCATAGGATTAGGCTGCACATAATTTAGATATAAGAAGCTGGTAGCTGCTGATAGAGTGCTTATAGTAGGGCTGAGGGTTTTTTATACTTCGCTTTTAAATGGAAATTTTATACCACAGTAATCTAAATTTTGGGGTGAGAAAACTGAATTCTGCAATGTGTCTAAATTGTGCATATTAAGTATATTTCCTTGTTTATTTTGCATAATATCTTAATGCTTCTGCTAATCAGTGGGAGAGACAACAAACTATGCAGAGGGGCTCTGAAACTCTGGTTTGAAGTGGTCGAAACTTTTCACGTACATTTGGCTTCTTTGCTTTCGTCAAGCATGCCTTTCTAGCATCTTGAAACTTGCCTTTAAAAAGGGGTGGGGCTGAAATTTCTATGATTTTTTTAAAGTTTCACCCAACATCAAACTCTGTGTTAGCGCACCTAGCACACCTAGGCTTTCTTGTACAGCACTGATACATCTACATACAAGTTTCTCTTGTGCTACTTAATGGGTTCTTACTGGGAATTAACATTTCAAAAAGATATCCCAGGTTGTGTAGGGATTTGGACAATAGAATGTTGGCATTTCCGCAATAGAACTAGCTTTGCTTTGCATGAACTGAATCAGTGCATATGTGGGTGGGAAGGAAACTCTGGAAGAGATTGATTTCTTTCAAAGTCCTAATTATTTAGCTTCCTTAGGGATACAATATGGATTTCCTTGGAAAGTTATTTGGTTATTTTGATTGCTGGATGGCTTATATGTAGAGGGTTTGATGGATGGCTTATTGTGTAAAGAGTTGAGCCAATCAAACTGTATGGTTTGCTAATTAATTCTGACCTTAATTTGTCTCATTCAGTGGTGCTCTAACGATATTTAGCAGACTGTGATAACTGGGGGAGTCAAAATTGTTCAGGCACAACTGCTTCTCTGTATTAGAGATACTCAGTACAGTATTGAATATCTTACCATTTTCTCTGCAGGCATATATTCCTAAGCTACAATCACATTATTCACTTTTTGGTTAGCTCCCCAAAAGGGGCTCATGCAAAGTATTCGTCCCATGGCTGCTACCAGCCAAGCCCCTTCCTATGAGGTCCAAAGATAAGCAAGAAGCCAAGCAGGATTCACAAGTAAACAGCTGAGGGATTCCTACCCATTTTATTCTTCCTATGTGCTCAATATATAGAGTCACAACTGGGATCCTCTTCTCTTCAAATGACCATAGCTAACCCCTCTGCCACCCTAAGTACCACACCCTCTCAATTAGCCTTTGGCTAATAAAACCATCTATATACCCTTTGAAATTGTGTACGTGTGTTGAGGGGCAGATTGTTGG